>NC_138182.1:28906268-29506268 GCF_964194105.1 Spermophilus citellus
CTTTTCTAGTACTAGGAATAATTATAACTTCTTGTATACATTAATTGTTAGGAAATTTTTCCACTTTTGCTTTTCTAGCCCTTCCAATACCTTTGCAATCAATTCCTTATATTAAATCCCCCTATTTGAAACACCTAGATTAGTTCCTGCTTCCTGGATTAGATGTAGAGGACTACAAAACACATAACTGATCTTTACTATCTAGAGTACATAAAAAAATCCTACAAATCAATAAGAAAGATAAATAATTATGTAGAATAAGTAAAAATCACAAAAGCATTTTTTACAAAGAAAACATACATGAAATAAAGTTCATTAGTAGTAAAACTAACAAAAAATTAAAATGACAATAAGATAAATTTTAATTTCTGTCAGATTAACAAAAGATATAAATTACCCAATGTCAAGTGTCAGTCAATAAGAATTTTATTGTGGTGCAGGGGCCAGGGTTGTGGCTCAGTGGTACAGCACTTGCCTAGTATGTGTGAGGCACTTGGTTCAATTCTTAGCACTGCATATAAATAAAACAAAGGTCCACTGACAAATAAAAAATATATTTTTAAAAAATTGTGGTGCATACATAAAATAGAAAACGCATATTTTCTGCTTCATTTTTAATATATTGATTGCAATATATCAAATTGATCTTTTGATGACTAATAGGTCATATTTTACAATTTAAAAACCATTCCCCTAGAGAAATTCCAGTATATGTCTATAGAGCTTTTTTTGTAATTGCAAAATTCTGGAAATAACTCATCTATCCATCAATAGAATGAACAAATAAATTGTAGTATGTTCATAAAATGGAATATTATAGTGAAAATAAGTGAATTCCTACCTAAACTAATAGGGATGAAAAAGTTTTACACAAAAGAGGTTAATCATAGAATCTCATGCCAAAATTCCATTTATAGTAAATTTGAAGCTAGACAAACCTAAACACTATATTATTTAGGAATATATTCTAAGAAAAAAGAAGAAGGAAATAAATACAAAACTCAAGATAGTGATTTTCCTTAGGAAGCAGGAGAACTTGTTATTAGTAAGGGTCTTCTAAGATATTGATAATATTCTGTTTCTTAACCTGTGTAGTGGTAATAAAGACACTCATTTTATTATTAGTCTTTGACCAATAATAATGACTGAACCCAGGAGCATTCTACTTTTCAGCTATATTTCCAGCCCTCTTTTTAAAAAAAAAAAAAAATCTTATTTTGAGACAGGGTGTAGCCAAGTTTCTGAGGTTGGCCTCAAACTTGTGATCCTCCTACCTCAGCCTCTAGAATTGCTGGGATTACAGGCATGCACCACTGTGTCTGGCCACATACATTTTTTTTTTTAAGTAGAAAAAGTAGTCTTCCCCAAGAACTAACATGGATTCATACTAAACAGATCTGACAGAGTGATTTCATTTTCTTCTATATCAAAGGCCCCAGTAGAAATAGAAAAGATTTTAGTTAGGCATTTTTAATGATCTCTAACAAAATTCTTTCATATGAAATGCAATAACACAAATGTAGTAAAACTACACAAATTATTAGGTTGAGGTCTGGGTATTATAGTTCAGTGGTAAAGCACTTGCCTAGCATGCAAGAGGTCCTAAGTTTGATCCCAGAACAGCAAACAGACAAACAAAAATTATTATGCTGATATAAATCTGCCATTCATATAGATCGAAATAGTTGAAGATTAATAATTTCATAGGAGTCAACCTAATATACCTTCAAGAGATGATGTGAGAATAAAGAAATGGTAATCAATTTGAAACATACAGAAGTAGAATTTAACAGCTTGGTGATTTATCATTGTTGTGGAGGAGGCATTACTCAAGAAAAACAAAGAACATTCAGACAACCAATAGATTAGTCATACAGCAAAAACAACTGAGAGGTAATGATAAGTAAGCTGAAAAATAATACACTTGCTTTTAGACATGCTAAGGCTCAGGAGGCCCTTAACTCACAAATGGAAATATCAAACAGGCAGTAGGAATCCCAGGTAGGAATTAAAGTCTAAAGAAAAAGTTATAAGCGTCATCAATGAAAAGTGGAATTGAATTCCTTATGTAACCCATATCTGAGATGGCCTATGGGTTACATAAGGAAGGAAGAATCTAAAAGCATAAAATGAAACATGGAAACAATGAAGAGGACACTGGTACAAAAAGAAACAAAAAGAGAGAACTAAAATATGACGAGAATATGAAAAAAAGAATATCTTATAAGCTAAAAGAAGAGATGATTTCAAGAAAAAAAGAACAGTGAAAATTTTATTTTAACAAATAGTCATTGAGTGCTACTATATCCCAAACATTGTAAAATGAGGCAAAGATTCATGTTTTCCCCTTTATTCTTGGGCAATATTTTCATCAGTAAGCTAAATGAGAAAAGATGTACATTATCACGTTTTTAAAAGAGAGACAGTAGGGAGGAATAGCTGACATAAAATGACAGAATAGAGATTAAAAAACTATCCAATATGCTGAAATAATGGGCACAACAAAAGGATTTTTAGGAAGGTAAAAATATAATACCTATTAGGAATTCTTTCCTGAATATGAAACCTGAACTTAATCAAGTCTCTAGATCTAACTGCCATTTTATACAAAATGTAGAAGCTGGAGTAAAATAGTAAATAGCACCACACACACACACACACACACACACACACACACACACACAAAACAACAACAATCAGATAAATCCAGAAAATGGGAAGCTCTATAAACTGGCCTGAACTCAACAAACACAATATCATATTATGAGCAATTTAAAAGAAAAGGTGGAGGGTTATTTAGACTAAAAGAACCAAAATAGGGGTTATTTGGGAATTCTCCATACTGTCTGCTCAACTTTTCTATAAACGTAAAACTGCTCTAAGAAATATAATCTAAAAAATGTAAAGAAAAATGCTATGTCAGTAATTCAGACAAAGAAAATTTAATTAGTTCTGTTTTTTGGTCCTTACTCATTAGGTTCTGCAGAGTTGGTGTTTAAAAGTGCAACTCATACTTCAGTTTTGCAATGCTGGTCATTTTTTCCATCTATGAATCACACAGTCATAGCATAAACAGCAGTTTCAGTTCCTTTTGTTCCCTCACACTCAAGAGAAATTGAAATAGCTGAGCCTTCTACATCCCCCAGGGAGAATATTTACCCCTTGCTAATAAAGCCAAAGCAAAGGTACCCAAACCTTTGAAGAACTTTTCGCTAGTGGTAACAGAGATGCCACCTGACCTGGAGACCTGCCTCAGAGGTGCTCCAATTCAAAGTTTTCATCTGAAAATGAAGAAACCAAGGCCCAGAAAGGCCAGATCTGTGAAGAGAGGCTGGCTAATCTTGAGCAGGGAACCAGTCTCCTCACTCCTAGCCCACCACTCTTTCACAGTAGCACTTACAATGAAAACAGTCACCATGCTAGACATTCCTTGATGCCTTTCAGAGAATGAAACAATTCTTGAGTATCTAGAGCTACATCTCTGATATGGTAGCCATTAATATGTGGCTATTGGCCACTTGAAAAATGGCTAATCTAAATGGAGATGTGATATAAAATATATACAGAATTTCAAAGAATATGATTAAAAATTGTATATTTTTAATATACAATAATTTTAAAATATTTGTTACTTGTTGAAATGATAGTATTTTGATATACTAATTTAAATTGAACATATTATAAAATATTCAGGTAGTACCCTACGGTCTAAGGAGGTCTTGTAGCCATCAGCTTTTCCTGGGAAAGACTCTAGGACTGCTATATGGATTGCAGCTCAGGGAAGACACTCACCAACCTAATGTGACCTTCTCCTTACTGAAATATCTCAAGTTTTAGCACACATCTGAAGAGTGAAACCTTGGTCCAGTTGGTCCTCTGATCCTTTTGGACACCAAAAATGACTTATCTTCTAAAACATGCTAGATTTTCAAATGTGCTTTTCAGAGAATTCCTTTTACAGTTAAAAAAAAAAAAACTTTTCAATGCATAAAACATTGAAGTTTTCTGGACACAAAAATGGGGGTTCATTTGTTCCTAGATCAGAAGAAGTAAAAACTTTTCCATACTAAAGTTCCCTTGGTTCCACCAGGAGATAATTTTTACTGCAGTGAATACAAAGAATAGGATTTACAATTCAGGAATTAGAGCAGTTTTTAATTATGTGCATTCTCAACCTCAGTTTTAAGTAAAGGATGATCATTATTGGAGTGTCTACTTTACATCCAAACCCTTTTACAAATGAATAGATAGAATCATAGGAATCCCGTTTAAGGGTCTTGAAAAATTGCTATGTTGCTAAGGCTGGTCTTGACCTTGCAATCTGCCTGCTTCAGCTTCTTGAGTGGCTGGGATTAAAGGCATGTATCACTGCCCCTCTCTCAGCATGAGATATATTAAAATAGTAACTTATTCATCATTAGAATCTGTTTTGAATGTTGGGTTTTGGAATATGTAATTTAAAATTACTTACTTGGAATCAGAGATACAGATAATAATTTCATAGACATTCATAGATGCTTTAAATCAAGTAACGATTACACATTTTCATGGTAAAGTAAAAAATACAAGAAATGGACATAAATTTCTTAAGGATATGAAACATATGATATAAAAGTAAAGTGGTAAAGCTTTTTGTAGAGTTTTTTCTAGAACTCTGATTTATTTGGTTCCTAAATGGAATAACCTATTATGGTCTCCAGCCCTGGTAACTTCATCACAATTTAAAACCTCCTTGCATCAAAGGATACAATGAAGAAAGTAAAAAGATAAAGCACAGAGTGGGAAAAAAACACCTGCAAGTCACATATCTATAACACATAAAGAACTCTAATAATTCAATAATAAAGACAATACAATTTACAAGTGGGCAAAAGATCTGAAAGTGGTAAATGCACATGAAAAGATGCTTAATATTGTAGTAAAAAATCATGATGAGATTCCACTTCATATCTTCAGGTTGGGTATAATAAAAAACCCAGATAATAACAAGTGTTGACAAGAATAAAGACTGATACATTGCTTACAGGAATATGGTGTTGCCATATTGAAAAATGAATATGGTATTGCCATATTGAAAAATATTCCAGCACTTCCTTAAATAGTTAAACATGGAGTTATCATGTCACCCAGCAATTACACCTCGAGGAAGAAAAATGAAAACATATACCCATACAAAAACCAGTAGCGAAATGTTTATTATCGGAAGCATTCTAATAGCCAAAAGGTGGAGACAAGCAAATCTCCAAATCTGATGCACAGATAAACAAAATGTGGTATATCCAAAAAATAGAATGTGGCCATAAAAAAGGAATGAAGTATTAAAACATGGGTTAACCTTAAAAATATTATGCTAAGTCAAAGAACTTAGTCATAAAAATATATACACTATATTTCAGAACTAAACAAATCTATAGAGGCATAAATAAAATTAGTGGTTGGTTATGGTTTGGAAAGGGTAAATAAAAGGATGGGATAATAAGTAAAGAAGTATGGGTAGGGATTCCAACATGGCGGCGGTCTCGGAGAGATCAAGTCTCTGACCTCTTCAGCTGTGCAGGCATAGGGAGTCGTAAAGGATCTAAATTCTGTTTGCTCAGGATCACTAGGCAATGCTGAGCTGACGTGGATCTGGGGCGAACAGTCTGGGCCTCTCAGAACACACACTGAGCCCAGATCGGCTGAATTCAAGCTCCTGTTCGCCTGCTTCCCGCAGACAAACAGCTGTGACTCAGCACCAATCCATCCGGCTGAAACAACTGGTCAGCCCTTCTGATCCTACGGAGGTAAATGCCTACCGAGCCTTCATAGGTAGTGGCCACAGGTTTGAAACGGGGCTTGGGAGAGATAGTAAGGACCCACCCGTTGCATTGGTCACCCGGCAAAGGGAAACGAACTGTCGCCATTTGCAAGAGATACCACCATGGCAGAGAACTGACGTCACCAGACTGCAGCGGAGGAGATAACTTCATTGAAAACTGCGGCTACAAGTGTGTAATTCCCTAGCCTTCCCTCTCCACACATGGGGGAAACCTTAAGGGCGCCTTCCAGCTCTCCCTTAAGGGCCCCTCCCAGCTCTCCCGTGAGCGCGATAGCCAGACCGAGGGAATCAGACGTTGCGCGGGACCCGCAGCGCGGAACTCCCGGCTACTGCTCCCACCAGTGCTGACAACTGAGGTCTCTTGCACCAGCTACCGGGGGCATGGCTACCGGAGGGCAAGTAAAATTCGCTGAGGATTCTCAGCCCCAAGCTCTACAAACTTAGGGTATGAGGGAATGGCAAACAGGGAGAGTGTGCCCAGTCGTTCATGAAAACAGGGCTCCCGGGAGCAGGAGACCTGGCGTGTAGCCAGTATTGTGGTAAGCGGCACCCGTGAGAGGGGCCTGGCTAGAGGAAAAGTGGGGAAGTGACTAGACACAAGAGGAGGCCCTAGGCACTCAGGATTGGAGACTCGCCCAGTCTGGGAGGAGGACCTGCGGCACAGTGATTGGATCCCGCGTATTGACAGGAGAAACTTGGCCTGGTGGACACAGAGCCACCTACTGGAAGAGAAGTTAATCAACCTCTAAGACTGCATTTATTAGTTTTTTTTCTCTTTTTTTTTTGATTTGGGTTTTTTCTTTCTTTTTCATTTTTCTTTCTTGTTGTTTTTTTAATTTTTTTCAATTTTTTTCTTTTAATTTTCATTTTTATTTTTTTTAATTATTATTATATTTTTTAATTTTTTTTCTTTTTTTATTTTCTATTTTTTTTGTCTTTTGTCTTTTCATTTCTTTTCAATTTTCTTATTCCCTCTTCCTTGAATTCTACCTGTTTACTCTCATTCTCTTTAGTGACTTCTTCCCTTCCCTTCTAATACCTTTCCTCCCAAGCATCAAATAAATCTATATGAGTAAACAGTAACTCAGCAGTCAAACAGAACAAGAAGTAACATGAGCAGCTTGAAAAAGCAAGGAAGAAAAGGAGTACAAACAATGCAGGACAGCCTAAATATTCACGAAGACCTAGAGGCATCATAAAAATGGTCATATAAAGAACTCAAGGAACACCTTAGACAGATGGAATGGAACCTTAAAGAGGATACGAGACAGTAAATTCAAGCAGCGAAAGAACACATTGAGAAGGAATTACATAAACAGATAAAAGAAGAAGTTAAGCATCTTTATCAGGAGATAGAGATTATAAAAAAATAATCAAACAATAATTCTAGAAATGAAGGAAACGATAAACCAAATTAAAAACTCAATCGAGAGTATCACTAACAGAGTGTAGCAAGTAGAAGCCAGAACGTCAGATAATGAAGACAAAATATATCATCTTGAAAAGAGTCTAGCCAACTCAGATAGGCTGGTAAAAAATCACAAGAAAAACATCCAAGAGATTTGGGATAACATAAAAACACCAAACTTACGAGTCATCGGGATAGAGGAAGGCACAGAGATTCATGCCAAGGGAATGAATACCTGCTGAATGAAATAATTACAGAAAACTTTCCAGAAATAAAAAAGGAAACAGATATACAAATTGTAGATGCATACAGGACACCGAGCACACAAAATCACAATAGACCAACACCAAGACACATTGTTATGAAGCTATCCAATATACAGAACAAGGAGAAAATATTAAAAGCTACAAGAGAAAAGAGGCAGATTACATTTAGGGGTAAACCAATAAGGTTGACAACGGATTTTTCATCACAGACACTGAAAGCGAGAAGATCCTGGAACAATGTATTTCAAACACTGAAAGACAACGGATGCCAACCAAGAATCCTGTATCCAGCAAAATTAAGCTTCAGATATGACAACGAAATAAAAATCTTTCATGATAAACAAAAGCTAAAAGAATTTGTAGCCAGAAAACCAGCATTGCAAAGCGTCTTGAGCAAAACTCTACACGAGGAAGAAATGGAAAACAATAACCAAAACCATCAGTGGGAAGTGCCTCGGTAAAGACAGAGGGCGAGGGGAAAGATAATCATGGAGAAACAAACTAAATTAAAAAAAAAAAGGATAAATAATCAAACATGGATGGAAGTACAAACCATATATCAATAGTAACTCTAAATGTTAATGGCTTAAACTCTCCAATAAAGCGACATAGGCTGGTATCATGGATTAAAAAAACAAATACAACAATATGCTGCCTCCAGGAGACACATCTGATTGGAAAAGACATACACAGGCTGAAGGTGAAAGGATGGGAAAAAATATACCACGCACAAGGTCCTCGTAAGCAAGCAGGGGTGGCCATCCTCATAGCGAATAAAATCGACTTCAAGACTAAGTTAATCAAAAGGGATAAGGAAGAACATTATATTCAACAACAAGACATAACAATTATCAATATTTATGCACCAAATAATGGTGCGGTGATGTTCATAAAACAAATTCTCCTCAAGTTCAAGAATCAAATAGACCACAACACAATAATTATGGGTAACGTCAACACACCTCTCTCACCATTGGACAGATCCTCCGAACAAAAGTTGAGTAAAGAAACTATAGAACTCTATATCACAATCAATAACCTAAACTTAACTGACATATATAGAATATATCAACCATCATCAAGTGGATATACTTTTGTCCCAGCAGTATGGATCCTTCTCAAAAATAGACCATATATTATGCCATAGGGCAACACTCAGTAAATATAAAGGGGTGGAGATAATACCATGCATTTTATCTGATCATAATGGAATGAAACTGGAAATTAATGATAAAAGAAGGAAGGAAAAATCCTACATCACATGGAAAATGAACAATATGTTACTGAATGATCAATGGGTTACAGAAGACATAAAGGAGGAAATAAAAAAATTCTTAGAGATAAATGAAAATACAGACACAACTTATCGGAATCTATGGGACACAATGAAACCAGTTTTAAGAGGGAAATTCATCACCTGGAGGTCATTCCTCAAAAAAAGAAAAAACCAACAAATAAATGAGCTCACACTTTATCTCAAAGCCCTAGAAAAGGAAGAGCAAAACAACAGCAAATGTAGCAGAAGGCAAGAAATAATTAAAATCAGAGCGGAAATCAACGAAATGGAAACAAAAGCAACTATTGAAAAAGTTGACAAAACTAAAAGTTGGTTCTTCAAAAAAATAAATAAGACACAGACTCTTAGCCATGCTAACAAAGAGAAGAAGAGAGAAAACTCAAATTACTAACATACGGGATGAAAAAGGCAACATCACAACAGATACTACAGAAATACAGAAGATAATTAGGAATTATTTTGAAAACCTATATTCCAATAAAATAGAAGATAGTGAAGACATCGATAAATTTCTTAAGTCATATGATCTGCCCAGACTGAGTCAGGAGGATACACACAATTTGAACAGACCAATATCAATGGATGAAATTGAAGAAGCCATCAAAAGACTACCAACCAAGAAAAGCCCAGGACCGGATGGGTATACAGCGGAGTTTTACAAAACCTTTAAAGAAGAATTAATACCAATACTTTTCAAGTTATTTCAGGAAATAGAAAAAGAGGGAGCTCTTCCAAATTCATTCTATGAGGCCAACATCACCCTGATTCTGAAACCAGACAAAGACACCTCAGAGAAAGAAAACTACAGACCAATATCTCTAATGAACCTAGATGCAAAAATCCTCAATAAAATTCTGGCGAATCAGATAGAAAAACACATCATAAAATTATGCACCATGATCAAGTAGGATTCATCCCTGGGATGCAAGGATGGTTCAATATATGGAAATCAATAAATGTTATTCACCACATCAATAGAATTAAAGATAAGAACCATATGATCATCTTGATAGACGCAGAAAAAGCATTGGACAAAGTACAGCATCCCTTTATGTTCAAAACATTAGAAAAACTAGGGATAACAGGAACTTACCTCGACATTGTAAAAGCTATCTATGCTAAGCCTCAGGCTAGCATCATTCTGAATGGAGAAAAATTGAAGGCATTCCCTCTAAAATCTGGAACAAAACAGGGATGCCCTCTATCACCACTTCTGTTCAATATAGTTCTCAAAACACTGGCCAGAGCAATTAGACAGACGAAAGAAATTAAAAGCATAAAAATAGGAAAAGAAGAACTTAATTATCACTATTTGCGCAAGACATGATTCTATACCTAGAAGACCCAAAAGAGTCTACAAAGAAACTACTAGAACTAATAAATGAATTCAGCAAAGTGGCAGGATATAAAATCAACACGCATAAATCAAAGGCATTCCTGTATATCAGTGACAAATCCTCTGAAATGGAAATGAGGAAAAACACCCCATTCACAATATCCTCAAAAAAAATAAAATACTTGGTAATCAACAAAAGAGGTGAATGATTTATACAATGAAAACTACAGAACCCTAAAAAGAGAAATAGAAGAAAATCTTAGAAGATGGAAAAATATACCCTGTTCATGGATAGGCAGAACTAACATCATCAAAATGGCAATATTACCAAAAGTTCTCTATAGGTTTAATGCAATGCCAATCAAAATCCCAAGGACATTTCTTATAGAAATAGATAAAGCAATCATGAAATTCATATGGAAAAATAAAAGACCCAGACTAGCAAAAGCAACTCTAAGTAGGAAGTGTGAATCAGGCGGTACAGCGATACCAGATTTCAAACTATTTTACAGAGCAACAGTAACAAAAACAGCATGGTACTGGTACCAAAACAGGCGGGTGGATCAATGGTACAGAATATAGGACACAGAGACTAATCCACAAAATTACAACTATCTTATATTTGATAAAGGGGCTAAAAGCATGCAATGGAGGAAGGATAGCATCTTCAACAAATGGTGCTGGGAAAACTGGAAATCCATATGCAACAAAATGAAACTGAATCCCCTCCTCTTGCCATGAACAAAAGTTAACTCAAAATGGATCAAGGAGCTTGATATCAAATCAGAGACTCTGCGTCTGATAGAAGAAAAAGTTGGCTCCAATCTACATATTGTGGGGTCGGGCTCCAAATTCCTTAATAGGACACCCATAGCACAAGAGTTAATAACAAGAATCAACAAATGGGACTTACTTAAACTAAAAATTTTTTTCTCAGCAAGAGAAACAATAATAGAGGTCAATAGGGAGCCTACATCATGGGAATAAATTTTTACTCCTCACACTTCAGATAGAGCCCTAATATCCAGAGTATACAAAGAACTCAAAAAATTAAACAATAAGATAAAAAATAACCCAATCAACAAATGGGCCAAGGACCTGAACAGACACTTCTCAGAGGACATACAATCAATCAACAAGTACATGAAAAAATGCTCACCATCTCTAGCAGTCAGAGAAATGAAAATCAAAACCACCCTAAGGTACCATCTCACTCCAGTAAGATTGGCAGCCGTTAGGAAGTCAAACAACAACAAGTGCTGGCGAGGATGTGGGGAAAAGGGTGCTCTTGAACATTGCTGGTGGGACTGCAAATTGGTGCGGCCAATTTGGAAAGCAGTATGGAGATTCCTGGGAAAGCTGGGAATGGAACCACCACTTGACCCAGCTATTGCCCTTCTCGGACTATTCCCTGAAGACCTTAAAAGAGCGTACTACAGGGATACTGCCACATCAATGTTCATAGCAGCACAATTCACAATAGCTAGACTGTGGAACCAACCCAGATGCCCTTCAATAGATGAATGGATAAAAAAATGTGGCATTTATACAAAATGGAGTATCACGCAGTACAAAAAAATGACAAAATCATGGAATTTGCAGGGAAATGGATGGCACTAGAGCAGATTATGCTAAGTGAAGCTAGGCAATCCCAAAAAACAAATGCCAAATGTCTTATTTGATATAACGAGAGCAACTAAGAACAGAGCAGGGAGGAAGAGCAGGAGAAAAAGATTAACATTAAACAGAGACATGAGGTGGGAGGCAAAGGGAGAGAAAAGGGAAATTGCATGGAAATGGAAGGAGACCCTCACTGTTATACAAAATTACATATAAGAGGTTGTGAGGGGAATGGGAAAAAAAAACAAGGAGAGAAATGAATTACAGTAGATGGGGTAGAGAGAGAACATGGGAGGGGAAGGGAGGGGGGATAGTAGAGGATAGGAAAGGTAGCAGAATACAACAGTTACTAATATGGCATTATGTAAAAATGTGGATATGTAACCGATGTGATTCTGCAATCTCTATTTGGGGTAAAAATAGGAGTTCATAATCCATTTGAATCTAATGTATGAAATATGATATGTCAAGAGCTTTGTAATGTTTTGAATAACCAATAAAAAAAATCCAAAAAAAAGAAAAAAAGGAAACTACCCCATTTACAATAGCCTCAAAAAAATAAAATAATTGGGAAACAAACCTAACAAAAGGGCAAAAGACCTCTAAAAGCCTGCTAAAGAAAGAAACTAAAAAAGACCTTAGAAGATGGAAAGATCTCTCTTGTTCTTGGATAAGCAGAATTAATATTGTCAAAATGACCATACTACCAAAAGCATTATACAGATTTGATGCAATTCCAATCAAAATCCCAAAGACGTTTCTCATAGAAATAGAAAAAACAGTCATGAAATTCATCTGGAAAAATAAGAGATCCAGAATAGCTAATGCAATACTTTTCAAGAAGAATGAAGTAGGTGGCATCACTATACCAGACCTTAAACTATACTACAGAGCAATAGGAACAAAAACAGCATGGTATTGGCACTAAAGCAGACTGGTAGGCCAATGGTACAGAATAGAGGGCACAGAGACTAACCCACAAAACTACAATTATCTTATATTAGACAAAGGTGCCAAAAACATGAATTGAAGAAAAGATAGCCTCTTCAACAAATGGAGCTGGGAAAACTGGAAATCCATATGCAACAAAATGAAGTTAAACCCCTATCTCTCACTATCCACAAAACTCAACTCACGATGGTTCAAGGATTTAGGAATAAAACCAGAGACCCTGCATCTAATAGAAGAAAAGGTAGACCCTAATCTCTAGCATGTGAGATCAGGCCCCAACTTCCTTAATAAGACTCCTGTGGCGCAAGAATTAAAATCAAGAATCAATAAATGGGATGGACTCAAACTAAAAAGTTTCTTCTCAGCAAAAGAAACAATCTGTAAGGTAAATAGAGAGCCTACATCTTGGGAGCAAATCTTTAACCCTCACACATGAGACAGAGCGCTAATCTCTAAATTATATAAAGAACTCAAAAAGCTAAACACTAAAAAAACAAATAACCTAATCAATAAATGGGCCAAGAACCTGAAGAGACACTTCTCAGAAGATGATGTACAATCAATCAACAAATACATAAAAAAGTCTATCATCACTAGCAATTAGAGAAATGCAAATCAAAACTAAGATTTCATCTCACCACAGTCAGAATGGCAGCTATTTTTTAAAAATATTTTTTTAGTTGTAGTTGAACACAATATCTTTTACTTGTGTGTGATGCTGAGGATCAATCCCAGTGCCCCACATATGCACAGCAGGCACTCTACCACTGAGCCACAGCCCCAGCCCCAGAATGGCAGCTATTAAGAATACAAACAACAGTAAGTGTTGGCAAGGATGTGGGGAAAAAGGTACACGCGGGGCTGGGGCTGTAGCTCAGTGGTAGAGCGCTTACCTAGCATGTGTGAGGCACTGGGTTTGATCCTAAGCACCACATAAAAATAAATAAAATAAAGGTATTGTATTCCTCTACAACTAAAAAAAAAAAAAAGGTACACTCATACACTGCTGGTGGGACTACAAATTGGTACAGCCAATATATAAAGTAGTATGGAGATTTCTTGGAAAATTGGGAATGGAACCAACATTTGACCCAGCTGTCCCTCTCCTCAGTCTATACCCAAAGGACTTAAAAACAGCATACTTCAGGGACACAGCCACATCAATGTTTATAGCAGCACAATTCACAATAGCTAAACTGTGGAACCAACCTAGGTGCTCTTCAGTAGATGAATGGATAAAGAAAATGTGATATGTATACACAATGGAATATGACTCAGCAATAAAGGAGAATAAAATCATGGCATTTGCAGGTAAATGGATGAAGTTGGAGAATATAATTCTAAGTGAAGTTAGCTAATCCCCAAAAAACCAATGCCTAATGTTTTCTCTGATATGAGGCGGCTGATTCATAGTGGGGTTGAAAGGGGGAGCATGGGAAGATTAGACAAACTCTAGATGGAGCAAAGGGGAGGGGGCAAGAGGGTAAAAAAGATGGTGAAATTAGGTGGACATCATTACCCTAAGTACATGTATGAAGACACAAATGGTGTGAATATACTTTATATACGACCAGAGATATGAAAAATTGTGCCCTATATGTTTAGTATGAATTGTAATGCATTCTGCTTTCATATATAACAAATTAAAATAATTTAAAAAAAGAAAAGACAATGGAATAAATATGAAATTACTTTCCTTTATACATATATGAAAACACCACAATGAAGCTCCAATCATATATAACAACAAGACTGGCATCCCAATTAGAATAAGATATACTCCATGTTTATATCAATATGTCAAAATACGCTCTACTGCCATCTATAAAAAGAACAAATAAAAAATGCAAAAAAGAGAAAATGTCCAGAAAGCAGCAATAAAAAATAAAATTTAATAAGTGGAAATAATAGGTTAAGAGATAGAAGAGAAAATAAGAAAACTTAATATGTAATTAGATTCTGAGAAGGAAAGGCAGGAGGAGAGAGAACAAGACAGAGTCAATATTTGTAAAAAAAAAAAAAAAAAAAAAGAGCTGAGAAATTTCCAAAACTGATGAAACACACTCTCCCACATATTCAAGAAGTCTAGCAAATCTCAAATAGAATAAAGAAAAATAAATCGTTACAGAGATACATGACAATAAAAGTTCAAATACTAAAGAAAATGAAAACACCTTAAAATTGGCCATGAAATGCAGGCTACCTTCATAGGAAAAAAGTTGGACTGACAGCTGACTTCTCATCAGTAACAACATTCCACACTTCTATCAGAGGCAATGGAATGATAACTTCAAAGTACTGAGAGGAAATAACTGTCAATCTAGTATTCTGTATCTAATGAAAATATTGTTGAAGAAGGAGAGAAATGAATAACAGTAGATGGGGTAGAGAGAGAAGATGGGAGCGAAGGGGAGGGGGGATAGTAGAGGATAGGAAAGGTATCAGAATACAACAGTTACTAATAGGGCATTATGTAAAATTGTGGATGTGTAAATGACGTGATTCTGCAATCTGCATTTGGGGTAAAAATTGGGAGTTCATAACCCACTTGAATCTAATGTATGAAATATGATATGTCAAGAGCTTTGTAATGTTGTGAATAACCAATAAAAAAAAGGAAAAAAAAGAAAATATTGTTGAAGGATGGAAACAAAATAAATGTATTTATTTTCAAATAAAAAAGCAACATTTAAAGAAACAATAAAGACTGGATTTAGGCAGAAGGAAAGCAATATCAAAGAGTCCAGATAAAAAGTCTTCTTACGTAGACTGAGCAAGAATTCAAGCATTTGGTAGGTACTTAGATGTTAGAACATTAAAATATCTTCCAACAATGAAGAGAATTAATCTATTAGGGCCAAACACTAGATCCAGAGTATAACATTACTTGAGTTTCCACCTCACCTGAGTTGTTGACTTACTAGTAAATTTGACATTTCTTCAGTCACACCTGAAAATGGAGACAATATTTAGTTTGCTAATAGTCACAACAGGGGTACTATTATTTCTATTTCACAAACAGAAAAAAACAACTCTAAGAGGGTGATTTCTCTAAGACTGCACAGCTAACAGAACTCAAGCCAGTTTTCTGATGCAAATATTATACATTTTAAATACTACTGCCTTTAAAATGCTTCTAATTATTTTTAGAGGTAGAACCCATTTATTAATCAAAAGGTAACTCAGAACCAAAATATATGGACAGATAAAATTGGAGGAAACTGTGTTTTTTTTTTTTTAATATTTATTTTTTAGTTCTCGGCAGACACAACATCTTTGTTGGTATGTGGTGCTGAGGATCGAACCCGGGCCGCACGCACGCCAGGCGAGCGCGCTACCGCTTGAGCCACATCCCCAGCCCCGGAAACTGTGTTTTGATTGAAGAGAAGGTGTGCCTAAAGCCCCAGTTATTTAGCCTCCCCATCAGCAGCAGGGCCTCAACTCTTGTGGAATAGTTAATTTCAAGCTCACTGATTGAGGCCTTCATCTTGCTCTGACCTTATGAAGAGCTTTCACTCACTCACATTAGTTTCTGGCACAAATCACTTTCTCTTATCCACTTTGTATTCTTTCTACCCCAAACACTGAATGCCAACAATCACTTTCAGATATCCAAGACTCTAGAAGGTCTGTGAACCCCCTAAAATTAACAGAATACAGAATATGTAAATACGTGTCTATAATTTTTATAGGGAGAGGGACTATGGAGCAAAGGAGTAATTCAAGGAAGAGGTCCATGATCTAAAACCGGGTAAGCCCGTTTACCTGGTTCATAACATCATGGCTTTTATTCACACCTGAAATATTAAAACTCTAGGCCAATTTTCCTGGTTTATCCTTGTTTTCTATTTCACTATTATACAAATTCTTCTTCTCTAAATACTTCTCTCAGTCTAGTCCAACCTCTGAATCTTTATATCTCCCTCAAGGCAGATGATGACCCTGTCTTGGGAGCAAGACCCAAAAGTAGCTCATATTGTCTTTGTTTTGTGTAATGAATTTCATAGAATTCCACAGTTCAAAAAATCATTTTTGTTGTTGTTTTACTGTGAATCAAACGTTAGGCCCTGCAAATGTTAGACAAACCCTCTAAAATTGAGTTTGCCATGTAAATAAATGGATAGTACTGGCTTATTTTTACCTTTTATGCCTACATTATATAATGCATTAAAATGTCAATAAAAGGCATATAAGACCTAAGCAATACTATACACAATCCTAGCCAATTTGTAATGGGTGATCAATATTTATTTGTTAAATAAGTAAACACTTATTTGTAGTGGGTTTAGTTGTTATAGCCAATCATCATTATACTTAGATGACAAAGAATGCATTTTTCTTAGTTGAATGCATAAAATGAATCATTTTCCAGTTTGGTTTTATACCCAGTATGATTATAAAGTAACTAAATTGATCACTATAATTAGACTCTTTATTTGAGAGTCATATTACATATGGTTTTCCTATGAGTAGGTAAAAAAAGACTGCTTCTAGGCTCAGTTGGTTGAGTGTTTGCCTTGCATGCACAAGGTCCTGGGTTCAATTCCCAGCACTACACACACAAAGACTGCTTCTACCCTGACTCCTAGAGAACAAAAGTAGATATTATAAAAGTAGACATAGTTTTAGAGAAGTTTCCATGCTATTTCAGCTGACTTTATTTTGCTATAAAATGTAAATTTCTCTTGGCCCATTACAGCAATATTATCCTCTGTGTCAATTTTTGGTATTTGGTTCTAATCTATTTCTAGTTTATTTGTATCTCAAACTAACATTTACTCAAACTTTTATATCAGTATAGTTTATGTTCAATTACTTTTTCAATTTCAATGAATTTTCATCAGATCACTATGTAAAGGCCAATACTGATTTCTGAAGCACTTAGCCAATATCTTAGGTTCATTAGCTCACTTACAGCCCAGTGCTAATGTTTCATAGAAAACACAAGTCTGAAATTAGGAAACCTTCTTACTTTTGATCTGAGGCTGTATTTCAAAACTGGCATTTTCACAATTGAGAGCACCTGTAAACAAGACCTGAGGGAGAATGTAAATGAGCAAAGCAAATCCATCGGTGTGATTGGAAAAGTAAGTTCATATGCTATGGATAAAGGGAAATAAGTGCCATTTCTTTTTGAAAGAAAAAACACAGATGGCCTTTGATAACCAGAATATTTCTCTTCTATTATTTATTTTTTGTATTATTAAAAGTTTCTTCATTAAAGATTTTCAAAAAACTAGTAATGTAAACTTTAGGATATTTCTTGCTGATAACTACTCAGCAAGATTCCTTAGTGTTGTTGGAATGAGATGGACATCATTACCCTAGGTACATGTCTGCGTGTATATATGGTGTGACCCTATATCATGTACAACCAGAGAAATGAAAAGCTGTGCTGCAATTGTGTACAATGAATCAAAATGTATTCTGCTGTCATATATACCTAATTAGAAAAAATAAATTAATTTAAAAAAGATTCCTAAGTGATTAAAAATACAATTGATTTTTGTAGACACATCTTGGCATTAATACTGACAACCTAAAGAGAGACAGGATTCATGCACGGTGGCCTTTGTACTTTTGTGTGAAGTGAAATAGGATTGGATAATGATACTGCATAATAACCTTTTAAAAACTAATTTATAAAATAATCTACTAATGTTATGCTCATACTCCACTATTTACAAAATACATTTACAAGATGGGAATGATAATACCAGGCTCTTTCAAAAGTTGTATAAAGAAAACATAGTCTGAAGTGCTGAAAATTGCATTTAACGTCATATGCATCAACTGAAAAAAATATAGCTAATGGTTTATCCATACTTAATGAAGCCATTTTTTCCTTAAAAATGCTATTTTGGCATTTATGATCTAGGTAGTAATTATTTTTAAAAAATAACTAGAAAATCTAATATCTTATTCTTACGTATGTGAAATATTGTTAAAAGTATGTTGGATCACTTCTACTTAGATAAACCTCATAACTACATTATTGTCATAATATGAAAAGCCTGCAATTATGAAATTAAAAGCACAAAATGATTATTTTATAAATGGTTGTGAGTCTTTTTATGTTAAAGCAAACTGACTTATTGATATTGCTTTATAAAATAAGATTATTGGGCTGGGAGTACATAGTTTAGTGGTAGAAGGATCACTTAGTATGTACAAAGCCCTGAGTACTATCTCCAACACCTCAAATATGCACATACATTGAACACAGTATAACATGATGATAATTTTTTTTTAGAGAGAGTTTTAGAGGGAGAGAGAGAGAGAGAATTTTTAATATTTATTTATTTTTTTTAGTTATCGGCGGACACAACATCGTTGTTTGTATGTGGTGCTGAGGATCGAACCCGGGCCGCATGCATGCCAGATGAGCGCGCTACAGCTTGAGCCACATCCCCAGCCCACATGATGATAATTCTTATCAAATAAGATTATAGTCATTTTTTTAAATCCATATATGAATGAAAGAAAAGAATTCTTGAAGTAATAAATAAAGGTTGGAAAACAAACAAACTAGATTTTAAAAGAGACTCGGAACTCCCCACAAAGAAAAGCCCAGGCCCAGATGGCTTCAATGGTGAATTCTAATACTTTTTTTTTAATATTTGTTTTTTAGGTGTAGATGGACACAACACAATGCCTTTATTTTTATATGGTGCTGAGGATCGAACCTGGGTCCCGCCCTTGCTAGGCGAGCACTCCACCGCTGAGCCACACAATCCCAGCCCCAGAATTCTAACACTTAAAGAAGAATTAATATGATTCTTCACAAACTCTTCCAAAAATAAAAAAAAAGAAACACTTCCCAATTACTTTTAAGAGGCTAGTATCACACTGATACCAAAACCAAACACATCACAAGAAAAGAAAGGTACAGACCAATATTATGTAAAAACCTCAAAAACATGCTACCAGACTGAGTGTAGTAACATAAAAAAGGAATGGTGGATTATACCTTATGATCAAGTGGGTTACCCCAAGAGTGCAAGGTTAATGCAATATCCAAATATCAATTGATTAATATACCATATCAGTAGAATAAAAGACAAAAATGATCATTTCAATAGATGCAGAAACACATAACAAGCTAGGAATAGAAAGAAAATCCTTACCCAGATATTGTACATGTATGAAAAACCCAGAGCTAACATCAAACTCAATGGCGAAAAGCTAACTTTTTCCTAACATCAGAAAAAAATACAAGAATGTCTGCTCTTACAATTCCTTTTCAACATCATACTAACTGCCATCAAGTGAAGGCAATTATGCAAGAAAAGGGGATGTCAAAATCCAGACTAAAAAGACTGAATGACATGAAAATTAAGAAAATTCCATTGATGATAGCATCAAGAATAAAAACAGAGAAAAATGTAACAAAAGAAGTACAAGATTTGTATTCTGAAGATCACAAAAGATGGTTGAAATATTAATCCTTTAACCTATAATGAAAGTTCATCATATTCCCACTTAACAAATTTTAAAAGTAGGGCTTGGTGCTAAGGGTGTAGAAACTAAAAAAAAGTATAAAAGTGAAAATAATACCATGGGAAAGATAGCCACATTCATGTATCAAAAGATATACTATGGTTAAAATTATCTAGTTTCATGTAGTCCCCCAAAAATTCTCAACTTCATTTTTTTTTTGCAGAAATTGGCAAGCTGATCCTGAAATTCATATGAAAAATCAAGGAACACAAAATAACCAAAATAATCTTGAAAAATAACAAAATTGGAAAATTCACACTGATTTCAAAACCTACCATAAAGCTATAGTAATTAAGACAGAGTGCTATTGACAAAAGGAGACATATAAATTAATGGGAGAGAACTTAAGGTCCAGAAATAAACCCTTATATTTACGGACAAATGACTCCCCCGCCTCCATAGGGGGAATTGAACTCTGGGGAGTTTTACTACTGAGATACATTTCCACCCCTTTTTATTTTGGGTCTCACTAAATTGCAAAGGCTGGCCTTGAACTTGTCAGTCCCCAAAGTAGCTAGGATTATAAGTGTCCACCAAATTCAATGAGGAAAGAAGAGTCTAATGATGTAATGCTGTACAACTGGACATTTACATGCAAAAGAATGAGATTGGAGTCTACTTCACACAATATACAAAATTTAATTTAAAATGGATCAAGGACTCAATATAAGAGCTAGTATAATAAAACTCCAATTAGGCAACATAGATGTTTATCTTCATGACTTTGAATTAAGCTGTGAGTCTTAGATGACGCCAAACTATAAGCAACCAAGATAAATTGGACTTGTTCAAAAATTAAAACTTGTGTGCTTCAAGGGACATCAAGAAAGTGAAAAGACAGCCCGCACTGGGAGAAAATATCTGCAAATTATATATGTTATGAAATTTTTGTCCAGAATAAAGAGCTACTACAACTCAATAATTAAAAAACAACCTGATTTTAAAAATGGACAAAGAATCGGAGGAGATTTTTCTCCAATGAGTAAATAAAATGGTGCTCAACATCATTTGCCATCAAGAAAAGGCAAATCAACACCACAGTGAAATAATACTTCACACTCACTTGTACTGCTATAATAAAAATGATGAACAATTAACAGGGTAAGGATGTTGAGAAACTGGAACTCATGAAAATGTCTGAATTGTGTACTTTTTTACAGTGATATATAATTGAAAACAAACTTTATATGGAATTAGAAGTTATTAGTTTAGCTAAAGTTTATAGAATCATAATTTTAACTAAAATTTTAAAGTCTAATAAAATATTCAAATAGATTTAATACAGTAAACATTGTATTTCAGAAAAATAAACATTGAACTAGTAAAAATTTTCAGAACATACTGGATTAGAAACAACCTAAGATACAAAGCAACAATAATGGTTTATATTTCCCATATACTTGCTATGGGGCAGATTTTTTTATATTTTAAACTTATGATGAAAGTTTTACCATCATTATTCCCATTTAACAGTTTAAAAAACTGGCATTTAGGAGCCAGGCATGGTGGTTGCATACCTGGCATCCCAGTGACTCAGAAAGCTGAGGAGGATCACAATTTCAAGGTCACCCCCAACAACTTAGTGAGGCCCTCTATCAAAAAGCACCACATAAAAAAATAAACAAAAAGTTATATAAAAAAAAGTTGGTTGGGGACATAACTCGGTAGAGTGCATGCCTTGCATGCACAAGGCCCTGGGTTCAATCCCCAGAACCACAAAAAAATAAAAATTAAAAATAAATAAAGTTTGCACTTGATTAAAAAAAAATTGGGGCTCAGAAGTTTGCCAAGTTCACATAATTCATAAATGTTTGGAGCTAGACTTAAACACAAGTCTCTGGGATTTCAGAGTATATATTCTGAATCACTATGCATATAGCTATTAAAATTATAAAAGCCCACAAAATTTTATACTGTCGTATTTATTATATAATTCCACAATTTTTTAATTTTTTTTCAAATTTTTATTCTTAAGTTTTAGGTGGACACATATCTTTATTTTTACATATTTATGTGGCTCCAAGTGCCTCATGCATGCTAGGCAAGCATTCTACCACTGAGCCACAACCCCAGCCCCCTAATTCCACAATTCTAATAATGATGCGTATATGTGTTTATATATTTACATATTTAAACATACATACACATACCTGTTTAGAAATGTGGCAATATGCAAAATATTAATAATGGTAGTAAATTATTGAGGTGGATGTCTTTGTAATTATCTGTATATCTAAATTTTGTATAGTAAACATGTACCACTAATGTAATTTTAAAAAAAAAAAGTACTCTTCAGACTTTCTTCAGCAAATAAATTAGGCAACTGAAAAATACATATATACCAAATTTCCTCAATATTTAAGGTCAATATTTAAACCTAGATTAAATAAACATAAAATTATTCCATAACAAAAATAGCCAGTGTGCAGATTCCATTAGATTGAGAGTTTGAAGCCAGCCTCAGCAAAAGCGAGGTGCTAAGAAACTCAGTGAGACCCTGTCTAAATAAAATACAAAATAGGGCTGGGGATGTGGCTCAGTGGTCGAGTGCCCCTGAGTTCAATCCCTGGTACTCAAAAAAGAAAAAAAAAAGATTCAAAAAATTATTTGTTAATGTATATTTTTTAAGTTTTTTTTTTACACTGGGCATGCTGGTACACACCTGTAATCCCAGAAGCTCAGGAGGCTGAGGCAGAAGGATTACAAATTCAAAGCTAGCTTTAGCAATTTAATGAAACCCTATCCTGCCCATCCTTAGCCATATTTTAGAAATGTATAAAAAGATAAAGTTCCATATACTTTTAAAATGTGTCAGATTAAAAACCACTGTTTTTATGAAAGTTAAATTCCTTGAGGGAGCTAATAGGTTAATTTTCAAACCTCTTAAGACCTTCTCAAGTAAATTCTCCTTATTTCAATGTGATTGTTTCAAATATTAAAAAAATTTTATTTTCTCTTGACGAGACCACACAGTTGTATGCATATAAACCATGATTAACAAGGTAAACTAGTTCAATATTCTAATATATTAACTCCAATTCTGTCAATTATGCTTCCTCTTCTGTACAACAAATCTCGTTGAATATCTCCAAGCTTTGGTCAATTCCTTTTATTTATTTTTTTAAATACTTGTTGCTCATTTTCATTGCTAAAAAATGAGTAGCCATTGACAATATTGCTTCACAGAAGCAATTTTTCCTGTTCACCTAGGCAACTATATAGCTAATTAATTAGTTACTTGGTCATATGCAAAATGAACACTAAAAATAGGCTCGGGTTTTATGTTGTCCAAACTTCCCTTAATTACTGTTTAAACCCAAATTAGTTCAACTAAGGTGCTCAAATGTCACCTTCTCAGGTAATACCCATCTTGACCCCTTGTTTAAAACTGCAACTAGTTTCCCCTATTCCTCTCCAACCCTACTTTTGTACTGGGCTCCTTTACATTTATCACCTTCTAATACATCTTATGGTTTATTTATCTTCTTCCACTTTCTTGGGAAGTTTTTATTCATTTGCTCCCAGTGCTTATGACATACATAGCAGATGCTATTGAATGACTAATCTTACTATGAGGTGAACAGTAGAAGTTGTTGCTTCTGTCTGAGCTTATTTGGTGATTTATACAAACAGGTGGAAATGTCATGGTTAACTTTGTAATTAGAGTAAACCATTATTTTTCACCCTTCTTGAAGCAGGAAAGTACTTTCTCCAGTAGCCTCAACAGAAAGCAATACCTACAAGAGAAGGTTTATACTCCTAAAATAGTGGCTCAGAACCTGAGAACACAAACAGGATCCAGACAGAAAAGTTGTACATCTGAGATTTTGCAGGGAAAGGGATCTTCCTTTTTGATATATTTTGGATCTCATTTTTCCCATAGCAAGTATCTATTTTATCAATTAATATGATTAAAAATTAATTCATATACTATGTGGGTTATTTTGGAAAGCAACAAATAAAGTGTTAAATGACTATTTTGGTTTTGGTACTGGGGACTGAACTCAGGGATGCTTTAACACTGAGCTATATACCCACCCCTTTTTAAAATTTTGAGACAGGTGCTCACTATCGGGCTGGTCTCAAATATTTGATCCTCCTGCTTTAGCCTCTCTTCTGAGTCACTGGGATTACAGGCATGCATCATCACGCATGGATTGTACTTACTATGTTTTAAAAGGATATTAATATCCTTTCATATCAAAACTTAATGGTAAATCCCATTATGAACAGCACTATTAAGAGAGCCTGACTTATCACAATTTTTAAGATTCTCAACACATTTGACACACTTAAAACAGTCACAGTTGTTTTAAAATAAATTTAGCAACTACGTTTCTAAACATTTTTAAACATGAGATTAAGAACTATAATGATCTGGGGTTGTAGCTCAGTGGTAGAAAACTTGTCTAGCACGTGTGAGGCACAGGTTTGATCCTTAGCACCACATAAAAACAAATAAAATAAAGGTATTATGTCCATCTACAACAACAAAAAAATATTTTTTTAAGAAGTATACGGGCTGGGGATGTGGCTCAAGCGGTGGTGCGCTCACTTGGCATGCGTGCGGCCCGCGTTCGGTCCTCAGCACCACATACAAACAAAGATGTTGTGTCTGCCGATACCTAAAATATAAAATATTAAAATTCTCTCTATCTCTCTCACTTTCTCTTTAAAAAACAAAAACAAAATTCTCTCTCTCTCCCCCTCTCTCCCTCTCTCTTTAAAAAAAAACATTAAAAAAAAAAGAAAAGAAGTATAATGCCCTCAAAGAATAAAAAAATGCAAGTTGGATGTGGTGGCACATTTCTATAATGTTAGATTCTTGGGAGGCTGAGGCAGAAGGATCAAAAAATTCAAGACCAGGCTATGTAACATAATAAGACCCTGTCCTCCTATCCCTAAATCTAAAAGTAGACAGCCTCAAAAGTACAAATTTAAAATTTTGTACCCTTAAAATATGGTATTTCTTTTTATGCATGCATATTTTATAGCCCTTATTTTTTAAAATATTAACAAATAACATACAACTTGGTCATTTGGTAGACAATTCTGTTCACTGGAAAATAGCTGATATTCTTCTTAATAAATGTGTATGTTATTTTCTGCCTTCCATGTGCTGTCACTGTAAATATGCTAGTAGTGTGCTAAGCTATAAAGTTATACCTTAAATGCCTTGTATGGGAGCTACTTTTGGCTTTGTTTCAAACAGTTCCATGTAGTTAAGCTTTTTGAGTTCTATTTGCATTTTCCAGTTTTTGTATCCTCAAATGTTTTCAAGCTGTGAGATCTAACTTCTTATTCTTCTCTTTGGAGTTGCTCCATCTTTCACAACTACCACACATTACTGATAAAAAACACAAGGCAAGCCAGATGTGGTGGGAAAGTCCTGGAACTTCAACAATCCCAGAGGCCAAGGCAGGAGTATCATAAATTCCAGGTCAGCTTAAGAAACTTACGTGAGCCTCAGGAATTAGGGAGACACCATCTCAAAATAACAAAAAGGACTGGGAATATAGCTCAGTAGTACACTGCCCCTAGGTTCAATCTCCAGTGCCAAAAATATAAAAATAAAAATAATTAATAAAATACATAGGATGGGGAAACCATCAAACTAACCTTACTACATTTTTATACAAAAAATGTAAACTGCCTCAGGGAACTTTGAAAGGTACTATACTGAGATTTGGGTTTGCAGAGCTTATAACATCATCTTTAGGAACAGTTACCTCCTTAGAGATTTTAGACGTGTTCCAATGTTCACAGAAATGACTAAATAAACAAGCTGTGCCTCTATTTGTGTTTGGTGTGAAAGAGCATCTATACCAGATCTGGAACAAAGTAGGTCCTTGATCAATATGCATACATAATGTGTATATATTATGTGTATACATATCCCCCCAAAAAGGAGCTTAAATGATGTATATCAATCTTTTAACCTTACCTAGAAAGTAGAGAGGGAGATGAGGAATAAAAAAAATGTTCTTACTTTTGATCCACCTACTTCTGTAATTTTTTTTAAAATCAGGATTAAACAACCTAAATGTATAATTTATATCCTGGTTTGTATGTGTCTACAAAGACAACAAAATAACAGAACACTTCCACTTGAAGTGGAAGTGACTTTGGATGCTTGTCATCACTGTATACCTGTCAGTCACCTGACTGAGTTCTGTTGGCCCTCCAAAATGCTCAGATGAAGCAGTTCCCTCTTATGAAAGATGCTTAGCATACTAACCACCATTTTATCTTCCCTTAAACAGGTAACCAGCACAATTTTAAGTCATGCTTTCCTTTCCTGCCTGCAACTGTCCACTTTTTTTGTTTCATAACATATTAAGAAGACCCTAGAATATATACATAGATTGCCAGTGATGGTGTGATCCAGAAACTATAACCTTTGTGATGGGCTGGCTGCCTTCCTGGTCCTCACCAGCAGCTTTGTTTCCCTTTAAGTCCTAAAGGAAAAACTCTACAGAGTCAAACCTGTGGTGGGTCCACATCTATGGCCATAGTAGTCAGATAAGGTCATCTTTTTCAAAGATGGTTCACACTCCTTTCCTGGCTGTCTTCCAGGCTTGACTACTTTGCCTTTGGTTCCATTTTCACTCTTTTTATCTATCTGTGCTTCATTGTATTGATATTAAAAATAAGAATTATGTTGACTATTTTTTGGTACTGGGACTAAACCCAGGGTCTTGCACACATTAAACACATGCTCCATAACAGAGCTACATGCTAGTGTGTTGACTTTTCATTATGTAAAATTAATAAAATCATATATGTGTGGACAACACAGTCATGGCTTAAATTATAAAATTTCAGTCTTCCTTGGGTTTTTATTAAAAATCAATATCCTCCTATTCACTCAACAAAATAATTTACAAAACATTATATCTAGTTTCTGGTTATTGTGGAGTTGGATGAGTCCCCTCGTCCCTCAACACTCAAATTACATATAGCAAAGTTTCTTATTTTCTTATTAAAATGTTGAATATGAGTATAAAATCAAGTGACTAAAACTCAGCCTATTTTCAATTATGCTTCCTGCTTTTATTATATAAATTAAGAAAGAAACCAACCCTCATATAACTATCTTAGAACCTCCACAAATTTCTCTGGGTAGCCAATATGACAACTGACAAAGATTCAGACTTACTGACAAACTATAAATACTATAAGCTAATGTTACTCTCTTAATACTCAGTGGGAAGATTTTGGGTATAGAAACTACTAATAATGCTGGCATATCTTTGCTGATGGTGTCACCAGTGACGCAATTTTTCCAAAGGAGCCGTCAATTGGCTTGGTGTCGTGGCATTTCTGTATCCTCCTCCCTTCTACTAGTGATGGTCTAAAATTTGGGGGCCAACAGAGGTGAGGCAAAGAACCTCACCCCCCCCCACTGGCACCAAGGCTAAATTTGGGGGCCAACAGAGGTGAGGCAAGAACCTCACCCCCCCAACTGGTGCATAGGCCTATCCACAAGCATGGCTGACTGCTGGACCAGTAGTCAGTGACGGGTTGATCTGATTGCAGTGGTATCAACCTAAGACAGGAAGCTGACGCCTAAAGGTCAGTTCTCCCATGACGGGTAAGAACCATATGTTGAATTGGACAACCTACCAGGCACGGTCCTTAAGCCACATTGCTTGTTGTTTAATTAATCAGAAGGGGGGAGATGCTGAGGGCCATTGCCAAGTAGGAATGACGCATCAAAATTTCCTTGCTAGCGTACCCCATGTTAAATGGATTTCGCTGTTGACATTGCATGTAAGGTGACCTTGCTCAAGGACCAAGGCGGATCCGGGTTTAGAGCTGATCAGGTTTGAGGAAGTATCCCGGGTCCTTGGGTTTAGGGCGTTCCCGGTTTAAGACAATAGGGGTTTTAGGGAAGTTGGAGGTTGAAGATTATTGCTGCCGGGATTAGGGTGTTCCTGCTGCTTGTTCCCGTTGAGTTCTCGTGAGATTCAGAAAGTATTGGAAAAGAAAGCCTCGTGGAGTAGGTGAATTGGGCGGCGGCAGAACGGGATCACCCCAGAATGTGTGTAGAGGCCGGTGTGAGTTCGGGAATAAAGATTGCTGTTTGAATCTTAAAAAAAAAAAAAAAAAGAAACTACTAAAAGTCAGAAGTCTCTAATGTACTTAGTCCTCATCCTTCCACTGCATGTAGGAGGTAAATTAGTTTGCTTCTGATTTCACATTTCTCATCTAAAATATGAAGTTTGAATGAGATGTCTTACATACACTTTTTAGTCTTAACATCCCGTATTTTTAGTCTGTTAACTATGGTCAAATGGAAACCAATAATAATGTTCAATATTTTTTACCAAATCAAATATCCATAAATAGTATTTCATTAACTTACAGTATTCATAGAAAAAAAATACTATCTTTTTACATAATATAAGTCATGAATGGAGACAGCAATTTGTAAAAGTCCATAGAATTACAGCACAATAAGAACAATGTATTGATTTCTTTATTGTGATTTTAGTATTCTATTCACTATATTATCTTTATTACGTTATTATACTTAGAAAGTTTTAAACCTTTCTTACTTCCAGTTAGCCAATTTGCTATTTAATGTACTCAAGTATACCCTGTTCAATTTTTTGCTTTTTGAAATCTCCAGAACATTCTCTTTCCCCCTTTATTCTTACATTGAAATAATTGCCAATGATACTTTCTTCCAAGGTCCCATCTTAAAGAGTTTGTCTTGTCTTCTACATAATTTCTATTAATTTTCTACATAAATTTTAACCAAATAAAGACTATCTCTATCATATCTACATTCATCAGTATCAGCTAGAGGCTTGTTCCTTTAAATAGAGTCAATACATTCAAGCATCAAAGGGCTGAAAAAGACACCCGAGATCCTTTGTACTTTCTGCCAAAATGATTTTGTACCTTCCTCTGTCTGTGACTGTTCTGTCATTTACCCTTTAGGGCCTTCTAACTTCTAGTCCTTGAAGTCAATGAATAGAATTGGTTTTCCAAGTTCTCTAAAGACATTGGCTAGAACAGCCCATCTGCATCTTTACATTCCTGACTTCTCGAAGCAGAATATCTTGCCCTAGTTGTGGTCTCCAAGACCTAAGTCCTATCACTAACCTATCCAGTGAGAATATCAACCAGTTTCTGTTCTCCTTGCTTCTGCACAAGTTTTCAGACTTGTCTCTAAACTGGCATAGAGACATATCTACTGTTAATTCCACATGTACTAGTGAGAGGCCACACTCTATTCCCTATACCCAGGAAAGAAAGGTCAAGGGCGTAAACTCTAACTTCCCATTAGTACTAGCTAATGGCAGAAGCAAGAGAGTCACTATGCACCTAAACTAGATATCCTTATCTCACAATCTATCTGGGACTCTCCATGTATTACATAAAAGAATTAGGAGAAAACTGGAGAAACAGTACCATTTTCTTATGCACAACAAACTATACTTGATTCTCAAGAATCAATGAGTCTCAAACCTCAAAGGACTAATAATCACCAGTAAACTTTTGTAGCCCCAGTTTGTGAGAATGCTGGAATTCTTCCTACCATTTGTGCCCTCAGCCCCCTCCTAATTCTGAAGCCCTAGACCCCTTCTTCAGAACTCCTATTGACTCATCAACTGAAACAACCCAAAAAAAACCATAAATTCCTTTATAGTACAGTAACTTGCCTGTATTCTGACTGATTAGTACCCATGCAATTGATGCTCCACAAATTGTGCATCTTGAACAATGCCTCTGGTTTCCTTTAAGGACTCCCAAGGACTAGTTTATACTTTTTCCTGCCTTCTTTCTGCACCCAGATCTGGGAAAACATCTAGTGGATCTTTTTTTTTAATTTTTTTTAAGAGAGAGAGAGAGAGAGAGAATTTTAATATTTACTTTTTAGTTTCTTGGCGGACACAACATCTTTGTTTGTATGTGGTGCTGAGGATCGAACCCGGTCTGCACGCATGCCAGGCAAGCGCGCTACTGCTTGAGCCACATCCCCAGCCCCATCTAGTGGATCTTGACAGGAACAGATCTAGCACTACCCAGTCCAGCAGGCAGCCAGCCAATTCCTGTTCCTTCAGATCTTCTCTGCCATAGCTGGCCTTGCACTCAGCAGAATATATGACACCAGTGGCAATGGCAGAGGCACTTGCAATTCAGCCAGCAAATGTCTGGTGAGTCAAAGAAAAAGCCCATAGACTGACGAGACTACTGTCTACAAATTCCCCAGAGTATCTTCATATGGTTAACTGTGGGCACTGTAGCCTCCTAAAGTTGCTTGTTTTTTCCTTCTGTTTGGGATTGAACCTGGATTCTCAAGTGTGTAAGGCATGCTCTCTACCACTGAGTTACACATTCAGCCCCTACACCCAAAGTTTTGAATAAGGCAGCAAGAGTGAAGATGTGCTAGCTGGCAGACTGGCCCATCCTATCAACTAATTTATAATTTGAATATTACCTGCACCCAGAAGCATATGCAATTAAGCTATCTCTGGTTTTTAATCTACCTTCTGACATATCTAATGACTGCCCTGGCAAAAGTCAAAGACATTGACAGTGCCAAGGTGGGTCAGTTAGCTGATATGCTAGCAAATTCCAGTTGCATATTAAAGAGTCATCTTGTAATGACTCCTCACTCAGAGTTCAAAATAAGAATAAATGAATCTGTCAGCTCCCTAAGAATATGAGTTCTGACAAAATAGCACCTTCTTACTGTTCTTGCCCAAGACTTTACAGGCAAGCCCATGTAAGGGTAGGAAGGATTAGGGAGGGATTCATATCAATTTAAGAGTCTACACCAATTGAAGTGGACTCTTGCTTCTTTCAAAGTCTTTTTTAATCAAGGAAAAAAGGCTTGACTAAATGACACCTGGTACCTGACATCTCTGTCAAGAGGGTATATTCACTGAGTGAGGTTTAGGTCTTCCAAAAATACAGATGATATGAATTCAGACCCTATCTTCTTAAATGCTGGTGTTTTTCAATAAGGGAAAACAGAACAAAAACATAAATCAAGGAACTCTGACTCTGCTAGGACCATGGTAGCCTCATACATTAACAGTGTAGCCAACTCAGATATCCCCATGTTCTAAAGTGTTTAGTTTGTTCTACCCTATAAAGGACAGCTGGAAGGACATTAGTAATTCTTTGTTACATGATCTGGCAAACCAGGGAGGGGAACAGAGCTCACCACTGAAACTAAGACAAATAATCAAAACTTGACCAATCAAGTGAGGGTCAGATATAAGGTTATGCCATCAAGGTCAGAACAACCCAGAAGTAGCTCTGAAAAAGCAGAATGCTGAAGAAGAAATGGAGGAGACTGCTCTATCAGAATGGCAAGGTCAGGCTGGGGATGTGGCTCAAGCAGTAGCGCGCTCGCCTGGCATGCATGCGGCCCGGGTTTGATCCTCAGCACCACATACAATCAAAGATGTTGTGTCCGCCAAAACCTAAAAATTAAATATTAAAAAAAAAAAGAATGGCAAGGTGCATCCATCAGTAGAATAAGTCCCACACAAATTTTATGGCTTTGCCAAACTACCCTGATACACTGCTTTGGGCCACTCGAGTTATTCAACTGGTAATAAAATGTCTACAAATGTTTCCTTTTTTTTTTTATTGCTACTATCAGTATGCTCCATATCAAATGGCTACTTGAAACATTGTCTATACAGATGCCAGTCCACGGGTGGTGACTGGCCTACAAGATAAGTACAGAAATTGAAAGTTGTGTTTTTTGTTTTGGGTACTGGGGATTGAACTCAGGGGCACTCAACCACTGAGCCACATCCCCAGTCCTTTTTTTTTTTTTTTTTTTTAATTTCATAGACTTATGAAAGGTATTTCTTCAACAGTTAAGACTTCAAAACTGAAATTACTCCTTGATCTATGGATGGCAGAATGGATTTTGTTGGCAGCCATGAAAACAACATTAATCTCATTCTTACTATCCAACAGAGCTCTTGGGCAACCAGGTACATTGTCAGTCAGCACTAAAAATTGGAAAGGAATCTTGGTTTTGTTAGTTTGTTTATTCTCTGAATAGAAGGCCTCAACTGTGGGGTTAAAGTATTCAATAAATCATATTGTAAACAGATGTTCTATCATCAAGGCTTCACTGTTCCACCGATAAAGAACACAGGCAGAAAATGTTTAGTATTATTCTGAAGGACCCTGATATTTTTCAAAATGGTGAATGAACATTGGCTTCATCTTAAAAGTCAACAGCTGCAATGTCCCCTAATGAGTTACACTGTCCTTTGAAGCTTTGAAGCCAGGCATTGACTTCTCTCTCTAGCTATGAAAGTCCTAGATGGCATCTTCTTCCAATAAAAAACTGTTTCCTCTACACTGAAAACCTATAGTGTAGTATCGCCAGTGTTGTTGCCTTCATGAGTAATCTTACTGAGGTTTCTGGAAAACTTGCTGCAGCTTCTACACCAGCATTTGCTGCTTCATGTTGCACATTGATGCCATAGCAATGGATTCTTTCCTCAAACCTCATGAACCATACTCTGCTGGCTTTGAACTTTTCTTCTGCAGCATCCACATCTCTCTCAGACTTCATAGAAGTGAAAAGAGTTAGGGCTTTGCTCTGGATTAGGCTTTGGCTTAAGAGAATCTTGTGTCTGGGTTTGATCTTCCAACCAGAGCACTAAAAACTTTCTCCCTATCAGCAATAAGACTATTTCTCTTTCTTACCTAACTCATGTGTTCACTGTGGCTAACTGGCACAAGAGACCTAGCCTATCTCAGTTTTCAACGTACCTTACTAAGTTTAATTATGTCTAGCTTTTGAGATAAAGTGAGAGACCTGTAATTCTTACTTTTAATTGAACACTTATAAAGGTCACTATACGACTAACTTGGTCTAGTTTCTACATTGTTGTCTCTCGGGGAATAAAACGGACCAGAGGAGAAGAGAGATGAAACAGCACATTAGTTGAGAAGTCAGAACACACACAACATTTATGGATTAAGTTCACTGACTTACCTAAATGCAGTTTATGGCACCACAAAACAATTACAACAGTAACACCACAGATCACCATAACAGATGTAGTAATGAAAAGTTTGAAATATTTCAAGAATTACCAAAATGTGACACAGAGACATGAAGTGAGCACATTTTTGTTGGAAAAATGGCACCAACAGACTTGCTTAATATAGGGTTGCCAGAAACCTTCAATTCATAAAAATTGCAATATCTAAAAATGGAATAAAATAGAGCACAATAAACAAGGGATGCCTGCATATCACTACTGCTGCTTAAAGTTGGCAGCAGAAATAATTTCTTGGGGTATTCATTCATGCATCAAACATGTATTAAAGGCAGAGGATGTAGCTCAGTGGTAAAGTGTTGGCCTACTAGCCTTGAGGCCCTGAGTTGGATCCCCAGCATAGCACTACAAAACATCCCCCTAAACACACACATACACGTTTATTATGTACCTAGGACTGAGCCAAACCCTGAGAATATAAGGTGACATGGTACCTGTATTCAAAGGCCTTTGTCCTGCAAAGCAAGAATGGTCCATGTTCTATAGACAGCCATCATGTTCCTACCATCTTCCCTCCAGAAAGTGACAGTCAAAAATAGGTTTACCTTGTTTACTTTTATATTCCTACCACTAGCATGTATAAAGAGTACCAAAACATTCAATGCAAGTTTGTATAAACAGTAAACAATGTTTAAAACTTAAAAGCTAAACTTTTAAGCACATACAAGAATATAAGAATACACAATCCAAGGCTGAGGATATAGCTCAGTTGTTGAGCATCTGCCTAGCAAATGTGTAAGGCCCTAGGTTCAATCCCGAAAACTGAAAAAAAGAAAAAACCAGAATATACAAGTTAATTCTATTATAATTCCAAATACTTACTTCAAATTGTAGATCATAAGTTACAAAACCCAGGTAAAACCATCCTTAAAAATAATTAGTTGCTAGGCATGGTAGAGCATGCCTATCATCCCAGGGATTGGGAGGCTGCAGTAGGAGTACTTAGAATTCAAAGTCAACCTTAGCAACAGTAAGTGACTAAGCAACTCAGTGAGAATCTGTATCTAAATAAAATATAAAATAGGGCTGGGGATGTGGCTCAGTGGTTGAGTGCCCCTGAGTTCAAGCCCCAGTAGCCCCCCCCAAAAAAAATGATAAAAATCTTAAAAATATTGTTGAAGGAACTCTGAACCTGGAGTCCATAGATAGATGCCAAGGAATATGAAAATTTCCAGAAATGTTTGGAAAAAATATATTATAGAATGAGGTCTAAAAATTTAAAAGGATCATTGATTCAATAAAAGGCCCTTACTTTACACATGAAGGAACTATACTGAAGAGGGAAAAGTCTCACAAGTATAACCATTTCAACAAATAGTATAAAAGCTGTGTATAAAGGTTCTAGAGCTCCCATGACAGAGGACCACAAACTAAGTGGCTTAAAAGACAGAAATTATTATACATTTCTGGAGGCTAAAAGTTCAAGATCAAGATATCAGCAGGGAAGCTGTTTCAAGGTAGAGCCCCTCTTGACTTGTAAATGGCCATATTCCTCCAGTATCTTCACATGATTGTCCCTGCATGTGTCTGTATCCTTACCTCTTTTTAGAGTGATGCCATTTATATTAGATTAGGGCCCACTCATATAATCTTATTTACCTTCACCCCGATTACCTAAAAAAAGGTTCAACTATGGTCACATTCTAGGTAGTAGGTATTAGGACTCCAATATGAATTTGGGGGTAGACATAATTTAGCCCACTATACTCTGTCTTTTAAATTTCATGTATTTTAAGATGCAAAATACATTCATTCTATCCCAAAAGCCCCCAATATCTTAACCCATTCTAGCATCAAACTCTTTTAATCAGGTGTGGGAGGACTCATATTTTACCTCCTCCCAAGATAAAATTCTCCAGCTACTAACCTGTGAAAACAAGTATGTAATCTGCTTTCAAAATACAACAGTGGGATAAACACAGTATATTCCCATTCTAAAATTTTGCAAGAAACTAAAGAACTGTTGATAGACCCCAAGCAGGTCTGAAATCTAAGGTGGCAAATTTCATTAGATTTCTAATTTTTTGAAATATAGCTAGACTTGAGAATTTTCCAAATCTTCAACTATGGGTTCTTTTTTGTATTAATAATTCCTTCTTCCATCTTCAATCTTCATCACTTAGAAGTTTATCTATTTTCCACATACTAGAATACAATTTGGCTAAGTTCTTTGACACAGCACAACAGAGTCCCTTTCCTCCAGATATCAGTAACATATTCTTCATTTCCATTTGAGATCTCAACAGAACTACCTTTAACATCCTTGTTCCTACCAACATTTGTTCATAATAGTATATTTCCATGATGAAATATATACTTCTCTTCCTAAGCCCTCACTAGAACCACCTTCAATATCCCCATTTTGACTTACAATCTCTTCAAGGCAATTAAAGCTTTTCTAAAATATCTATCCTCACCACAATCCATTACCTCATTCTAAAGCCATCTCCGTATTTCTATATTTGTTACAGCACCCCTCCCACACACACACACTTTTTTAATACCAAAATCTGTATTAACCTGCTAAGACTGCGTCTTAGATCCCTTTTGTTGCTATAACAAAATACTTAAGACTGGGCAATTTATAAAGAATTCAACTTTACTTGGCTTACAGTTCTGGAGGCTGGGAAATTCAAGAGCATGGCAACAGCACCTGTCTGACATCTGAGAGGGTCTTTTTGCTTTATAACATGCTGCAACACATGGCAAGACAGTGCAATGTGCTAGCTTTGCTCTTGCAAAGCCACTGATGCCATAGTAGGGGTCCTGTTCCATAACTTTATCTAATCCAAACCACCTCCTCCCAAAGGCCCCTCCCCACCAGACCAATAACATAAATTAGGGGAGCAGGCTTCCAACACAAAAATTTGAGGGGACCACATTAAAAACACAGCAGGTTGCCATAACAAACTATCACAGTCTAGGTGGCTTAAACAACAGAAATTTATTTTCTCACACTTCTGAAGACTTGAAGTCCAGGATGAAGGTGTTGGCAGGGTTAGTTCCTTCCAAAGTCCCTCTTCTTGGCTTGTAGATGGCCATCTTCCTCCAGTGTCTTCACATGGTCATCACTTTGTATGTGTCTTAGTCTTCTCCTCTTACAAGGACACCACTCATATTGATTGGGGCCCACCCATTTTACCCTGATTACCTCTTCAAGGCATTATCTCCAAATATAGTGACAACCTAAGCATTAGAAATTCAGACTTAAATTCAGTATATGAATTTAAGAGGACACAATTCAGCCCACAAAAAGCTGGAACAACTTGTATTGATTTATTGAATAGATACTAAACAGCATTCTTTCCCAGCCATCATGCTAGTTGGTAACTATGCAACAAAATAGGTATAATTCCTGACTTATAAAACTTAAAAATAATGGAGGGAAATAATCATATACAAATAAATAAAGATAAAAACCCATGAGAGCACACAGGGTGTATTTGGGCCTCATCAACCTGTTACATCCAAAGACTTTGATGAAGCACCCAAATGTGAAAGATGAGTATGGAAAGGTGTGTGCACACAGAATTTTTCAGGAAAAGGGAAGAGTGTAGCACATTTAAAGAATTGTAAGTTGGCCAGAAGGGCTATAATCTAGAAAGTGAGAATAGTAGTAAAACATGAGGTTGCTTACAAAAACAGGGTGATATCACTCAGGGTCTTAAATATCATATTATGATTGGTCTTTACCCTAAGAGCAATGTGAAGCAACTGAAAATCTTTAAGCATGAGTACATTTTCACTTTAAAAAGAATCCCTCTGAAAGAGAGATGGTACATGGAGCTTCTAAGGTTCTGAAAATGTTCTATTTCTTGACCTGGGTATTGGGTTACATGATATGGTCACTGTGAAAATCGAATGAATAGTGACTCTATAAATAGAGATTCAAGAGATATTCATGTGGCAAAATCCAAGGACTCATATGGATTGAATATAAAAGGGGAAGGGAGGCATCCAAGAACTTCCAGTTTCTGGTTTCTAGAAATTCAAAGGCAGACCCATACACTGTGCCATGAAATTCTGAAGACACAAATATGGACATCACAGGTTTATAGGAACCTTTCAGGCTTAAAAGGGGAAATATCAGGGCTGGGGTTGTGGCTCAGTGGTAAAGCACTTGCCTAATATGTGTGAGGCACTGGGTTCAATCCTCAGCACCACATAAAAATAAACAAAATAAATGTCTATCAACAACTAAAAAAACATTTAAAAAGGGGTGGAGGGACATCAAATAGACAAAAAAAAAAAAAAAGTATATAGACCCTAATTCTGAGGACAGGACTAGGAAGTAAATATATTTGGGGTCAATTCTGTTCATAGAAACAGTAGGTATAAAATCATTCAGCCAGTATTTAATGAGAGCCCAAGGTTATTACCCAGTACTGTTTTAGATTTTGTAGCCACAACTAGGAAGAAAATAAACAAGTTCTTGTGGATCTTATAATCTAGCTCAGTAAGACTACTAAAAAACTTCAAATACTAGTAGTACCCTGATGACAACAGCATAATGCAAGAGTGAGAGGGTAGGGATAACTCTACTTTAGACTGGAACAGTTAGGAAAGGTGACATTTCAGTTAAGACCTGAATGTTAAGAAAATGGCAGGTATAGGAAGAATAGATCAAAATTATTAGGGGTGGAGGGGGAACACAAGTAGTACTTCAAGCAAGGACAAGCTGAGCGTGAAAGTAGATCAGACAAAAACAATACAGATAGGATGTAGTAAATGAACTGGTGAAAGACAAGACCAGGAAAGAAGCCAAAGACGACATTATGTAGCTTTAAGTAGGGTATGATTGAATTTAAAAACATATTTTTTCTTAATATAAATTAGACTATACTAGTCACTCTGGGTTAAAATTAAAAGCTGGTGGGGAGAACTGGAGAATGAAGTTGACCAAATTATGTTATGTGCATGTATAAATATAGCACAACACATTCCCAATTTTACATATAACTATAATGTACCAATTTTAAAAACCAATAAATATTAGACAAAAGACCAACAGAGTAGAGGATTGGGATTAGGGAGAGGGAATAGGGGAAAGAAAGTGAAAAAACAAAAGTACTGCTGATTGAAATGGAGAAAACTGTGTGTGTGTGTGTGTGTGTGTGTGTGTATGCATTTATGAATGTCAAAATGAACCCCACTATTATTGTTAACTACAATGCACTAAACAATAAAAAAAAAAAATTTAAAGGTTGGTAAAGTAAAAGTGGGGAAGGTTACTATGTCCAAGTAACAAATGATGAGATCATATGGGGGAAAGCTAAGCTAAGAGTTATGACAGATGATTTTCTGAAACTGATACTTAAGGAACTCTTAAATTTAAGACTGGGAGAAGGCAACAAAGCAGACTAAGAAATAGCCAAGGAAAAGTAAGGAAAAACTGATCAAAAGTCAAATGCCTGTGGAAAGTCAAATAAGATGAGTAATGAATAATGCTCAATACAAAGGAACATCCTAGAAACCTTAAAAGTCAGTTTAGTAGGATGATAGGGACAGAACCTAAAAGGAGTATTAGGTGAGAGATAAGGAAACAGACTGTTCTTTAGAGAAGTTTGGCCATAAATAAGTCATGCCAAGAATGCTCTTATAGAGAGGTTTAAACGTTGATGGGACAGGCTTAGGAAAAGGAAAGACTGGCAATAAATAAGGATTCCTGAGAAGGCAAGAGATATGATCACCTTAGATGGGGATGGTGGCTCAAGTTCTACTGAAACAAGATGAGAGCAGAGAGGATAGATACAAATGAAGGCAGAACTCAGATTGCCGGACTCTTCAATGAATAATGTGTTTTTTCCACTAAAAGGATGCTATGAATATTTTGCAAAGTGCCCTTAGCAAGACAACAAAATAGCCAAAGAAAAATTAAACTGAGATTAAATAAGGGAAATGACTCCATGTGTATTACTTCTTAAACAAATATAAAGAATAATTATGTAATGATATGCATGAGAACCAGCAATTCTATATTGATAAATAAAGTTTAGACTTAAAAGAGAATCAAACACTAGTTGCTTTGTTTTTAAGTTTGACCCTATGGAAATGGGTAATCAAAAGGAAATCTCTGGGGCTGGGGATGTGGCTCAAGTGGTAGCGTGCTCGCCAGGCATGCGTTCGGCCTGGGTTCGATCCTCAGGACCACATACAAAGAAAGATGTTGTGTCGGCCGAAAACAAAAAAAAAATAAATATTAAAAATTCTCTCTCTCTGTCTGTCTCTCCCTATTTAAAAACAAAAAAGGAAATCTCTGTTTTACTCCACTTGCCTATAACCTAGGACTTAATTTCTTGGTTATAAATTACAAATCTGAAGACTACTGGTGTGGTAAATCTGTAACAAGGCACTGTTACAGCATTAGAAACACCAAACTAAACGGGTGAGCCTTCCTCTGTCTGTGGGACCCCATTTTCCTTAGCAAGTATCAAACATGACTAATTCATGCTCCAGCTCCATATGGCTATATTACAAACTGCCCTATAAAAATGTCTCTATTGTGATTTACTAATCACAATATTTCCTTAATATTAAAAGTTTATTGTTTTAAGGAGAAGACTAGGTCCTGAGCTAATATTCAACAAGTATTCACTGACTCCTGTTAAAAAATAAAGCTGTAAAAATACAGTAGTAACCAAGGAAGACAAGATTCATGCTTTCATAGCACTTTAATTCTTAACAAGATTATGTTCCTTAATATAATACTCTGGCTTCTGCTTGTCTTTAAACAGTAAAGGGAAGATGAGGAGGGAAAAATGCCATTATTACCACTAATTTTCTGGCCTTAACACTTGTTTTCCTATTATTCTTTAGAATTTTAAGAATATTTTTCCCAGGCTGGGGTTGTAGCTCAGTGGTGGAGCGCTTACCTCACATGTGTGAGGCATCAGGTTCAATCCTCAACACCACATAAAAATAAATAAAATGAAGATATTGTGCCATCTACAACTAAAAAAAAAAAAGTTCTGGAAAAAAAAAGAATATTTTTCCTACTATTTTTAATTAATTCAAAAGTTTAGTTAAGGGCTCCTATCTCATTCCCTAGAAATACTTCAGGTTTGCTTATATTCTAAATAAAATGTTTTAAGTGTATCTGTGCTCAATGCTCTACTGAACTATATTCCTAGAATTTCAATACCATTATGTATTGTTTTGTAGTTTCATTAACTGAAAACTACCTTAACCTACTTAAGAAATCAATGCCACTTCTTTAATAAAGTTTCTCCTATTATTTATTTATTTGTTTGTTTGTTTCTGTGGTGCTTCGGATTCAATCCAGGGCCTTGCACATGGTAAGCAAGTGCTCTATCAATAAGCTAAACCCTCAGCCCAAGTCTTTCAGATTGAGCAAAAATTGTATTCCTGGTGTGACATTTTGAAATTATAAAGAAAAATTGCAAACTACTCTTAAGGAATTAAGAAAAAACAAATAAGACCTAGTTCTTTAATTTTTTAAGTTAACTAAAATGAAATAAAGCAAATACTCCACAGTAAAAATTCATTCTGTATCTAAAAGATTTTCCTTATAGAATTTATTTAATTCAATGTTATTTATAAAGCAAACTTAAATATCTCCTTTATTTTCTTTAATTTTGAAAAGTTAATTTAAAACATCGTAAAAAGAAAAAGATGCTCTTCATTACCAAAATACCTAATTCTTCAGAAATTCAGAAAATTGACATAATTTCCATGACATCTACTACTAGCACACTTAATAAGCAGAACTACAAAAAAAAGGCCACTTTCCAAGTGTTGACCTATTTAAAGAACTACTGCCTGAAATTAATCATGAATAAAAAACCCTATTTATGCAATTTTACAATTCATTTATTGAATACTACATATTTCCAATCTGAATTAAAATAAAAAATATTAAAATAAATTTAAACATTAAAGCATAATAGCATATGTAAAAAATTCATCTGAAAAGATATGCTAAAACATGATTAACAATTATATCAATGTGTAATTTGTAGAAAATATTTAAACATTAAATAGCAGAAACTATTTTCGATCTTGACTTTTAAAAAATATTTTGTTTAGTTATAAATGGACACAATACCTTTATTGTGTTTGTTTATTTTTATGTGGTGCTGAGGACCAAACCCAGTGCTTCACATGTGTGAGGCAAGTGCTCTATACCACTGAGCCCAGCATCATCGATTTAACTTTTAAAAATAAAATTCTAAAATGGCCACTTGCAGATTTCTTCACTCAGTTTCCTTGACAAATCAACATAACTTCCAATCCTATAAATTAAAGGTACCATAAAGATATACTCAATTTTCCACTGGAATTTTTTCTTATCTTGAAAGAAATCTAGATTAAAAAAGAGGAGGCTAAGGATGTAGCTCAGTGGCAGCTCAGTACCTAGCATGGGTGAGTCCTTGGGTTCAAACCCAACACTGGAAGGGGGAAAAAAAAAAGGAAGAAATAACTGCTTTAAAGATAATGTGCAATACAATAGTGGAAATATGTCTGACCTAGATTTGTATCCCAGTTGCTTCATCTATTACTAGAGAAATTACGTTAGATAAGTTGTTTAACCTAAATTTTTGTTTCTGTATAAAACTCAAAGAAGTCAGGCACAGTGGCACATGCATATAATCCCAGCAATTCAGGAAACCAAGGCAGGAGGATTATAAATTTGAAGTCAGCCTCAGCAACTTAGCAAAGCCCTAAACAACTTAGCAAGACTCTGTCTCAAAATTAAAAAAATAAAAAGGGATGGGGATGTAGCTTATTGGTAAAGTACCCTGGAGTTAAATCCCCAGTATCAAAAACAAACAAACAAAAAAAACCTTAAAAGAATTATGAAAATTTAGAGACTCTAATAATCACATTTACACTATGGCTTAGCACTAGGATTAAATTGACAGCAGTTATTTAAATGAATGTTTGTAAATTAAGGTATTTTACTATAAAATTCCCATTGTTTGTTTGTTGCACCATCACCACACAATATGAAATATTAGCTATTAGCTTTCCTTGACAATCATTCAGCTTTTGAAGGTCAACCTCTAATCATTATGCCAAGTTTATGGGTTTCCCAACCAGTAAGTATTACAGTGACAGATTTTTTACAAATCTTCCAAGCATTTTAACACTGAAATTCTACTAATCCACAGGGCCAGGAAACTACAGAGCTATGGCCCTAAGAACTTAACTTGGTTAAGTGAGGTTCATAAGGAAAAGAGATTATATTCAGTCTTGTTCACTTACCATCCCATCATCTTCACTGAAAATGTTACGAAGCTATAGGAAGACTGCTAAACAGAAAATTGATAGAAAAAGAAAACACACACATGGGAAAAGACTATAACAGAAAAGGAAACATGATTTCTAAGATGATTACATAAGACAAAAGCGGGGGCAGATCCCATAACTCATTCCAATTTTTTTTTTTTTGGCTATACTTTGGGTGAAAAAAAAGGAAAAAAGAAAAAGGAAGAGAAAAAAAAAACGAACACCTCAGAGTTCAGAATTACAAGTGAAAAGGTGGTAACAAAGTTGTACAATAATTCCAATAATTGATAATTGCAGATGAACTACCTGCAAGGGTAAAACTAACACTAACTTTACACATCCCATATGAAATAGCTGAAACTACAATATAAAAAAATAAAGGGCTGGGGTTGTGGCTCAGTGGTATAGAACTTCCCTAGCATGTGTGAGGCACTGGGTTCAAGTCTCAGCACCACATATAAATAAATAAATAAAATAAAGGTCCATCAACAACTAAAAACATCTATTAAAATAAATAAATAAATATGTTTAAATAAACTTTACTAAAGTTGAACACAATTTAAACTTAATTTAATGTAAAAAAACAAATTATTCTTTTCTTCCTTAATTACTAACAAAGTTAAGAGGGAAACAGTCTAGTAGCTCCTCAAAATTTCTCAATCTTCCCCATTAATTTAAAAAAACAGTTTTACAGACACACACACACACACACACACAAGAAAATATTAACCATTGTACCAACACTGTCACACGAAGTCCAGTTATTCGCCAAAGCAGGTATGACATTTTATTAATGTAACTGTGACTAGTTCTAAGATTAGGGGAACTACACTATGGCTTTGTCCACGTTACCTAAAAGATTCTATTTTATCCCAGGGGCTCAGGAGGCTGAGGCAGGAGGATTGCAAGTTCAGGGCCAGCCTCCACAATTTAACCAAGCCTTAAGCAACTGAGAGAGACCTTTTGTCAAATTAAAAAACAAAAAGGTCTGGGGAATGTAGATCAGTAGTTAAGCACCCCTGGGTTAAATTCACCGTACCATACTTAAGACAGCTTACTGAAGTTAACAAATTCTGAAAGATGGATTATGATGTACAACAATGGCAGTTATCATACCTGGAATGAGACAAGGTATGATAACGACAGAGCAAAATTTTTGGAAGAGAGATTATTTCTAATATAAGTGGCTAAAACTTCTATTAAATATATAAAGAGTTAAACTTTTTCAATATATAAGATTCTAGAGAATAAATAGTTATGAGAAGAACTATTTATTGTTGAGGCTCTCTTTTTCAAAGAGTTATTTGTTCTATTCCTTCTTCTTATTCCTGTGCATAATTTGACAGTGAAAGAACTTCCATAGAACAGATTTAAAATTACTACTGACCATGTGAATATTCTCTTACAAAAATGACACAAGAGTCTAAGATAACAGGTTATCTTTCTTTTACAAGTCTTGGAAACCAACTGTTTTATAATAGTACCTTCATTTTAATAAACAAACAAAAAAGTAGTATGCCAATCTTATTTAATTGATAAAAAGAAAAACATCATCTCTTCGTCCCACTAAATTTACAAAAATACAGCTAACAGTTTTAATAGAAAAAAATTTTACTCACAAATTGTAACCTCCTAAAATTTATCTCTAAAAACCACTAACTCAAATTATCTATAAAAACCACTAACTCAAATTATCTATTAAAAAATTTTACTCACAAATTATAACCTCCTAAAATTTATCTCTCAAAACCACTAACCAAATTATCTATTAAGAATTGTCACTGTACCATAACTAAACTAAATCTTGTCATGACTAAGTAGGTAATCTATGGGGATTGTAGATATATTTTTTAAAAAAACCTCAGCCCTTATTAATTACTGTATCCATGTCAGAATACTTTAACTTCAGTAGACTGACAAATCTATCTAGTCAAGGCACTAGAGTACACTAACTACACTTCTTCAACATTTTCCAAAGAGAGCACCATTAATTTTCTTTATAAATACTCAGAAACCCAGTTTTTTACTCTGCAGTAAAAAAATTTTTAGTAAAGTCAAAACAAACCTTTCATATTCTTTGAATAAATCATCAACCCTTTCAAAACTTATATCTATATACAAAACTAGAAAATTCAATAACCTATATTAGACAACAGATAAAGAGCCTTGAAATACTCAAATCTTATCACTAAAACAAAAAAATACAACCCAATTGTTTGTAAGTAATGTTATTTTTAATAAAACCAGACAACATATAAAAAGCTAACAGTTTCTTTCAGAAAAGTTAATACTGAAAATAAAGATTACCTATTTAAAAAATAGTTACCAGAGGTTCAACTTATCAGTATTTTTATGAACAAAATTATAAAATATAGAAAACTATAAATTTGTTGATCAAAAGATAAAAAAGTTATTTTCATACTAAGTCTATGAAAAAACAACTAAATATAACAATCATACTGAACCACACTAGAAGCTGTGGGATACATCTTACTTAAACAGGATCACTAATGCCAACTTTATTTTTTGTGATACAGATGAAGTTAGAAGGTCTAGCAGTGGGGGCATTAAGACCACATGTGAGTATAAAAAAAATTTTTTTTGATGAAAAATTAGTAAATTTCTCACTTTTTTAGATTTTTAGCACCAAGCAAAGTGCTAAAATAGTGATTTTAGTATCTTCTACTTCATACTCATTCCTCCATTGTCTTATTGTTTTTTTAAAAAAAAAAAAAAGGCCACAATGCCTAAAGAAACTATTTACTTCTGCTTTGTGTTTTTTTAAAAAAAAAAAAGGGAGGTTGAGGTTGTAGCTAAGTGATAGAGTACTTGCCTAGCACATGTGAGGCACTGGGTTCGATCCTCACTATTGAATAAAAATAAATAAATAAAACAAAGGTATTATGTCCATCTGCAACAATTTTTTTTTAAATAAAAGTTTTTCAGAATGTTAAATTTCCCTGCCTCGATAAGCATTTATAATTTCTAAAAACTGATTGGTAATGATAAGTGATGTCTGGATGATTACTATTTAGTACTCAGAAGTACCAGGAGATAGAGTTGAATTTGTTATAAAATCTGGAAATTTATTTTAAACTTCATACCTAATATGAATGTTTCCTCATAATCTTTTTCTCCCAAAGGCAATCCACTTTCTCCAACTATACATTTATAATATAATTACTCCTAAATAAATTTTTTATAAAAACACATAGAAAAGGACACGTAGTATATCTAACAGTTGCTTCATCTGTCTCCAAATTCAATCCTTCTGTATGATTTTCAAACTGCTAATTTACATAATCAATAAATCCAAATACCAATAAATATTACTCTAAAAGAATATATTAAAACAATGGGTAAAGGAGATATATATATGTATATATGAATATGTACTTACACACAAAACATGAGTTAGCACATTCCCACTACATCATAGTAAGATGAACAAATATATACAAACATAAACATATGCGAAACAAGATAAAGCAAGGTAATACCTATTCAAATGTAAGCAGCACTGAATTGTACATACAAATTCTTATTTCACTAAAGGAAATGTAACAAAGACCTTGCTGACAGTACTATACCTAGTTTTCAGCCTTGGTACTTAAAAGTAATATAAAGATGTGGGATGACATTTAAAGTAAAGTTGAAAAAAACAGGAAAAGATTTTAAAACAACACATGAAGAAAAGGATAGGCTAATCTGCGATAAATTTAAGGGCCGTGAAATATCATGTAAAATATATACAGAATCATAATGGCTAATTTTTTAAAAAGTACACTGTAATCAGATGGAATTCTTCCTATAAAAAAAAAAGTAAAATCAAAGTTTAAAAAATACTTTCTAAAAATACTGCAAAATAATGCAGTAAAAGAGGTGATAGTGCTTCCTTCCTTGTACTGTAAAGAGAAATGCTCAATTATGTAGACTAAGAAAATGTCTGTTTAAAGGCAGGGATGAATTACAAGACCTCTGAAATGAAGTACATCTCAGTTTTTAATTTTCTAGTGAAGGAACATATTCACTGAAAGAAGTTCAGCTGACTCTACAGAAAAAATCAGAACTAGGAGAACTACAACATTATGTAAGACAAATCATTTTATAACAAAAGCTAAGCAACTATCCAAAATATTTTTTATATTACAATTATGCTGGATCAAATTGAACAGAGATAAGTGAAACATTATTGGAATCACCTGAGGAGCTTTTCCTACTACACAGTGACTTGTCTCTGTATTCCTTCCAGAATTGGCAAGTGTGCAGGGGGCAGAGAGATGCTTGAGATGGTTGATGACTATGTATATATTATGTGAGGAATATCCATAATATAATGGGGGAAACTCCCTAGGTGATCAATACATCATTGACTGTCTAGCATTTACTGGGGAATTGTGTTTGAACAAAGTGGTATGCTAATTACAGCTTGGAAATAACTTTGTCACATAGATTAACTACCTGAAATATAATTTTATCTGTATAAACAGGGGAATCAACTAAGGTGCCCTATAACAAATTGGTATTTCTTGTATATTTAAGAGAGTGAAGGAAAAATATTAAAATTTTATGAAAAGTTAGATTTAGGTTAAGAATAATAAAAAAACTTTTGTATGTTCCAACATATAAAATAGAAAAGCTTAAAATTCAATTGTACAAAAAAAATTCCTACATCCTATCCACTCTACTAAAGGGCTTTCATAATAACCAAAGGTATTGCCACAAAAGATTATTAAAAACATTTAAAATACAATTTTATATAATTTTTATTTGTACTTTAGAATTTAAACAACTTGCTGGGAACATCCTTTGCGAGGCACCACAGTCTTTTTATTTGAAACTATTGAAACTTCAAGACAGGCTCACTAATTTTTTTTTTTTCAAGAGCAAGCAACAAATGTTAGCTGAAAATAGCCAACTTAATGATTATCTGTGACAAAGACTTCATTATGTAAGCCTAAATAGCCTCCCCACCTCTGCCTCTCCTGTGGAGGAGGGGGTCTTTGTGTGCTTTTCTGTGATGGTTCCACTGAATTCATTACAATAGAGATGGACATTTGATATTCATAACGATCCAACATCTGAGCAATCTTCTTTCGAGACACACCATGTTTATTCCTCCTACCAAAAAAGAAAAAGATTTTAAATATTTTATTTTAGCATGTATATTCTTAGAGATTACCCTATTTTAAAGACACAGAAACCAGATTCTAAATAACATTACGAAATAAATACTGATATATTTCATTTACTAACATTTTATACAAAAAGATTTATATTGGCTGCCTCATGGTAACATGTTAGATGACTACACATTCTTCACACAGAACTACCTATTCACCAAGCACGGTAATGCTTGCCTATAATCCTGAAAACTCAGGAAACTGAGACAAGTCTGAGGTCAGCCTCTGCAACTTAGCAAGACCCTGTCTCAAAATAAAAAGGACTGGGACTCAGTGGTAAAGCGTCTTTGGGTTCAATCACCAGTACCTTAAAAAAAAAAAAAATCCAACTATTCATTCAGTGACCCAATGAGTATATATCCCCCCTTTTAATAACAAAATCAAAGATTATTTTAAAAAATATAATCAGGCTCAGTGGTAAAGCAGTTGCCTAGCATGTATGAGGCTCTGATTCGGTCTATCCACAGCAGAGCCAAGAATTAAAAAGAAAACAAAAAACCAAAGATTATGAGGTATTTTGAGTATTACAGAAAAATTGCATGGACTTTTAGGACTCATAAAAACATCTTTTAGGACAGGTTCCTATTACATTTTAAAATTTATTATCAATACCATACTAAGAGACAACAAATTGGCATCTCACAAACCCAATGTTGAGTTAAAGAAACAAGACAAATATACTCTATGATTCTAGTTTGAAAAAAGGCAAAATTAAACTATTGTATTAAGGTAGAGCTACTATGATGAAAGTTTAAAAGAAAAGTCAAGGAAGTGACTATGATTACCCAAGTAAAAATAGTAATTAGCTTTAGGGGATGAGAGGTAATTGTGACTGGAAAGAGGAATGTAAAGAGCTCTAAGGCACTAGTAATGCTCTCATGACAAGGATGATGGCTAAATCCATATCTGCTTATAAGAATTTGGTTAAGCTATATATTTATATTTTAAGTACTTTTCTGTATGAGTTTATGACAACAAAAAGTTGTTTAAAAACTATTCTTGACTGTCAAAGAACTTCAGACAATTTATTTCACCCTCACAGTTTTCTGTAACCTGATTTGGACGTGGAAACACTCAGAAACATATTTTACACTTAATACTATAGTTCTCAATTTATTAATGCTTTTTTTATTTTTTCCTACAAAATGGCTGCAAAAAGAAATATTTACTTTTTAAATCTGATGTTTACATTCAAGACATAAAAAAGCAAAAAAGAGAACGTAGAAAAAAAATACAAGAGATTCAAGCTTAAAAATTGGCAAGATATGACTAAATCTACAAGGTACAAAATCAATGATTCACTTCTATACAATTCTATTCAATTACTTCAAAAGCCAAATTATGCTAGCTATCATAACAAACTGGCTTTGTTATTTAACATCAAATTACATTAAGAAATTAATAAATTTCAACAATCCCTCAAATGTAAATGAAACTATAACTATGGGACAATTTACACATACACTTATTTAGTATAACTTAAAAAGTTTTAAAATGTCTCCATCTTTCTACCTCAGGTGTGATACATATACACAGCTAGGTAGGCAAAAATGCCAGATATTAGTATACAACTCATAAAACTCAGAAAAGTTGTCAAAGGAATAAAAGGCAAGGGGGAAAAGAATTAAATTAGTCAGATCCCCAAGAATAAAAGCTTTAAGACTAAGGATGTAGCTCAGTGGCAGAACATGTGCGTACCATGTGCAAGGCTCTGGATTCAATCCTCAGCACCAAATTTAAAAAAAAAAAAAGGGAGAAAGGCTTAAAGTTGAAAAAGGGCAAACTGAAGTGGGAGGGAAAGAGTTATGGTTACATAACTCTTGAATATACAGAAACCACTGAATTGTATACTTCAAATATATAAAATTTAAGTAAACAACAGAGCTATTTCCAAAAAATGGAGAATGAAAACAATGTGATAATTCAATGTGATGTGAGGGGAAAAGGATAAAGACAAACATAAACTGAAGAGCTGTGTTTTAAGTACTACAAATCCACAATCTCTCACAAGTCTTGAAATCTAATAAGTTCTGAAAACTCAGTTTTCTGTTAACTTGGATAGCAGAGAAACCTAACCATACCTGTACTCAGCAACACAACCTTCTCAGAACTGACATTAGATTGTATAGAATCTTTCTTATTTTTAGATTGACTAGTCATGATTTGGTGAAGAAATACTAAGATGTTTGACTATGACATGCTGCCCCAAACTCCATAGGAGTTCTGTGACTACATATATGCATTATATTCTCTTCCTAAAACCCAAAAAAGTCAGAATTCCAAGACATACTAATTATAAAGAACTTGGTATAGAATTTTGAACCTATAGTAGTAAAGGTGGAAAAGAAGGAACAAGAGGAAATCACAAAGTAAAAAGGTAATGATGGGGCCTAAAAAGTAAAGTTGAAGGAGGAAGGAAAAGGCAGAGAATTAACCTAGCTAAAAACAGAAGGAAAAGTCCTAATTTTACCCTCAAAGTTTCCTGGATCTGCAAGAGCATTTAATAAACTGAAATCGTGTAGGAATTCACATTAAGAAAAAGCAACACACATTTAACAACAAAAATTAAATAAAATTCAGTAAGGCAAAGCTCCTCAAAAACCTTTAAGTCAATGTTTCTTTTAACAGAAAATAAAAAGTTATGGTCTCTATTTACAAGTAACAAAGATGACGAGCAAAAATGCTAGGAAACAAATTGACCAATGTAAAGGCAAAAAGAAAGAAAAAAGAGAAGGATTCAATAAAAATTCGAGTGCCTTACTTTTCTAATTCTTCAGGATCAAATTTCCACCAAGTTTCAGGTTCATGAAACTCTACTCTGTATCCTTTTCCTATGGCCTACAAAAAGGAAAGGAAGAAAACAAAACCCAGAGAATAGTTCTTAAAGTAAAAAAGAAAGCAGACAGATAAAAATTTCATTTAGACAATTACCTCTAAATTTGTTCAACCAAAAAAATACTACTTCATAAAATAATATGGTTTGTAAAACTTTAAGACTACTCAACTGGACAAATTCCAGTTACCATCCTCAGGTCTGGGAGAACCAGTAAGACTAGCATATTCCTTCATAAGCAAAACTCCCAATTTCTTAAAAACTAAGCAAACCAACAAACCTCTTCAGAAAATAAAGACAAATATTTTAATAATATGATCAACTTAACTAAAATTTCAGAATACAAAGAATTGAAAATTAAAAAATTAAAATGCTTCTCATATCTCATATTTACCATTTCCACATAAGGTTTCATTTCCCAAGCTTGGGTATTAGTGTTGTCTATTATAACTGGAGATCTTCCCTGATCGATAGCTTGTTTTGCTGAAATAAAAAATAAATTTAAAAAACCAGAAATATTAGGTTAAAATACATAAAATTTAAATTCTCATTAAGAAAAAATACCACATCTCTGTATTTAGAATCAAAATTGCACAATTTCTCAAGTCAGTGCCATGAAAAAAACAAGGATTCCACTAGATTACAAAGGAATTAAGTGGGCTAGGGTTATATAGCTCAGTTGGTAGAGTGCTTGCCTTGTAAGCATAAGGCCTTGGGTTCAATCCCCAGCACCAAAAAAAAAAAAAAAAAAAAAAAAGGAATTAAGAGACATAACCACATGCCAAGTGTATTCTCTGAAGTGGATGCTGGTTTTAACAAACTAGCTGTAAAAAACATTTTGAGGGCATTTTGTTAACTTACAGCTAATTAAGTCTTCAGTCCAGAGCTAACTTTCATTTATAGGAAATAAAGAAGGTAAATGAACAAGTTATAATTGATATGGACTGAGTATGAGAATAGGTGAAAATTTACTAAAATAGGAAGATAAAAATTATTCAAACACCAAGTTATAAGGCAGTAGTTGCATATTATCTTAAATAGGTCAAAATATAGGAAGGGCAGGATGATCTACTAAGATGCTGCAAATGTTTATCTACAGGTGGTGAGAATATTTACACTTTATCTGTATTTTCTAATTTTCTACAATGTACCAATAATGCTTCTGAAATAAGAAAGACATACATATTTTAAAAGTTATAGATTTATCATTACTTTCCAATATAACTTTATACCAGGTGGCTAAATACCATAGTTCAACTGACTTTATGGATTTCTTAGGAATATTATTTTCAAAAGGGAGTTGAGGTAGAATAAAACTTTCCTAAACTGTATCTTCCTATTCCAAAGCCATTACGTAAGAATCATTGTCACAGCAAGCCACTGTCAATGACGTGTATATAAAAAAAGAACTTCCAATAAAACGTAAAAGGCTAAGGCAAAATGCATGTGAGACTCAGAATTCAGACCAATAAGTTCAACATAATGAAAACATTTAAACAGAAATTTAGGGCAAATGGAATTCTAAAGGTTAGTTAAGGAGTAATGACTATGGTGGAATACATACTTGGAAGATATTTCTAAACACCAAAAGAAATTTAGAAGGCCTTATCATCTATAAGTGCTGGCTTGGGGCTAGCACCAAGATGCTATCACCTCCCAGTGTTTCATCTCCAATCATAAACAGTATTCAAATCTTCCACTTAAAATCTTATTAATAAGTTTCTTAATATCTAAAGTTAGACTTAAACATACAAGGAGTTATATTCAAGAATAGCATATAATTTTTGACTTGGGAGTAGAGATTATCCTCTTTCCACAAATAATCCAATATCACAATCCACTGCATTCCATGAAACTAGAACACCTAAGTAAACGTTTGCTAACCAAATAACAAAGAGTGTTCTTCAACAAATTAACTACCGTACTATAAGAAAGAAAAATGACACTTTGAAGATGTTTTCAATTTGTAAGTGTTCTAAATGTCAATTCTTCTAGTAATAAATAGGAGGATGAAAGATTCTCCCATAATGGTGCCTGGCATCTAAAATTATTCAATAAATATTTGTTGAAAAGGGTAATTTTGCCCAAATAATATGCCATGCTTATAACTCAAAATGTCTAACAATTGCTAGACATGATTACCTTGGAAGAGGTAAAAATCACCTTGGAAAAAGCCATATTTGTTTCATTGATGATAAAACCAGTAGTTTATTCAGACACCATTATAACATTCAGCAGGTATAACTAGAATAATTCACATGGCATAAAAATTTTAATATTCTACTTAAATATTGCAAAAAGGAAAAAAAAAAAGTCTCATACAAACCTCCCAGTCCAAATGTACACTGGTTCTGCCCACTATCTTTATTCATTCCATTTTTAGCCTACTTTAGACCAATAATTCCAAACATCTTTGGAACTATAATGTCATTATTTGATTTAAAAACAATGACATTTAAAAAATTAAAAGAGGGGCTGGGGATGTGGCTCAAGTGGTAGTGCGCTCGCCTGGCATGCGTGCGGCCCGGGTTCGATCCTCAGCACCACATACCAACAAAGATGTTGTGTCCGCCGAGAACTAAAAAATAAATATTAAAAATTCTCTCTCTCTCTCTCTCTCTCTCTCTCACACACACACACACACACACACTCTCCTCTCTCACTCTCTTTAAAAAAAAAAAAAATTAAAAGAATTTTAGATTTTTATGCCACTGTCTGGATTTGGAGAAATCCTAGGAGGTCACAAAGCCAATATATGCTGAGAATCTCTTAAGTGAAATGCTTGGGACCTGAAATATTTCAGATTTCAAGAATTTTTCAGATATTGGAATACTTGCATAGACTTTACAAGATAAGCATCTCCAAACTGAAAATCTAATATCCTAAATGCTCTAATACCTGAAATTTTTTCAATGCTGAAATGATGCTCAAAAAAGTTTCAGATTTTGGAGCATTATGGATTAAGATTTTTAGATTAGGAATGCTCAAATTTATTTGTCAGTCAACATTTAAACATTCCTGTGAAAACATGAACTGTAACAGAAAACTTTAAACTCAAAATATCTTCACTGATATTCCTTATTCTAAAAAATCAATAATCAAAAAAAAAATCACTCGTGTTTTTCCTATATATACTATAATTATGGCCCACCCTAGTTGGTAGCTTTAGTTGTAAGGAAGTTCCTCATTACAGAAGAATTCTAGCCCCTAAATATGAAAGGAACAACAGACCTAGAAAATCAACATTTTGTAACTGTTGCCTGATTTAGAAAATAATATAAGGTTGATAGGAAAGTTGATAATGGGGAGAACAGGCTGTCCCTTTGAACTATTTTCATCAATTTTGCCATCAATATAAGAGTAGAACAACCAAACCTGTACTTGTTTAAAAAAAAAAAAAAAAGCTGAACATAACCAAGACTCCAATGTAGAACTAATTTTCATTTACAGAAAATGCAGGAGAAAGATATACAAATTAATTGGCTAACAACAAGTTAAATGGCTACCAAGACAACTACAGGATGTAAAACATTCTACAGGCACTAGAGTTTTAGCTCAGGGGTGGAGTGCTTGCCTAACATGTGTGAGGCACTGGGTTTGATTCTCAGCACCTCATATAAATAAATAAATAATAAAGGTCAACTGACAACTAAAAAAAAATTCTATAGGACAAACAACCCATTTTTTATAATAGCATGAGAGTTAAAGAGAGAAAACTACAAAGATTAATTAAAAGAAACATAAAACCAAGTCTACTGAGGACCTTGTTTGGATCCTGATTCAAACAAAACAACTATTAAAATCTTAATAACAAAAATCTGGGTGATAGGTATATGAGATTCATCATACTCTCAACGCTCTGGGTTCAAAATTTCTTATAATAAAAGCTATTTGTTTGATCAATACATTCATCTTTTAAAAATAACTTCTAGTATCTGAAATTTACTTACATAATTCTAGATCTAGATCAATGGTTTTTAATTCTGACTGCACATTAGAATCACCTGAAGAACTTCCAAAAAATAAAAAGAAAAAAGAAAAAATCCTAATTCCTAAGCCCCAACCCATGTCAACTAAGTCAGAATTGCCAAAGAAGAGGCCCAGTGATAACTTGTTGTTTTAAGAGGTTCTCCCCAAGTGATTCCCCCCAAATGTGAAGCCCTGGTTAAGAACCACTGTTCATGATGAAAAGAAATTGATTCGTGTCCTCTAAAAAACTTATTAAGTAGATTTATTTTTATTTATTTATTTGTTTTTTTTTTTTTTTTTAGTTGTAGGGGGAAACAATACCTTTATTTTATTTTTATGTGGTGCTAAGGACTGACTGAACCCAGTGGCTCAAGGATGCTAGGCGAGTGCTCTTACTTCTGAGCCACAACCCCAGCCCTTTAAGTAGGTTTCTTTTAGAACAATATCAATAAGAAAAACCTTTCCCTCCCCAGTGCTAGGGATCAAACCCTCAAGCAATACTAGGCAAATACTCTACCACTGAGTCATATCCCTAGCCTGAAAAATACTTTTAATATTCATAGGTATTTTAGTAAAATTTAGAAAACATTAGCACTATTCTCAGGAAAATAACTTTTAAAATATACATCAACAGTATCAGAGTTCTAAAAATTCATTCATAAAGCCTATCAAAATATCCCATATCTCTATTATTTTGCCAGCTTATATCAGAGTACACTACAGTTGACAAAATGTTTTATGTAAATTCTCTGCTTTTCACAACAACCTTCATCAGGTAGACAAGTATAATTATCATCAACTCTTAGAGAAGAAAAAACTGGGTCTCAAGCTATTAAAAATGGTTGCCAAAGTCACTTAGCAGGTAAAGTCTAAGTCAAAATAAAACTTAGGTCTTCTGACTCCCTAGTCAAATATTCTATCCCAGGAGACTTGGCCCAAAACAAACCTCTGTTCTGGTTCCAGTCATGGGCATCACCAAGTTGATTAACATTATACCTGTACCCATCTTGATGGTGAAAATAGTCATCAGTGCTGAATACAATGCCATCACGACTCTGACCAAGCAGAATTCTGTTAACAAAAGAAATCATAAAGGTGCCATTTATAAAATCTATAACCACCAAAAGAAACCACACAGGAAAGATTTTTTTTTTTTAATCTTTAACCATATTTCAAACAGAACAGCACAGGAGCTGAACAACCTCAATAAGCTTTCCAATTTTAAGCATCATGCTTAAATCTATACAATTACAGTCAATTTCAAAAACTTTTAAAATCAGCATTTGTATTGCAACTTTTAAAAAACACTGTTCATGCAATACCAAAACAATATCAATTATTATTCATGTTTTAACTTCAGTATACTTGTACAAGATATCCCAAACTGCCTCAATTTAGTACAACCTAAAAAGGTTGTAGGATTAAGCCAGTAATTTATCTGGGAAAAGCTGTATTAGACCAAAGAAAGCTCTGATAAACTCATTTCCATGAAACACAAAGATAATATGACCCAGAAGTGAGAGTTAGAAAATAGCCTGAGATGAAGGGTTGTAAAACAACCTATGAACCCACTGAGTACAATCTTTAATGATTAAAGTATAAACTTCAATGAAATTGATCATTAAACACTAAATATAAAATAAATTCTCAGATCAGGTCAATGATAATAAGCTTTGTCTTGAAAATGATACCACCTTAAATTTCCAAGCACATTGAGATTAACACAAATTAAGAGTTTCAGAGAATTCTTATAACCAATGACTCAACGAAGACTGGGAGGGTGCTAAGGGAAACCACAGAAAGATTACAAACTGAATCCAATATTAATAAAAAGTATTTTGCTGTTTGTACTCCTTTTCCTAGTTCATTCTATAATTGTGAAGGAGTTGGGGGGGAAGCAGATGGTGGAAGGGCTGAGAGTAAAAAGAATATTACTCTGGGATGATTCAAATAATGTACTTCCTACAAACAAGTAGTAGGAAGGATTCAACTATTAAGATGACAAATGTCATCTCTCCTTCCCACAGCTCATAATAAAACATACAAATTTTATAATAAAAATAAATCATTTGTATCAAAATAAAAAGACTTTAAATGTGTATTTCCACTTACAGAATCAAAGTTCAAATTACTTCAAATAACTAAATGAAAGTTAATTGTTTGGGTTGTTTGCTTTTTTAGAGGACTTAAATTGTTGTTTTTTTTTGTTTTTTTAAACAGCCACAATTTTCCCAGAATATTTCTTAACATATTTGGCATATACTGCTTATACAGCTAGTCTAGAATATAAAAATGTCATAATATTAGCATTCTAACCAGCGCTTAATCACCTAAAAAAGAGATTTTTACTACTTTATTAGCAGATGATTTTTACAATACTAATAATACATGACTATATTATTTTTATATCCAAGAAATTATTTTATTTATTTTTGTACCAGGGATTGAACTCAGAGGCACTTAATTACTGAGACACATCCCCAGTCTATTTTTTGTATTTTATTTAGAGACAGGGTCTCCATGAATCCCTTAGGGCCTCACTAAATTGCTAAGGCTGACTTTGAACTCACAATCCTCCCATCTCAGCCTCCCAAACCACTGTGCCACTGCACCCAGCTCCAAGAAATGATTTAAATTCTCCAAATTTAAAACAATAATAATAATAAAAAAGGTAGGGGGATATAGTAAATTAATTTTTCCATTAAATCAGGTCGACATTAAACATGAACAAACCTCTAATAAAGACCATCTTCTTAAATACAAATCATAATTACAGTAAGTTGAACTTGGAGACTTTTTCCTCCGGAGAGCACAGATTATGCATCTTTTTTTCAAATTTATCTCAAACTATGAAGATTTTGAAAACTTCAAAAAATACCAATATGAACCTAGAACTATCTGATGTCATCTAACCTCCCCAAAATTTTTAAGAACATGTGTATTTTCAAAATTCTTATCATCAGGCTGTGTTGGAATTCTCTCAAAGTTCAGCTGAAGTACTAAAATTGATTCTCAAAATGTTAAAATTTGGAACTTTAAATAAGACAAATAATCAGATCAAAGCCCAGGGGCCATTTGATTTTCAAAACAACAGCTATCCTTTTGTAAATCTATTATGTGCCAAATATCTATGATCTCATTTAATCCTCAAAAACCTGCCAATTTGATATTAAACAAATATTAATTCAGAAAAGAATGACTTCAGACATTAGGTCACCAGGGTTACATGGATAGTAGTGAGAAAACCAAAATAAGATTCCCTGTCCCCCAAACCAATGGCCTACAAGCATCCTTGCCTCCTGATATTCAAACCTTGTTAAATCCTTCCCTGGAGGAGTGGCTAGATTTAGTTACTATCTCCTAAAGAACAGAATATGGCACAAGTGATTAGATGTCACTTCCAAGATCACCAAACAAACAACAACAACAGCAAAAATACTTTATCTTAAAACTGCAGCATATGTGCTTGTCTTCTCACTTGGAAAAAAAACAACTGTCACATGAACTGAGAGAGGTCTCAAAAGCAGGCTCCAGCAAGTGATTGAGGTCCACAATCCAAGATAGTTCATAAGGAACTGAGTGCTGTCAACAATTTTGTGAGAGCTCTTTGAATCAGATGGTCCCTCTATTACAGCATTTTGTTAGAGACCTTGAACCAAAGGCACCCAGCTAACCATCCCTAGACTCCAGACCTACAGAAACTGTGACACAATAAAAGTTTATTGCATGGTCATGAATAACACACTCTGTGCTTGTTTCTTGCTTAAGTAAGAACAGGTGAACCCTGTTCCCCCACCAAAAGACCTACCTACAAGCGTTCATTTTCATAGTTTTTTAAAAAATTTCTAACTACACATTAATTTTTAACATATTCATGTGCATTTAAAATTGGAATTTCTTAAAAAACATTAAGTAAAACAGACACTTCATGAACCCTTTACCTCCCTATCTACTGAGCAACTAGCTGTGCATATCCACTAGTCCAAGACCACTTTACCCCAGCATTTCATTCCCTAAGTACTCCTTGAATTAAGAATAAAAAGACTACATGAGGAAAGATATTTTTCCTTTGGAATTAAACTGAGATCTACATCTTCCAAAAGAATGGTGACAAAAAAAAAAAAAAAATCTTTTCCATCTCTCTTTATACCAATTAGTTCCTATGGCTGCTGTTAACAAAGTACCACAAACGTGGTGGCTTAAGAAAATAGGCATCTGGCAGGAGGATGGTGCACTCCTGTAATCAATCCCAAATGCCTACAATCCTAGCTACTTGGGAGGATCCCAAATTCAAGGCCAGCCTGGGCAATTTTGTAAGACCCTGTGTCAAAATTAAAAGGGCTGGACTGTAGCTCAGAGAGTACTTGTCTAGTAGACCTTGAGTTCAATCCTCAGTATCACAAAATTAACAAACAAAAAACTCCAGAAATGTATTTATTAATTTATAGTTCTGAAGGTCAGTAGCTGAAAATCACTTTCACTGGGCTAAATAAACAAGGTGTCGACAGGTCTATATTCCTTCTGAAGGCTCAAAGAGAATGTTTTTCTAGTGTCTAAAAGTTAACACACCTTGGTGTGTGTATCCTTCTGTTTTAAGTACAAAGCCAGCAATGGATCATCTTCTCTCTTGACTTCTGTCCTTAAAATAATCTGACTGACTCCAATGCTCCTGTCTTCCCAATGTTAAGAACCTTTGTGATAATCCGGGATAACTGCCTCATTGCAAAACCTTTTTAATCGCATTTGCAAAGTTCCTCAGTAATGTATGCACTGATTTCAGAGACTGGACATGGGCATCTTTGGAAACGTATCACAGTAAACACCCATAATAGGTTTTAAAAAACAGACAACAGGGGCTGGGGATGTGGCTCAAGCGGTAGCGCGCTCGCCTGGCATGCGTGCGACCCAGGTTCGATCCTCAGCACCACATACCAACAAAGATGTTGTGTCCGCCGAGAACTAAAAAATAAATATTAAAAATTCTCTCTCCTCCCTCCCTCCCTCTCTCTCTCTCTCTCTCTCTCTCTCTCTCTCCCCCCCCCCTCACTCTCTAAAAAAAATAAAAAATAAAAAATAAAACAGACAACAAAAACCTGTTCTCTTAAATCTTCTCAGTTTTCCCTTCTTGGATGGTAAAAAAGAGCCCACTGTTTTACTTCTGTCCAAACTCAGATTATTAAAAAAAAAAAATTCAATTTCCTCCAACTTTTTTTAACTTTTATTCATTTATCTATCTAGAAGTTATTTTGTGAATGATATAAAGACAGCTTTTAAGTATTATATCCCAAACTGATAGTGAAATATCCAATTATTATTTAAGGAACATTTTTCCCTACTGTTGTAAAATGCCATATTTCAACATATACTCCCTTCTCTATATGTAGGTTTCTGGATTATCTAATCTTCTGTCTATTCTTTTTGCCAGTTTTTGCAATTTTAATTAATTATAGTTTTAAAAATATATTTTGAGGGGCTGGGGATGTGACTCAAGCAGTAGCGTGCTCGCCTGGCATGCGTGCAGCCCGGGTTCGATCCTCAGCACCACATAAAAACAAAGATGTGTCTGCCGAAAACTAAAAAAATAAATATTAAGAAAAAATATTTTGATAGATGATAGAATCTCTCATCATTTTTTTCAAACTGCCCCTGTAACATTTACATACCAAAGGAACTTTAGAATGGCTTATCAAAATTAATACAATATTCTTTTGAGACTTTGAAAGTTTCACTGGATTTATAAATCAATTAGGGGATACTTTACATCTCTACTTTAATGGGTTGTTCCACTTTATTGTGTTGTCTTACAGATAAACATGCTATGACCAAAACTATTTTACAGTAGGTCCTCCAAATCCATAGTTGTAGATTCAACTAGTCAGGGGTAGAAAGTATATTTTAAACCTGTTAGGTTTCTGTACTGGGGATGTAGCTCAGTGGAACAGCACTTTCTTATCATGTGGAAAGCCCTTCACATACACACACCCCAGCAAAAAAGTTACATTGTAGCTGATAAACACTATCTGGTTAGGCCTAAGATAGGTGTATCTGTATTGCTCCAGTTCCCATTTTTTTTTCTTGTCATTATTCCCTAAAGGATATAAGGACTTACATAGTATTTACATTGTATTATCTATTACAAGTCATCTGGAGATGATTTAAAGTATGCTTATGTACATAAGTTATATACAAACACTACATTGTTTTACACAAGGGGATTAAGCATCCAAGGAATTTAGATTCTGCATGAGATACTAGAACCAATCTCCTACACATACCAAGGGACAACTGTATACCTCTGAATATCTCTCTCACAATCATCAGTAAAGACAAGGTGTCTTGAGCACTTACATTGATGGAAGTGTGTTTTGTGAAAGAATAGGGAGCTTTAGGATTTTTTTGAACTTCTGAAGTTCTAGTTCTAACACTTACAAGACAATATGAACTGAGAAAAATATACTGAGCCATTCTGTATCCTCATCTATAAAATGAGAAATTAATATCTACCTCTTTTAAGGAGAATACTTCTGCTCTATAGGCACTCAACAGGTATTACAGTCATGGTTGGCTCTCTGCATGCAATCTAAAATATATTCAATATGATTATAATTTGCCTTAACATACTTTAGCTCAGACAGTGTGAGATCATTTTGATGATTTAAACTCCATCCTAATCACAGGTAAAGAAATCATATCCTGGGTGGTCTTGCTAGCTAAGCACAGAAACAACAAAAAGGGGCTCTAAGAATTTACTCCAAGTGCTTATCTCTGATCAACTCCAGACATCTTATTAATAATGAAAAGAATGGCTTTGTTTTGGGATTTTTTTTTTTTTTGGGGGGGGGGGTCCTGGAGATTGAACTCAGGGGCACTCAGTCACTGGGCTGTATCCCCAGCTGTATTTTGTGTTTGTTTGTTTGTTTGTTTAGAGACAGGGTCTCACTGAATTGTTAGTGCCTCACTTTTGCTGAGGCTGACTTTGTGAACTGGTGAACCTGCTTCAGCTCCTGAGACACTGGGATTACAGGTATGCATCACCACGCCCAATCTAATGGCTTGTTTTTGAAAGTATACTCTCACTGGTAAAATTCGTAGAGTACAGGATGAAGACTAGCTAAAATACTATAAATTCCCCTGTGCTTCCTCTTTGCATGAATAGTGGATAAGAATCTGGTAAAATATGTAGTCCATTTCACTGGGAACAACTCCCAAAATTTGATCTCTAAAAGGTTCTATAACCAACCACTGTATCAAAGGATTCTGTCTGCCTGATACCAACTACAATGGTTAAAAAAAATTCTACCCCTAAAATAATGTTTAATTCTGCCTCAAATGAACCTTGCCAGGTTGCCAAAAAGGACAGAGCTGGGACTTTATCATACCCTCAAAGTATGTATTTGTGTTCAAATTTAGAATTTAGTCTAAGATTTGTTTTCATTAAAACCTGATAGGAAAGCTATGGGGAAACAATCTCATCCACTTAAAACCAAAATGGTTTATGTCAATTATCAATGAATAATGCTATCTTGAAATGCTGAGTGTCAAATGCAAATACTACATAAACTCAGAAGAATTACTGAGAACTGAGATGATAAAGCAAGGCCTCCAAAAGTGAAGGCATTTTACAGAACTTTTATGCAGAATCCTGAGAACAAAAGATGATCAAATCTACAAGACCTATAGGGGAAAACAGGTACAAGCCCAACTGCAGAAAGAGATGAAGATAGAGAAGTGGGTAAGGGCTAACTTAAGGAAGGGGACTTGAACACCATTCCAAAAGAATTTGAGCCTTATCCAACAGCCTATACTCATTACCACATATCAAAACTGCTCTTTTCATTCAGCTTGAATCTGATCTCCCAATTTACACTTTTCTTTCTTCAAAGCTTTTTTTGAAAGGAAATTCCTACATGAAGCCATTTCTTACCAGAAAACATGTTTTTATATCCAATCCCAAACCAACATTACTTATTTCAAAAGCACTGAACTAAAGAAGTGCTCCTGCCTTTTTAACCAAGTCCTTGAATTTGGAAGTCAAGTATAGGACTACATATATATATGCAACAGACATTAAAATGAAGGTATAGAGAAAAACCAACACTATTATTTAACTCCTCATTTGTTCTTTTTTTTTTAACTTTTCCTAAATTAGGCTGAAACTTCTTTTAGCTTATGCTCCTATGAAATGAAAATACAACCTATCTCACAAGTTTTTTACATATGAAAATACTCTGTAAATTGTAAATCCTGACACAAATGGTACTTATTGATATCGAACTTCCACTCTTAAATCATACACCTATCCCTTAAATATACAGAAATAATAATCATTTCTATCATCTCCTACACAATTAGGTTTTCTTGAAGTTCTATTGAATTACCACTACTTTATTCACATGCAGTTTCAGCAAATTCTAATATGTTGCCCTAAACCTAACTTTTCTTTCTTATAGTCCTTTTGTACTCACACCTAGCTAAGTGGTACTAACTAGCAGACCCCTTCATCCAATTTACAAATTTCAGCTATTTCCTCTGATATGACATCCTAAATCTAGAAAAGTCATGTTTATGAAATAATTTCTCTCTTAATTTCTTTCTCAATAATTTAAATTTCATTTTCTCTACAAAATTCTCCCTACTAAGGTAAAAGGAACCAAAATGCAAAGTCCAAAGTTTAAATTCAAAGATCACTGCTTATAATCTAGAGTAAAATATCTATATTATAAATTGAATCTTTCTCTATTTTTTTCTGAAGAAACTTAAGATTGTTTAGATCTTCTTATAAGTGAATATAAAATATAGGCAAAACAATTCCATAGACATTTTTTATCCTCACCCAAAGATATCAAATTTTATTTTTGTCTTTGGCATGAATCCTATATAAACTGCAAAAAAACTGAATTGCTTTCTCTGAGCTATTTTTTACAACTGTACATTCAACTGCATCAATGTTCTATTTAAAATGTAAATAAAAGCTGAGATAGTGGCACATGTCATTTGGAAAGCTGAGGTAGGAGAATCATAAGTTTGATGCCAGCCTCAGTGACTTAGCAAGGCCCTCAGTAATTTAGAAAGCCCTTGGCTCAAAATAAAAAATAAAAAGAGCTGGAGATGTAGCTCAGTGGTAAAGAGCCCCTGGGGTTCAGTCCTCAGTACTAAAGATAAATAAATAAATACAACTAAATAAAATCAGGAATTTGAAATGTATTGTAATAAAAAAAATGCTCTCACTCCATTAATTCAGATAATTCTCACTTCAAATTCCTTGAATTAAAAACAAAACAGGGGCTGGGGATGTGGCTCAAGCGGTAGCGCGCTCGCCTGGCATGTGTGCGGCCTGGGTTCGATCCTCAGCACCACATACCAACAAAGATGTTGTGTCCGCCGAGAACTAAAAAATAATAAATATTAAAAAATTCTCTCTCTCTCTCTCTCTCTCTCTCTCCTCTTTCAAAAAAAAAAAAAGAAAGAAAAAAAAAGAATAAAAACAAAACAAAACAAAAACCCAAAAGGGTTTGTTTACTCTTCCAGTCAGTGGTATGAACATGACACAGAAAGCTGAACTCACTAAAAATGCCTTTCCTTGGATTATCTCATTTGTTTCTCAAAATAAATCCAGAAAAAAAAAATGTTAAATGACACTCATTCCATAGACAGACAGTAAAACTCACCCAATGTCACAAATGAAATAACTGAATCAAAGCCCAAATCTGAGTCCAACTTTTCAATAGCTGACTTAAAAAGGGAAGGTCAGCAAAGTTCTCAAGTAGCATTTGCTTTCATTACTGTCATAATTATACATGGTGCATCTATTTTTAAAGCCCTCAGCAGAATATAAATAAATATGCCAAATTTTCCTTCCCCTATCCATAAATTTTCAGATTCCATTTTCAAGTATATCAAAAGATTTTCTAGTAGTAGAAAAATGAAAGCATTTATCATTGGTTACAAATCATTTATGGTTTTTAAATAATGAATCACACCAAGTATTCACTTGGTATCCTTTACTTACCGAGACAATGTTGTTTTCCCAGAACCAGGCAGACCCCTTAAAAGAATCAGTAACTTCTGCAATTTATTTAATTTTTCCTCTTGAAATTGCTGGTTCACAAACCTGTCCATTCCACTATGTTTGTCCATAGAAGGATCTTTCCAGCATCCTTCTCTGATTTCATAGAAACTGTTACTCACATATCCATCTTGCACACTGCAGCCATTTCCAGAGTGAATACTACTACTATTATTCTCACTACAGTCAATATACTCATTGTTCTGATCAAAAGTCAAACAACTCCAGTTAACATGACAATTATCTACATCATACCCATTTTGCATAAGAGAGTCATCTTGGGCATGGAAAACATTTGGTGGTAGATTTGGAGGAGCATTGAACTGTTGAATATTTAAGTGATAGTTAAAACTGGGAAGAGGAGGACCATGGGGTACTATAAAAGGATGTGTTGATTGCCATTCAGGCCTGAAGGAAGCAAAAGAAATATCACAAAATGCAGGAATTACTTGTCCATCACAGGTATATTTGCCTGCCTCATTCCCCAAGTACTGCTGATAACCACAAGGCAACTCAAGAGCATTCTTAAGATCTTTATTTTCTTCATCAGATTTTAAGACATCATTTTTATGGCCCTGGTAATACTGAATAAGTTGTTCCTGAGAAGGCTCAACTTCCTTACAACTGACTTCCAAATCATCTTTTTCATTTTCAAGTTCTTCAATTTCTTTGTAAAATTGGGTTAGTTCTGTGTCAATCTCTGATTTTTTTGAGTTAAACTTCTGTTTCTCCTCTAGTCTTCCCTTGTCATTTATACCACTCAGAGTATCTGCCTTATTCCTCTTTTCATTACATTTCCTTTTCTCAGGGGGTTTGTAAATGGGTCCTATAAATGCCTTACTTGTGCTATATATCTCATCATCTCTGGATACTAATGAAGGGTTTCCATCCTGTAAAACTTGTGAACCAATGGATTCAATAACATTTAGTCTATCGCACACAGGTTTCAACAACTTTGTACTTTGGGTTTTGTCGTCCTGAGGACAACTATGTCCTCTGGCATCAATGATAGCTGCAGTATCCCGATTGTTTCCAGTTTTCTCTTGGATTCTGTGAAAAGAAGCACTACCATGATCAGGGAAAACATAATTCTCCGCAGTTGACTTCAATTTTTTATAGCATGGCTCATTTGTTAATTCTTCTCCAGGTCCCAAGAATTTAGCTTCAATTTCACCATAAGGCATCTGAGGAGTAAACATATTATACACTTACTAGCTACTATTTTAAAACTCTAAGTTTCTTCATAAACGAAGAATTAAAGATATTTAAATTTGTGATAAAAGTATTTAAAGGTATCATCTTCCCAAAATATTAATCAATCAATCAATCAATCGTCCAAGGAACTGAGCAGACACTTCTCAGAAGATGACATACATCAACAAATACATGAAAAAATGTTCAATAGTCTCTCCCAATTAGAGAAATACATATCAAAAGTACTCTAGATTTCATCTCACTACAGTCAGAATAGCAGCGATCAAGAATACAAGCAATAATAAGTGTTGGCAAGGATATGGGGAAAGAGGCACACTCATACATTGCCGGTGGGACTGCAAAATGATGCAGCCAATATGGAAAGCAGTATGGAAATTCCTCAGAAAACATGGGATAGAACCACCATTTGACCCAGCTATCCCTCTCCTTGGTCTGTATACCCAAAGGACTTAAAAAAACAGCATACTACAGGGACACAGTCACATCAATGTTTACAATAGCACAATTCACAATAGCTAAACCAGGGAACCAACCTAGATGCCCTTAAGTAGATGAATGGATAAAGAAAATGTGGTATATATACACAATGGAATATTATTCAGCATTAAAAGAGAATAAAATCATGGCATTTGCACATAAATGGATGGAGTTAGAGAATATAATGCTAAGTGAAGCTAACCCATCCCAAAAAAACAAATGCTGAATGCTTTCTCTGATTTAAAGATGCTGATTCATAATGGGTTTGGGGATGGGAGGTATGGGAGGATTAGATGAACTCTTAGGGCAAAGAGGAGGGAGGGGAAGGAGGGACATGAGAGCAGGAAAAACAGTGGAATGAGATGGGCGTCATTACCCTAAGTACATATATGAAGACACACACAGAAAAAAATTAGTCAAATTATAATTTCATAACCACTTATTTAATGTTATACTAATTTATGGAAGGGTGTCTCATTAAAGGTAAGTACTTATTTTTTAATATAACCTATCTTTAAATTATCCATTTATGAATTCAGTGAGCTTAACAATTTAGATTTGGAAAAGCAGAATCAATAAAATACCTTTATGACATACATATACAAGAGTAAAGAGAATAAAACTGCATGCCTATAATCCCAGCAGCTCTGGAGGCTGAGGCAGGAGGAATTCAAAGCTAGCCTCAGCAAAAAGGGAGGCACTAAGCAACTCAGTGAGACCCTGTCTCTAGATAAAATATAAAATAGGCTGGGAATGTGGTTCAGCAGCCCCAGTTACCAAAACAATTGCCCAAAACCGACATTTAGATCCTGTTTAAAAGCACTATGCTTTTTGGTTATATGGCTCCAGCTTCCAAACCTCAATCACATCTCTTTAGCAACCAAAAGTGCTGTGGGCCCTTTTCCTGTGGGTAGTGTGAAAATTTTCCGATAGGTGTAGGGTGGTAACTGAAAGACGGGGAAAAAAGGATAACTTCAGTTGCATTGCTCTGATGGTGACGCAAACATATTACACTTAGAGAAGAAATCTGGTAACTCCCCCAAATTCAAATGGTCTCTTTTCCAGTTAGTTGGTCTACCTCAAAAATAAACTTTGCTTTTTTTGAAATTTATGAGGAACCCCAAAGTCTGCTTTGCTCCGTACACCTCTGGTGTTCATCAGTAAAGAGAGAAAGAAGTAAAAGGCAAAAAGTTGAACGAGAGACTAAAGCAGGCAGGCCACTGAGGCTCAGGAAAAGTACAAAACCAGGTCAACCCAAGCCTCCCGGAAACAGTCCCCGTCCCCGCCCTCGCCCCGGAGCCACCTCTCAGCTGCCCCTCCTCATTAAAAACGTCCGAAGCGTCTCGAGGAAGAATAAGAGGGTCGCGTGAAGAGTGTGACCCATTCACAACCTAGGCGGTCCCACGGCCTCCTGACCTCCAAAGAGAGCAGCCGGGCCCAAAGTGCGTCGCCCAGTTCCTCTGCTCCAACGGAGACAAGTTCGGGTCGTGTCTAGGGATTTTGAAGGCTTCTGGGGCTCCAGTTCACTCCAGACTCCTATGTTAACAGTTAACCTAAGGGTTCCGGCCGAGTCAGCGACAACCCCAGTCGCTAAGCGCAAAAGGAACAAACCCAAAACGCCACCAATCCAACCTCATCTAAAATGGGGTGTCTACGTACTTTATTCTACGGCTCTGAATGGACCTTTACCTGCCCCTCCACCAAAAAAAAGAAAACATCTCCTACAGAGACACGAACCTTTATGAAGGTGAAAGAAACGCCGAGACACGGCCACAAAGCAGAAAGCTGAAGAGAATAAACGCCCCGCCGTCAGGATAAGGGTAACGAGCCGCACCTCCGTACGCAAGATGGCGACCACCGCACGGTTTCCCAGGCAGGAACTACAGATCCTCGCCAGGCACTGTGGGAATTGAAGTCCGGTATTCCCATAGATGCTGTGAACCTCACAGCATGGAGACTCGGTCTCCCAGAATCCACCGCGTGACCTACGCACTTTGTGGTTAGCAATCGTAGACCGGAAGGAGTTCCTATATCTGGCGCTGGGAAGTTATTTGAAAACATCGACTTTAGTTAAAAAAAAAAAAGAAAGAAAGAAAGCAGTTACGCCCTCTGGCTTTCAACCCTAAAGGGAAAGAGAAAAGGAGTGCCCGGAGCTGGTTAATAAACGCACAAGTTCCTCTGCGGCAGTCGGCTTTTCAAAGAGGACGAAATGTTTCGTATTGCAGAGTTGAGTTGCCCTCGTTTTTAGGAAAGACCAACAAGGCAAAATTTTAAGCTCATGCTTTTCTGGCGAAGGAGATAATCCCTGCAGTGTAGGAAATCAAAACGTAAAAACACGAGAAAAATCATTTAGTGTCTTTTGTTTGGGAAAATAAAGACCACTTACTAAATTTTCCCATTAAAAGAGTCAATATGTGAAAAATTCTTAGAATAGCGAACTTCTGGTAATAATAAGTGCTATACAAGTGTTTGTCAGTTCTTCAGCCTTATTTTTAATTTAACAATCTTCAATTGAGGAACCCTTTTCTCTTCAACCCACCTCCCACTCGACTGCCCTTCAATCCCTACTTCCCCGTTATTTGGGGACCCTACAAGGATCTAACTAATTTTTTCATATTGAAATAATTTTTCTGGGTCCCAAAAACGATAATATTGCATTTGGTGATTTAACACCTTTGTGACCAAAACGACTCACCAAAGCTATCAATCCCTTTGCAAAGAAACTTTCTCAAACACAAATTCCCACTAAAAGTTTTTCTTATGATTAGATACAAATTATGCATCCTCCTTTGAAACAACCACGTGAGACTGTGGCCTTCTCAGTATCACAGAGTCAAAGAATGTCTATCCATTATAAGGTGATACTAACTTTTTTTTACCCCACCAATGTATTGTCAAGTTCCTCCAACTTAATATTTTCCCTTTGCAACAAATAAACAATCTGTTAGGTAATACTTACAGGTTAAGATTAAGGTAAGACCAAACAAATATCAAACTGCTAATCAAGCTTTGCCTTATGGTTTAGATTCCTATGAGTATGTCTGCTGCCAATCTCATCATGATGGTTACAAGATGTTTTCTTTTCCCAATTTATTCAAGCCCTCCATATTCATCAACTCAGGTGCTGCTACAATGACGAAACTTGTGTGTTAGTTGTTTATGACTCTAACCAAAATACCTGACAACTTAAAGGAGGAACCATTTATTTGGGCTCAGTTTCAGTCTTTGATGGGTTGACTTCATTGCTTTGGGCCTGAGGTGACCCAGAACATCATAATGGAAGATTATGGCAAAGGAATCAGCCAACGGCATCCAGGAAGAGGCGGGAGGGAGTGAAGAAGAGAGTGGTGGGGACAGGGGCAGACCAGGAATAAGATATAATCCCCAAGGGGATGCTCCAAGTGACCTTCCTCCAACCATGTCCCACATGCCTAAATTTTCACATCTCCCAGTAGCTCATTCAAATTATAATCCATCAAATGGATTAATTCACTGATGTGGCCATTCTTGCCTCATTCCTAACCTTAGAGAAAATAGTTTTTAGTGTTTCTTCATTAGCTAAAATCTGAACTTATGATTGAGTTATATATTTATTTTATAATGTTAGAAAGCATAAACCTATTCGTATTAATTATTATCTAATACTGAGCCATCTTTTTCCTTCTTTGCATAAAAATTACTTATTCATATATTAATTAGAACTGTAGATCATTCACAATATTTAGGATTTTTGTATTAATATTTTTATATGATATTGGTCTATAATTACCTCTTTTATATCATATCTTAATCAGGTTCAGGTGTCAATGTTGTTCTTGCTTTGGTAAACTCTCTCAATACTATCTGGGTCTTGTACTTAAATGGAGTGATTTCCTTGACATTTTTTTTCCCCCTATGGAAACCGGTAATCTAATCTTTCTGTCTTTATATGCTCAACTTTAGGAAACTATTTTTCCTGTTAAATTATTTCATCTAAGTTTTCAAAGTTATGTATATATGAAAGCATAATATAATCTCTTATGATGTATATTAAAATAATTTCTTCAATATCAATAACTTTTTTTTGGGGGGGGTACCAGGATTGAACTCAGGGGCACTCTACCACTAAGCTACATCTCCAGCCATATTTTGTATTTTATTTAGAGAGGCTCTCACTGAGTTGCTTGGCACCTCCTTTTTGCTGAGACTGGCTTTGAACTCATGATCCTCCTGCCTCACCCTCCAAAGCCAATGGAATTACAGGAATGCACCACCGTGCCTGGTATCATTTCTTCTTATATATTTATGTTCTTTCCCTCTTTATCTTGATTTACTTGCTAGAGATTTATCTATTTTGTTGATCTTTTTCAAAGGACCCAGACTTCAGTTTATTAATTCTATCTCTAATTTTCTTTAACTCAATTTCTGCTTTCATTTTTATTATTTTCAACTTCAACCTTTCATTTAGTTTACATTGCAGCACTTTTTAATAGCTTTTTGAATTGGAGAGGAAATTTATTTTTTAAATTTTTAAACTACATTGATGCAGCATTTAAGACTATGAATTATCTTCTGATGATTACTTTAAATGATCAAATATATTTCAATGTGTAATGTTTCATGATGATTACTTTTTACTAATCTGTAGTTTCTCTTGCATTTCCTCTTTAGCCAGTTTCTATTTGTTTATTTATTTTTAATTGTAGATGGACATGAAACCTTTATTTAGTTTGTTGTTGTTGTTTATGTGGTGCTGGGGAATCAAACCCAGTGCCTCATGTGTGCTTACGCAAGCACTCTACCACTGAGCAACAATCCCAGCCCTTAGCCAGTTTTTTAATTAAAACTTTTAAAATTTCTAGGGCGAAGATTTTTTTTAACTTCTTTTTAATTTCAACTTTTACTGCAAAATGATCAAATAGAATAGTTTGTACCATTTTTTCCATTATGGAACTAATGGGTACTTTCTTTGTACCCCAAATATATGAAAAATTTTTGTGACTGCTCCACAAGAGCTGGTGAACAAGGTTTAATCTATTATCAGGGTATAGTGTTATATATATATTTATAAAATAAAGCTTGTTGATTATGTTATTTTAGTCCTCCAAGCTTTCTTGTGATCTGAATGATACTGAGAGTAGTATGTTAAATTCTCCTACTATTTAAATGTCTCATCATTTTTCTACTTCACATCCTGCAGCATCTATGTCTATGGATCTACATTGATAAAAACATTGAATTCTGAAGGAATATTTTTAAATAACCTAGTTTTTAAAAAATTATCTACTAAAGCTTATCTGCTAAAGTTTATCTACCCCAATTTTAAAAATAACAAAGATGGACAGTTGATATTTTTATTATTTCATAAATATGGCATCTTAATATTAATTTTATTCAGAAGCATCAAAAATACATAAAAAATGGCCAAAACAACAAATGTTGAATTTTTATTGGAAATATAGCATTTCAGACAGAAATATTTCAATTTGTTCATTTATTTACTTAATTTTTGTGACAGTAGGGATTGAATCTGAAGCACTTTACCACATCCCTAACCCCTTTTTAATTTTTACTTTTGAGACAGTCTCTCCACAAGTTGCACAATAAGAGTTAACGTTACCTAGTTTTTCTTTTAGAATTATTTCATTCCAATTCTTCAGTATAAATAAGGCCCAGAAAGACTTGTTGCAAGTCATACGTCATACAACTAACCATAAGAACCTAAGCCATAAGAGAGCTCGCGCTCTCTCTCTCTTTCTCTCTCTCTCTCTCTCTCTCTCTTTCTCTCTCTCAGTGGTACACTGGGGGTTGAATCCAGAGCCACTGGGCGTTGAATCCAGAGCCACTGGGCTACATTCCCAGCTTTTATTCTCTTTTTTTATTAGGAACCAGCGTCTTGCTAAATTTCCCAGGCTGGCTTTGAACCACCTGGCTGATCTTTTTCGTAACAACCTTTAATAAGCCATGTTTTATTATCTTTGTATTCTTTGATCATGTGAGACATTAACTCCCATTAATAATTTTATGGTTCAGGACTGCCCTTAGATTGTGGATATCTTTATACACAACAATAAAAATCTTAGCCTTTAGAATGTTCCTTACAGAATACATTTGATTTCTAAAAAGAATACATATGGTTTCCTTGGGAACTTCCTTGGGATTTTTTTTTTCCTCCTTGGAATTATTCATGTTTGAAAAATTTAAATTACATTTTCAAGTCTACCAATACTTTTTTTTCTTTTTTTTTTTTAAAGAGAGAGTGAGAGAGGAGAGAGAGAGAGGAGAGAGAGAATTTTTTTTTTAATATTTATTTTTTAGTTCTCGGCGGACACAACATCTTTGTTGGTATGTGGTGCTGAGGATCGAACCCGGGCCGCACGCATGCCAGGCGAGCGCGCTACCGCTTGAGCCACATCCCCAGCCCCTTCAGTCTATTCTCACACAAGAAAAATAAAGACTTTACAATGGAAATAAAATATCAGATTTTACACAAAAGGCAGGGGGAGGAAGAGGAAATAATTCTTTTGAGTAAACCCTTAGGAAGATATCCTTTTTTAAAATATTTTTTAGTTGTAGTTGGACACAATATCTTTAATATTTATTTAGTAGTTGTAGATGGACAGAATGCCTTTATTTTGTTTATTTTTATGTGGTTCTGGGGATCAAACTCAATTCCTCACATATACTAGGCAAGCACTCTGCCACTGAGCTACAGCCCCAGCCCTATTCTATTTATTTATATGTGGTGCTGAGGATCGAACCCACGGCTTCGAAGGTGCTAGGTGAGCACTTTACCACTGAGCCACAACCCCAGCCCCAGGAAGCTCTTCTTAAGACAACTATCTTGCTATGAATTTTTTATCCTAATAATAAAGACAGTATTCTTTTGGTAATTTCTGTACATAGAATAGGACATTGTGGAGGGCTGAGTGAGAAAATTAACTTATACAATAAAATATTTTATAGCTTCATCACATAGAATGAAATTAATTCTCACAAATTTTTGTTCTGTGCGTGAAGCCATTTATGCTTCTAACCAGGACTTGGAGAAATAGCATCTTTTTTGGTTGTTTTGTGCCAAGTTCATTTGAAATTACATTTTATAAGCAATCTTTCAGAAGAACTAGTCAATATACTTGCTTTATAAAAAAAATATACAGCTTCAATGAAGATCCATGTATGACTTTTATAGTTTCATTATTTTTCTGTCAGTGATACAATCTATTGATTTTTCCCATTAAAATTTTTTTTAGTTGTGGATGGACATAATAACCTTATTTATTTATTCATTCTTTTGTGTGTGTGTGTGTGTGTGTGTGTGTGTGTGTGTGTGGTGTGCTGAGGATTGAACCCCGTGCTTCAGACTTGCTAGGCAAGCTCTCTACCACTGAGCTACAACCCCAGCCCCTTTATAAATTTTTGTACCTATTATATTCTAAATTCATTTTTTAAAATGAAGACATTTTATTATATAAAGAGGACATGTGGGCTGGGGATGTGGCTCAAGCGGTAGCGCGCTCGCCTGGCATGCGTGCGGCCCGGGTTCGATCCTCAGCACCACATACCAACAAAGATGTTGTGTCCGCTGAGAAGTAAAAAAATAAAAATATTAAAAATTCTCTCTCTCTCTCTCTCTCTCTCTCTCCTCTCTCACTCTCTCTTTAAAAAAAAAAAAAAAAAAAGAGGACATGTTCTTGGGCTGAGATTGTGGCTCAGTGGTAGAATGCTTGCCTAGTACACATGAGGCACTGGGTTCAATCCCCAGCACCATATAAAAAAGCTAAATAAACAAAATAAAGGCATTATATCCATCTACAACTAAAAATAAAAAAAAATAAGAGGACATGTTCTTTAGATCTTAGAAATACAGAACTCAATTGTCTAAAAGTGATGAGGAGAGATTGAGGGGGAGGGTTGCTAAGATAGTGTTTCTCCTTTTTTAAAAAAATTTTTTTTAGTTGTTGATAGATCTTTATTAATTAATTAATTAATTAATTTGTGGTGCTGACAGTTGAACCCAGTGCCTCACACATGCTAGGTGAGTGCTTTACCACTGAGCCACACCCCCAGCCCTGTTTCTCCTTTTTATTTATTTATTTTTTTTTGAGAGAGAGAGAGAGAATTTTAATATTTATTTTTTAGTTTTCGGCGGACACAACATCTTTGTTTGTATGTGGTGCTGAGGATCGAACCCGGGCCGCACGCATGCCAGGTGAGCGCGCTACCGCTTGCGCCACATCCCCAGCCCCTGTTTCTCCTTTTTAATAATTTTTCTAATCAGGTACAGTGGTGAACATTTATAATCCCAGTGACTCAGGGGGCTGAGGCAGTAGGATCGCAAGTTCAGGGCCATACTGGGCAACTTAGTGAGATCCTATCTCAAAATATTAACAAATTAAAAGGACTAGGAATGGGACTCAGTGATAAAGTGCCCCTGATATCAATCCCCATTAACACACACACACACACACACACACACACTCTAATAATTTTCTTTCTATTTTATCAAAATGATACACTGTTGTCATAGAAAAAGTTGAACTACAGCAAGCATAAAGAAGTTCTGTTACATGGAGTGAACCATAAACCCTGAGTCCCCAGCCAATGCTGGTTTTTGTGTCCCCTGCCACTTTATGAAAGAGATGGAAGGGGACACAAAAACCAGCATTGGCTGGGGACTCAGGGTGAAAGTGAGAAACCTGATTCCAGGGTTGTTGGAGAACAGCTGGCTACAAGAACCATAGTGTCATAATGGGCCAGGGTGTGACATGTGCAGTCGAGGGGAGAAATAAAGAATGTCCTGGGCTGGGGATGTGGCCCAAGCGGTAGCGCGCTCGCCTGGCATGCGTGCGGCCCAGGTTCGATCCTCAGCACCACATACCAACAAAGATGTTGTGTCCGCCGAGAACTAAAAAATAAAAATATTAAAAATTCTCTCTCTCTCTCTCTCTCTCTCTCTCTCTCCTCTCTCACTCTCTCTTAAAAAAAAAAAAAAAAAAAGAATGTCCATATGCTTCTGCCCTTTCCAATGCTTTATTGGGGAAAAAAAAATCACTCAATACAATTTTACTCTATAGGTTTTTTTTTTTTTTTTTTTTTTTTTTTTTTTTTTTTTGTGGTGCTGGGATTGAATTTAGGGCCTTGTGCATGCAAGGCAAGCACTTTACCAACTGAGCTATATCCCCAGCCCCTCTATAGGTTCTTTTTTTTAGAGAGAACTTTAATATTTATTTATTTTTTTTAGTTTTTGGCAGACACAACATCTTTGTTTGTATGTGGTGCTGAGGATCGAACCCGGGCCGCACGCATGCCAGGCGAGCGCGCTACCGCTTGAGCCACATCCCCAGCCCCCCTCTACAGGTTCTTAATGAAGAAACTGACAATCCTAATGCTGGGAACTGCAATAGACATAGTCAATTCAAAGAAAACAATTGTAAGTCAACTCTAAGCACTGCAAACACACTTAATCATGACAGACTTATTACAGACATTCCCTCTGCATGCTCTGCTCAACTGCCAGATCTAAAATCTCAAATCTTAGGCCTTAAGTCCAGCAGATGCACACTCACTTAGACTGCAGTGACCAGGTCAGGAATCGATGGAGGCTTCTCCTGGGGTGAAGGTGACATCCAGCCGAGGAGAAGGTCATAGGGAGAAGTGCTGTTCTTACCAGGGTCAAGAGGTGGCTGTAGTTTGAGAATGGTGAGGATGATGCAGAGGATCAAGCAGATGATTGGAAGAGTTGGTATATCAGTTCAGGTCCTCATCAGGCTCTCCGCATGTGGGCATCAGTGTCGGCTGGCTGAATGTCTGTACATTTGCTCCATGATATTTGCTAGATTTGGGGGCTTCTACTCGCCTTTTCAATCCCTATCAGCCATTACCAGGTTTCTCAGTGACATCTTTCATTCTATGGTCAGGACATCTGGTCTAGTAATTTCTGCCCGGTCTTTCACCTCTAACTTCATAAGAGTGAAGGCAGTGACTTCATTCTGAGTTTCATCAGGGTTGTGGAAAGTGACTTATTTTATCAGGCTGTGTTTAATGACCACATTGGAGGGCTCCATAGGCTTGCCTGGTGGGGATGGCAGTTTTATTTTAAAATGGAGTTACTTAGGCTAAGGCCCTTCTTAGGTTAAAGCTATTCTTACACACAGGAAGACAAAAACCTTGTCAGCAGTGCTGTGAATACCTGGGATGCTAGATCAAGCTTCAAAATACCAGGAAAAACACCTGATTATCCAAAGCATGGGTCATGTGCTCATACACCAACTGTACCAGAGAAGGGAATGGTGTGTCTGGCTCCTTCAGCTTTCACTGTGGCACTGCATCCCATCAAGACTGCATACAGGGCTGGGGATGTGGCTCAAGCGGTAGCGGGCTCGCCTGGCATGCGCGCAGCGCTGGGTTCGATCCTCAGCACCACATACAAATAAAATAAAGATGTTGTGTCCACCAAAAACTAAAAAAAGACTGCATACAATAGGGCAACCTGCTATCAGTCCCCCTCACCAACAGAGCTCTGCTTCTTTTCTTATCACTCAAAAACAAAACAAAACTAGGTTAAAAATACCTTGACCCAAATTGGGCCAAATTTGCCAGAGTCCTCTCAAGGATCTCATATCCTCGGATATACAATTTATTTGCTGATATTCACCCTCTAGCCTGCTGAAATTCTCGCCTCCTGTCGCGAGGGGGCAAAATTGCGACATATGCAGTCGAGGGGAGAAATAAAGAATGTCCCCACGCTTCTGCCCCTTTTCAATGCTTTATTCACTCAAATTACTCAATACAGTTTCACTGTATAGTTTCTTAATCAAGAAAACAACAATCCTTAATGCAATAGACATAATCAATTCACAGCAAACAATTCTAGATTAATTATTTCACAGCAACAATTCTAGATTAATTCTAAGCACTGCAAAACACAATCAGGATAGGCTAATGACAGACATTCCCTCTGCATGCTAAGTTCAAAGGTTTTAAGTCTTAGGCTTTGAGTCCAGTAGATGCACACTCACTCAGACCACGGTGATCAGGTCCAGAACCAAGGCAGGCCTTTTCTGGTGTGGAGCGGAGGACTAGTTGAGGAGGGGTCAAAGGGAGGAGTTGCAGCTCTCTCCAAGGTCCAGATGAGGAGATAGAGTTTGAGAGCCGTGAGGATCACGCAGAGGCTCAGGAACGATGACAAGTGATGGGATGTCAGGTCCTTATCAGGCTCTCCACCTTGAGTGCATCCTTGTTTCAGCTGGATGAATCCCTGTTCATTTTCTCTACAATTTATACTAAATTTGGGGGCTTTTGACCCCCCTTTCAGTCTTTATCAGCTACCACCGGATTTCTCAGTGACATCATTTACCCTGGGGTCAGAAATATCTGGTCTGATGGTCTCACCCTGATCTTCTCACCTTTCCCTCTTATCAGACAAGGATTGCCTGCCAAAGGCTTCACTCTCTTTTATCAGGGTGAGGGGGAGTAACTTGTCTGAGGCCATACTGGAGGGCTCTGTGGATGTGCCTGGTGAAACTGCAGGTCTTAAAATGGAGTTGCTTAGGCCCAGGCCTAAGGCCATCCTAACACCTCCTGGTAAAGATCCTTCCTAGCTATAGGATGTTTTCATATTTTCTATCCCAGCATCCCATTTAGTTACACAAACTACAATGTGTGATTCTTTTATTTATCTGTTTGTTGACTTCTTCGTTGTCTCCTTGCAAAAATTTGAGGTTCCTGATACTTATTCATTGTCTGTCCCTACCCTCAATAAAATGTAGTCCCCAAATGAAAAATGGTCTGGCTTGTTCATGGCTGCAGCCCCAACAGCTGGCACTCTCAGCAAGGATCTGTGGAATTAATAAAAAATAAGACATTGCCTCATAATTTACCAGGGAAGTGGATAAGAGAAAAAGCGGTTCGGAGAGCTGTAAGAGTCTAAGCTTCAAGTAAGTATTGTAAAGGTCTGGCGGAGCGTCGGAGAAAGAGACCACACAAGAGACTGACTTCATGCAATTGGCAAGGGGGGATTTATTGGGGATCCATTCCAGCGCGCTGGGGCTCCATGCTCACTCAAGAAGGGAGAGCAGCCCAGAGCCCAGAGCAGAGGTCAAGCAGAGCTTAAGTACACTTTTTGGAGAGGGTGGGGGGCTTTGCATACATCAGAACAAATCATCATGAGGCGTGGGAAAATTGAACAACAACTCTGATACATGATTAGTCCATTCATTGGCGGGAACAGGCTGGGCAGGGGTGATTGGTCACTCCTAATTGGGGTACACATTTAAACTGGTTCTGGGGCCTAGATGCTTACGTGCCGTGCTACTTGGAGCCCTTAGCTATTGAACAACCAGGGGACCAGAAGAAATATTTACTGGGCAGTTCAGGTATTGTCCTAACAGCTACAGAGATTACAGGTTCCGGGGGTAGCAGAGGAGTTGTAACAATGCCTTGTCTTTTACTTTTTAGCCCAGGCCTTGTAATTTAGAAGCTTTACAATGCCTAGTCTTTTACACTTTAACTCAGACTTTTGCAGCTTAGAATCAGCTTAGAAATTTTACCTTTACAGTATCAGGTGACCAAAAGATTGCTGTAAGATAGAGATTCTTACAATCTAGTCAGGAGGAGGGAAATTAAATGTAGGGTAATGGGCCATCATCTTTAAAGTAATAAAAGAAAAATGGCACTTCAGAATTCTATAACCAGTGAAACCATATTACAAAAAAATGGTGAAATAAAGAAAATTTCAAACATATCAGTGAACAAATTTATCACCAGCAGACACACAATATGAGAATTATTAAAGGAAGTTGTTCAGGCGAAAGAAAAAAATGACACCAAATAGAAATCCAGGTTTACAGAGAACTATGGAGATATAGAGCACTAAAAATGTTGAATATGTGGGTAATAACGAGAACATTTTTGTCCTATTATTCAAAGGATAGCATCCAAAAATAATATGTTGTGAACTTTTGTAAGGATGGCCTTAGGCCGGAGTCAAAGCAACTCCATTTTAAAACTGGGTTTGAAACCTGCAGTCTCACCAGGTACGCCTAAAGGAGCCTTCCAGTTTGGCCCTCAGGCACAAACAAGTCACTTCTCCCCACCCTGACAAACTCAGAGGAAGTCTGTGGCATATTGTACTCAACCTGATCTGGGGGAAAGGCCAGAAAATCTGGGTGGGGATCACCAGACCAGATGCTTTAACCCCAGGGTAAATGACCTCACTGAGAGACCATGTGGCAGCTGATAAGGATTGAAAGCCCCAATATTTAGTATAAATGATGGGGTGAATGAACAGACTTTCAGCAAGCCGGCACATTGTCAAAGTCCCTGATGAGGACCTGGGCTGACATCCCAATTTTCTCATCGTTTGTTTGCCTGATCCTCTGCATTTTCCTCATCACCTTCAAACTCTACAGCCACATCTTGACCCTGGTGAGAGTCACAACTTCTTCCTAACAACCCTCCCCTTAACCGGCTGTCATCTCCACCCCAGGAGAAGCCTGCCTGGGTTCCTGACCTGATCACCATGGTCTGAGTGAGTGGGCATCTGCTGGACTTAAAGCCTTAGGCTTGAGGCTTTTGATCTGACACTTGAACTTAGCACGCAGGGGGAATGTCTGTCATGAGCCTGTCATGTTTAAGTGTTTGCAGTGCTTAGAATTAGTCTAGGATTGTTTTGCTGTGAATTGATTATGTCTGTTGAAGTACCCAGCATTAAGGATTGTCATTTTTCTTGATTAAGAACCTATATAGGGCTGGGGTTGTGGCTCAGTGACAGAGTGCTCACCTGGCACGCATGAGGCACTGGGTTCGATCCTCAGCACCACATACATGTAAAATAAAGATTTTAAAAAATTCCATGAAATATCTTTCATGTTTTTTACTATACAATCCAGCAGTTGGAATGCCTTAGAATTTACTCAAAGAGTTGAAATTTTATGTTCACCCAAAAACCTGCACTCAGGTATCTATAACAGCTTTATTCATAATTGCCAACACTTGGAACAATAAAGATGTTCTTCAATAGATGAATGGATAAATACTACTATTCAATGCTAAAAAGAAATAAGCTATCAAATGATGCAAAGACATGGAGGAAACTTAAATGCTTTTACTAAAGAAACCAACCCTAAAAGGTTACATTCAATATGATTCTGACCATATGGCATTCTGGAAATGGCAAAAGACTAGAGCAAATGAAAAATCAGAGGTTTTTGGAGGCCTGGGTAGGGAATGATGAATAAATGGAATGTAGCCCTTTATATTTTATTTTAGGATAGGGTATCACTAATTTGCCAGACTGGCCTCAAACTTGCAGTCCTCCTCCCTCAGTCTCCCTAGAAGCTGGGACTTACGTGTGTGCATCCAGAACTAGCCTATAAAGTATATTTTTTAAAAGGGAAATTGGAAAGTATTTTGAACTGCATCGAAATGAAAATGCAATACCAAATTTTGAAGATGCAGCTAAATAGGGAGAAATTTATAGCATTTATGCTTAAATCAGAAAAGAAAAAAAATCTCAAATCAATGTTCCCTTCCTCCACCTCAAAAAACTACAAAAGCAGGGCCTGTGTAACCTGCCACCTGGGACAATTTTGCTCGCTTGTCTTTCACAAATTTGCCATTCCAGAACAAAATTGAAAAAAGGGCTGATCTCACCAACTAATGAATTCATGGTGTTTGCCTCCTATGTGACAATTATTCTTTCAAAAATAAAGTTTATGAGCACTACAACTGTCTTCCATAGACTAACACAAAAGATTTTTTGTGAACTTAGAAGACTGTGTGAGCTTTGAAAAGGGGGAAAATAAGAAGTATCTTCCAAGAGATGGAAAGAGGGAATGTGTACAAACAGCCGAACTGTGTGCCCTTGAAAACATTGTTCTATTTATTGGTATTGGCCTTCTGTATTCCTTGAGTGTTTCAGACCCCTCTACAGTCATGCTGCATGTCAGATTCTTTGCTGGAGCAAGGATTACCACAAAATTTCATATTTGATACCCCTTCCCGGGCAAATAGAGCTTTGGCCTTTTTTCACTGGATTGAAGTTACTTTCAAAGACTTACAGGTTGCTGAAGTCTAGATTTTATCTGCAAAATAAAATCAGAAAACAACCCATTATCCAATGGGTTTTTAAGGATTCTATACTTTGATATACAATAAATAATTTCTTTTTTTTTCAGTACTGTGAGCACTACTTTTTTTATCATTTATTTCTTTCATACATGACAATAGTGGAATGCATTACATTCATAATTATCCATTCACAGCACAATTTTTCATAACTGTATATAAAGCATTACAATTCTTAATACACCTTTATACCACAATTTATCATATTTGTTTGTATGTAAGGCATGTTGACACCAAATTCACATCTTCATACATGGATTTTGTATAATGATGACCGTCTCCTTCCACCATCCTTGCATTTCCCCTTCTCCCTCCCTTTCCCTCCCACTCCTATTCCCTATCTAGAGGTGATTTTCCTCCCATGCTCTCCCTCCCTACCCCACTTTGAGTCACCCCCCTTATATCAGAGAAAACATTCGGCATTTGTTTTTTGGGATTGGGTAACTTCACTTAGCATAATCTTCTCTAATGCCATCCATTTCCCTGCAAATACCATGATCTTATTCTTTGTTAGTGCTGAGTAATACCATTGTGTATAAATGCCAAATTTTTTTTAAAGAGAGAGAGAGAGAGAGAATTTTTAATATTTATTTTTTAGTTTTTGGCGGACACAACATCTTTGTTTGTATGTGGTGCTGAGGATCGAACCCAGGCCGCATGCATGCCAGGCGAGCGCGCTACCTCTTGAGCCACATCCCCAGCCCAGCCATATTTTTTTTATCCATTCATCCACTGAAGGACATCTAGGTTGACTCCATAGTTTAGCTATTGTGAATTGTGCTGCTATAAACATTGATGACAATAAATAATTTCTGAGGTTTTAGGTAGGATGAAATCAGAGAAATTAAGAATTGGGGAAAACCCACTTTAAAGATTATTAATATCCTTTATGTCATCACTCCATCTCTCTCAACCATGGCTATTAATTCAGAGAAAATGGATGAGTGATGATGGGGGTTGAAGAAAAGACAAACAGACACACATAGAAAGAAAAATCTGAGGCCAAGTGGATAGCCAAACTCTGATGGAGTTTGACTGACCCAGAGCTAGCTCAGCATATTTACTATATAGGTTTTTTCATCAAAAGGCTATCTGTGAGAAAGTTTCTGCAAAGCAGGCAGTCTGAAGGACACAGGACCAGCGAGACATTAGGGTTATCTTGTTATGCTCAGAATTCTCTATTCCCAGGAATTAGTGCCTGGGCTCAAGGTCTCAATTGATAGAACTCTGCACCTTTGCACAGAGTTTCCTCGGGCCAGCATTCCTGCAGCAATTGAGCCATCTTGCCTGCACCTTCACTCAGGAAGTTCCCAGCACAAATGCAGCCAAGAGGCAATCAGAAACCATGGTTCAAGTCACTACTCTTCACATCTTTATTTTTGTTTGTATTTGTTCTAGAAATTTAACATCATCCTAAGTCTTTTGTTTGACTCCTGAAGTACTTTGTTGTAAATTCTGATTGTTATAATTTACAACATTCATCAACATTTTATACTGTGAATCTAAAAAAAGCATTGTTTGCACATATAAAAACTGTATTTTGATACTACTGAAATAAGCCCATGAAATAATGAATAAAAAAGAAATTAGGCCAGGCCTCGTGGCGCATGCCTGCAATCCCAGCAGCTCTGGAGGCTGAGGCAAGAGGATCACGTGTTCAGAGCCAGTCTCAGCAAAAGCGAGGCACTAAGCAACTCAGTGAGACCCTGTCTCCAAATAAAATACAAAATAGGGCTGGGGATGTGGCTCAGTGGTCAAGTGCCCCTGAGTTCAATCCCTAGTACCAAAAAAAAAAAAAAAAAAAAAAAAAAAAAGGAAAGAAAAAGAAAAAGAAAGAAAGAAAATAGAATTCCAAAAAAATAAAGAGCAAATAAAGCTCAATGTAAGGGCTGGGGTTGTAGTTCAGTGGTAGAGCTCTTGACTAGCATGTCTGAGGCACTGGGTTCGATTCTCAGCACCACATATAAATAAATAAAATAAAGGTTATTAAAAAAACTCAAAGCAAGCAAAATAACAGAAATAATAAAGATCAGGATAATATTAATAAAAATAGAACAGAGAAAATAAAGAATAAAAATTAATGTAACAAAAACTAGTACAATAAAAGAACTTCAATGAAATTGATAAAACTCTAGTAAGAGATCAATTAGAATGTCTAACTAGTTCAATAAAGCAATAAAAAGTGGGCTGGGGACATAGCTCAATTGGTAGAATACTTGCCTCACATGCACAAGGCCCTGTGTTCAATCCCCAGCACCACACACACACACACACACACACACACAAGTGTGTGCGCAAAAAAAAAAGAGTATCCGTTTGGAAAGAAAAAACAAAACTATGTTTATTAGAAAACATAATTATCTATATATGAAGTCCTATGGAATCTTCAAAAAAGGAGCTCCTAGAACTAATAAGAGAATTTTGCAAGGTTACAAGATAAAAGAGAAATATACAAAATACATACATAAATGTATTTTATATACTAACAATAATTAACCAGAAATTTAAATTAAAAAAAGAAAACATTTTAAATTACATGAAATGAGGAAAGGGAGAGATGAGGAGAGGTTGGTAATTGGATACTAAGTTACAGTTAGATAGAAGTAAGCTCTAGTCTTCACAGCACAGGAAACAATCAAGAACCTGATGAGAGAGCCTACAGAATGGGAGAAAATCTTTGCCACCTGCACCTCAGATATAACATTAATCTCCAGGATATATCAAGAACTCAAAAAACTCAATGCTAAAAAACCAAACAACCCAATCAATAAATGGGCTAAGCAGCTGAACAAGACACTTCTCAGAAAAAGCAATACAATCAGTCAACACATGTATGAAAAAATGCTCAACATCTCTAGAAATTAGAGAAATGCAAATTAAAAATACACTGTGATTTCATCTTTCTCCAGACAGAATGGCAATTATCAAGAATACAAGTAGCAACATATGTTAGCAAAGATGTGGGGGAAAAGGTACACTCATATATTTCTGATGGGACTGCAAATTGGTGCAACCACTCTGGAAAGCATTATGGAGATTCCTCAGAAAACTTGAAATGGAACCACCGTTTGACCCAGTTATCCCACTCCTTAGTATATAACTAAAGAACTTAAAGTTAGCATACTATAGTGATGCAGCCACATCAATGTTTATTATAGCAGCTCAATTCACAATAGTTAAAAAGCGGAACCAACCTAGGTGGCCTTCAACAGATGAATGGATAAAGAAAATGGAATAGTACTCAGCCATCAAAAAGAATGAAATTATGGCTTTTGCCAGTAAATGGATAGAACTAGAGACTCTCATGCTAAGTGAAATAAGCCAATTCCCCAAAACATTCTCTTTTATATGTGGATGCTAATTCACAATAAGCAGGGGGTGGTAAGAATAGAAGTTCACTGGATTAGATAAAGGGGAATGAAAGGAAGGGAGGAGGCTAGAAATAGGAAAGACAGTGGAATGAATCAGACAGAACTTTCCTGTATGCGTATGTGAACACATGAGTGTGTAACTCCACAACATGTACAACCACAAGAATGGGAAATTATACTCCATGTTTGTATAATATGTTGAAATACATTCTACTGTCATACATTACTAAAAAGAACCAAAAGAGAGAGAAGAGAGAGAGAGAGAGAGAGAGAGAGAGAGAGAGAGAGAGAGAAGTAAGAAGTTATTCTATTGCACAGTGAGTTGATTATGGATATTTATAATATATTATATATTTCAAAAAGCCAGAAGAAAGGAGTTTAAATGTTACCATCATGAAGAAATGATAATTCGAGGAGATAGATGTGTTTAACCTGATTTATACATCCCATAGCAACCATAAACATATAATTTTTATATTTTTGTGTATCAAAAATAAAATAAAGTATTACATGAAAAATACAATAATTAGAGGTAGATTTAAAAAAAAACATGTAATGTTGGGATGCCTGAAGTCCTTAGAACATTGTTAAGAGAAACTTAAAAGACTTTAAAACATGGTGGAAAATATACTTTGTTGTTCATAGGTCAAAACACTCAATTTTTTTTAGGGTTTGTTTTTAATTCTAACTGAGAATTTGCTCAAAAGCACAGAATAATGAACATTTTAGTTTACAAACAAAATACTTGGGTCTAATAGTTATAATATCCCTCATTGGTTACTTTAAGTGCAAACTGTTAAAAAAGAAAAAAGAAAAAAAAACATGTTAGTGCTGGGCTTAAGTAGAGCATAAGATAAGCATTCAATTTCATAACAAAATTAAATCTGTCATCTTTGAAATAGATACTGTTTTAGTCAGCTTTTTCATTTTTAATTTTTTTTTAGTTGTAGATGGGCACAATATCTTTATTTATCTATTTTTATGTGGTGCTGAGTATTGAACCCAGTACCCCATGCGTGCGAGGTAGGCTCCCCACCACTGAGCTACAGCCCCAGCCCCAGTCAGCTTTTTCATTGCTGGGACCAAAAGACCTAACAAGAACAATTTCAGAGGAGGAAAAATTTATTTTAGGGCTCACTGTTTCAGAGGTCTCTGTCAACAGATGGCCAACTCCATTCCTCAGGGCCTGAGGTGAGGCAGAACACCACGGGAGAAGTGTGTGGCAAAGGAAAGCAGCTGGAACCCGTCACCAGGAAGCAGAGAGAGACTCCCCTCACTGTTGAGGGCCACAGCTGAGTCAGGATGACGCATGGCATATTGCCAGAAGGGAGTGGTTGAGAGGTGACGCCAGCGAGCCCTGGAGATGATGATGGTTATGTTAAGCTGTGTATTCAATTGTATATTTGACCTGTACTGTCCGGCAAGAGGGCGGCTCTTGCTGCCTCAGGCGCCCGCTACTTTGGAGTTCCCGTGGAGTTCTCGAGGGGTTTGGAGGGAGAGTGCTCGTGGACCCCGGTGGAGGGGAGAGTGTTCCGGGGAGCGTGTGTGGAGTGCTGGTGGAGTTCGGCAATAAAGAGTTGCTGTTTTGAACCTACAAGTGCTTCATGGGGGCTCGGTTATTTGTGCCCAAGCAAAATATAGAAACCAAAGGCAGACCCCCATGACCCACCTCCTCTAGCCACACCCTAACTGCCTTCAGTCACCACCTAGTTAATCCCTCTCAGGGGATTAATTCACTGATTGGGTTAGTGCTCTAATAATCCAATCATTTCGCCTCTAATCCTTCTTGCATTATCTTACACATGAGCTTCTGAGGGACACTTAATATATAAACCATAATGATTACAGTTTATGAAAGTAGTATTTTTTTTATAAGGGTAAAAAATCAAGTTCACCAGCAAAGTAGATTAATAGCAGCATTTTCAAAGCTAAGATTAAATCAGTGTAAAGGTACACCAGATCACACAGTAGAAATGCACTTTTTGGTTGAATCCTCTACACCTAGGTCTGAAAAGGGGCTCCTGATGATTTTAAAAGGAATCATAAGTTCTAGGTCTTGGGCAGGAAAAGCTTAAATACTGTACAAAAGTGATCGATGTGTTTAAGCAGGATGGAGTTCTTTCTCTGATGTGCCAGCTAATAACATTTCCAGTCCAACCCCAGAGCCTTCCAGGCCCATGGGTGATATGGTAAGAGGCCTACCTGATGCAACCCTGAGTGCAGAGCTGGGTGCAGAAGAGTAGTGATGAACTTAGGTTCCCCAGAGTAGATGCTGCTTTGCAACCAGGGAATTCTTTTGGGGAGTGGGTTGGGGTGGGGTGGGGGTACTAGAGATTGAACTCGGGGGCACTCGACCACTAAGCCACATTCCCAGACCTATTTTTTATTTCATTTATAGACACAGTCTCACTGAGTTTCTTAGTACCTTGCTTTTGCTGAGACTGGCTTTGAACTCGCGACCCTCCTGCCTCAACCTCCAGAGCCAGTGGGATTACAAGGCATGCACCATCGCACCCAGCACCAGGGAGTTTCTTTCTTTCTTTCTTTCTTTCTTTCTTTCTTTCTTTCTTTCTTTCTTTCTTTCTTTCTTTCTTTCTTTCTTTCTTTCCTTCCTTCCTTCCTTATTTATTTATTTTGGTAGTTGTAGATGGACAGAAGGCTTTTTTTTTTTCGTTTATTTTTATGTGGCGGTAAGGATCAACCCCAGTGCCTTACACATGCTAGGCAAGCGCTCTGCCTCTGAGCTCCAGCTCCAGCCTGCAACCAGGGAATTCTAAATCAACTGCATAATGAAAGACACATGGGATTCTTAAATCTGCTGTGACTGAATGGCTCTTAAGCATCTCTGTGTTAAGCTTTCCTTTTATTACTATTTCAATCATTAATGATTAGTCCTTCCCAGTGTGGTTCCTAGAGATATGGGGTTGCATGTGTTTGTTTGTTTTGTTTTGTTTGTTTTTCTTGTGAATACTCCATCTTTACATTGAAGCTCTGAGGAGTTTTAGTCCTTTTAACAAGTACAGCCAGACATAAAAAGAAACACCAAGGAGCAGACTCAGTAGCCAATTATTTGCATTATAATGTTAAAAAAAAACATCGCCAGTACTGTAAGGGTCCAGCGAACGTCGGAGGAAGAGACCACCAAGAGACCGACTCATGCAACAGCAAAAGGGGGTTTATTGAAGATCCAATCCAGCGCGCTGGGGCTCCAGGCTCACTCAAGAAGGGAGAGCGGCCAAGAGCCCCGAGCAGGGGTTGAGCAGTGCTTAAGTACACTTTTTGGGGAGGGCAGGAACTTTGCATACATCAGAGCAAATCATCATGAGGCGCGGGAAAATTGAACAACAACTTTCAAACATGATTAGTCCATTTATTGGCGGGAACAGGTCGGGCGGGAGTGATAGGTCAATCCTAAGGAGGGGGGTACATTCAAACTGATTGGTTTGGGCCCTGAATGCCTACGTGCCAAACTGCACAGGGTCCAGGTTATTTAACAACTAAATGGTCAGTACCGGGCATTGTCTTAAATGCCTCAGGAATTTCAGGTTCTGTGTGCAGTTCAGAAACTTTACAATACCTAGTCCTTTACAATTTAACTCAGGCTTTGCAGCTTAGAAACTTTACCCTTTCAGTAGAAGTCTTTTTTTAAAAATCTGTTAGCTTTTACCAGCTGTCCAGATCAAAGGTCATTTTGAAGTAAAAAAATCTGATTCCAACTTTTCCACTGGGCCCTGTGCAACACAACTTATTGTGTTCCCCGGAACTTGCTTTTCTGACTGTCATTGGTACTGAATGCGCTTGTAGACACAAAGTGCCATAAGGATGATGGTCCCCATCACCACTCCTCTCCTAGAATCTCCGATCCTCCAGCTGCTTCCACAGTATTCAGGTCTGCAACACTTAATATTATTAAGATCTTAATTCTCCCAAAATTAATTTACAGATTTAATGTAATCTGAGTCAATATCCTTGCAGATCTTTTTCATAGAAACTGAAAAAAGCATGATCCATAAAATAATGGATAAGTTGGATTTTTTTTTTTAAAGAGAGAGAGAGAGAATTTTTTAATACTTATTTTTTAGTTTTCAGCAGACATAACATCTTTGTTTGTATGTGGTGCTGAGGCTCGAACCCGGGCCGTACGCATACCAGGCGAGCGCGCTACCACTTGAGCCACATCCCCAGCCCAAGTGGGTTTTTTTTTTGAAATTAATAAATTGCATTCTTTGAACGACCCTGTTACAAGACACACCATGCTTTGACTGCCTGTGATTTGCCTTTCCCTTCACAGATGCTGCATGATCCTGCTTGGCCTGTATTCTGACAGCTGTCCGGTTCAGATGGAGCCCCTGCCCCAGAGGCTGGTGTCACCCATGGAAATGGTTAGTGGAATTGTGATTTTTACTGCCTTTTAAACACTGGCTGCAAATATGCTAAACTATCTGAACCAGTTCAGAAAAAAAGTAAATGGAGGGCTGGGGATGTGGCTCAAACGGTAGCGCGCTCGCCTGGAAAGCGTGCGGCCCGGGTTCGATCCTCAGCACCACATACAAACGAAGATGTTGTGTCCCCCGAAAACTAAAATAAATAAATATTAAAATTAAAAAAATAGAAGTAAAGAGGAATATTAAAAAAAAAAAAAGTAAATGGAAGCTGTTGACTAGCAGTTAAGGTTCAGAAAGCTTTCGGGAAAAGATGTGCCTTCTTTAAATGAGCAAATGTGCTTAGTTAGGTCCATTTCTTGTAACATTCTAGTACTGTGACTACTACCATCTTATTCTGAACAAGCATTCTCTTCACGTTATGGAGCTACACAGAAGAGACAAAACATTGCATCACTGTATGCCATGGGTGTCAGGCCTTCCACCTGAAGACTTGAGATGTTCTGTTGAGGTGTTCCTACTCTATATTAACAGGGTGTTTCATTTTCAGAAAGCTCACCTTATTATCAGTTGATCTTGGCTTGGTCTCTAAAACAGAAGGAGACAATAAATAAATGGAAATGCACGTAAATGAAAGAACACTTTTTCAAGGTTCTCCCTGATGACATGGGGTTGGGTGGTTATAGCTCAAATAGCATTTCATAAAGAGTCCAATATTGGACACATGAACATGCTTGGATATTTCCATCCTCAACCATGCAGCTCCAGTTCTTCTGTTGCCAGAGTGTTAGTTGGCTACAGACTAGAAATGGAACATCAGAAACATGGCAATAGCCATGTGTGTGTGTGTGTGTGTGTGTTGTGAATAAGTGTTATGCATTCCAGATAAAATTAACACAAGCAGGACCAAGTGGGAGGGAAGAATTATTCTTTTTTTTTTTAATTTTTAAAGAAATTTTGTTTTAGTTGTAGATGGACACAATGCCTTTATTTTATTTATTTATTTTTTTATGTGGTGCTAAGGATCAAACCCAGTGCCTCACACATGCTAGGTGAGCACTCTACCACTGAGCCACAACCCCAGCCCAAGAATTACTCTTTTATTTAAGATATACTTAGTTTGAGGGAACTAGTTCTTCTAGAGCAGATTCCCAATTGGGAGTTGGGAATATGGGCCCTAAACTCAGGGAAGAGAAAAAAGTGGGAGATAACCTAGATAACTAGTCAGCTGTCTAGTACCTAGTGATCAGTGAAGCCATAATTAAAGGGGACAAAGATACAGAATGAGAAAAACAAGAAGCTCAGAACTACATCTTGCCATATTTGTAAGAGCGAGAGATTAGAAACAACTCAAATACCTATCAATAAGGTAAATGCCCCCAAATTATGGTACATTCGCCTGGATTACTGTCAAGGCCCCATATCTGCTCTGGGCCAGGCTGTTAATTAAGGGAATACTGGAAACACAGGAGCCATGGGGGATAAAGAAAAGACAAACCGACATGCATTGAGGAAGAGCTGGGGCGGAGTGGGAGAACCAAGCCCTGGTGAAGCTTGACTGACTCTGAGCAAGCTCAGCAAGTTTATTTTTATTTATTTATTTACCTATCTATTTTGGGGGGTGGGGGTGGAGGTACCAGGGATTGAATTCAGGGGCACTCAACCACTGAGCCACATCCCAGCCCAATTTTGTATTTTATTTAGAGACAGGGTCTCACTGAGTGGCGTAGTACCTTGGTTTTTGCTGAAGCTGGCTTTGAACTTGTGATCCTCCTGCCTCAGCCTCTTGAATAACTGGGATTACAGGCATGCCCCATGCAGCCTGGCACAGTAAGTTTATTACATACGTTTCATCAAAAGGTTATTTGTGGGAAAGTTTCAGCAAAGCAGGCAATCTGAAGGACCACTGGCGAAATATTAGGGTGATCCTGCCTTGCTCAGAATTCACTATCTCTGGGAAAAGGTGCTGAACTCAAGGTCCTGACTGATAAAAGCCTGTGCCTTTGAGTGTAGCCACCCCTGGCCAGCGTTACCATAGCAACTGGGGCATCTCAATCTATGTCTTTGCCCAGGAAACTGCCAGCACAAATACAGCCACAAGAGAGTCAGAGGCCATGATTCAATTCGGTGGTGCATGCCTGTAATCCCAGCAGCTCCAGAGGCTGAGGCAGGAGGGTCGAGAGTTCAAAGCCAGCCTCAGCAAAAAGCAAGTTACTGAGTAACTCAGTGAGATTTTAATAAAATACAAAATTGTATTTAAATAAAATACAAGGGCTGGGGTTGTGGCTCAAGTGGTAGCGCGCTCGCCTGGCATGCGTGCAGCCTGGGTTCGATCCTCAGCACCACATACCAACAAAGATGTTGTGTCCGCCGAGAACTAAAAAATAAATATTAAAAATTCTCTCTCTCTCTCTCTCTTTCCTCTCTCACTCTCTCTTTAAAAAAAATTAAAAAAAATAAATAAAATACAAAATAGGGCTGGGGATGTGGTTCAATGGTAGAGTGCCCAAGTTCAATTCCTGGCACCAAAATAAACTAAAAACTAAAAACAAAACAAAACAACAACTGTTCTTCACAGATTACAATGTAGCAGAAAGAATAAAGAGATTATTTCTGTACTTATCCAGATTTTTTAGTTACACTGTTATTTGAGAAAAGCAGAATGCTTGAAAGATGTAATGCATAGCACTATGTAAAAAAAAAGGAAGAAAATGTTATGGGTATTATCTATAGTTATGTGCCACATAATGATGTTTTTGGTCAACAATACATCACATGCACAACATTGATCCCAAAGATTATAATGGTTAAAAATTTCCCATTAATGAGTTTTTATTACCCTTTCTATGTTTATGTAAGCTTGAAAATGTAAATTGTAACCATTATGTTACAATTGCATGCAGTACTCAGAACAGTGACATGCAATATAAATTTTTAGACTACACTATATAGCCTAGTTATGTTGCAGGCTACACCACCTAGATTTGTGCAAGTATACCCTATAATGTTTGCACAAAGATGAAATCACCTAATTGTGCATTTCTCAGAATTTATTCTGTCAGTGACATATGACTGTATGTGAGTGTTGAGGTGCTCCTACTCTCTATTAACAGGTATTTCTGTTACACACACACACACACACACACACACAATATACAGGCACATGCATGTATAAAATATGTTGGCATACACATGCATATGTATAAGATGTTTCTGTAAGGATCACATGGAATTACATGGATGAAGAAGATTTTTCATAGAATTTTTTGTACTTTTGAGGATTTTTTTTAAGTACTAGAGATTGAATTCATAGGTGCTCTACCTCTGAGCTACATCCCAAGTCCTTTTTATTTTAATTTTCAATTTTGAGACGGGTCTCACTAAGTTTCCCAGGCTGGCTTTGAACTTGTGTGCCGCAGTCTTGGCTGGGCACAGAATCACGAGCCACTCAAGCAGGAACAAAACTTTATTTTTGAAAAAGCCGCCAATACTCCGTAGGCGCCGGCAAGCCAAACCCGGTCCTCCGACGGGGGCGTCTCCCGGAAGGGGGGGGGGCCGGACCTCCCCCGGAATTTCCTCCTACTATCCTTCCCTAACCAATGGGAACTCTCCAGGAGTGCCGTAACATGAGTCCGGTAGCAGGCCAAGGTGAACAGCAGGAGCCCAATTTCCATATGAATGTAAATCTTAACATAATCATATCATCTCAGTGGCTAGCTGGCATCACTTTACAGCCAAAGGTGCCATGCATCATTTATCTGCTTGTGGCTCCTAGCACTTGTGATCCTCCTATCTCAGCCTCCTGAGTAGCTGGGGTTTCAGGCATGTGGTACTGCTCATGGTTTATACTTTTAAGTTTTAAATGACATGAGTGTGTCAGTGTGTATATATGTGTATGTAATAAACAAATAAATTTAAAAAGATTAAGCTTGTGAGTGACTTCTCTCTTAGTCTGGACTGCTACAAAAATACCTTACATTAGTAATTTATTTATAAATAATAGGTATATATTTCCCAGAGTTTTAAAGACTGAAAAGCCCAAGATCAAAGCACCAACAGATTCAGTGTCTAGTGAGGGCCTCTTTTCTGATTCACAAATGGCACCTTCTAGCTGTGTCCTCAGATGGTGGGAATAGCAAACAGCTCTCTAATTTTTTTTAATGTTGCCAATTCCATTCATGAAGTCTCTGCCACCATAACTTAATCACCTCCTAAAGCCTCCACCTTCAATACTGTCATAATGGTGATTAAGTTTCAGCATATGGATTTGGGAGAGACACATTTAGACCATAGCACTTGTGCTCATAAATGAGGGGATCCCAAGATCCACCAGCAAGCACTGAGTAAGGAATAGGGAGACATGTGTAATGAAGCTCCCCAGAAGAAAGTATTAGGGAGAGGTGACTGCTGAGGGCCATTGCCAAGTAGGAATGACGCATCGAAATTTCCTTGCCAGCGTTCCCCATGTTAAATGGACTTGCCTTGGAATTTCGCTGTTGACATTGCATGTGTGTTTGAGAAAGGTGACCCTGCTCAAGGACGAGGGTGGATCCAGGATTAGGGTGTATCCTGCAGGTTTGAGGAAGTATCCGGGTCCTTGGGTTTAGGGCGGTCCCGGTTTAAGACAAGTTTAAGGCGTTCCCGGTTTAAGACAATATGGGTTTTAGGGAAGTTGGAGGTTGAAGATTATTGCTGCTGGAAATAGGGCGTTCCTGCTACCTGAGTTCCTGTTGAGTTCTCGTGAGATTCAGAAAGTATTTGGAAAAAAGCCTCGTGGAGTAGGTGAATTGGGCGGCAGCAGAACTGGGATTTCCCCAGAACGTGTGTAGAGGCCGGTGTGAGTTCGGGAATAAAGAATTGCTGTTTGAATCTACAAGGTGTGTGGTGGCTCATGATCTTGTGCCCAGCCAAGACTGCGGCAGGTGACAGGGGTTCTTTTGTTGAGCTATGACTGCTGTAGAAAGGTCAAGCATGGGGAAGTCAGAGGGAAAGGTCATGGTGAAGACGTGGAGGTGCAGAAGAGAGAAGCCATGCTCCTAAAAAACTTACCTAAAAGGAAAAGGACCTATTTTTTTTTTCCACAGAGGAGAGAAAAGTCTGCAAGCAAAGACTTTTGCCTGGTCGTGTTCAATGCTTGTTTCCACCCTTCCAGTGGAGTTTCTAAAAGGCAGATCATGCCTACCCACAATTGTCTCCTCAGCATAATCCCATTTCTGGCACTCACCAGCATTCTCCTACTGCCCTTCCCACAGTAGCCAGAAAAGTGCTGGACCATTTTACAACCCTGAAACACCTATTGGTGTTTTCTTGTGACAGTTACAATTTTTATGTAAAAGCATATTGCTACCTCCTTCACATTAGTTTTGCTATATATGTACTATAACCTGAGAACATCCTTTTATTATAATTTAAACATTCTAGTAAACATCCAAGCTCTTAGTACAATTGTTAGAGTTTGCATGTTACTTAAAATTCATATCACATAGCATTTTTATGTGCATTTTCCACAAATAAATTACTATGGAGATTTTTAGTACTGTGGCAATAAAAAATATTTCCAAAGTTTCAGTTTCTATAATCTGTATTCATAAATAATGAATTGTCAACTTAGAAAGCTTAAAAATAACTGAAATATAGTGTGTCATACACTATTCTAAATGCATACATCTTTGACTCATATCTCTGAAGCTGTCTTCAAATGATACTATCCGTATTTTATAAACTGAGCAACTGAGGCTCAGAAGGGCTATGTGTCTTGCTCAAAATCCTATACCAGGTAAAAGAGAGAGAGCTGGAATTTGAATCCAGGTAATGTGCCTCCAGAGTCTACTCTCTGAACCATAATGATGCTGACTTTGAACTTAAAGGGCTGTATGTCTTGCAGACGATGCATGAATACAGGTAACTTTAGGAGGACTTGAATGTTAAAATTATAATGGCTTTGTTTCATCAGTATAAAACAAGGACATAAAATGTAATAGGACTTGCAAACGTGTGTAATATATATTAGTGCAAGTAAAAGATACAGAGGTGTATAAAGGAAAGGCCAGTGACGTTCCCATCAGATCTCACTCTACCCAACTCCTCTGAGGTAACCCATGTTGACACCATGAAATGTTTCCTTCTCCCTTTTTTAAGAAAAATATTTATTTTTTAGTTGTAGTTGAACACAATACCTTTATTTTATTTATTTTTATGTGGTGCTGAGGATCGAACCCAGGGCCTTGTACGTGCCAGGCAAGTGCTCTACCACTGAGCCACAACTCTAATCCCTGGAATGTTTCCTTTTGCAACATTCTTTGTGTTTCTACAAATATATATGCATGTATACCCGTTTTCCTTCTTGCTTCTCCTCCTTCTTTTCACAAAATGAGATTGTGCAATACACATGTCCTTGCTTTTTTCTACTCCTTTGAAACGGGGAAGCACACTTCATCTAGGTATTGTAACCGATTTCTTTCTGAGAAGTGGAAATTTCCTCTTCTGGTATCAGGGAAAGACCTTTAGGAAAAAATGAACCCTGCCCACCAAATGGCCTGACTGAGTGAGGGCTGAGATTACCATTTGGCCATTGTGGGGACACTTTACTGCACAGAAAAAGGGACATCACTCTGATTCTATGAAACCTACTGGAATTGTGCCTTTGATACGTTTCCCCTATAATTGTTAATAGGAAATCCCACAAAGCAAAGGCACTTGTGTATTTGCCCTTTGAGGCACAGGTCCCTGTGCTGCAGTGTGGGTCATGCATTCATGAAGCCAGCCCTGTTGGTGGTGTCCAATAGTGGGGTAGAAAAGAAACATTCGTTGGCTTGCCATTTTGCCAAATGATAACACTCATCATTTTGACTGATGACTGATCTTTTTTTTTTCTGGTTTGCTTTAGTATATTGAACATCTTTCTAAAATAAACTATGAGAAAGCCATTCTAATTCAATGGAAGAGATGCTGAAGGATTCAAGATTTTTTTTTTTTTTTTAGAGGAGGAAAAGTTTATTTTGGCTTATGATTTAAGAGGTTCAGACCATGGTCAGTGGGCTCCATTGCTCTGGGCTTAAGGTAAGGTAGAACATCACAGCAGAAGGGCAAGGTGGAGGAAAATTCCTGAGCTCAAGGCCCAGGGTGACCAGGAAACAGAGAGAGAGGGAGGAGCCAGGGACAAGAATGTATAATCCTCAAACCACATCCCTAGTAACCTACCTCCTCTAGCCACACCACACCTGCTAACCAGTAACTGAAGTTACCCAGTAAAGAAGTACTTTCAGGGCTGGGGATGTGGCTCAAGCGGTAGCGCGCTCGCCTGGCATGCGTGCGGCCTGGGTTCGATCCTCAGCACCACATACCAACAAAGATGTTGTAACCGCTGAGAACTAAAAAATAAATATTAAAAAAAATTCTCTCACTCTCTCTCTTCTCTCACTCTCTCTTTAAAAAAAAAAAAGTACTTTCAAATTAGTAATCCATCAAATGAATTAACCCACGGATTATGTTACATTCTTATGATCTAATCATTTCAACTCCTGTATTAACATATGAGTTTGGGGGATAGCTCATTCAAACCACAGCATTCCACCTCTGGGTTCCCAAAACTCATGTCCATTTCATAAAGCAAAATGCATGTTGTCCATTTTCAAGAGTCCCCATAGTCTTAACAGCTCCAGTTTTGCCCCAAAGTCCAAGTCCAAAGTCTCATCTGAGGCTCAAGGCAAACTTTTGATTATGAGCCCCTGTAAAGATCAAAGGCAAGTTGCATATATCTAATATATATTGGCACACAGTAAGCATTCCCATTCCAAAAGGAAGAAATGGGGGCATAGAAAAAAGTGATGGGCCCAACACAAGACCAAATTCCAGCTAGGAAAACAAGTCCTGTAGCTCCAAGTTCTGTATTCAATGCACATAAGGGCAAAATATGATCTTCAAAGGGCTTGTGCAGCTCCACCCCTATGGCCTTGCCAGTTGCAGTCCAAATGGCCTTTCTCTTAAGCTGGCTCTGTCTACAGCCAGCCTCTTTCCCCAGCAGTTGTTCCATGTTGTTGGCATTTCTTAATCCAGAATGTCTGCAGTGCATCTTTGGCTTCCTTCTCAGAGCCTCCTGCATTGATCTTTCAGGAGCTGCCTGCAGGGATTCTGACCTGCTGCACTTTCCCTGGCCTCCCAGGCCTTTCTCTGAGATTTCAGTGTAAACTTCCGGTACCCCTTAATTCCAGCGTCCTGCATCCATGCAGAACTAGCACCATGTGAATGATGCTGAGGTCTGAAGTCATCTCAACCTGTAGCCTGGCCCCCTTAGACCAATACTGCAGTGACCTCTGAATGCCTGGACAAACACAGTGAAATGAATCCTGGGGAAACTTCTTTCTAGGCAACCTAGGTCCAAGGTCTCTCAAACAAGTTTTCACTTCTGCACCCTCGAGCCTGCAATGGGTGTGGTTTTGCTGACTCCTGAGATGCCCTCAGGGTATGTTTCCTTTGTCTCAGCGAAGTACTTAACTTCTCTTTATTGATGACCATCTTTACAGCAAATTCCTTGGCCCCAATTTTACCTGCGCTTCTTTGACCAACAAAGTTTAACAAATTTCTCTGCTTCCAATTTTCACAGTAAACCTAGCTAAAATCTGCCAGCAACACCCAGGCCACCCAGTCCTGAATGCTGTGTTTCCTTGAAATTTCTTCCACCAGATTATTAGTCCATTACCTTTAAATTCACCTTCACAGAAAATGTCAGGACATGGGCAAAATGTAGACAACTTCTTTGCTGGAAGGTAACATGAATATTCTCTAGTCTGATTCCCAATAGAGCCCCCATTCCCCTCTGAAAACTCATGAGTACAGTCTTTACTGGCCACATTTCTAACAGCATTCTGGTCTTCTGAGCTCCCACCAGAATTGCCCATTAAGCCTGCTCACAACATTCTATGGCTTCTCCAGCCCATATCTGTAGAAACAACAGAAAAGCTCCGCCAAAACAATCGTTTACCTGTCCAAGATTTTATTAGCAGGACGTAGAGGCCAGTCGTAGAGGCCAGTCGCAGAAGAGAAGGGGGTGAGGAGGGAGAGGGAGAGGGAGAGGGAGGGAGAGAGAGGGAGGGAGGGAGGGAGAGAGAGGGAGAGGGGGAGAGGGGGAGAGAGCAGGATTCAAGATTAACATCCATTATTAGCAATGTAAAACGGAGGGAAAGATCCATGAATTGTGCTCGTAGAATTCTGCCCCCATGGGAGATGGAAGGGTCAAGCCGAAAGCCATCAATGGGAAAGATGAAGAAAGATGGGCTCTCAGAGCAGAGGTTTCTGGCTAGAAGCTGTTCCTTGCTCACTGTGTCAATTTTTTTTTCTCCCAGCCCCCTCAGGCTGATTCTCTAGGCTAAGATGGTGTTTGCTGTAGTTGAGAAAGAAAAGTGGAGAGCTGAACCCAGGGGTAGTGCTGAAAAGCTTCCCAAGTTATACTTGCCTCAGGCTTCTCCAGGGAAGATGGACAGAAGGAAGAGAGGTGCTGGTACTAAGCGAGGCTCCGTGCAGGGCTCTGGAAAGTTCAGAGGAGCTGGAGGCCCAGGTGGCAGGACACACCTGGATAGCAATGAGAGAGTCTGCAATGCTCACACAAGGGACAGCAGTCCAAACCCTATCATGCATAAGCAGATGGGTTGACAAAGACTTGCCCTAACCTGTCTCCCATGTGGGACTGACCTAGCCCTATTAAGCCCTTGGTGGGCAGCCTGGGAGAGCAGGGGTCAGGGTAGCCCAGTGTTGGACAGGACACCACGGGAGACAGACCCCATGTGATTTCTGGCTCATCTCCATCTCTCAAAGCTTTTAGACATGCACACAGCCGAAGGAGGTCTCAGTGGTGGAGAACTTTGGAAAGCTCCCTCGAGTGAGACTGGGCAGGGGTGGCAGGGTGGGGGTGGGGACGGCCTTGAGAAAGCAGCTGAGGAATGGAGGGATCGGAATTTTCCAGAGACTTCAGAGATGATGCATGGTCCGATAGGAACATGATTCAATGCTCCGACTTGGGGCTAATTTGCCGAATGAGGTAGTTATATCCTGACCTCTCTGGGCAGGGTTGGTCAGGGAAGACAGAAAACAGGCCTTCCCAAGACCCATGGGGATGAAAAGTGGCCAAGAAAAGCCAGATTTGGGCTCCCAGAACGCAATGAGAAAAACAGAGAGGGCGGTAAAGGATTTTAGGTGCAGGCTGAGCTGACGGCGCCTTCTATCCATGATTCTGACCCTGACATTGGCTTGGAGGCAGAGACAGCCCTTCTCTGATCTTCCAAAACCCTGGAGACAAAGGGACCAGGTGGAGGATGGGCTTTGGGGCATCCAAGGGCACAAGTGTGTGACGGCCACCCCTATGGAACTCAGCAGGGACCACAAAGTTCCAGCCTCAGTTTGTTCTCAGACCAACAAGCACGGCACAGGGTTTGGGGGGGTTTCAGTCTTGGAGACAAGGGCGGGGTTGCAGGTCTGTCTTCTTGGCCTGGGAATATTTGGGATTCCCCAGCTGAGCCATCCAGATCACCCTTCTGGAATTGCCAGCTCTCTCCTCTCTCCTCAGTGGACAGGAGAGTGGGTAGGAGGATAGCTTCACCCAGCGTGAGCCACCACCCCCTCTCCACGGGACCCCCAGCCCCTCTCCTGGGCAGGACCCCCGGGCCGCACAGGCGTGTCTAGATCTCCATGTCCACGGGGCGAATGTTGCCCATTTTGTGCTCTCTGACCCACAGCTCTCTGTCTTTGGCCGGGTCCACTTTTCGAAGCAGTTGGTCCACAGGCTCGACTGTGCTTTGGTAGAACATGTCTGTCTCATGCTGCAGCTGAGTGTACTGACACAGATGTTGCTGGATCATCTCTACCCTCTCCACCTCCAGCTGCTCTAGCTCCAAAGTGGTGGTCACCATCTCTTCAAACCACTTGGACTGCGCCTGGTTGTAGAGGTCCACACAACGCATGAGGTCATCACCAGCGTGTGGGGACTTTCTCCGTGCCTTCTTGAAGTCCTCCTCTGTCTTGTTGCTCAGCTTGATCTCCAGCTGCTGGGTCTTCACCTCCAGGTCTCTCTGCCGCTCTGTGAGGGCTTTCCGGGCCTTCTCCACCATGCTTAGCGGCTGGCGAGCTGCTTGCGGAGGTCAGCAATATGGTGGTCACACTTTTTCATGTCTTTCTTGAAGTTCTCACGAAAGTTTATTAGGGGCTTCTCTATCTCGTTGTGAAGCTTGGCGGAGAACTTGAGATGAACCTCTGCTTCATCTGCCAGACTCTTCTTCACCTGGGCCCAGGCTTCTCCCAAGAAGCCTTCCTCCTGTGCAGCCAAGGAGTTCTGAGAGAGCTTAGCCAAGTTCTTTGCATATTCTTCTTCAATCTTCAGACATTTGTTTCTGCATTTGTTTGCCCTTCAGTTGCTTTTGGAGCAGCAGTTCGAACCCAGCCACCGTGCCATTGCCTTGGGGATCCTTCTTATCAGCCCCGAAGTAGTCACAGTAGCTCCACTCGGTTGGCTCTAGCAGTTGCTGTTCAGGCATGGTGTCTGGGTGAGGGAATATCACGCAATTTATCATCTTCTCTGTAGGGTCAACTTTATTTTCAAGATTATATATTTTGTCTTCATTGCCTGAGGTTCTATCTTCCAAATGGTCTTGTCTGTTGGTGATACTTTCCATTGAACTTTTTTATTTTTTTAAGATAGAGTGAGAGAGTGTGTGAGAGAATTTTTTTTTTGCAATTTTTAATAAACTTTCTATTTCTGCAATAATTTTAAATTGACAGAAGGATGCACAGGTAGTACAGAGTTCACCCAGCATACCCTGTTGTGAACATCTTGCTTTTCCCAGTGTATTTGACAAAACCAAGCCTCCAATATTGGTTGGTTTCTATTAGCTAAACTCCAGACTTTCTTTGGGTTTGACTAGTTTTTCTAATGTCCCAGGATTCACCCGAGGTTACCACATGTTTCCTTAGGCTCCTTGGCTCTGTGAAGAGTTTCTCAGATTTTCCTTGTTGTTCATTTGACAATTTGAAGAAATCCTTATCGGGTATTTTTTTTAATTGGTTGTTCAAAACATTACATAGTTCTTGATATATCATATTTCACACTTTGATTCAAGTGGGTTATGAACTCCCATTTTTACCCCGTATACAGATTGCAGAATCACATCAGTTACACTTCCACTGATTTACATATTGACATACTCATGTCTGTTGTATTCTGCTGCCTTTCCTATCCTCTACTATCCCCCTCCCCTCCCCTCCCCTCCCCTCTTCTCTCTCTACCCCCTCTACTGTAATTCATTTCTCCCCCTTGTATTATTTTTCCCTTTCCCCTCACTTCCTCTTGTATGTAATTTTGTATAACCCTGAGGGTCTCCTTCCATTTCCATGCAATTTCCCTTCTCTCTCCCTTTCCCTCCCACCTCTCATCCCTGTTTAATGTTAGTCATCTTCTCATGCTCTTCTTCCCTACTCTGTTCTTAGTTACTCTCCTTATATCAAACAAGACATTTGGCATTTGTTTTTTAGGGATTGGCTAGCTTCACTTAGCATAATCTGCTCTAATGCCATCCATTTCCCTCCAAATTCTATAATTTTGTCATTTTTTAATGCAGAGTAATACTCCATTGTGTATAAATGCCACATTTTTTTTATCCATTCATCTATTGAAGGGCATCTAGGTTGCTTCCACAGTCTTGCTATTGTGAATTGTGCTGCTATGAACATCGATGTAGCAGTGTCCCTGTAGCATGCTCTTTTTAGGTCTTTAGGGAATAGACCCAGAAGGGGAATAGCTGGGTCAAATGGTGGTTCCATTCCCAGCTTTCCAAGAAATCTCCATACTGCTTTCCAAATTGGCTGCACCAATTTGCAGTCCCACCAACAATGTACTAGTGTACCCTTTTCCCCACATCCTCGCCAGCACTTGTTGTTGTTTGACTTCATAATGGCTGCCAATCTTACTGGAGTGAGATGGTATCTTAGGGTGGTTTTGATTTGCATTTCTCTGACTGCTAGAGATGGTGAGCATTTTTTCATGTACTTGTTTATTGATTGTATGTCCTCCTCTGAGAAGTGTCTGTTTAGGTCCTTGGCCCATTTGTTGATTGGGTTATTTGTTATCTTATTGTCTAATTTTTTGAGTTCTTTATATACTCTGGATATTAGGGCTCTATCTGAAGTGTGAGGAGTAAAGATTTGTTCCCATGATGTAGGCTCCCTATTTACCTCTCTTATTGTTTTTTTTTGCTGAGAAAAAACTTTTTAGTTTGAGCAAGTCCCATTTGTTGATTCTAGATATTAACTCTTGTGCTATGGGTGTCCTATTGAGGAATTTGGAGACCGACCCCACAGTATGTAGGTCGTAGCTAACTTTTTCTTCTATCAGATGCCTTGTCTCTGATTTGATATCAAGCTCTTTGATCCATTTTGAGTTAACTTTTGTGCATGGCAAGAGGAGGGGATTCAGTTTCATTTTGTTGCATATGGATTTCCAGTTTTCCCAGCACCATTTGTTGAAGATGCTATCCTTCCTCCATTGCATGCTTTTAGCCCCTTTATCAAATATAAGAAAGTTGTAGTTTTGTGGGTTGGTTTCTGTGTCCTCTATTCTGTACCATTGGTCCACCCACCTGTTTTGGTACCAGTACCATGCTGTTTTTGTTACTATTGCTCTGTAGTATAGTTTGAAGTCTGGTATCGCTATACCGCCTGATTCACACTTCCTGCTTAGCATTGTTTTTGCTATTCTGGGTCTTTTATTTTTCCATATGAATTTCATGATTGTTTTATCTATTTCTACAAGAAATGCTGTTGGGATTTTGATTGGCATTGCATTGGACTTATAGAGAACTTTTGGTAATATCGCCATTTTGATGATGTTAGTTCTGCCTATCCATGAACAGGGTATATTTTTCCATCTTCTAAGATCTTCTTCAATTTCTCTCTTTAGGGTTCTGTAGTTTTCATTGTATAAGTCTTTTACCTCTTTTGTTAGGTTGATTCCCAAGTATTTTATTATTTTTGAGGATATTGTGAATGGAGTGGTTGTCCTCATTTCCATTTCAGAGGATTTGTCACTGATATACAGGAATGCCTTTGATTTATGCATGTTGATTTTATATCCTGCCACTTTGCTGAATTCATTTATTAGCTCTAATAGTTTCTTTGTAGACCCTTTTGGGTCTGCTAGGTATAGAATCATGTCATCTGCAAATAGTGATAATTTAAGTTCTTCTTTTCCTATTTTTATGCCTTTAATTTCTTTCGTCTGTCTAATTGCTCTGGCCAGTGTTTTGAGAACTATGTTGAACAGTAGTGGTGATAGAGGGCATCCCTGTCTTGTTCCGGATTTTAGAGGGAATGCCTTCAACTTTTGTCCATTCAGAATGATGCTAGCCTGAGGCTTAGCATAGATTGCTTTTACAATGTTGAGGTATGTTCCTGTTATCCCTATTTTTTCGAGAGTTTTGAACATAAAGGGATGCTGTACTTTTTCGAATGCTTTTTCCGCATCGATCGAGATGATCATATGTTTCTTATTTTTAAGTCTATTGATGTGGTGAACAACATTTATTGATTTTCGTATATTGAAGCATCCTTGCATCCCAGGGATGAATCCTACTTGATCATGGTGTACAATTTTTTTGATATGATTTTGTATCCGATTCGCCAGAATTTTATTGAGGATTTTTGCGTCTAGGTTCATTAGAGATATAGGTCTGTAGTTTTCTTTCTTTGAAGTATCTTTGTCTGGTTTAGGAATCAGGGTGATGTTGGCCTTGTAGAATGAATTTGGAAGTTCTCACTCTTTTTCTATTTCCTGAAATAGCTTGAAAAGTATTGGTATTAGTTCCTCTTTAAAGGTTTTGTAAAACTCTGCTGTATACCCATCCGGTCCTGGGCTTTTCTTAGTTGGTAATCTTTTGATGGTTTCTTCTATTTCCTCAATTGATATTGGTCTGTTTAGGTTGTCTATATCCTCCTGTCTCAATCTGGGCAGATCATATGACTTAAGAAATTTATCAATGCCTTCACTATCTTCTATTTTATTGGAGTATAAGGATTCAAAATAATTTCTGATTATCTTCTGTATTTCTGAAGTGTCTGTTGTGATATTGCCTTTTTCATCCTGTATGCTAGTAATTTGAGTTCTCTCTCTTCTTCTCTTTGTTAGCATGGCTAAGGGTCTGTCGATCTTATTTATTTTTTTCAAAGAACCAACTTTTAGTTTTTCAATTTTTTCAATTGTTTCTTTTGTTTCGATTTCATTAATTTCAGCTCTGATTTTAATTATTTCTTGCCTTCTACTTCTTTTGCTGTTGTTTTGCTCTTCTTTTTCTAGGATTTTGAGATGAAGTATGAGATCATTTATATGTTGGTTTTTTCTTTTTTTAAGGAATGAACTCCATGCAATGAATTTTCCTCTTAGAACTGCTTTCAATGTGTCCCATAGATTCCGATATGTTGTGTCTGTGTTTTCATTTATCTCTAAGAATTTTTTAATTTCCTCCTTGATGTCTTCTATAACCCATTGATCATTCAGTAACCTATTGTTCATTCTCCAAGTGATGCATGATTTTTCCTTCCTTCTTTTATCGTTGATTTTCAGTTTCATTCCATTATGATCAGATAAGATGCATGGTATTATCTCTACTCCTTTATATTGTCTAAGAGTTGCCCTGTGACATAATATATGATCTATTTTTGAGAAGGATCCATGTGCTGCTGAGAAAAAAGTGTAACTGCTTGATGTTGGGTGGTATGTTCTATATATGTCAATTAAGTCTAGGTTGTTGAGTTCTATAGTTTCCTTATTCAACTTTTGTTTGGAAGATCTGTCCAGTGGTGAGAGAGGTGTGTTGAAGTCTCCCATGATTATTGTATGGTGGTCTATTAGACTCTTGAACTTGAGAAGAGTTTGTTTGATGAACATAGCTGCACCATTGTTTGGGGCATATATATTTATGATTGTTATGTCTTGTTGGTGTATGGTTCCCTTGAGCAGTATGTAGTGTCCCTCTTTATCCCTTTTGATTAACTTTGGCTTGAAATCTATTTTATTTGATATGAGCATGGACACTCCTGCTTGTTTCTGAAGTCCATATGAGTGATATGATTTTTCCCAACCTTCCACCTTCAGTCTATGTATGTCTTTTCCTATCAAATGCGTCTCCTGTAGGCAGCATATTGTTGGGTCATGTTTTGTGATCTATTCTACTAGCCTGTGTCTCTTAATTGGCGAGTTTAAGCCATTAACATTTAGGGTTATTATTGAGATATGGGTTATCTTTCCAGCCATATTTGTTTATTTATGTTACTGAATATGGTTTGTTTTCCTCTTTGATTATTTTCCCCCCTTTACTGTCCTACCTCCCACTGTTGGTTTTCATTGTTATTTTCCATTTCCTCTTCCTGTAATGTTTTGCCGAGGATTTTTTGGAGAGATGGTTTTCTAGCTGCAAATTCTTTTAACTTTTGTTTATCGTGGAAGGTTTTAATTTCATCTTCCATCCTGAAGCTTAATTTTGCTGGATACACAATTCTTGGTTGGAACCCATTTTCTTTCAGTGTTTGAAATATGTTATTCCAGGATCTTCTAGCTTTCAAAGTCTGTGTTGAGAGATCAGCTGTTATCCTTATTGGTTTACCCCTAAATGTAATCTGCTTCCTTTCTCTTGTAGCTTTTAAAATTCTCTCCTTATTCTGTATGTTGGGCATCTTCTTTATAATGTGTCTCGGTGTGGATCTCTTATGATTTTGCACATTCGGCGTCCTGTAGGCTTCTAGGATTTGGGATTCTGTCTCGTTCTTCAAGTCTGGGAAGTTTTCTGTAATTATTTCATTGAATAGATTGCTCATTCCTTTGGTTTGGACCTCTATACCTTCCTGTATCCCAATGACTCTTAAGTTTGGTCTCTTTATGTTATCCCATATTTCTTGGATGTTGTGCTCATGGTTTCTTAACAGTCTTGCTGAGCTGTCTATGTTCTTTTCAAGTTGAAATACTTTGTCTTCATTGTCTGATGTTCTATCTTCTAAGTGTTCTACTCTGCTGGTAGTATTCTCAACTGAGTTTTTTTTTTTTTTTTTAAAGAGAGAGTGAGAGAGGAGAGAGAGAGAGAGAGTATTTTTAATATTTATTTTTTTTTTAGTTCTCGGCAGACACAACATCTTTGTTGGTATGTGGTGCTGGGGATCGAACCCGGGCCGCACGCATGCCAGGCGAGCGCGCTACCACTTGAGCCACATCCCCAGCCCCTCAATTGAGATTTTAAGTTGGTTTATTGCTTCCTGCATTTCTAGGATTTCTGTTTGTTTGTTTTTTATAACCTCTATCTCCGTGTACAGTTGATCTTTTGCTTCCTGGATTTGTTTATGTAATTCATTGTTGAAGAGATCTTTCATTGTCTGATTTTGCTGTCTAATGTCTTCCTTGAGACTCCAGATCATCTGAAGCATGTATCTCCTGAATTCTTTATCTGACATTCCATCTGCTGCAGATATTACCTCTTCTAACGTTGAGTTGACCTGCATTGCTTGTGGTCCTTTCTTTCCTTGTCTCTTCATACTGTTCGCGTTTCTTTCTGCTTACTGAAACTGTTGTGTTATTGAATTTTCCCCCTATATATTTGTATTACTCTTGTATAGTTGCAAAGTCTCCCCCGCAGGCGTGGGCAGGGGCTCTGCTCCTCCTCCAATTGGGGCAATGTGCCTACCACATCGGCAGGCCGCTGTGCCTGTTATGCTGGTTGGTAGCAGGTGCGCCTACCTTGCAGGCGCGGGCGGCGGCTCTGCCCCTCTGCGGGCCGCTAGGCCTGTCCTGTCGGTGGTCTCAGTTCCGCCTCCTTTACAGTTGCGGGCAGCGGCTCTGCCCCTCTGAAGGCCACTGGGCCTGTTCTGCCGGTGGGTCGCAGGTCCACCTACCTTGCAGGCGCGGGCGGCGGCTATGTCCCTCTGCAGGTGGCTGGGCCTGTTCTGTCAGTGGTCACAGTTCCGCCTACCTTGCAGGCACGGGGGTGGGGCAGCTCTACCCCTCCGCAGGCCGCTGGACCTGTTCTGCTGGTGGGTCACAGGTCCGCCTACCTTGCAGGCGCGGGAGGCGGCTCTGCCCTTCTGCAGGCCACTGGGACTGTTCTGTTGGTGGGTCGCAGGTCCGCCTACCTTGCAGGCAAGTGGGGTGGCTCTGCCCCTCTGCGGGTTCCTGGGCCTATTCTGCCGGTGGGTCGCAGGTCCGCCTACCTTGCAGGCGTGGTTGGCAGCTCTGCCCCTCCGTGGGCCACTGGGCCTGTTCTGTTGATGGTCACAGTTCTGCCTACCTTGCTGGCGCGGGGGGAGGGGGCAGCTCTGCCCCTCAGCAGGCCGCTGGGCCTGCTCTGCTGGTGGGTCGCAGATCCGCCTACCTTGCAGGCGCGGGGGGAGGGCGCGGCCCTGCCCCTCAGCAGGCCGCTGGGCCTGATCTGCTGGTGGGTCGTAGGTCCGCCTACATTGCAGGCGCGTGGGGCGGCTCTGTCCTTCCGCAGGTTGCTGGGCCTACTCTGCTGGTGGGTCGCAGGTCCGCCTACTTTGCAGGCGTTGTTGGTAGCTCTGCCCCTCCGCAGGCCACTGAGCCTGTTCTGTTGGTGGTCACAGTTCCGCCTACCTTGCTGGCACAGGGGGAGGGGGTAGCTCTGCCCCTCAGCAGGCCACTGGGCCTGGTCTGCTGGTGGGTTGCAGGTCTGCCTACCTTGCAGGCGCGTGGGGCGGCTCTGCCACTCCGCAGGTTGCTGGGCCTGACCTGCCGGTGGGTTGCAGGTCCGCCTACCTTGCAGGCGCGGGGGGAGGGCGCACGCCTATTTGCATTTAGACAGTTATGCGAAATGGAGGATGTAATGCTTGGGATGAAAGTTGGGGGGAAGGGGAAGGTAGGTGCTCTTGAAAAGAAAGAAGGAGAGGGAGATAGATAGCATAGAGGAGAATGGAAAGAGCAGTAAAACTTGGAAGGGGAGAGAGAGAGGGAAAAGGGAGAGAAAAAAATAAAATGAAATAGGAAATAAAATTAGGTCTTAGAGATCCATTTTCTTCTCTTCCCGTAGGCAAAGCTGTGGCCTCTGGGCTGAGTTTTGCCCTCAATGTGTCGACAGCAATCCCTGTAAGGCGGTTCCTGAGAGTCTCTCAATCCTGTTGGTCCAGAGCCGTTTCACTTCTACGGCCCCTCCTCCCCTTCGTCCTGCCAGCCAGCCAGGTCCTGCTCACCAGAGGCAGTTCCCCAAGGATCTGGTTACACTTTCAGCCCCACCGAGTGCTCTATTTCCCTAACTACTGAGCACTCTCTCTGTCACTCATCTAAGCCCCAGTGCTGTGGAGCTGTGGTCTGGGAGTCAATTGTTTAATTTTTCTGGACCCCTTTGGTGGGCACACCTTCGGAATCTGGCAGCTAAGACCATTGGTGTCGCTGCTGGTGGTAATAGGAGTTGGGGGTCGAGGATCCCCTCTACTTCCCTCAGCCCCTACAGTCACAACCACTCTGCTGGCGGTAGGAGGAGTTGGGGGTCTGGAGTGTCCTCTGTTTCCCTCCGCCCCTACCGTCACACCCTCTCAGTTCGCGGTTGGGGGAGTTGGGGGTGGGGAGTCTTCTCTGCTTCCCTCTGCCCCTACAGTCACGCCCACGTCACTGGCAGTAGGGGGAGTTGGGGGTCGAGAGTCCTTTGGCCCTTACGGTCATGCCCACGGAAAGATTTTGAAGTTTCCCGGTTGTTTGTATCTGGTGTGGGTGGGAGTCACACACCTGCTAAAGTAGATTCCGCTGGGAAGGAATCTCTTTGGCCGAACTTTGGTGACTTCCCCTCTCTGCTATGGTGGGCCCCTGGCTCCTTGCTGGAGTGTCCGAAGGGAGCGGTGGAACTGGCTTGTCTCTGGTCTGACACAATCTCTGGTTTTAGTTCCCAGTTCGCTATTTCGTAAAGGGTTGGTTAGATTCCCTTCACGCTGTCTCAGGGCGGGAGCCGTTCCCCAGGTGGGCGGGGCTATTAGTAGAGCCGGGAGGTCACGGGTTGTCTGCTGGGCCAGGCGGGGACACTTCTCGCTGCGCCGGGCCACCGGGGGCCGCCTGTAGAGCCGGGAAGCTGCTGCGGCGTGGCCAAGAGCCCGGTGGGCGGGGTGGCAGTTCGCAGAGTGGGCGGGTCCGCCAGGAGAGCCGGGATGGTAGGGGCCGTCTGCCGGCCAGGCGGGGACCCCTTTTGCTGAGCCAGGCCACCGGGGTGCTTCTGTAGAGCCGGGGAGCTGCGGCCGTGTGGCTAAGATCCGGGCGGGCAGGGTGGCCGTTCGCTGAGCAAGAGCGGGGCCTCCTGGGAAGCCGGGATGGCGGGTGCTGTCTGCCGGTTTGGGCGGGCCGCACCGCTCCGGGCCACCGGCCACTTGCAGAAGCGGCTGGTGGCCGCGGGACTGGACCTCTGCACTCGCCGGGGGGCCGCCTATAGAGCCAGACAGCTGCGGTAGCGTGGCTAAGAGCCTGGCAGGCGGGGTGGCCGTTCGCAGAGCAAGAGCAGGGCCTCCCGGGAGAGCCGGGACGGCGGGATGGCGGGTGCCGTCTGCGGGTTCGGGCGGGCCGTGCCACTCTGGGCCGCTGGCCGCTTGCAGAAGCGGCCGGTGGCTGCAGGACTGGACCTCTGCGCCCGCGTGGCCGGCCAAGATCCACTTGTCTGGGACAAACTGACACTTCTAATAAACCTACCAATTCCCGGCAGGTCCCCTCTTAACGGAATTTTGCTAGAAGTTCCTCAGTAGGTAGACTGCCGCTGTTCCAATGGGTCTTTCTGATCCCGTTAATGTGGAGACATTGGAATCGCTGCTTCCTCGCCGGCGGCCATGTTGGATTCCCCTTATCAGGTATTTAGTAGGGCAAGCCTCGACTTGGACTTGTCTGGTGTTTTTCTCATGATGAGGCTGGGGTTATAAATTTGGGGGAAACAAACACCACAGAAGCGAAGTGTCCTCCTCCTCATATCATATCTGGCCCCATGCCATCAACATGACTTATCCCAGGCATGTGAACTTGGTCACCTGGCCAAGGTAGCATTTGCCAGTTTCTCCGCTGTAAAGTAGAGCTGGACTTTCTTATTGTCTCCCTTTCCAAACCTTTTGGAGGGAAATGCCAACAGCAGCTTCTATGTTCATCCAGCTCTCTGGGCCGTGGCTACTTGTCCAGACCGGAGAGCACATCAGTCTCGTGCAAAACTTACAGTGGTCCCACTCCATCCAAAATTGTCATGCTGACAGAAGTCAGGCGTGGCTCCAAGAAAAAAAAAAAAACTGCAGCTCTTAAGTTGATGTCCGCAAAGAAGGGATATAGTCACAAGAAAAGAAAAAAGTGTTCAGATTCACAACTATAATTCTCTGAGATCATGCATCCTCTTCCAGTTCCTTCGGCTCTCCTTCCCTGGCCACCTCTTCCTTAGTCTCCTCTCTTTGTCTTCTTGCCCCCTGTCTTCCTCCCTTAAATTGTAGAGGACTGGAGTGCAATTTTTAATTATTTGTTGGGCTTATTAAACAGAGTTCGAGAGAGAATTTTTTAACATTTATTTTTTAGTTTTCAGCGGACACAACATCTTTGTTTGTATGTGGTGCTGAGGATGGAACCCGGGCGGCACGCATGCCAGGCGAGCGCGCTACTGCTTGAGCCACATCCCCAGCCCCAACTTTCCATTGAACTTTTAAGTTGGTTTAGTGATTCCTTCACTTCAAGGATTTCTTCTTTATTTCTTTTCAGGACCTCTAATATATCTTTACAGAAGTGATCTTTCATCTCTTGAAGCGAATCTGTTATTTTACTGCTTAACTCCTGTAGCTGGTCTCTTATATAATTCTTTAAGCTGTAGAACAGTTTTACTTTTTGAACTTGCCATCCTGAACTCCTTCTCTGACCTTTCTTCGATGGGAGCAGCTTGGTTTGTTTGGAGCACTTTATTCCCTTGTTTTTTCATTTTGTTTGTGAGTCTTCCCATCTAGCTGTGTGGATCTGAGGCAGGATAGTTTCTACTCTATAGATTTGAAGTGTCCCTGAAGGTTTCCAGAAACTCGCAGATCCAGGCTCTGGCTTCTACAGGCTCTGCCACACTGCAGGACCCAGAAGGCTCACCGACCGAGGACGATGGATGAACTCCTGATGACTGATCATTTTTCAGTGGTTTTATTTATTTATTTAAAGAGAGAGAGAGATAATTTTTTAATATTTATTTTTTAGTTTTCGGCGGACACAACATCTTTGTTTGTATGTGGTGCTGAGGATCGAACCCGGGCTGCACGCATGCCAGGCGAGCATGCTACAGCTTGAGCCACATCCCAAGCCCTTCAGTGCTTTTAAAATGCTTTTTCTTTTTAAAAAATTTTTTAAAATACTTTTTTAGTTGTCAGTGGACTTTATTTTGTTTATTTATATGCAGTGCTGAGAATTGAACTCAGTGGTTCACACACGCTAGGCAAGCACTCTCTTTCTATTGACATATAAAAAACAGTGTGAGATTTGATTCATTTCTGGGGAAGAGTAACAGGGATTGAATTTAGGGGCACTTGACCACTGAGCCACATCCCCAGGTCTATTCTATATTTTATTTAGAGACAGTGTCTCACTGAGTTGCTTAGTGCCTCGCTTTTGCTGAGGCTGGCTTTGAACTTGCCATCCTCCTGCTTCAGCCTCCTGAGCCACTGGGATTGCAAGCGTGTGCCACCGAGCCCAGCTGTGAGATTTGATTTTTAAGAATAATTTATAGCTTGGGACTGGGGTTGTGGCTCAGTGGTAGAGCGCTTGCCTAGCATGTGTGAAGCACTGGGTTTGAATCTCAGCACCACATATAAAAATAAATAAATATAAGGGAAAAAGAATAATTTACAGCTCATGTGACAAGACAAAGCCTCCTTTAAAGCATTCATTGTCTTCACTGCCAGAGGTTGGAGAGCTATGAACCATCGCTCACAGTAAAATATCAGGGTAGACACCATGCACAGTGAGATCCCCAAGATTTCCAGGGCAGAGCAGCCTCCTTCTTCCTTTCCCCAATAAAGTTAATGGAAGATACAAATCAGTAGCAGAAACTTTTCTCTATCATTTCTGCAGCATTTTTTTCTGATGCTTTCAGATGAAAATATTTTAAAGTTTAATCCCCTTTTTCCATTTAATTTCTTTCAAAGCATTTTTTTTTCTATCCAAGTACTTGAAAATTTCTGTTTTCCTAACCAGTTTTTCTTGTCACTAGGACTTGAAAAAGTGTGATAAATACATCTAACATAAAATTCACCATCTTAACATTTTGTTTGTTTGTTTGTTTTTGGAACGAGGGGTTGAATGCAGGGGCCCTTTATCACTGAGCTATATACCCAATCATTTTGTTTTTTATTTTGAGATAGGGTCTCACTGAGTTGCAGAGGCTGGCTTTGAACTTGTGATCTTCCTGCCTCAGTCTCCAGTGTTGCTGGGATTACAGATGTGCACCACCATACTGGATACATCTTGACTGTTTTTTTTTAAGTAGTATTAATTGCTTTTATATTGCTGTACAGCTGCCACCAGCACCATCTTTACAAATGTTCATCTTGCACAACTGAGATTTTGCACCCACAAGATAACAACTTCAATTTCCCCCTTCTCTTGCCCTTAGCCAGGAGGATTCTACTTTCAGTCTCTGTCTGATTCTACCTGGAATAGGATTATTCTAGGTACTTCATGTAAGTGGAATTATACACTTATATTCTGTGACTGGCTTATTTCACTTAACATAACAAATTCAAGTTTCATTTATGTTACAACATGTGGCAGGATGTCCTTTCTTTTTACATCATACTTGGTTTACCCATTCATCCACTGATGAACATCTGGGTTGCTTCCACCTCTTGGTCATTGTGAATAATGCTGCAATGAACACAGGGATACCAATATCTTTTCAAGACCCTGCTTTCAATTCTTTTGTGTATACATCCAGAAGTGGAATTAATGGGTTTTATGGAAAATTAATTTTTAATTTTTGAGGAAGAGTCATATGGTCATCTATAACCACCACACCATTTTGTATTCCCACCAATGTATAGGGTCATGATTTCTCCATATTCTTGTCTTTGCTTATTTTCTGTTTATTGATGTTTGACATCCTAATGGATAAAAAGTGATATATCATTATAGTTTCTTCTTTTCCCTAATGATTAAAGGTGTATGTTTTGTGTTGCTATAGCAGAACCCTTGAGAATGGCTAATTTATAAAGAACACTTATTCTCCCATAGCTTGGGATATTTGGAAGACCAAAATTAAAGTGCTGGCCTTTGGTATAGGCCTTCCTGCTGCATACTCACATGGCAGAAGAGCAGAAGTCAGCAAACCTATTCCAGAAAGCTATATTTATAACATTAATCCATTCATGAGGGTGGATCCCTCATGACTTAAATACTATTTAAAAGGCCACATCTTCCAACATTTTTGCATTGGGGTTTACGTTTCCAACACATGAATTCTGGAGACACATTCAGATCACAAGAAATGTGTCAATATATGGGCTAATATGGACATCTTTTCATGTCCATTTTGGCCTATATATCTTATTTTGGAGAAATGTCTAGTAAGTCTTTGTCCATTTTTCACTGGGTTGTTCTTTTTGTGGTTGTTGAGTTGTAGGAATACCTAGAATATATATGTATATGTATAATATCTAGAATAAATATATATAATATTACAACTCCACACACACACACACATATATATATATATATATATATATATGTGTGTGTGTGTGTATGTATATAAACTCCTTATTAAATATGTGACTTGCAATTATTTTCCCCAATTCTGTGGTTGCCTTTTCATTCTCTTGGTTGATTCATTTGATGTAGTTTTTAATTTGGATGTAGCCTATTTACTTGTTTTCTTCTGAAAAATCTTATAATTTTAGATCTAACGTTCATGTCTTTGATCTACTCCTTTTTTGTTGTGATACAACAAACATACTATTTATCATTTTAACATACTATTTACCATTTGTAAGTATACATTTCAACAGTCATATCATTTTTTCATTCTTGGGATGTCATCCTGGGGAGAATAAATCACAGTTTTGATTGTTTGACATCTAAGCAATGGCAAAATCAATTGTTTATCAAATGTGAAACCATTCATGCCTTTTAGCATGGTAAGGTCATGACAGTTGAGATGAGGCAAATCAGCTAATACCATGGAGAGATAACACTAAGATCCCCCCTATTAGGACCCCATGTTTCTTCTCTATTTCTGTTATGCACTAACCTAAACAAACTCTTAAAATGAAATACCAAACTCTCAAAAGATTCTTTTCTTTTTTTTTTAATATTCATTTATTTATTTATTTTTAGTTCTCCGCGGACACAACATGTTTGTTGGTATGTGGTGCTGAGGATTGAACCCGGGCCGCACGCATGCCATGTCCTTTTAATGCTCTAACTACTACCGTGCATGAAAAGGTCTTTTGAGACAGATGCAATAGTTTTGCAGAAGCAGAATTCTATTTATCTTCATAGTTGGCATGGGACAACTGGAATTTCTCCTGATCCATGGCTGAGTGACATCCTGAAGGATATGGGCTACAGTTCTCACTCTCTTTTTTAAAATTTATTTATTTATTTATTTTTTAGTTTTCGGTGGACAACATCTTTGTTTGTATGTGGTGCTGAGGATCGAACCCGGGCCGCATGCATGCCAGGCGAGTGTGCTACCGCTTGAGCCACATACCCAGCCCTACAGTTCTCACTCTCTATCCTGTCACTTGTTCATGTAAAAGGTGGGAAATGTCTCCAAAATATTTTTGCTTATATACTTTTGATGTCACCATTGAGAACCCATTTCTAACATTCTTTATGATAATTATAAGTCACTAATTGTGAAAAGCCACTGCTAACATTAATTAGCAAAGTAATGTTGATGGAGATATGAATAACCAAGGTGGTAGGCAAAGATTGTCAAAGGACTGCCTAACTTGAGCTGGTGATCTCATGGGCTTCTGAAAGAAGGAAACAATTGAGTTGTGTCTTGAGGAATGTCTCCAAGTTTTTCTAGAGGAGAAAGTCACAAGATATTCAACGTCAAGGAGGCAAGAGAGAGAGACTTGCATGTGGCTAAAGCTGGCTGTCCATCTATTATATTTGAAAAATAAACTGCAGTAAGAATCAAACAGAGTAAAACCTATAATGGAGTTTGGGCTTTGACCTGAAGGGAAGGGAAGCAGGGAAATAGCAAGACTAGAATGCATTTTGGGAAGTTTGTGAGGGTTTTGTTAGAAAAGGATGGGGCTGGAAAGAGAAGGCTATTGTGTGGATATGGAAGGGTATGAGGTAAAGGAATGGAAATGGGATCTTGGGCAAAGTCAGTTGTGTATTTGACTTTTGTCCAGGAGCCCAGCCTCTGGCTTGTCTCCTTCTATTGGCAGTCAATCCATCCCTCTTTTTCCCCCACAGTAACTAATTAAGCTATTGGTTGATTTGAACATTGCCTCCTCTTCCTTAGCATCCCCTCTACTGAAAGCATTGCATTTTCAAAAGGAATGCCTTTGAAATGCTAGCAGTGCCTTCAGCAACCTACTAATGAAAGAGCCCTGCAAATACACCCATGCCATAAAAAAGAACTGCAACTTCCCTGCTAAGGAATCGAATGAAAAAGCTTACCACACCATCTCTGAAAGGTTACCAACTCCTGTTCTTTACCTTGGGCATCAAATATAGTAAACAGTGATATTAGGTTACTTTATTTTATTTATTATTTTTAAAATCCTCTTTCTCTCTCTCTTTCTCTCTCTCTCTTTTTGAGAGAGAGAGAGAGAAAGAATATTTATTTTTTAGTTTTCGGCAGACACAACATCTTTGTTTGTATGTGGTGCTGAGGATCGAACCCAGGCCTCACGCATGCCAGGGGAGCGCACTACCGCTTGAGCCACACCCCCAGCCCTAAATTTGATTGTTCCTTCTTTTTTTTTTTTTTTGTGGTGCTGGGGATTTAGGTTACTTTAAAGAAATTTGTTATAGGAGATAAGATTACTTACTTTTGAAATTTAATAATAATTTCCACTTAATAAGTGATGATGACATGCCAAGAAATGTATTTGGAGCCGTATAATGTTTTGAATGATCACAACACCTGTGAAAGATGGCTAATATTATTATTTATATTTTATTGATGTTTAAAATGAATGTTTGGAAGGTCAAGTAATTTGCCTAGGGTTCCCAGTGTAGGGTTCGGATCTAACTTAGGTTCATAGAATATCAAAATGTGCTCTCTTCTTTTTTGCAGTTCTGGGAAAGTGCTTTACCCCTGAGTTATGCTCCCAGCCCCTAAATGCACTCTTTACGAAATCTGACAATGACTTTGTTTGTAGATATATTGTATGTGTACTCTAGGTAAGTCTGTTTACTTAGAGGTCCTAACTCATTTTTAATTAGGGTTTTAATTTATTTCAGGTTGTTTCTGAACATTAGATGTTCATTTTTTCAAGAAGGAATTATGAGACATATTAATCTTTAAAATTTCCTTTATAACATTGTGCCATGCAAAAACTCACACTAATTGGTTGATAAATTAAAATACTTAGTAATGTCATTATCCCAAATTATGTTCTATAAAATCATATTAACGCTGGTTGTGTGGGGGTGGTAATTCCTACTGCTGGCAAAGTAAAAGTTGGGATACATTTACCGAAGAGAAGTTTTGCAATATGTACCAAAATTTAAAAATCTTTATACTTTTAAAATGTTTTTTATTATGGTGAGGAGGAGGAGGGTGGCTGCCCTCCTCCAAGCTGTGCCAAGGTTGTGGGGGCCAGCTGCTTGGGGAAGGCCTCTCCATGAGCTATGGTTTTGCAGTGGGAAGGAGGATCCCAAGAGGTGGGTGGGGAACAGGTCACCCACCTTGAAGGAGAAACCACCAAGTGAAGAGAATGAGAAATTCCAGATGGTCTACCGCTTTAAATGCCATCAGAGCCTTTGGGTATGTGTCTCGGCTGAAGGTGGCACAGACCGCTCTGACAGTGGTGGCCCTGCCACCAGGCTTCTACTGGTACTCCCAGGGCCTCATGACTTTCAACTCACTGTGCCTCATAAGTGGGATAGCTGGCTTTGCCCTGGTCATGCTGTGCTGGATGAGCTATTTCTTCCGGAGGCTGGTGGGCATCGTATGTGAATGAGTCAGGTACCGTACTTCGGGTGGCCCACCTCACCTTCTGGGGCTGGCGGCAGGACACATACTGTCCTGTGGCCGATGTGATGCCCCTGACAGAAACCAAGGGCCGGCCCCAAGATCTGTTCGTACGGATCCAGCAGTACAGTGGAAAGCAGACCTTCTATCTCACCCTGCGCCATGGACGTGTCGTGGACAGAGAGCGTTTTACGCAGGTGTTCGGGACACTGGACAGACTCAAGTGAACAGCTTGGAGCTGATCTGGGTGGCCCGTGGCCACCTGGATCTCTGACAAGAAAGCTGAGGGTGTGGGAGCAGCTGAAGCAGGGATCTCCAGGACCCTGGGAACTTGTTTTTTTTGGATGAAGAAATTTATGAAGTGGAAGTAGTAACCAGGTTTACGAAAAAGGCCTTCAGAACAGAATTTTCCTATACCTGTATATGACATTCATTCAGATAATGGCTAGAATTTCTGTTAGGAGGCAGCTGTTGGAGGAAGCTGGGCGGGGTCACTTAGCCTCAGGTATGAAACTGGAAGACCAAGAGGCATGGCAAGGGGCACAGGATCTGGAGTTAAAAGGCTTGGGTGCTACCAGTTCTCAGCTCTCAGCCTGGGCAGAGTAGTGTGTCTAAGTTCACATCTGTAAAATGGATGGGACTCTTTGTCTCATGTGTAAGTGTGAGAATAACTAAATGCGGGCTGGGGTCAAGCTCAGAGGTAGAGCATTTGTTCAGCATGTGTGAAGCCCTGGCTTCAGTCAGTAAAACAAATATACAAAGAAACCAATAATTGGCAAGTACTTTGCAAACTCAGTAGCCCAGAGCAAATATGAAGCCTTTGGTCAGAGATACACAGTGGCATCCCATGGAGCTTCAAAGCTTTTAAAACAACAAGTTATACTATACTTGAAGTTGGTCTTTGCTTCATGTTATGAGAGTATCTCAGTTATGTATATTTATTTTAAAATATTCAGGAATTGCAAAGTATTACACTGAGTGTACATAGCAGGTCCTTTTAACCTTTACTATTATGTTTGTCAGGTTTTCATTGCTGTGACCAAAATACCTGGCAAGAACAATTAGAGGAGGAGAAATTCACTGTGGCTCACAGTTTCAGAGTTTCAGTCCTTGCCCAGCAAACTCCATTATTCTGGACCCAAGGTGAGGTGGAAGGGTGTGGTGGAGAAGAGCCTCTCAGTCCCTGGTGGCTGGGAAGCAGGGAGCCAGGGGTAATAGAAACCCCTAAGGTGTGCCCCCCCACCTACAGGTGCCACATGGTCAGTCCTTTCAATTACTGACCCATCAGATGGACTAATCAATTGATTAGGTTACAGCTCTCATAATTTAATCACCTATATTGTTAACAGGAGCTTTTAGCGGGGGGCACCTCATATCTAAACCATTACTAGATCATTCCCATTTGTGTGTGTGTGTGTGTGTGTGTGTGTGTGGTGCTGGGGATTGAACCCATTGTCTTGTGCATACAAGGCAAGTGCTGTACCAACTGAACTATATCCCCAGCCCCCCAATTTTTGAGTAATAATAAGAATGTAATATTTGTCCTCTGTAGGCTGAAAATGGTGTTTTGAGAAAAATGAATTTTTTTTCCATATATTGCAAGTGCTGTGGATTGAACCCAAGACCTTGAATGGGCCAGACAGGCAACCTGCCACTGAGCTGCATTGCCAGCTCAAAATGACCTTTTCTTTTTTTATACATTACTAGGGATTCAACCCAGGGGCACTCTCCCCCTGAGCTACAACCTCAACCCTTATTTTTTATTTTGAGGTGGTCTCACTAAGTTGCCTAGGTTGGCCTCGAACTTGTGATCTTCCTGCTTCAGCCTCCCAAGTCACTGGGATTATAGGTGTATGCCACCACATTGGGCCCCAAAATGACTTAAAGCAAGAATCAGTTAACAAAAGAAGTTAGATGTTTTTGTTGTTAATTTTTTCATTTCAGAGAAAAGCAAATAAAACAATTCAAAAGAAAAAAAATAAAAAGTTTTTTATTTGCTCCTTTTTAGTTAGGTATTTTGACATATTATATATACATGGAGTATAGCGTCCCCATTCTTGTGGTTGTACATGATGTGGAGTTACACTAGTCGTGTATTCATATATGAACATAGGAAAGTTATGTCCAATTCATTCTACCATCTTTCCTATTTCCCAAGTCATTATACTAAAAAACCTAAACTGTATACAAATATATACAAAAGTAGACAGAAGAACATAATGTACTATCATGTGTCTGTCACTTGGTTTTAGTAATTATCAACTTGCGATCAACTTGTTTCACATACCCAATCTGCTTTTCCTTACATCTGTATTACATTGAGCTAAATCCTAGTTACCATGTTCTTTTTCCTAAAAACATCATTTTATATATGCTGTTGTTTTTACTTGTATTTATATTTTCATATTTATATTGAAATGTAATATACATTAATAAAATGTGGGGCACACAAACTTTCACAAAGTGAACACACTGTGTGATTAATACCCACATTAAGAAACAGAATACTCCATTTCAGTCAAAACTTTTTTAAAAATATTTTTTAGTTGACACAATACCTTTTTACTTTTATGTGTTGCTGAGGAGCGAACCCAGAGCTTCACATATGCTAGGCAAGCTCTCCACCGCTGAGCCACAACCCCAGCCCTCAGTCAAAACTTTTAACATAACCGTTATACCATTATTGGACTAAAAGTTTGACAATAATTGTTTAATGTCATTGAATGTCCAGTGTTCAAATTTTCAAATGTCTCATAAATGTCATAATTATTTTTTTGTAGTTTATTTTCTTGAACCAGTATCCAAATATATACACACATGGCAATTAGTTAATGGGATAATTTATTTTAATACTTAGATTTCCTCCTCCTTTTCTCATTCCCGTTGGAATTTATTTGTTTAAGAAACCAGGACATGCATCTCTGGATTTCTTGTAAATTGGTACTTGCATCTAGAGGCTTGATAAGGTTAAGGTGAGGTTTTTATGGTAAATTAGGACAACATACTTCTATGTTCTTCCACCAGATGTTTAAGTTCAATATCTAGATCAGTTATTTTTATAAGTGTTTAAAAAATGATGATACTGTAATGCCATAATTTTTTCTTCATGTATTTAGGTGGACTATTACTGCTCTACTGAAGTTTATGTAAAGCAGGTAGGGCAAATTATTAATTCTTTCCCTTTGTCAGTTTTCAAAATAGTGACTTGGCTTATTATTATTGCAAAGGTGACTAAGTGTTTTGGTTTTTAGAATATAGTATTAACTCATGGATTTAAATATATTCTATCTGTTCTAATTTACTTCTCAACAGTACAGGTTTGTTAAATAAATTATACTATATCTGCACAATGGAATACTAGTATATAGCCCCTAAAAATAATAATGTAGACATATATTTATTCATCTGAAAGTTATTCATGATATATTTTTTAAAATTTTTATTTATTTTCTTTAGTCATACATGACAGTAGAATGCATTTTGATATATAATACATACATGGAATGTACATACATCAATCATATTGTCTATTCTAATGATATTTTACTTAAAACTAATTTTTAAAATATTAAGTATGTATTTATGGTACCAAGTATTAATATAATGATACGTGTCCCCTCTATGTTATTCCCAAGCCACCCATATTCCTTCAAAAGAGTCTCCTACTTTTGTGTATCCTTGTATATTCTTCCTAGGATTTCGAGAGCTGATTATTTGGTACATTGGTACAGCTCTATAAGGTTGTTATGGTCATTTCCTGAGCTTCCTCCTTCCTCCTTGGCGCTTATCAACTAAAGGGTTAAGTCATAGCTGGGGATCCCAAGTTTGAGGCCAGCCTGGGTAACTTAGGGGAGAGAGCATATCTATATATATTTTTATAATTAATATCATAAAACATAACTTTTGCAAAATAAAATGTACATGTAAATATATGAAAAGTATATTCAGGATAGATGTATATCAAGGCATTAAAAGTCATTTTCTCTGGTGGTATAAGTACGAGTGATTTTTTTCCTTTCTAATCTTTACTGAATAGCCAGATTTATCTAAAATGAGCACATTATTTGTATAGCAAAAAACTAAAATGTACCTGTAAGCTAGCTTTATTTCAGAAAAAAAAATTTTTTTTAAAGTAATGTCAACATTTTTTCAACAGCTCCATCTGCTGGTTGCTGAATAAAGTTAATTTAAAAAAAATTAAATTAATTTATTTATTCTAATCAGGTATATATGACAACAGGATGCATTTTAATTCATTGTACACAATTGCAGCACAATTTTTAGTTTCTCTGGTTGTACACTTATGATGTAATGCTACATCATGTACAACCAAAGAAATGAAAAGTTGTGCTGCAATTGTGTACAATGAATCAAAATTTTGTTTGTACTCAATAGCATAGCTAGAAGAGATAAAATTCCTGTGTTAAAATAAAGAATTAAAAAAAAATCTATGAAGAAGTCAAATTAATTTAAATAAAAAGTGATACAAACTTAGTTCAATATTGAGTGGCTTACTGCACTCCGCCACCAAAAAAGACTGCTTGCCTAAAACAAATGTGTGAAACTGAAAAATCTTTTTGATGTTTTTGGCCTTTTTACAAGAGAGAACTCTTTTGGCAAAAAAAAAAAAAAAAAAAAAAAAAAAGAGCTGGGGATGTAGCTCAGTGGTAGAGCATTGCCTAGCACATGTGAACCCCAGATTCAATCTCCAGTAACACATACCCCCGACATGTATCATTGTAAGTATGCTTCTGGTTTTAAGTTGAACTGCTTGTCAAGAATTAGTTCTAGTGACTAATCATACTATTGCTTAAATTAATCTTCATTTGTTTTCTTTTTAAAAAAAATTTTAGTTGTAGATGGACACAATACCTTTATTTTATTCATCTATTTTTATGTAGTACTGACAATAGAACCCAGTGCTTCACATGTGCCAGGCAAGCGCTCTTCCACTGAACCACAAACCCAGTCCTTCATTTGTTTTCTTACATAGATGAACCAGTCATACTTGATATAAATATGAAACTTAGTCTTTGTTATATGTCAAAATAAAAAATGTGAACATAAAATAACTATATCCGTAGACATGTTTCTGCTATATAAAATACTGCATATGTACATATATTATACACACAATATACATTTATGCATATATATTTAATTGCAAGCACCTTAACTGGTATTAGCATAATCTTTAACAAACTTCAACAGTTGCAAAAAATACACAATTAAACAGTTGGTTATTTATTATCAATTGTTAAATAATAGCATTTTTGGCTGGGGATTCCAGAATCTACTACTGTGTTGTCCAATAGAAAATTATAAAATACATGTATTTACTGTGCATTTGAAGTATTGACTAGTATAAATTGAGATGTTATATGTGTAAAATTCTCAATAGAAACAAAAGAAGAAAATAGTTCATTAATAAATTTTTATATTGATTGCATGTGAAATGAAAATATTTTGAATATACAGTGTTCCCTAAAAATATTAAAATTGCTGGGCAGGGTGGCACATGCCTATAATCCCAGTGATTTAGGAAGCTGAAGCAGGAGGATCACAAATTTGAGGGAGCCTCAGCATATTAGTGAGGCCCTAAGCTATTTAGCAAGAACCTGTCTTAAAAAAAAAAAAGACTGGGGATTTAGCTCAATGGTAAAATATTCAAGGATTCAATCTCTAGTATCCTCCATCCAAATTAAAGTTAATTTCATTTTACTTCTTAAAATGAAAATATTTAAATTGCATACATACTTCACATTGTATTTCTGTTGGCAGTGTGGCTTTCCAGTGTAATGGAGGACTAACTTCAGGGGCTCAGAGAAGGTGATCACCATACTTCATTTGATTGCCTAATGCCTAAAGTACTGCAAAATTAGTTCCTATTGGATTTGGTCTCTGCTAATGGATAGTAAGTGTTATCTTTTCCAAGTAATACAACCATATTATAACAAGTTTTCTGAAGAGCCACTAAAGAATTAGTGGCTTAACCTAAGGAATTAGTCTAGTGAGAATTTCAGCCCAATTGCAAACTGGCAGGCTTCGTATTTTTGGACCAAGTGGCCTTCGAATTACATTGATTAGGTAATAGTGTTTGTCTCTTCATTTACTAATGAGTTGTCCAGCATGGATTATTACATCTGATAAATGTTTTACTATTATTTGCAAACCATGCTCTAGTGTAGCTGGCCATGTTCAAAACTTGGTAGGAGCAATGGAGGTATATTTAGGGCTCCTCATATCAACTATGTACATTCATGATGCCTTCCAACTTCCCAACCTCTTGACCATAACTACCTAACCTACCAAAAAAAAAAAAAAAAAAAAAAAAGAAGTCTAGGTAGCCAAAATATGAGTTGTGTAATGGGCAGAGTAATGGCTCCCCAGAGATATTCATGTTCTAATCTGTGGAACTTTTGGTTTCATATTACATTACATGGTAAAGGGAGATTAAGGTTGTAGATTGAATTAAGTATGCTAATCAGCTGATACTAATCAGCTGATCTTAAATTAGGGTATTATCCTGGATTATCTGGGGGGCATGTAATCACAAGGGTCTTAAAAGCGGATGACAGAGGCAGAAGGGATTCACAGAAAGAGATGTGATAATGGAAGCAGGGTCAGAGAGATGCTGTGGTCTTGGCTTTGAATCAAGAAGTGTGGTGAGCCTTTAGAAGATGGAAAAGGAATCTAGAAACTCTTCTAGAGCTTCCAGAAAGGACAACAGCTCTGCTGACACTTTGATTTTAGCCCTTTGAGAAGCATGTCAGACTTTTACTAAGCTACAGAACAATAAGGTAGTACCTTGGTATTGCTCTAAGCTACCAAGTTTATGATAATTTCTTATAGAAGCAATAGAAAACTAGTACAGATGGGAACTGGATGTGAGGTTTTCATGATCAAAGATAACTCTACCAATGTTTGTGTAATATAAGCATTTTTATAGCATTCCTACATAATCTCTCTCAGGGCAGAAAGCATTTACAACATTGTTTGTGTTTTGGTACCGGGGATTGAGCTCATTTAACCACTGAGCCACAGCCCCAGACCTTTTTTGTATTTTATTTAGAGACAGGTCTCATTGAGTTGCTTAGGGCCTCGTTTAGTTGCTGAGACTGGCTTTGAACTCGAGATCCCCTTGCTCAGCTTTTGTAAACTGGGATTACAGGTGTGTACCACCACGCTTGACACAACTGAGTTTTGAATGGTTCATGTTCTCAATTGTTCTAAATTATATAATACCCAATTATGTTTATTCTGGTGAATTTCAACTTTCAATTTTTTAAATCCTCAAATATAGAAGGGTATTTTTATTTTAATATCAATTTCAGACTTCAGTTTTCCTAAAAAAAAAAAATGTAACCTTAAGTGAAGTTTTATATTTTCAATTTCTGCAAGTCCATTTGCTATCGTATAAAAGTATACCTTTCATGAGAAACAATGCTTCATTGAGCCTTTAGAGATTTTTCCTTCTCTGTTCTAAAGATATTTGTCCCATTGAGCCTTACGATGCTACTCTTTTGAAGGTCATATCCTTTCTGCAAACTGTTTCATGGTTCAGTCTTGTAGTGTTGCCAACCTGAGGTGGGCAATATGGGTCCATTTTTTGAAACTCAAATTTTATAATAGAGGGTTACTGGTGAAACTGGCAAAACTGTTCATCAAGTTGACACAATACCTTTAGCTATTTCAGGAATCACTGCCACATATAAATCAGGGAGTCCTGAAATGGCTAAAGGTATGTAAGAATGACATTCCTAAACAATTCATACATTCAATAAAAATATTTACTGTGCACCTTCTATGTGCCAAGGGTTGGGAATAAGGGCTGAGAACAGCTCAAACAACTCAGTCAAAATTTCCTGGCTCTCATTCTGTTGTTCTGAAACTTTCTTGCTCCCTGTTTTTGGAGGTTTGAGAATTGAAAGATAACAATCTTGAAAACAATCAAAGAGCCAGAGAAAAGCTTTTACTTTTCTTTCTTTCTTTCTTTTTTCTTTTTAGATCTAGACACCCTACTATCTCCTTCCAAGAAATACTTATGTTGATGGAACAGTGATGTAAAGAAGGGAAGTTCCTGAGATAATTTTTAAAAAGGGGGCAGAAAGCACTATTAGAAACCTTAAAGAGGGCTGGGGCTGAAGCTCAGTGGCAAAGCACTTGTCTTACATGTGTGAGGCATTGAGTTAGATCCTTAGCACCACATAAAAATAAACAAATAAAATAAAGGCATTCTGTTCATCTACAACTACAAAAAATAATAAAAAAACTTAAAGGATGTATGATAGATTGAATCCTATAGTATTTGATCTCAAAACTTCAAATGGTGTAACTGTTAACACAGGTCTTGTAAGAGTATGGAAGAGAATGAAGCAGAATTGTCCAGGGGACTTCATTGAGATAGAAATGAATAGTGTAAGTGCTCTGGCCGGATGGAATTTTGTGACACGTCTTTCCTACCACAATAACATTTATTTATGTATCAGTATTACCTATCTTTTCTTTCAAATGATAAATATCCTGCTTTTTGTTTTGTTCACTTTTTGTTTTGTTTGTTCATTGTTGAAACATATTCTCTCTGGAACAGTTCTCGTAACCAAATACTTCACATCAGGGAACACTTGCTCACAGAAGGGATGGTATTAATGGAGGCAAGAGAAAGCAGTCCTTTTTTCACTTGTGGAAGGGTACTGGCTGGGGACAAAAACTTGCCCCACGGTAGTTGATCTGCTGTGATGACGGATCTGGAGGAGAGGCACCTCCAGGAGGTTAACGGGCAAGAAACCCACCTCCTGGAGTGCATCCCTGTGGTCTTCAGATTACTTCTCCCATAAATAAGGACAATTGGAAGGAATGGAATGCTTTGTTACAGGTCGAATTACTGTGCACCCCCTTCTCCTGCCGCTCACGAGACAATCCTCCCATTCGGAAACCGGAGGGATTTAGAAAAAATGTAACACATAGGATGTGGAAAAAAACTATGCATTCTGAGATCAGGAGGTCAGAACTACCAAGAAAGATGCAAAGTAGTGAATAATACCAATTTTATTTACACAGCACAATGTCAATGACGAACGTCAGTGCTTTAAAGACGGCCAACCTTTATCCAACAAGTTAGAGATAAATAACAATCTAGGTAGTTTTCTGCAGAAGTCTAGGGAGCCTCAGAAGTAGAGAAGACATCGACCGCTATCCATCTCACAGCCGCCACAGCGTCGGCGTCGGCGACGCGCCCCAGTGGGTGTGCGCGCGCGCGGAAGGGGCGGGGCGGAGGGGGGCGCGCGCTCGGTGGGCGGGGCAAAGCCCGGAGGAGGGCGTTCGCGCGCGGGGTCATCTGGTCGGCAGGGGGCGCTGCGCACCCACGCCGCGCTCTGCCTGCCCCCGGGTGCTGTCCGCCGCGGTTCGATTGGAGCAGCCGCCGAGGAGCGCTTGGCGCCATTTTGAAGCGGAGAGGAGGAGGAACGGCCGGGCTGGCTGCGGAAGGGGAGGGGGGAGGAGGCGATTGGATGCGGCGGCAGCGGCGGCCGATCCCGGAGAGCAGCGGAGTGAGAGGAGTAGCGAGTCGGACACCCGGAGGTAGGAAACAATTCAGTTAACGGAAAGCAAATGTCTCTCGTCTCCCGTGGCCGCGATCCATTTTTCAGCGGCCGCCACCGCGGCTGTGTGTGTGTGTGTGTGTGTGTGTGTGTGTGTGTGTGTGTGTGGTGTGTCGGGGCTGAAGCGCCGCCCGCCAGCTTGCCAGCCGAGGCTCGCCTTCGGGCGTCGGGGGGCTGCAGTGGCCGGCTGCCGGGCGGCGGCCCCGAGCCGGGGTCGCGGGACGCGGGCCGGCTGTGCGGTGGGGGTGGGGAGGGCTCCGCGCTCTTCACGCCGCGGGTTCTGCGGCACCCGTGTAAATTAAACTTGCCGCCCAGGTTCCGGCCCGGGCGCCCGCGGCGGGCGGTGACCTTGCGCGCGGCCGGGGGTCCCGGGTGGCTCCGCACCCGCGCCCTCCCGCCGCCGCCCCTCCCCCCGCGCCCGCCCGCCCGGTCGGCGGGCGGCTGTTTCCCGGGCGGCAGGCGGGCGGCGCGGTGCTCCTGTTGAATCCTGCGGGCGGGTTTTCCCCTTTCCGGGCGCGGGGCGCTCGGGGGGCGCGGGTCGGTGCCGCCGGCGCTCTTGCCTCCTCCCGGGGTCCCCGCGCGCCGCCCGGCCCCCGCTTCGGGTGGAGGACGCGGGCGGATAGAGTGACATTTTTACACGGTTACTTGCCAGTCGCGGGAGATAAAGCGCGCTAACCGCGCCTCTCGGTTGCTGCTGGGGGAATCCGAGGACCTAGTTGAGGAAGAGCCCAGCTCCGGCGTGAAGGGACTCCTCCCAGGCGACAACTGGATTCTCGCTTTGAGTTAGGATCGAACGGCAGTGAAAATGGTGTGCGATCGTGGATAGTTCGCCTTTCTGCACCGTTATTTCATTGACACTGAAAGTTTTGGGTCCGGAGAGGAGCCTGTTTGTGCTGTTGCTGTGGGTTTTGGGTACGTACGTTAAAGCTGGCTCTGAGCAGCCCGACTGTAATTTGAGGGGGTGAATCCGAACCCTGTAACGCGGCACCTCATCTTCAGTACTGCACACTACAGCGTTCCTTCCCGCGGATGGTGTGAGCTCGGGAAGGGTTTGAAAGACCATTTACCCACCCACTCCACACTCGCCTTAACCATTCTTACTAGGAAAGGGTTAATTCTTATTTTCTAAGAACCCTTCTCTCACACTTGTATCTCGAAGTGATGGATGGGCAGTGGTGTCCCGAATGACCCTATCCATGTGTATTAAATAGTTTGGGAAGCTTTGGATACAGCCTTTGATTTTGTAGTTTGGCTGCGGACTTGAGAGAGTTGAGGAATCCTGTATGTCTTCCTAATAACCTTTTAAAACATACTTGGTTTATATATATAGGAGGTGAGCTGTAAATAAATCATAATCATTTAAATCCTGAATGGCAATATAATCACTGTTCTCAGTTAACCTAAGTTCCAAGAAACATTTACTATATTAAACTCAAGTACTAGTCAAATAGAAAAGTTAAAAACACATAGACCTCGAAGGAGCTTCTTTTCTATGCAATCCACATGTCACAGATGTTAGTATTTTTAGGGACAATAAAATGAGTACTGTGTGTGCGCTTCAATTTGTGGAACAGTTAGTCTTGCATCTCATGGTGAAAACAGAAAAAACCTAATTAAACTTTATAGTGGTGAATTCGTAGGTGAAAGTTAAGATACATACTTAAAACTTAACTATAAAATACCATGTCCTAGGGGCCGGGGTTGTGGCTCATTGGTAGAGCACTTGCCTAACATGCATCAGGCACTGGGTTCATTCCCCGGCACCACATAAAAATGAAAAACAAAATAAAGGTATTGTGTCCATCTACAACTTAAAAAAAAAAAAAAATATATATATATATATACACACACACATATATATACATATACACACAAATACATATATATATTCTAAGAACATTATTTCTTTAAAGTAAAATTTGTACAAACTGTAAATTTACAAATATGTATATATACACACACATATAGTGCACTTTTTTATTAAAGCAGGGACTTTTTCTCATGGTTGAAAATTTTTGACCATTTCTTAGCTGTGTTTTACTTAGGTATATTTTAGTTGAGATGGTAGGGTTTCTCTTTTTTTTTTTTTTTTTTTTTTTTTTTTTTTTAGAACTGTCTCTTTTTGGTTGATGTTGATTCTCTTGGTATTAACTTGGCTTTTACAGTGGCTTTTACTAACTCTTGTTATTTTTATTTCTCTCTAGTTAGGAGCCCTGGTCCCAGTTTTCCCTAAGAATTAGAGGAGATATGTGAATATTGTGATTCTTGTGTTGAGTTGGTTTGTACTAAGGTTATTTGGTCCAAGGTTCTACTGAGCTGCTGTTGGATAAATGTTGTTTTAATTTTTAATCTTAAAATTGTTACAAATTGTAACATTTTGAGGACTAAACTTTATCAATAACTTGTTAAGCCTAAAATAAAGTGGTACCCTGTATTACACAAGGCTTTCTCTGGTAAAGCAGCTGCAAGACTACTTTATGAGGAAGGGAATATTTTGGGAGCCTGTGTTTTTTCTGCTTATTTCCCTTGGCAAATGTGGACTGTCTTTTGGCTCCCTTAGTTCTTTTTAAAAATCCGTTCGCTTATAACTAATAGGGAAGCTCACTCTTATTTGGTACAGACTCTTGGATGACACATATTGTGTATAACATTAGAAAAGAATAAATTTGTGTTAGTGTTAGAGCTACTAGGAAACAAAAAGATGATTTCCAGTTCTTATTTTATAGAGGAGAAATTAGGTTCAGATTATAGATTAATTGATTTATTTAAGGATACGGTCATTCATGTGGTGAAATTGGGGACAGCCCTTAGATCTCCTAGTGGTCATTATTGTTTTATTCAGGATTTAACAATATTTAAAATCTTTGTGAGGCAACACATTATTCTCCATCCTCTTCTTTTCATTCATTCAAACAAAAAGTGAAACTTCAAGGTTAACCATCTGTTTTGGATAGAGGCTTTTAACAATTTCTATCTAGTATTCACTACATTTAGGTTGTTTTACAAGATTACCTCTTAGATGTCTGTGTCTCCTAGAGCTACTTGATCTTTCATTGTGTAACACTAATTGACATGACATTTTTTTCTTTGTGAAACTTGTAAGCCGGAATAATCTGGATAGGTTAGTATTGAACTGTATTTTATCATAAGATATTGTGTGTATGTGACTTTTATTTATTTATATATTTTTGGGTATTAAACCCAGGGCACTTAACCACTGAGTTATATCCCTAGCCCTTTTTATTTTTTGAGACAGGGTCTTATTAAGTTACAGAGGGCCTTGCTCATTTGCTGAAGCTGGCTTTGAATTTGGGATCCTCTTGCCTCAGCCTCCCCAGTTACTGTGAATATAGGTGTGCATCACTGTGCCCCACTTGTATATGAATTATAAGTTGAATTGGCTATATAAGTCATTTGTCTCTTCAGTTTACAATAGGCATTTTATTTGGTTTGTGTATTCCTGCTTGGGAATGTTAAAAATTTCAAAAATACTTAGTTTAAAAATAAAACTAGTAGTTTTTTTCCGAGACTGTATTTATTTTTTAAACTTAAGCTGCCAATTGGTTTGCAATTTTGACTCCTTACAGAGTAGAGGTCAGTTCTTTCTCATAGTATTCTATTATGAACCCCTGATTTTTACCATTTTCTTCAATACTTGAAAAAAGCTTTGTAAACCTTCCTTGCCAATTAGTTCAGGATTAAGAATAAGTTTGCTGTGTTGAGAATAGTTGCACTGGCAGAATGATTATGCCTTTTGAGAAAATTATGATGATAAAACTCAGATGAATAAAGTTTAGCTTAAAAATTAAAGCCATTAATCTGAGATATTTAAAAATCTTTATAATAGTTATCATATCCCATTAATTAGATATTAATAGCTGTAATTAGACATTCTTGTTTTAGTTGTATAAACCTTAAAAGTCAGCTAAGAAGTGTGGAGGAAAGACTGATTAAAGTAGGAAACTATTTTGAAGCATCTTTTGAGCCTATGAATATTCCACTCTGCCTTGCCTGTCTCTTCTTTGACAGAGAATGCTTTGAACTGATTCAGTAAAAATGAACAAGTATTAAGCCTTCTTTTACAAACAACCCCAATACAATAAACAGGACCAAGACATCCTGACACATTGAAGTGTAGTGATTGGCAACCCATATCAAAGTGATGGGAGCTGAGCAGGCCAGAGAAGTAGGACCTTTGCTGTTAATGTGTTCTAAAAGGAGCAGTCTTTCTCCCCTCTTCTCTTCAGTGGTAGTTGAGGTTATTCTTTTTTATGTGAGAAAGTGCAATTAACTAAGATTAGATATACAAATGATAATAAGGAAGAAAAGCTATAACCAGGACTAGTATCTCAGAATAGTTAGGGACCTATAAGAGGTTGTGGTTCCTTAGTCAGTAGTTTAGGAATTCTTTTTCTCTTCTTTCATTGCATAGGTGTGATTTTAGGTAAGTAAGCAAAGATTTTTAAAGGAAAGACCCATGTCCAAAGATATATCCCTTACTAACTCAAATTCTCCCAGGCAGTTTCAGCCATCCTTTAGATATGGGACTGGTTGCAGGAGGCAGTTGTTGCAAAGAATGGTGGTTAAAGTTGGGGAAATAGAGTACTTGAAAAAATTATGTAGTTTAAGTTAAAAGTTATACACGTATAGTTAAACAAAGTGTACAGAAAAGTGAGGATAAAAATTACTTTTCCTTCCAAAACTTGTGTAAAATTCCATAATGTTTATTTTTAAAAATTATATATACAGTAATATACTATTACATTGTACTCTGATTTGCTTTTTTCCTTAATGCTACAGGTACATATAGAACAACATTTAAAAATGATCAGAGTATTTTATTATAAAAGGTACCATAATTGGGGTTCGAGTTGTGGCTCAGCGGTAGAGTGCTTGCCTGCCGCGTGCGAGGCCTTGGGTTCGATCCTCAGCACCACATAAAAATAAATAACTAAAACAAAGGAATGGTGTCCAACTACAACTAAAAAATAAATATTAAAAAAAAGGTACCTAATTGAGATTAGATTGTAACAGTTTACACTAACCAGCAATGTTTGTCTGTTATGTGTTCACCAACACTGGACTTAACTTTATATTTTTTGCCAATTGGATATGTGAACCTCTATCTTGTTTTAAGTTGGAATTTCTTTGATTATGAATGAAAGTAAACATTTATTCATATGCTTATTAAGGGGCAGTTACTTTCAGTACATAACTTTAGTTTCAGTGATTTCTTTTACTTGCTACTGACACCCCAGGTGCCACTTCCCTGCCCTCCCACTGAGCTAGTCCTTACCTGAGACCTGAGATGGCCTGAGAGGTGGAACTTGAAGAGGAATAAGATTTTGGAGCCAGTGGCACCTTGAAGAGGTTGATGCTAGGACTAGAGAAGCCACTATGGTATACTATGAAAAACTGAAGGGCAATGTGAGAGTATTGAAAGCCCTTGATTTGGTGTTAACATAGGTACAAGAGGGGCAGAACCAACCAACATAGGGGGGATTTGAGAATCAGAAGAAATAAATTTTGTATAGGGTCTGAATGTTCTGTCCCATCCTGTCCCAATAAGAGTATAAATAAAAAATGGACCTTATAGCTGGAGTGGCTCCATTTTTTATTTTACTCTTATTGAATTTGTATTGGCAGGGGTGGCAACCTGGACCTCTTTATTTCAATTTCTCTAGTTTTGAGGACTTAGTTTTTCTTATATGGGAAACTGATATTCCTTCAAATCAGTCAAAGGGAGCATTTTATTTCTGGACTCCTTCAGCTCTATTTTTTAATCTCTAGTGTCTTTTTGTGGCTAATGTTTTACAAGAGTGTTAGAGGCCTCACATGCTGAAGTGTTCAGAAACACTTTGGAGGCTGGTGTATCTACATGAGCTTTGTTTCTATTTAATCCCTGTATGCTGTTTTCTCCCTACCCTAGATTTATTTTGTTTTCATGGGATGAATATTTTTTCCCCCCCATTTTAGTAAGCTTGGGAGGTGACTGACTTACAAGACTCTTATCTTTGTCTAGTCATTATTTTTTCAGTACTGGAGATCAAGCCTAGACCTCCCAAGTGTTAGGCAAATGCACTACCACTGATCTATACCCTCAACCTTGTGTGCTTTATTATATATATTGTTTATCAATGGGCTGGCCCTTTATTGTTTTTATCCTAGTCTAGGCCATTAGTTCTCAGACTGGGTTGATGTTACTTCTCCTATCTCTAGTGTTCACAATTTGGCATTGTGACATTTTAGTTGTGTCCCAATAGAAGGGAGTGAATTTGCTGTTGGCATCTAGTGGGAGTGGATTGGCTATTCGCATCTAGTGGGTAGAAGTCAGGTGTGGAGGCTGCTAAACGTTCTACACTATAGAGCATCCCTCCATAAGAAAAAGAAGTTACCTGACCAAAATGTTTATTGTGTCAAGATTGAGAAACCTTTGTCTTGGCAGAGTTTGTCCAGGAGGCTGCATTTACCCATAGCTCAGCTGAATTAGATGTGTCCACTAATTTTGATCATAATAATGAAGCAATAGTAATGTTTAATGTGGTCTTGTGCTGTAGCTTTTGAGCAGTTTACCTCCTTCTTTCTTTGTAGTACCTTTCTTTTCAGCTATTGACTTTGCTTCTTCTTCCTTAGCCTTATGACATAACATAACTAGGTGAGGTCTTTATAATCTTAGTTGGAATTTGAAGATGACAAGCATTTAAGACTTGAATATATTTAAGCAGAAAATGCTGCTTGATGAGTAGGTTCCTTTCTAAGCAAGACAGGAGGGCATAATGGTTTAGCATATCCTTAAAAGTTAAGACTACTTGAGTTTTTATCTTGTCTTCATCACTAAGTAGCAGTGTTACCATGGGCAAATTGCCTAATCTTGCCAAGCCTGAATTTCTTTTTTTTTTTTTTAATATTTAGTTTTTAGTTGGACACAATACCTTTATTTATTTATATGTGATGCTGAGGATCGAACCCATGGCCTCATACGTGGTAGGCGAACACTCTACCGCTGAGCCATGACCCTAATCCCCCAAGCCTCAATTTCTTAATCTGTGAAGTGAGGATAATAGCAGATATCTCATTTTAAAAAACAGCTTTGAGATATAACTCACATGCCATACAATCTAGTCAATGATCGTGTATAATGCATTGTTTTCCAGGATATTTGCAGGTTTGTACAGCCATCATCCCAGTTTGATTTTGGAACTTTATTGTTTCCTGTTTAAAAAAAACAAACAAACCTAATAATCTTAAAGCCATTAATTGTTACTTCCCATCACTCCTTATCTCACTAGTTTTTGTGATAAGCCAGGACAAAAGCTTAGGTTAACATGGTGCCAAAATTTAAGTGTGTGGTAAAAAATGATTATAACTTTTTGCAGACAGACTTGATTTGTGGCAAAGTTCATTTACATTACTTTAGAGAAGGGAAGGGAAATATGGGATAATTGTTGAATGGATGTTTGCATGTTATACTGTGCAAGGAAATTACGTTCAGTGCTGGCTAGATATAACAATGAAAGGTATTCCTTCTGTCAAGAGATGTATATTTAATAGGAAGAAAGAGGCTTGTGTAAAAAGTATAAAACACAGCAGAATACTGCTCATACTTTCAGGAATGCCTAATCAAACATGAAAAACTTCTTGAAGGAGGAACCATTTCACCAAATCTTAGATATTGGAAAAATGGGACTTTTGCCTCCATTGAAGAGTACTTTGAAGACAGGATTATGGTCTTAAATTTCTGGTAGCTATATCGACAGTCCTTTTTGATATTTCTAATATGTTATGAACCTGAAAATGAAATGTTTTAAATAAACTTAGTGAGAGCCTGATGTCTGTCAGAAGAGGCTATTGATACATGGTCTTATTCTGTCATTTTGAGTTAATGACCTTTTAGTTTAGGTTTTGGTTCATCCCAGTTAATTGACTTTATTGAACAAGTAATTTCTAGACAGATTAGGTTCTTATACATATTTTTTCTTTTTTCTCTATTTTTACTAAGAACTATATTTTTGAAGGAAATTTCCCAAATTTCCTTCCTACTGTACTCTTTAACATAGCATCTCTAGTACAGTGTGTCCAAAATTGTGCTGCTTTCCCCTACTCTTTTATCATTTTCCAATTTTTGCTTTGGTTAATAACAGGTTTTTTTCCTTTTTCTTTTATTCTTCCTTTTTTTAAGTTGTAAGGAATGACTAGATTTATCATGTTGGAAACCTTAGAGTCATTTTAAATGATCCTATCATCTTCCCTACCTCTCATCAAAGGAGTTACCAAATTTTGTTGATTCTGATACAGTATTTTAAAGTTCGAAAAAACCCAACTATTTGCAGCTGTGTGGTGGTGCATGCCTGAATTCCCAGTGACTCAGGAGGCTGAGGTAGGAGCATTGCAAGTTGAAGGATGGCCTTTCCATGTGGTATTTCTCTGCTTGTCAGTACCCTTTTTCTTCTTGTGCACATGTCCAAAGTTCTGCTATACACCTCCATTTAGTGAGGCCCTAAGCACCTTAGCAAGACCCTGTCTGAAAATAAAAAGGTCTGGGGATGTAGGTCAGTGGTGAAATGCCCCTGGGTTCAATTCCCAGTACCAAAACCAAAACAAAACTAATTGCAAGTATATACTTCAAAAGTAAAATAAGAGACTTTTTATCCTTTTTCTTTTTTTCTTTATTTTACTTTTGAAGTATATACTTGCAATTAGTTTTGTTTTGTTTTTGGTACTGGGAACTGATAAGAGACTTTTTATACTTTTTCTTTTTTTCTTTATAACCTTTTCCATCTCATTCCAGACTTCTGCAATAATTTATAAATGTTACTGATTTCTTATATATCCTTCTGGGGATTTTAATAATACAAACATATATAAATATACTTATTCCACCTCTCTTCCCTCTTACCACATTTTACACTAATGTTGGGAACATTAACTCCTTTTCCTGCCCTTTAATTTCTTCACTTAACAGAATGTCCTGGAAATCTTTTTGTTCTAGCATATAAAAGCACCGCAATAAAATGTTCCAATTGATAGATTGTTTCCCAGTTTCTACTATTATAAAATTGCTGTGGTGAGTATAATCTTATATGGATATCATTTTGTACATAGGCAGGTATGTCTGGGGTAAATTCCTAGAAGTGGAATTTCTGGAACAAGGAGTGTAACAGATATAATTTAAAAAAATATATGTATTTTTTAAAGTTGTAGTTGGACACAATACCTTTATTTGTTTATTTTTTAATGTAGTGCTGAGGATGGAACCCAGCGCCTTGCACGCGCTAGGCGTGCGCTCTACCGCTGAGCCAGAACCCCACATTGTTAAGTTGTGCTTCCTAGAGGTTGTAACAGAAATGTATATGTAAGAATACATGTGGGCTGAGGTTGTGGCTCAGGGATAGAGTGCTCATCTAGTATGTGCCAGGCCCTGAGTTTAATCCTCAGCACCACATAAAAATAAGTAAATAAAATAAAGTTATTGTGTCCAACTACAACTAAAAAAAATAAATATTAAAAAAAAGAGAATACATGTATTTCTGTAAACTTGCCAACATTGAATAATCAGACTTTTTGGGTTTTTGCCAATCTATTAGGTGAAAAAATGGTATTTCAGTGTAGTTTTAGTTACATTTTTCTTATGAGGAAATTGAGCATTATTTTATATGTTTGAGCCATTTTTATTTTTCTGAAAACTATTATATTTTCCCATTTTTTTTCTTATTTTAAGATTCTGAGTTACTCTTCATCCTTGTATCTTTGGTTCGTTTACTAAAAGTGAAATGTCGCTTGCTTGTTCTCCTGGGTTCTCTTCTTACTGCTGGTCTGTTTGCAATTTTATTCCCTTCCAGACTTGCCTGTATGTGTTCTCTTTCTCCCTCCCCCACCTCCCATGGATATTTCTCATCACAAATTTTGTGTCTCGTTGCTTGCTTATAACTCTTCAGTGGCTCTTTAATTCAAATACCTTAGCATGAGCATGGTAGCTTGCGGGCATTTCATTTCTTTCTAGGCTCTCTGATCCTTCCAAATGTTGAACTGCTCCCAGCTCCCTACTATATTAGACCCTTTATCTCTGTGTCTTTCCATGTGGTATTTCTCAGCTTGTTAAAAACTCTTTTTCCTCCTTGTGCACATTTCCAAAGTTCTGCTTTACACCTCCTATCCAGCAATTAATAGGTTTTTCTGATACCTGACTCTTACTTCAGGCAGTATACATTGCATCTTTTTCTTTACAAGATCCCATGTATACCTGATACGGAAAGTCCCACGTTTTCTGTTTTTATTATTTGTTTAAGCACATGTGTTTCTATGCCCAAGATTGTTAGCTTCTTGAGAGCATGGGCTTTAGTTATTTTGGAAGCTAGCATAGTGTTTAGCACATAGTAGGTGATAAGTATTTATTGAATATACACAAATATATGTATAGAAATTATATATGTGTCTACTCAAAGCAAAATTAATATAATATTGAGCTCACAAATTCATTAGAAATTATTTGTCTTTTTATTGAAATGTAATGTGCAAAACCTTCATGTTAATTTTGGTGATGTATGACATACCAGTGTAACTGATATCCCAGAGAAGATGTAAAGCATTTTCATTATCCCAGGAATTTCTCTTGTTTACCTCTCCATTCATTTCTTCTTGCCCTCATGCACTCTAAAAGCAGATTAGTTTTGTTCTGTCTTCTTACAGGTGTGTGTGCTTTTGTATCTGGTTTATTTTTTTAACATATAGTTTGTATTCATTCACGTGGTTGGAAGTATCAGTAGTTCTTTGTTTTTTTGTTGAGTAGTATTTCAGTGGATGAATATACCACAGTTTATGGTTTTCTTATAGTCATTTGGGTTGAATCCAGTTTTTTTTTCCTGTACAGGTCTTTTTGCAAACATGTGTTTTCATTTCTCTTGGATAAATACTTTGAAATGGAATTGCTGGTTTATAGGGAGATGTATGTTTATAAGAAACTAGATTTTCAAAGTGGTTTTCCGTTTTATACTCCTAACTGAATATATGAGAGTCCTAATTGTTTTATATCCTTGCCAACATTTGAGTAATCAGAATCACCCATGTAATCACTATTACCTAAGTAATAATAATTTTGGCTATTCTAGTTGTTATATGGTCTCTCATTGTGGTTTTATTTTGGATTTCCTTGATTAGTATTTTTTTTTGTGTGTGTGTGGAATGGCTCTTCAAATTTTCTGCTCATTAAAAAATGATTTTTTATTATTGATTTGTAGGAATTCTTTTTTTCTTTTTTATTTGTTCATTTTAGGTATGTATATATCTAGTAGAATATATTATACATGTATGGAGTATAACATATTATAATTAGGATCCCATTCTTGTGGTTGTATGTGATATGGAGTAAACACTGGTCATGTATTTATATACGAACGTAGGAAAGTTATGTCCAATTCATTCTATTCTTTACTATTCCCATCAGGAATTCTTAATACATTCTGAATATAATTTTTTTTTTTTTGCCAAATCTTTGAATTGAATATTTCTGTTGTTTGTAGCTTGTCTACTTACCCTAAACTATATTTTTGAGAAGCTGAAGCTTTTAATTTTGAAGAAGTCCAGTTAGCCAATATTTTCTTTTGTTGATTGTGTTTTTTGAATTTGAATAAGCCTTTGCCTACTCCGAAGTCAAAAGAATATTGTGGGGCTGGGACTGTAGCTCAATGGCTGACTGCTTGCCTAGCATATGTGAGGCAATGGGTTCTATTCTCAGCACTACATAAAAATAAATAAAATGGGTTGGAGTTGTAGCTCAGTGGTGGAGCACTTGCCTAGCATGTATAAAGCACTGGGTTTGATTCTCAGCACCAAATGTAAATAAATAAAAGAAAATAAAAGCCCACCAACAACTAAAAGCATATTTTAAAAAAATAAATATAATAAATAAAGGCATGCTGTCAATCTACAACTATTAAAAAAAGAATATTGTCACTTTTTTTTTATTTAAAGAAGATTTATAGTTGTGTTTGTCAGCTTTCTTTTACTATATTACATTCCTGAGACAGTCTACTCTCAAAAATTTATTTTGGGGCTCATAGTTTTTGAGTTTCCATTTGGTCATCAGGTGCACCTTCTGTTTGTAAGCCTCTGATGGGGGTGCTGGCTGCAATAGTTACATGTCAGGGAGCAAAACCATGTAACTATTGCATGTGTGTAATGAGAGACTGAGGGAGAAAAGAAGGGAGGGAGTGGCAGGGTTCCCACTGTTGCCCAGTGACATGAAGATATCCCATGAAGATATCCCGTGGGCCCTACCTCTGAAAGGTTTCACTGTCTCCAAGTTGCACCACCTTAAGATCAAACTTTCTGAGTCATTGGGATTCCATGTGTGTGCCACCATGCCGCAGTCTGGCTGGGCACAATTCAGCAGCTACTTGTCAAAAGAAACTAATTTTATTTTTAGAACTACAAACGCCAAACAAAACAGCTCCTCAGGAAAAAACCCTCAGAGCCCAACTGCCACCACCGGCTTCCCACATGCCTCTCACCCCCACACAAACCTCACCACCTCCCACAATCCTCCTGCTCTTGAGGCTGATTGGCTGGGTCGTGTGGACGGAGCCAAAGAAGTCCCCCAATGAGCAGCTCCGTGGAGGAGCCAATCAGCTAGATGTTGCTGGGGCCGCTGTGAGCCAATCATCAGCTGGCAGTCTGAAGGGCAGGGAAACAGCCCAATGAACATCACCGCAGAGGAGCCAGTCAGCTAGATGTTGCTGGGTCCGCTGTGAGCCAATCATCAGCTGGCAGTCTGAAGGGCAGGGAAACAGCCCAATGAATATCACCGCACAGGAGCCAATCAGCTAGATGTTGCTGGGGCTGCTGTGAGCCAATCATCAGCCGGCAGCTGGAAGTTTGCTGGCAGCTGGAAGTTTGCTGGGGCCCCTTTGGCTGTGGCTCTCAACATCTCCCCCTCTCTGTTTAAACAACAAGCATGTGGCTTGGGGACCGTGCCTGCCTTAGGTTGTCCAATACTACATATGGTCCTTACCCGTCTTCGGATGAGCTGACCTCAGGGCGTCAGCCTCCTGTCTTAGGTTGGTACCATTGTAATTGGATCTTACCCGTCATTGACTACCGGTCCAGTATACAGCCACACCTGTGGAGAGGTCTTTGTCATGACAAGCAGAAGGGAGGAAGATACACCAAGCCAATTGATGGCTCTTGTTGGAAAAATTGTACCACCGATGACATCATCAGTAAAAATACCCCAACACTACCACAAGTCGCTGCACCAACAGATAGTTCACAATGCATACAAGTGAGTTCACAATGCATACAAGTGACACATAGTTTAGGGAAGTTCTGCAAGCAGTTCAGTGATGGCTATTGCAGAAACTGTAGATTAGTTTTATCTTTGTCTTCACCAGCACTGGGATGAAGATAGGAATTCTGGCAATAATGGCTAAAGAAAAAATTATGTAACATTCCAGAAGGCATTAAAAGAAAACAATTTTCTTAACAATTTACATTATCTTGAAGAGAATTATTAAATATAATGAAAAGGAAAGGTGAAAGTAAACAAACAGATCTGTTAACCTTCTTTTTTGTTTACATATTAAAACAATTCTTAATAGTTATTTACCTAATTTAAATTAAACCATTTAAATCACGTGAATAAAAAAATATTTGGATCCATTTTTTCATGAGCGCTCATCATATATGATATATGGACATACGTACATTCAAACATATAACACAAAACACAAGTGTGCACACATAATATAATACATACAACACATAACATAATAGTAAAGGCCTTATAACTTTTTACAGGTGAAATCTCCATTGCAATGTTTAAAAACTCTATAGTCAAAAAAAAATAGAACTGATCAGCAAAACATTAATTTAGGTCTGTATGAGCTCAAAAACCAAAATAGAACTTCATGATATGGGAAAGGGCAATAATAAAATAGATATTGAAAAAAGCATCCTGGTTCTGTCGCAGATGTAAGGATAGCCAAATTGGAGTTTTGGATATCAGCTTTTATGGATTTGAGCCAAATCATCTTCTTTTTGGTCTGTAGAAATCGCTTTAGTTAATCTCTCTGGAATCCAAATTGGCTGCTGTTCTCCCTGTGGAAATACACAAATAGGCCCCCGACTCCAGACAATCACTGGGTCAGGACTTTAGTTAATCTCTCCGGAATCCAAATCGGCTGCTGTTCTTCCTGTGGAAACACACAAACAGACCCCCGACTCCAGACAATTACTGGGTCAGGACCTTTCCATTGTCCTGTTAGAATATCTTTCCAAAGTACCTTGGCTTATGTACATTTTTTGGACACATATGCCTTTCTGCAGCACTAAGTCCTGATGAATCCAAATTTAAAAAGTTTAGAGTAAAAAGGGTTATTTTAAGTTTATCTTTGGGGAATATATACCCCTTCCCAATTTCGTCTTTTTGCTTTAATAAGTACATTTTAATAGTTTGATGAGCTCTTTCAACTATGCCTTGTCCCTGTGGATTGTATGGGATTCCTGTTATATGAGTAATGCCAAATGATGAGCAAAATTGTTTAAAAGAGCTAGAAGTATAACCAGGGGCATTATCTGTTTTTAACTGTTTTGGAATGCCCACAGTGGCAAAATTTTGTAAGCAATGAGCTATAACATCTTTAGTTTTTTCTCCGGCATGAAGGGAGCCCATCAAAAATCCAGAAGAAGTATCAACTGTAACATGCAAATATTTTAATTTTCCAAATTCTGGCAAGTGTGTGACGTCCATCTGCCAAATATGGTTAGGTATCAATCCTCTAGGATTGACTCCAAGATTAACTTGTGGTAAAAAGGTCACACAATTTTGACATTGTTTTATTATTTGTCTAGCTTGTTCCTTAGTTATTTTAAAACGCTTTTGTAAAGTATTAGCATTGACATGGAATCTTTTATGAAAATTTATAGCTTCTTCTAGTGTAGAGAAAATATGTATGTCATGTGTAGTTTTATCTGCTAAATCATTGCCCAAACTAAGGGCTCCAGGCAATCCTGTATGTGCCCTGATATGTCCTATAAAGAATGGATCTTTTCTGTCCCAGATTAAACTTTGTATAGTGGAAAACAAAGAGAAAACATTAGAAGAAGGTGAAATCCTACCAGCATCTTCAAGGGATACTATAGCATTAACTATATACTGACTATCAGAAAATAAATTAAATACAGAATCTTTAAACATCACAAAAGCTTGTAATACTGCATTAAGCTCTACCTTTTGAGCTGATCGTTTGGGTACTAAAAATGTAAAAGTTTGATCAGGTATAACTATTGCTGCTGTACCATTATTTGACCCATCAGTGATTATATTTGGAGCATTCATGATAGGTGTTTTTCTTGTCATTTTTGGAAAAATTACAGGATGCAATGACCAAAAAGACAATAAAGGATTAGATGGTAAGTGGTTATCAAATGAAACATTAGATTTGCACATGATTATTGCCCAAGTATTTAACTCATTAGCTAATTTATCAATTTGATTCATAGTATATGGAGTAATAATTTTATTGGGAGAATTCCAAATACTCCCTTTGCTGCTCTTATTCCTTTGAGTATTAATTGTCCTACAGCCTCAGGATACCTAGTAAGAATAGTGTTAGGAGAATAAGATAAATGTATCCATAATAATGGACCTTCTTGCCAAAATACTCCTGTAGGAATATTTTTTGTTGGTAGTACAATAAATAATAAAGGCAAACTTATATCAATTCTATCCAAATGCATATTTTCCATATATGTTTCAATGATTTTTAATGCCTTTCTTGCTTCAGGTGTTAACATTCGGGGTGAATTTGGATCTGATGGACCTTTTAAGATATCAAATAAAGGTCCTAATTCTCCTGTTGGAATACCTAGATAAGGCCTTATCCAATTTATGTCTCCTAATAACTTTTGAAAGTCATTAAGTGATTTGAGTTGATCTACTCGTATTTGAATTTTTGGTGGACGGACCATGGTTGAGGATAATAGAACTCCTAAATAATTAATTGGAAAATTTAATTGTACTTTATTGCTATCTCTAGATTATAATTTTTTAATAAATTTGTAAGTGTGGAATAACATTCTAACAATGTGTTTTTAGCTTTGTGTGCTAATAATACATCATCCATATAGTGAAATATTTGTAGTTCAGGATTTTGATTTCTAAGTGGCTAGATTACTTTGTTAATATAAATTTGACACATAGTTGGGCTGTTAGGCATCCCTTGAGGGAGTACTTTCCATTCATATCTCTGATCAGGACCTTCATGATTTAGTGCAGGGATAGTAAATGCAAAACGTGGACTATCCTCAGGATGAATTGGAATTGAAAAAAAAACAATCTTTAATATCTATAACTAAAACATACCAAGTTTTTGGCAAAGCAGACAATTGAGGAATCCCCGATTGAGCAGGTCCCATAATGACCATTTCATTATTAATGGCTCTTAAATCTTGCAATAATCTCCATTTACCAGATTTCTTTTTGATGACAAAAATGGGAGTATTATGGGGAGATACAGAAGGTTGTATATGTCCTTCTGCTAATTGTTGTTTGACCAGATCATGGGCTACTTGTATCTTTTCTTTAGTCAAGGGCCACTGAGGAACCCATACTGGTCTTTCTGATTTCCATGTAATTTTTATTGTCTCAGTGGTCCTTTGTGAAAATCCAACCCATGTCTGTCTGTTCCTTGATCTATTTGTATTGGTGCTGCTATACCTTGTTCTTGTTTTTCTAATCTTTTTCCTTTCCTAAAACCTTGTCTAGCCATAATAGTGGGTGCATTTTTTTTTAAGAGAGAGTGAGAGAGGAGAGAGAGAGAGAGAGAGAGAGAGAGAGAGAGAGAGAGAGAGAGAATTTTTTTAATATTTATTTTTTAGTTCTCAGCGGACACAACATCTTTGTTGGTATGTGGTGCTGAGGATCGAACCCGGGCCGCACGCATGCCAGGCGAGCCCGCTACCGCTTGAGCCACATCCCCAGCCCAGTGGGTGCATTTTGATTGATGTTATTTGTTAATGTCAAACCTAATTGATCTAAGACATCTCGTCCCCATAAATTTATGGGAAGATGATCCAATACATATGGCTGTATAGTTCCTTCACATCCTTCAGGATCCTTCCAATCTAATACCATTGCACTTCTATGGGGATTAGTCGCCTCTCCTAGGCCTCGAAGCGTTTGAGTGGCTTGTTGTAATGGCCAATGTTTTGGCCATTCTTGACGAGAGATGATGCTAAGGTCTGCACCTGTATCCAGTAGCCCATTAAATTCATGTCCTTGAATATTTAGTTTTAGCATGGGTCGAGAATCTAAATTTAAAGAAAGCATAGCCCAATCTACACCTGTGGAGCCTAATCCCTTGGAACCTCTTTCTACAGCATGACTGGAAAATTTATCATGTAGGCTTGGTATTATTAGTAACTGTGCTATTCTATCTCCTGGTGAAATTATTGATATACCCTTTGGAGAACTGGCTATAATTTTTATTTCACCTTCATAATCAGGATCAATTACCCCAGGACTTATCAAAAGTCCTTTTAGAATAGAAGAGCTGCGTCCCAATAATAAGCCTACTGTTTCTTTGGGAAGAGGTCCTTTTACCCCTGTGGGAATGATTTGAACTCCCATCTCTGGAGTTAGTACTGATCTGGCGGAGGCGCAGATGTCCAACCCTGTGCTCCCTCTGGTTTGTCTGATGAGGGATCTGATGGACAATGTGTTCTGGTCACTACCCTGATGGGGTTGCTGGGTTCCACCAGTGCTCCGTATATTTGTGGTTTGGGGCCCCGGAGCATTGGGGCCCCCTGTCCATTTTTTGGCAACGGAGCCCAATGCCTTTGTCCATGATATTGTGGATAAACACCTTGTCCTTGTTCGTTTTTTGATAATGGAGTACCTTCTATGGTGGTTTGAGAACGGCATTCATTAGCCCAATGTAATGGAGTACCCTCTATGGTGGTTTGAGAACGGCATTCATTAGCCCAATGTCTCCCTCTACGGCATCGTGGGCAGATACCTGGTATTGTACTCCTTTGATACCTAGTTTTGTTAAACCCTTCTCCTATGGGGCAATTCCTTTTAAAGTGTCCTGTTTGTTGACAGTTGTAGCATGTTCTTGGCCTGGTATATAAAGCCTGTTTTACTGCAGCTGCCACAATTTTCCCTTGTTCATTAATGTCTCTGGCATCTAAAGCCTGTTTTACTGCAGCTGCCATGACTTGCTCTTGTTCATTAATGTCTCTACATAATTTAATATATGTGTTTAAATCTTCCTGTTTCCATGGTCTAATGATATCTCTGCACCAACGATTCGCTTGGTCATAAGCCAGTTGTTTTATTAGTGGCATTGCTTGTTCTGTATTCCCAAAAATTGTGGTAGCTGTTTGAATAAGCCTATCTACAAATTCAGCGTAAGGTTCATTAGCTCCTTGTATTACCTTAGATAATTGACCTTGTAAACCTTCATGTCCTTGTAAAGTCTTCCATACCCTAATCGCCTCTGCAGCAATTTGTGAGTATACGCCAGGATCATATGCAATTTGTTGCTGCTGATCCTCATAAGGTCCCTTTCCTAACAACATATCTAGATTTCTCTGAGGATAACCAGCTGCTGCATTTCGCCTAGCCGTCTCCTTGCAAAATTCCTCATTGGCAACCTTCCATAACAGGTATTGACCTCCATTTAGCACAGCTTTACACATTTTAGCCCAATCTGCTGGTGTCATGTTCAAGTTGTTAATGGATTCGACCAAGCTTACAGTGAAGGGTGCTTGAGGACCATAGGTTGTTACAGCCTCTTTTAGCTCCTTCACTGTTTTGAAATTTAAACCCTGGTAAATTCGCTGTCCTCCTACCTCAAATACAGGGCATGTTAATACTTGACATCCTGTCTCAGGATCCCAACTATCAACTGCGGGGGTTGGGAGTCTCCTAGCATATGGAGGTGGTGCTGTTGATTGGACACTTATGCCCTCTGGTGATAGAATGCTGTTAGTAGCAGTCTCCTGTAGAGGTGGTGCTGTTGGTTGGACACTTACGCTCTCTGATAGAAAGGTGTTATTAGCAGTCTCCTGTTGTAACTTTTCTCCTGATGGCTTTTTCTGCTCTAAACTTCCTTCCTCTGTCTCACTAGCTCGAAAGACCTTCTCTTTTACTTGAATCTTTTCCTCTTTCTGACTAATTTGAGAGACCTTCTCTTTTACTTGAATCAATATGTCTTCTCCTTCCTCTACCTTTGTCTGAATTGAAGGCTTTGGACTAAGCAAACCAGATATGAACGTCCACAATGGCAATGTGCCAACTGGCAGAGTCCCTGGGTTGTTCTTTTCTATTCTTTTTAAATTTTCACCATGATGGTCCCACTGTGATATATTTAACAACTCCTCCTTAAAAAGCCATGGGCTACATTTTTGTATTGTATCAACGTATGCCCTGACTGCTCTTGATTTTACTGGGATGCCTCCTTCCTCTAACAGTTTACTTAACAGTCTTTCAGTTTGTTTTTTACTAATTGCTGATCCCGTATTTCTACTATAATACAACCCAACAAGATAACACCAAACAAAACCGAGACACAATGAAATAAAATTGGAACAAAAATTCATTATATCAGCCTTTCTATCCTCCTGAAATGTGCATCCGTCCTTTCTCCCTATCTGTTCCCCAGACGCAAATAGTTTTTCCTCAGATGTGAGCGGTTTTTCTTCCGTCTCACTCATCTCCAGGGACAGGCAACTTAAAACAAAAATGAAGCAAAACAAAAGAGGAAATAGAATGGCTACCCATCCTCTCGCCCTGCCCTCAGGGGCGAGCAGTTTACTTACCCTCAGTCACTCCCCGTGCGAGCCACCAAATGCCACAGTCTGGCTGGGCACAATTCAGGAGCCACTTGTCAAAAGAAACTAACTTTATTTTTAGAACTACAAACACCAAACAAAACAGCTCCTCAGGAAAAAACCCTCAGAGCCCAACTGCCACCACCGGCTTCCCACAAGCCTCTCACCCCCACACAAACTTCACCGCCTCCCACAATCCTCCTGCTCTTGAGGCTGATTGGCTGGGTCGCGTGGGCGGAGCCAAAGAAGTCCCCCAATGAGCAGCTCCGTGGAGGAGCCAATCAGCTAGATGTTGCTGGGGCCGCTGTGAGCCAATCATCAGCTGGCAGTCTGAAGGGCAGGGAAACAGCCCAATGAACATCACCGCAGAGGAGACAGTCAGCTAGATGTTGCTGGGTCCGCTGTGAGCCAATCATCAGCTGGCAGTCTGAAGGGCAGGGAAACAGCCCAATGAATATCACCGCACAGGAGCCAATCAGCTAGATGTTGCTGGGGCTGCTGTGAGCCAATCATCAGCCGGCAGCTGGAAGTTTGCTGGCAGCTGGAAGTTTGCTGGGGCCCCTTTGGCTGTGGCTCTCAACACCACCATCCATGTCTTTGTCAGTTTGTCAGTTTCTCTGAAAAAGGATTTTGGGATTTTCGATGGGGATTGTATTCATCCCTAGATACGTGGGGAATTGACCTCTTAACAGTATTGAATATGGTCTTCAGTCCTTAACATGGTCCTCAGTGATTCCTTCCTCCCTGTATTTGCAACTTTTATAGTCATCTTCCACATTGTATCAGAGTTGGTTTGTGGGGAAAGGGTGATGATATGTGACTTGAAATTAGTGTATTAAACACACTGTGGCTTGTGTATTGGTCTCTCTCTTAATACCCACTTTGAGGAAAACAAGTTGCCTTGTTGTGGAGTAGTCACTGCCAAGACTGAAAGTTCTGGCTTTTTTTTTTTTTTTTTTTTTAATGGTATTGGAGATTGAAACCAGGGGTGCTCATTGAGCCAAATCCCTTTTTATTTTTTGAGATATGGTCTTATTAAATGGTGAGGGTCTTGCTAAGTTGCTGAGGCTTCCCTCAAATTTGCAGTCCTCCTGCTGTGATCTCTGATTTTACCTGTTTACAAGCTAACAAATCATCCTGCTACAGTTATATAGATGTTGATAGAAGATACATGCATGACTCATGGGTTAGAGTTGAAGGATAGTTTTTTGTAGATAGCAGAGGTATCAGTATTTTTGTGCCAGTGTCTTGAGCTCTGGTTTATACTGGGTAATATGAAGTGGACCAGATGACAGTTTTACATGCTGTGCAATGTGTTACATGAGGAAATCTGTATGGACATAGGGAACTTGAAATTTTTTTCCATAATTTTTTAATTGGTACATTAGTACATAATGGTGGGATATGTTACATATTCATATTTGTACACAATGTAACAATATAATTTGATACCATTCTCTAATATTTTCCCTTTTCCTCCCTTCCTCTACTTCCTGTCTTCCACTGTACAGATCTCCCTTCAATTTTTATGAGATTCTACCCCGTTTTTCTTTGTCTCTAGCTTCTACATATTAGAGAAACATAATAGCCCTTGACTTTCTAAGTTTGGCCTGTTTCACTTAACACAGGGTTTTCAAGTTTCATCCATTTTTCTACAAATGACATAATTTCATTCTTCTTATGGTTGAACAAAACTCCACTGTATATTTTTACCACATTTAAAAAATCCATTTTGTCCATTATTGGGTATGTAGTCTGGTTCCACAGTTTGACTCTTGTGAATTGTGCTGCTATGACATTGTATGTATGTATCACTGTAGTATGATGACTTTTCAAATTAAAAAAAATATTGTTAATTATAGATGGACACAATACCTTTATTATTTATTTTTTATGTGGTGTTAAGGATTGAACTCAGTGTCTCACATATGGTAGGCAAGTTCTGTACCACTGAGTACAACCTTAGCCCCTGACTTTAATTCTTTATGATGAATACTGAGAAATGGTATGGTTAAGTCATATGGTGGTTCCATTTCTAGTTTTTTGAGGAAATTTCATACTGATTTCCATAGTGGTTGTACTAATTTACAGTCCCATCAACAGTGTAAAAAGTGTTCCTTTTTCTCTTCATCCTCTCTGGCATTTATTATTGTTTGTATTTATTATTGTTTATATATTATATATATTTTAGTTGTAGATGGACACAATATCTTCATTATTTATTTATTTATTTATTTTTATGTGGTGCTGAGGATCGAACCCAGGGCCTCATGCATACAAGGCAAGTGCTCTACCACTGAGCTACAACCCCAGCCCTATTGTTTGTATTCTTGATGCTGCCATTCTGATTGGAGTGAGATGAAGTCTCAGTATAGTTTTGATTCGCATCACCCTAATAGTTAATGATGTTGAACATTTTTATATACATTTGTTGTCCATTTATATTTCTTCTGAGAAGTGTCTGATTAGCTCATTTGCCCATTTGTTATTTGGGTTATTATTATTATTTTTTAGTTCTCTATTCTGGATATTAATTCTCTGTCAGAAGAGTAGCTAGCAAAGATTTTCTCCTATTCTGTGGGTTCTCTTCACATTCTCATTTCCTTTTCTGTGCAGAATCCTTTAAATTTGATCCTATTCCATTTGTTAACTCTTGGTATTATTTCCTGAGCTTTAGGGATCCTATTGATAAAGTCTTTGCCTGTGCCAATATGTTGGGAGTGTTGACCCTATGTTTTCTTCTAGGAGTTGGAGTTTCTAGTCTAATACCTATGTCTTTGATCCATTTTGAGTTGACTTTTGTGGAGGATGAGAAATAAGAATCTAGTCTCATTCTTCTACATATAGATAACCAGTTTACCCAGCACCATTTGTTAAAGACTGCCTTTTCCCCACTTTGTTTTTGTTACCTTTTTCAAGGATCAGATGTCTGTGTGGGTTTGTCTCTGTGTATTCTAATTTGTACCGTAGGTCTGTGTGTCTGTTTTAATGCCAGTACCATTTTGCCATTTTGTTTTTGTTCCTATAGCTCTGTAGTAAAATTTGAATTCAGGTATTGTAATGTCTCCAGCATTGTTTTTTTTTTTTTTTTTTTTGGTTAAAATTGCTTTGGTTATTCTGTGTCTTTTATTTGTTGAATCTTAGGACTGTTTTTTCTAGTTGTGTGAAGAATGGCATTTGTATTTTGATGGGGATTACATTGAATTGTTGTTACTTTTTAGTAGCATGTCCATTTTAACAATATTAGTTCTACCTATGCATGAACATGGGCATGGGGGGGGGGGTCTTTTCATCTTCTGAGTTTTTTTTTTTTTTTCTTTCGGTACCCAGGATTGAACTTGGGCACTCTGTCACTGAGCCATGTCCCCAGCATTTTATTTAGAGACAGGGTCTCATTGAGTTGCTTAGTGCCTCAATTTTGCTGAGGCTGGCTTTGAACTCAGGATTCTCCTGCCTCAACCTCTTGAGCTGCTGAGATTACAGGCATGGAAGGTCATCTAAGTTTTAAATTTTTTTTTCTTCTGTGTTCTATAGTTTTCAATGTAGACGTCTTTCACTTCCTTGATTTAAGTTTTTTTTTTTTTTTTTAAGGTCTTGTGAATGGGATTTTTCTTTTTTCTTAGTAGATTCATTATTGGCATATAGGAAAGCTATTAATATTTGTATGTTGATTTTGTAAAATACTTTGCTGAACCTATTAGCTATAACAGTCTTCTCGTGGAGCTTTTGAGTCTTCTAAGTATAGGCTCAGATAGTCTGCAGTGATAATTTGACCTTTTTTTTTTCTTTTAATCTCTCTTATTTCCTTCTTTTGCCAAATTAGTTGATCTAAGATTTCTGGTACTATATTGAATAGGACTGGCGAGAGTGGACATACTTGTCTTGCTCTAGATTATAAAGGAAATACTTTCATTTTTCTCTGTTCACTGTGATGTTGGCTTTGGGTTTGTCATATATAATGTGTATAGTGATGAGGTAAGTTCCTTCTGTCCCTAGTTTGTTGAGTATTTTTATCATGAATGGTGCTTGAAAATTGAGGCTTTCTTTGCATTTATTGAGATGACAAAGTGATTTTTGTCCTTAAATTTATTTATGTGATGAATTGCATTTATTGATTTGATACGATAAACCATCTATTTTAGTCAGTTTTTTTTTTTTCTGTTTTGACTAAAGGATCTGACCAGAACAATAGTAGAGGAGGAAAAGTTTATTTGAGGGCTTATGGGTTCAGAGGTCTTAGTCCATAGAAGGCTGACTCCATTCCTCCAAGGCTGAACATTGTGGTGGGAGAGGGTGGTGGAGGAAAGCAGCTCACATCATGGTGACCCAGGAGGCAGAGACAGACTCTACTCTCCAGATACAAGACACATACACTAAAACCATGCCCCAGTTCCCTTCTTCTCCAGTCTCACCCTACCAATTCTTGCAGATTAGGCTAAAGCTACAACCTAATCATTTCTCCGCCAAACCTTCTTGTATTGTCTCACATGTGAGCTTTTGTGGGACACTTCACATCCAAACCATAACACTATCCTTGCATCTCTGTGATAAAACCAACTTGGTCATGATGTGTAATCTTCTTAATATGTTGTTGAATATGATTTGTTAATATTTTATTATGTATTTTTACATTTAAGTTCATTAGGGATATTGGTCTGTAGTTTTCTTCCCCTGATGAGTCTGTCTCTGGTTTTGGTATAAGGATGATACAGGTTTCATAGAATGAACTTGCAAGTGTTCCATCCCTTTCTAATACTCAATAAACTGAGGAACATTGGCATTAGTTCTTTCTTAAAAAAATTTTTTTTTTGTTTTTTTATTAAATGCAATGCTGAGAATTGAACCTAGTGCCTCACATGTGCTAGGCAAGCGCTCTACCACTGAGTCACAACACCAGCCCGCGTTAGTTCTTTTTAAAAGATTGGGTAGAATTCAGCTGAGATTCCATTTGTTGTGGGCTTTTCTTTGTTGGAAGGCTTTTTATTAATGCTTTCATCTCATTCCAGTTATTGGTCTCTCTAGGTTTTCTGTGTCTTCTTTATTCAATTTTGCCAGGTCATGTGTCTAGAAATGTGTCCATTTAATCTGTGCTTTCCAATTTATTGGAGTATAGTTTTTCAAAATACTTCCTAATAATCCTCTGAGTTTCTGTTATGTCTGTGGTGATTTCTCCATTTCACCTCTTATTTTTAAATTTGGGTCTTTATTTTCTTTTGATTAGTTTGGATAAGGACTTACTAATCTTCTTTATCTTTTAAAGAACTAATTGCTTATTCCGTTTATTCTTTTTTTATTCTCAATTTTCTTTGATTTCAGCTCTGATGTGAATTATTTCCTTCCTTCTACTGGTTTTAGAATTGATTTGTTCTTTTTCAAGGGCCTTGAGATGTATCAGTAAGTAGTTTCCTTGAGATCTTTCTGATTTTCTTATGTAGACACTCATAGCCCTAAACTTTTCTCTTAGAACTGCCTTCATAGTGTCTCCAGGGTTCTGATATGTTGTATCACTATTCTCATTTGATTCTAAGAATTTTTAAATTTCTTGCATTTTCTTCTGTCACCCATTGATCATTCAAAGATGTATTGTTCAGTCTTCATGTGTTTATATAGTTTTTTTGTGTTGATTTTTGATTTCATTTAATTATGATCTGATAAGATACAAGGAATTATATTATTATTTTTTTCTTTTTTTGTATTTGCTAAGATTTGTTGTGGGCCTAAAATATGGTCTTTTTTTTTTTTTTTTTTTTTTTTTTTTTTTTTTTGGTACCAGGGATTTATTCAGGGGCATTTAACCACTGAGCCACATCCCCAGCCCTACTGCTATTTTATTTAGAGACAGGGTCTCAACTGAGTTTCTTAGCACCTCACTATTGATGAGGCTGGCTTTGAGCTTGCAATACTTCTGCCTCAGCCTCCCAAGCTGCTGGATTACAGGTATGTGCCTACCTTTCCTGGCTGTTTTGAAGAAGGTTCTGTGAGCTGCTGAGAGGAAAATGTATTCATCTGTGTTTGGGTGCAATATTTTTGTAGAAGTCTGTTAAGTATTTAATTTATAATAATTTTAGGTTTCAAGTTTCTGCTGAGTTTGTTTGGATGCCCATTTTATTGGTAAGAAAGGTATGTTGAAATCACCTAGTATGGTTGTACTGGGGTCTGAGTCTTTAATTTGAATAGTGTCTATTTTATGTAATTATATGTACCAGTGTTTGGAGCATAAATATTTACTATTATATCTTCTTGTTGTGTTACTTCCTTTACCAGTATGAAGTGACTTCTTTGTATCTTCTGATTAATTTTGGCTTGAAGTTTGTTTTCTTGGATATGAGAATAGCTAATCCTGATTGTTTTTGGGCTCTGTTTGCATGTGTATCAATTTCTGTCCTTTCACGTTCAGCCTGTGACTGTCTTTACCTTTAAGGTAGGTCCCTTACAAACAGTAGATAGTTGGGTCTTGTTTTTTTAATCTATTCTGACAACTTATTTTACTTTGAAATTTAATGTTGTTATAGAGAGCTGTTTATTAATTCTTGTCATTTTGATTTGTTTCTAGTGTTTAGTTTGGTCCTGTTTCTCATTTGCTTAACCACTGTATAAATTAGATTTGTGTATTTGTAAGTTTTGAGATGTTATTGATTTTTCTGTAGTATTGGCCTAGTAGTGATAAATTCTTTTTAATTTCTGCTTATCTTGAAAAGTTTTTATGTCTTTGATTCTGAGTAGTAGCTTTTCTTTGCATAGCAATCTTGGTTGACAGTTATTTTTCTTTCAAGATTGGAATACATCATTCTAAGTACTCTGACTTTTAGAGTTTGTGCTTAAGAAATTGAAAGTAATCATAACTGGCCTACTTCTAAATGTGACCTGATGTTTTTCTCTTGAGGTTTTTAAAATTTTATCTTTTCTTCTGTAAGGCATTTTAATTATAACATACCATGAAGAGATCCTTCTTCCATGTTGTCTATTTGGGATTCTGAATATCTTCTGTATCTGGAAGTCCATTTCATTTTCTTGTTTTGGAGAATTTATTTCCTTGAAGTGGTTATCTATTCCATTGTCCTGCATCTCGCCATCCCTCTTCAGTTCCAATGATTTTAAAATTTGTTTTCTAAATGTTGTCCCAGAGTTTTTGTATATTCTGGTTACGGTTAGTTTTTTAAAATATTGTCTGAATGTTGAGGTTGGCTACTTTGTTTTCCATTTTTGTGTGACCTGCTCTATTTGAGAGACTTTACTGAATAGTTTGGTTTGTCTTTCATTTCCAAGATTTTTGTTTGTTCTTTTTCAATATTTTTATCTCCTTATTGAGTTTCTCATTCATAGCCTGTACTGATTTCCTTAATTCATTCAGTTGTTTTTCTGTGTTGTTTGAATTTATTGATCGTTTCATATTCATCCTTTTGAATTCTTTATCTGATATTTCATCTTCTACAATATCTTGAGTCAATTGTTTGTACTAGCTTTTCTCCCCCCTCCCATGTTTCTTGTATTCTTGTGTTGGGTTTTATATATCTCTTGGAGTGGATTTCTCTTTCACTCTTATGTGTGGGCCATTTTAAGGTATGTTCTTCACTTGCCAAAATATCCTAGAATGATCTAGATTGAGACCCTTTTGTAGATGTAGTATTTCAAGCCTTTATGTTAATTTTCTTTTTCACTGTAGGAATGAATGTCTGTTGAGTGGGACCTGAGGGGCTTACCCTTGCCTTTCCTACTTGGGGCTTGATTGTTGTTGTTGTTGTTTTTTTTTTTTTTTATCTCCTCTATTTTTTGCATTAAAGCATAGCTGAAGTTCAAGTGTGGTTAATTTGTGTGTGGAGCAAGGTGTGGTATCTTTTGGCTGGGTATAGTTGAACAGCATAGTCCACTCTGTGAACTTGTAGTGTTCTTGTAGATTTCAGGCATCTCATTGAGAAGCAATATGTAGAAATATAAAAAAAGACCCATTAAATATTGTCTCAACATCCACATAGCAGAGAACTGAGGACTTTTGCCAGTGGTCTTGAGTGAATTTGGTAGTAGACCTTTCTGTAGGTGACCTGAGTTACAGTTTGACTGCAACGTCAGGAGAGACTTTCAGCCACACTTACCAGCTAAGTTGCTCCTGCATTATTATTATTATTACTATTATTATTATTTTCTTTTTTCCTTCTTTTTTTGTCTTTTCAGTGCTGAGGATTGAATCAGGCCTCACATATGCTAGACAAACACTTTACCACTGAACTACACTCCAGTCCTGTTCCTGAATTCTTGACCTTCAGAAACTGTGTGAAATAATAAATGTTTTGAAGTTGTCTAAAAGCCAGAAATCTTAGCATCATGTACAGCATGTTAAAAATGCAAATTAGTAGACCATCTTAGACCTACTGCATGTGAATCTTTACTTTTAACAAGACCCACAGAGAAGAAAGGTGTATTATTTAAGTTGTGTTAGAAACACATCCAACTTTGTCTCATTTGCAAAGTTAAATTCATTTTTAATGTAGTAGAATGACATCATCACTTGAAAATAAAGTGTAATAATCATTTTTAGTAACTTAAAGAAGAAAAAAAATATTTTGAGCTGGTAAGTTTTGGGGTTATTTCACAGTAATTGACTATTAGTACAGGTTTGTATTTTTCCAATTAGATAATTTTCAGAAATGTAATCTATACGTGTATATATACATGTAAGGTCTCTATTATAAAGACTAATGTTTTAATGTGATATATTAATTGTATAATTTGATAATCGGTGTTAATTTATTACTGTAAATATATATAATGTAACCTTTTCATTTGCTCTATAGTGATTTTGCATGTTAAATTTATCCCTAAAAATTTTGTCCTTGGGTATTTTTTTTGAATTTTTTTAATATTTATTTTTCAGTTTTTGGTGGACACAACATCTTTATTTTATTTTTATGTGGTGCTGAGGATCGAACCCAGCGCCCCGCGCATGCCAGGTGAGCGCGTTACTGCTTTAGCCAGCCCCCCTTTGGTAGTTTCCAGTTTTTACTTTTTAGTTTTTTTTCTGCTAGTATATAGTATTTTTTATTGCCTTTTTATAACAGTGATATTATTTGTGAATAAGACAAGTTTTATTCCTTCTTTTACTATCTTTAAGTGTTTTTTTTTAGAGAGAGAGAGAGAGAGAGAGAGAGAATGAATTTTTAATATTTATTTATTTTTTTTAGTTCTCAGCGGACACAACATCTTTGTGGTGCTGAGGATCGAACCCGGGCCGCACACATGCCAGGCGAGCGCGCTACTGCTTGAGCCACATCCCCAGCCCTCTTTAAGTGTTTTAGTCAGCTTTTTCATCATGTGACTGAAAGAACTGGCAAGAATAATTAGAAAGGAAAAGTTGTTCTCACTCACAGTTTCATAGTTCTCAGTCCATGTCCATAGATGACTAACTCTGTAGCTCTGGACCTGAGATGAGGCAAAACATCATGGTGAAGGAGTAAAGTAGTTCAGGACCTGGCAATCAGGAAGCAGAGTGTTCTGCTCACCAGGGACAGAATAGAAGAAACCTCAAAGGCATGTCTGTAGTGACCTGGTTCCTATAGTCACATCCTTACATTTAGCACCCAGTTCATCTTTATCAGTGAAATAATCACTAACTAGGTTATAATGTTCATAATCTAATTGTTTTACCTCTGTATGTTTATTCTTATATTTTCTTCACACATAAACTCTGTTGGATTACACATATCTAAACTATAACATTCTGCCCTTGGCTTCCCAAAATTCATACCTGTTGCGACCTGCATGGCTGAACCCTAGAAACTGGTGAGGGGCAAAATGGGGGATTAAGAAAGACACACAAATACTTAGAAAGCTGGGCCCATGTGGGACATGGACCTTTGATGGAGGAACAGTGACCCAGAGCTAGCTCAGCACATTTATTATATAGGGTCTCACAATCATAGGGTCTCTGTAGTTAAAACTATAGAGGCATTGCTTTTTGTGCACTGAAAAGTTATAGAACTAGAAACATTTTTGTAGGTATTCTGCAGTGCTAGGAACATCCTGTTATTATCCTGTTGCATCCAAGAAGCCCATTGTCCAGAGTTTCTGCAAAGCAGGTAGGCTTGAAGTTATGTTTTTATGTTCAGAATTCTCTATCCCCTGCAGATGGTGTCTGAGCTCAAGGTCAAGACTCTTATTGTTCCATACCTTTTCATAGAACTTCCTCAGGCAGAGCTTTACTATAGTTCCTGTGCAATCTTGTTCTGTACCTTCGAACAGAAAGTTCCTAGAGTAAAGTGCAGCCAACAGTTCTGAAGCAGTCAAACATCATGATCCAAGTCACCACTCTCCACACATGCTCTTCTCAAAATGCAAAATATATTTAATCCATTTCCAAGAGTCCCTATAGTCTTAATAGTTTCAGCCTTACTCCAGAGTCTTCTCTGAGACTCGAGGCCGGTTCTCAGTGTAAGCCCTGTAAAAATCAAAAGCAAGTTACATATATCCAATGTATAATGGCACAGAGCAAACATTTTCATTTTATAAGAGAGAAGTAGCAGTATAGAAAGAAGGAATGGGACCAAAGCAAAACTGAAATCCAGCTGGGCAAATAAATCCTGTACCTTCACGTCCAGCCTCTGGGACATGTGGCATTGCAGTGTTCTCTCCAAAGGGCTTGTGTAGCTCTACCCTTATGGCCCTAACAATTGTAGTCCACATTGTTTTTCTCTTGGCTGCCTTGCTTAATTCCTATGGTTTTCTTCAGTAGATGTTCCATGGTACTGTTATCTCTTAATCTTGGGGGTCTTCAGCTTCCTTCTCAAATCTTTATGTGTCACTCACTTAGGGGCTTCCTGCAGGGATTCCAACTCTGCCACACTTTGTCTGACCTCCCAGGCCTTCTTTTGAAATCTTGGTGAAAGCCTCCTTGACACCTTAATTCCAGCGTCCTGCATTTCTGCAGAGCCAACACCATGTGTTTGATACCAGGTCTGCCACTGTCTTGAGCAGTAAGCAGTAACCAACCCTCCTGAGACCATGACAGCAGCAGCCTCTGGGTGCTTGGGTGGCTGAGCATAGCAAAATAACTTTCTACGCTATCCTGTACAAGCAGGGTGTCCCATAGTTTCATCTCAAAAGAATTTTTACTTTTACATCCTTCCGCCTGAAATGGGTTTGGTCTTATCAATGCCTTATTGTTTGTGGGTAAAGTATTAAGCATTTCTTTAGTGACTACAATCTCTTTAACAACCACACCTTCTTTAGTCCCAAGTTTTACTGGAAGTTTTCTGACCAAAATGCAAGTTTTTCAAATCTTTCTGCTTTGTTTTCTGGTTCTGATTATCACAGTAAGCTTGGCTAAACGCTGTCAGCAATATAGTGCTACCAATTAAGGATGTGCTGCCTTGAAATATCCTCCACCAGCTTAGTCTATCACCTTTAAATTCAGCCTCAAAATCTCAGGACATGGCAAAATGTAGATTACTTTTCCAGAATGTAACTTGAATGGTCTCTGTCTCACTTCCAATAGTGTACTTCTGTCTTCTGAAACCTCCTGAGCCCAGTCTTTACTATCCACAGTCCTATCTGCATTTCTTTCACCACAATTGCCCATTTAGCTCTGCTTACAACATTCTAAAAATTTTCCAACCTGCATCCCTAAACTTTTTTTTCTCCTGTAAATTCTTTTTTATTTTTCTAGCATTCCTAAACTTTTAATAATTGTTCCCACAAACTTCAAAAAGCTCCAAAAGCTTCTTAACCACATGGTGAGGTTAATCACAGCATCGACCCCACTTCTTGGTTCTAATTTCCGTTTCAGCTTTTTTTTTTTTTTTTGTTGTTGTTGTTGCTGAAAGAACACATAAGAACAGTGTTTAGAGGAGAGTAAGATTATTTGGAGCTCAAGGTTTCAGAGGTCTTAGTTCATTGATGATCTACTCCATTGCTCTGGGCTGTTGGTGAGGCAGAATATAATGGTGGAAGAGTGTGGAGGAGGAAAACAGCTCAGGACCTAGCAATCAGAAAGCAGAGTGTTTTGTTCACCAGGGACAAACCTCTAAGGCATGTCCCCAGTGACTTAACTCCACCAGCCACATCCTTCCTATAGTTACCATGCAGTTAATCCCGACCAGTGGATTAACACACTGATTAGGTTATAATGCTCTTAAGCTAATTATTTTACCTCTAAACTTTATTTTTAAAAAAATCTCTCACGTTAACTTTTGGAGGGAGGCACCACATATCTAAACTGTAACATTAAGCCTTTCATTTCTTATTACCTTACTGGACTGTATGGTATTCTCATCACCACGTTGAAGATAAATAGAGTGGATGTCCTTGTCTTGTCCTTAATGTTAAGGGGAAAGCAGTTAATCTTTTACCAGTGACTGGAATGATTAGCAGTGTACTTTTTTCTAGATTAAAAACAAAGAGATGGAGGATGATCCCTTTATTTCCATTTTAGCAAGATTTTTATTTTTATTTTTTTATTTTAAAATATTTTAAAAAAGTGTTTATTTTTTAGTTGTAGTTGGACACAATATCTTTATTTTATTCATTTTTATGTGGTGCTGAGGATCGAACCCAGGGCCTTGTACATGCTAGGCAAGTGTTCTACTGCTGAGCCACAACCCCAGCCCAAGATTTTTATTTTTAAATTTTGAATGGATGTTGAATTTTGTTAACTCCACCTTCCTTTTTTGTTTGAAATTTTTATTATTTTAGTTTTCCATTTTAAAGAAGTACTTTTTTTTTCCCTTTTAAAGCTGTTTGACTTCCTCCTCCTCCTCCTCCTCCTTCTCCTCCTCCTCCTCCTCCATCATTGTGAACATATGAGGGATTTATTGTAGTAATGGATGTTTACCAGAGGGGGAACTGGTTGTGTACTACTGAGTCTGGTGATAGGCTTGAAGTCAGTAGAATTGTCAGTTGGAAAGGGAAAGTAGACATGAAGGGGAGAGCTTGATTGTACTGGAAACTGCAAAGGTGATTTGGAAGTCATGGAAATAACCCAGGATCCCAAGCTTGCAACTTGATGATGTGGTAATGTACAATAGCTAAGGCTCACTTTATCATGGAGCTATACACAAACCTGTCCCAGGATTAGTTATAGAACCTAAAGAAGGATCTGATAAGAGATGGGGTTGTTGTGGGTTCAGTAGCTATCCCATGTCAAAGGTGAGCCAAGAGGTCCATGTCTGTGAAAGTACCTGATCTTATGTAGAATTTCTGCACATTACTGGCATGCTGCTACTTTACTTTTGTCTTCTAAATGTCATGAGAATTTTCTTTTGAGGCCAAGCCTAACCCACATCTGTGTAGGGATCAAAATTTGGAGAAGTGTAGTTACAACCTAGGTATGTTAATAGAATACAGAGCCATGACAATCCACCCCTTGTTACCATGCCACCTATGCCATACACCTCTTTAGTCAGAGAAACTTGCAAATAAAAGACTGTTATAAAATTAAACTTTTGTTATGCATAGTGAAACTATATATTATTGAAATAATACACAAACCCTCTTCTAAAAGAAGATATTAAATCCATTTGTCCCTTGTTGGATTAGTTTTCATTTTACCTAAGTTAATACTACGTAATTTAAATGCTGCCACATGAAGTTAGCTACTATTAGGTGAATGTAGGAAGAGTGATAAAAAGTATATTGGTTACTGTGTACACACTTTTGTATTAAAACAAGAGAAAATATTCATAGAGTTCTTATTTCTGTAGCTAGGTATGTGGTATAGTTGTTATCTGTAATTGCCTTCTTCCACTGACATTTCATATTTACTCTCTCTTTGGCAACTATCTCATCTAGCTGTGGTCTTTTTGCCTGGTGGGGTGGCCCAAACTTTAATTCTTTCAGGGTCTGGTAATTAGCAGTTCTGCCTGGATTGTTTTTACTGACTTTAATGATAATACATGAAAATAGTAAATGTAACCCCAAAGAAACTGCTGCATTTCAGACATTATTTTTTTTTAAATTTTTTTTAGTTGTAGTCAGACTCAATACCTTTATTTATTTTTATGTGGTGTTGAGGATCGAACCCAGTGCCTTGCATGTGCTAGGTGAGTGCTCTATCGCTGAGCCCCAGCCCTCCAGACATTCTTTTTTTTTTTTTTTAAAGGGGGGGGGAGAGAGAGAGAGAGAGAGAGAGAGAGAGAGAGAGAGAGAGAGAGAGAATGAGAGAGAATGAGAGAATTTTAGAATTTATTTTTCAGTTTTTGGCGGACACAACATCTTTGTATGTGGTGCTGAGGATCGAACTGGGGCCGCATGCATGCCAGGCGAGTGCGCTACCGCTTGAGCCACATCCCCAGCCCCCAGACATTCTTTTTGTTAGCCTTTTTGTGTACCTTGATAGTCAAATCAGTTATCCCAGTCAGTTATGTAACCCCCTTTGTTGGTTAATTCATTGTCAGGAAGACCAAAAGTGGTTGATTGGCAGTCTGAGTTTCCAGTTTAATGGTGTCATTGCTGCATTCCTTGGTGGAAACATTCCTTTCTTGGGAATGAAGACTTCTAAATTCACAAAACCTAATGTTGGGATTGAAAGAAAAAAATGAAAAAAAAAGACGAACATGTTTATGTGCTTATGGGAATAAGCTAATAGAGGAAGAATGACACTGAAGACAGGAGAGAGATTTTATGATTGCTGGAGCAGTGGTCTTGAGGAAAGAATTGACTTTACTACAAGGATTGGCTTTAAGAGTTCCGACAACTTCTATTAGGAAGAGACAGTTTATGGGCATGGATGCGTGTAGGCTGATAGATGGTGGTTGTTATTACATATCAATGACTTAAGAAGCAAAGTTAGCAATTAAGAACGAGAATGTGCTAATACAAATGAACATAGGTCAATCTCAGAATACTTGAGGATTTAATAAGGTACAATTGCTCAGCTTTCTGTCACTTTGACCAAACACCTGAGATAAACAAAAAATATTAAAGATTTATTTTTGTTCATGGTTTTAGAGGTTTCAATCCATGGTTGGCTGACTCCATTGGTTTGGGTTTGAGATGAGGGAGAACATCATTATAGTGGGTATGTGGGGCAGAGATTGCTTACTTCATGGAAGCCAGGAAGAGAGAGAGGGGGTGGGGAGGGAGGTGTGTGGGGGCTGGGGATAAAATGTGACTTCAGAAGGCATGCTGCAGTTACTTCCTCTTTCATCTAGCCTCAGCTCCTAGTTTTCTCCATTTCCTAGAAGTACTATGAGCTGGGAACCAAGCCTTCAATGCATATCCTTTGGGGGACATTCCAGATACAAATCATCACAGGTACCTAATACACAAATATTTACTTATGTTGAAAGAATTGTTAATATCCAGGAAAGTGCCCAGTAAACTAATGGAGTGGCTCTTAGCAACTGAGTTCTAATTCTTGTTCTGTTATTTATTTTGGGAATTTTTTTTTATTTGCTTAAAGGAGGAAACTGTTGCATATACTATTTTAAGTTTTTATAAATTACTTTGAAATTAATGTAAAATAGGAAAATACTCTTTTCAGGAAGGAAAATATTACAGCAGTATTAAACGTCTGTCACATCTATTCTGACACTGGAAGTTATAGAAAGTAATGTAGACTGTGTCTTTACTAATTCCACTTTTTTCGCTGTGTGTTTCAAACAACTGTTTCTCTGCAGTAACACTCCTTCCCTAACCCCAAATACAGTGGCATAAAACACTGCGTTATTACTCATGAATCTATGGATCAAATAAGTGGTTCTGATCATGTGGGCATTGTTCATATCTGTGGTCACTTGGTGGGTTGACCGGAGTGCGGCTTGTTTTGGTGTGTTAGCTGGTTCTCTGCTGGAAAATGGAGGGTGACTAAGTCACGTGTATCTTACCATTTATAAGACCAGTCTGGACTTGTTCACAACATAGTGGTGACAGGATTTCAAGAGAGTGAGGGGAAACTGGCAGAATCTCTTCCCTTGGTCCAAGGCACGTCTTTTTTTCCCTCCCTGTGTTTAGTGGGGAGAGAACCTAAGACCTTGCATATACTAGGCAAATGTTTTACCACTGAGCCTCATCCCCAGCTCCTAAGGCAAGTCTTTGAAGCCAGACTAAATTCAAGTTGTGGGAAAAACCACCTCTGCATCTTGAAGGAAGGACCTGCTTGGTCACATTGAAAGGTATATGAATATAAGGGGGCATTGGAGAATTGGGGCCATTTTTATAATAGTTTTGCCATGCAGTGTGATCTTGTCCCACTCCCCCCCCCCTCCCGCCTTAGGAGAATAATGATACTTTCTGAAAGATTATTTAAGAATTAGATAAAATAATCTACGTGAAGTATTTATGGAATATAGTAGTCTCTATTTATATTTTAGGTTTTCCTGTCTCTGGTTTCAGTTACCCACAGTCAGTCCAAAAATGTAAATGAAAAATCCAGAAATAAACATAAATTTTAAATTGTGTGTTGTTAGGATAAAGTCTTACAACTGTCTTACCTGTGATACGAGTCATCGTTTTGTCCAGCATATCCTTGTTTCTATATGTACCTGCTTGGTACTCATTTCGTATCTCAGTTATCAGCTTGACTTTCATGACATCACAGTGCTTAATGTTCAAGTACCTTATTTCATTTTACAGTTGTCCCAAAGTAAGAGTAGTGATGCTGGCAGGTCTGACAGACCAAAGAAAAGCTGTGTAAGGTCCTTTTGTTAAATGAAAAGGTGAAAGTTCTTGACTTAAAAGTTCTTGAAAGGAAAAAAAATATGCTGAGGTTGCTAAGATCTATGGCAATTTATTGTTTTTAGTTTATTGTGCCTCATTTATAAATTTTGAATATTATATATGTTTATGTAGGAAAATGTATATATAGAGCTTGGTACTATCTATGGTTTTACACATCCAGTGGGGGTCTTCAGACTTATCTTCTACTAATATGGGTGAACTATTGTAATGGATGTATGCCAGTAATACTTAATAAATGTTAAATGTTATTACTCGGTAATAATAATAATTATGCAGGGGTTTATATTTATGACTAAGTCCTCATAATTATCCTGTAATACCTTCATTATCTCCTTATAGTTGAGACATTGTTGCTTAACTTAGCAATATAGTAAGACTGGCAGTAGATACAACATTTGAATCAAAAAGAATTTTTAACATCTAAATCATTTCTTTGAGAACCAATATAGTGGTTAAAAATGTTGGCTGTAGAACTTCTGACTTTGCCCTAACCCTCCGTAGTTATTTAGCTTTGGGCTAATTACTTATCTGCATGTGTCTGACTCTAGGAAAAAGTCTACTTACAGGGTTGTTGGTAAGGATGAAATGAATTAATACATATTAAATGTTTAAAATCATGAGACCAGGCTAGGCATTCAATACATTATTTCTCCTCCTTTAATTATTACACTATGCTGCCTTTAATCTAAACCTTTTAAAACCTTTCTTATTGAAGTTAAAATGATCATGACATTACTACCTTCCTTTTTAGAGTCATTTAACTTTTCATTAAGCATTTTTAAAAAGAGCAGGTATAAAATGATCAAAAGTTATGATTTAATTTCCTAATGTAGGGCTGGGGTTGTGGCTCAGTGGTAGAGCACTTACCTACTATGTGTGAGGCATTGGGTTTGATTCTCAGCACTGCATATAAATAAATATAATAAAGACCATTGACAACTAAAAAATTATTTAAAAAATTTTCTAATATAATAATTGTGGGTTTTACTAATGCAAAGTTATTATATAAGGACATTTCAGTTTGGAGAAAAACTATTCATTAGTACTTGATTCTTTTTCTTTTTTCTACATTCCCATTCTAAGCTTTTCCTGTGTAATGTCATTCATTTCCAGTGGCTTCTATACTATATTGGTTACTCCCAAATCAGCACCTGAAGTTTGAACTCATTCTTGATTTTCATTCATTCATTTTTCTTCTCTTTCGAAGAGTTACCTTCCTTTCCTTTTGTCTCAAATCTCTCTCTTTCCATTTATACTTTTTGTTTTTGGTTTAGTTGGGATTTTAACTTTATTTTTTCCTTAAATGAGTTTAGTAGCCTCTTAACTACTCTCTCAACTTCAATCTAAACATTTTTCTATTGTATCCTCCAGGAACTGTCAGACAGTTTTTGCAAAAGACTTTTGATCAATTTACTCCCCTTCTTTTTAGTTGAACTTCCTATTGCCTGTAAAAAAAAGGGGGGGGGGGAGACGAGCATTCAGACTTCTTGATAAATCTGACTTTGCTTCCCTCTCCAGCAGAATCTTCAGTTAACTCCTAAAAGAAATTTTGGAGTTGTAGTTATATGAAATTATTGAATTATTAAAATTATTATCTGTCATATTCTCTTTCACTTCTTTGAGTGTGCCTATACTTTTAAATTTATCAAAATCCTCTGCCTAGGTTTATTCTGTTGACCCAACTTTCAGACTGTGCATCTTTTTAAAGATTTAACTGTATGCGATTTCTGAGGGAGTTTTTTTACCCCATTGTCTCACTTTCTGATTCCTAGAATTTTTACTTGTCTGATACTTGCTTTTATTATAGCAATTATTGCGTTGGTTTTAAAAAATAATTTAAGTTGTAGCTTACTTGCCATAATAGTTCACTAAAGTATGTAGCTCAGTTGGTTAGTGTATTCACAGAGTTGTGCATCTGCAATTCCATAACAGTTTCATTACCCTAAAAGAAAATCTATACCTGTTAGCCAACACCCTCTGCTGTAGTTTGAATGTGTTGGAAACTTGATCCCCAAGGTGAAGTTGTCCTGAAGGCACAATGAATGGATTAATGCCATTATCTTGCATGTGGGTTCCTTATAAAAGGAGGAGTTCAGCCCCTTTCTTTTTCTTGCCTGTGCGATGCCTTCTATCATATTAGGACACACAAGAAGATCCTCACCTAGTGCTAACCCTGTGGTTTTAGATTTTTCAACCTCTATAATTTGAACCCAATCAATTTTTCTTCATTATTAATTACCCGTTCTGTGGATTCTGTTACAGCAGAACAAAATGCACTAAGATACCCCTGTTATGATTTTTTTGGGGTGCTGGGGATTGAACCCAGGGGTGTTTAACCATTGAGCAAATTCCCCAGCCCCCCCCCTTTTTTTTTTTAGAGACAGGGTCTTTCTGGGTTGCTAAGTACCTGGCTAAGTTGCTGAGACTGGCTTTGAATTCGAGATCCTCCTGTCTCAGCTACCCAAGCAGCTGGATTTACAGGTGTGTGGTACCACACCTGGCCATTGTTATAATTTATGTGTGTCTCCCCAAGGTTCATGTGTTAAGGTTTGGTCCTTAGGGTGGTACTTTTTGGACGTGGTAGGACTTTTAGGAGGTGGGGCCTAGTGGAAAGTTTAGGTCATTGGGGGCATTTTTCATCAGGCAATTGTAGTGAGTAGTTTTGCTTCACCATAAGCTTTTTCTGTGATGTACCACCCCTGCCAGAGGCCCAAAGCAATGGGGCCACCTGGTCCTGGACTGGAACCCATAGAACTGTGAGCAAAATGAACCTTTTATTTCTGTAAGTTAAATTGTCTCAGTGATAGGAAACAGAATAGTGCACCTTGTTACTTACATCCCCCAACCCCAGTTCTAATATCTTTTTGTCTGTAGATGTGCCTATTCTGAACATTTTAAATGAATGGAAATGTACAATATTTGGCGTTTTGTAATTGATAGCTTTATTTAGCATGCTTTTCCAAGTTCATTTGTGGTTTAGCATATTAGTATGTTATTTATTTTTATTGCCACATGGTATTTCATTGCATGGATATACTACATTTTATTGATCCATTCATGGGTTGGTTGACATTTGGGTTATTTCTACCTTTTCTCTATTTGAATATGATTATGAATACTCATGTGCATGTTTATGCATATTTCTGGTGTGTGTATACCTATGAGTGGAATTGCTGGATCACATGGTAACTCCTTGTTTAACTTAGATGCTGGACTATTTTCAAAGCTACTTTACCATCTTACATTCCCACCAACTGTGTATAAATGTTTCAGTTTCTTCCCATCTTTGCCATACTTCCCTTCAGGGATTACTTCAATGGTTAGTTAGTATTCTCATAATCCAATCATTTCTCTTCTGAACCTTTTTGCATTGTCTCACATGTGAGCTTTTGGGAGATACCTTATATCCAAACCATATTACTAATTATTAAGCATTCTTGATTTTCATTGTTTATGCTTTTGGTGTCATATAGCTAAGAAAGTACTGCTTAATGTAACATCATAAATATTTAAGCCTGTGTTTTCTTTTAGGAGTTTTATAGTTTCATCTTTTAGAGTTAAAATTTTAATCCCTTTTGAGTTAATTCTTTGTGTATGGTGTGTGGTGTGTATATCCATTTTTTTGCATGTTTGTGGTATATCCATCTAGAACGATCTGTTGAAATGACTGGTCTTTCCCTTTTGTCTTAGCATACTTATTGAAAATCAGTTGATTATAAATATGAGGACTTATAATTGGACTCACAGTTTGAGTCCATTGATTTATATATCATTATGCCAATGCTGTACCATCTTAGTTACTGTAGCTTTGCAGTAAGTTATGAAATTGGGAAGTGTGAGATTCTAGTTTTTTAATTTTGTTTTTCTTTTTTAGTGTGCTGGGGATAGAACGCAGGTCGTCTACCATTGAGCTATACTTCCACTCTTTAATTACCCTCTACTATAAAATTCTTTTGATTATCCTGGGTTCCTTGAATTTCTTTGTGAATTTTAGGATGAGCCTGTTAATTTCAGCAAAGAAGTTAATTGAGATTCACATTGGAATTTAATAATTTACTCATCTGTCTGAAATATTTAAATATTGATTTCTTATAATTTGTGAGGTAGGCAGAATAGATGTTGTTTATTTCACAAAGTAGATGTATTCAGAATGGTCAAATGAGTTATCTAAGTTGAAACTGTTGTTTTCAGGTAATTTTGATTATATTTATTCATGTGACTCCTTTTTGTAGCCTCCTTTTTTGGAATTATATTAGAGATTTTGTGGTTTTCTAAGACTATTATTTATGTTCTGTAGTAGCAAATTATTCAGTTTAGTGAGTTTGTCCCCTTTATTAATTTTTTTACATAGTTTTTTTTATTAGAGCTTAATAATTATACATGGTAGTTGGGTTCATCCTGACAAACTCATACATGCATGGAAATCAATTTCAGTTCATGATCCCCCCTTTTTATTTATTTTTATATTGACAAGTACATACAAAGTAAACTTATAAGTGAACAAGTTCTTGAATTTTTGAACACATGCCTTTGTAACCAGCATCCAGATCAAGAAATAGAGCATTACCAACACCCAGACTTCCTCCTTTGTGTCCCTTTCAGATACTATTCCCCTATGGGGTAACCATTAAAACCTGACTTAAAACATTTTAACCTGACTTAAAACATCATATTAGTTTTGCCTAATTTTGAATTTTATAAAAATTTGACTCATACCTGCATGTAGTCTTTTTTGTGTCTGACTCGAAACTCAACATGGTATTTGTGAGATTTATCCATATAGTTGAATGTAGTAGAATAAGCAGTGATATTCCTGGCACTTTTATTATTACTGTGTTTTCATTTGTTCATCAGATAATCTTGAGTTATTTGCAAAATCATATTGTACAGAGATGAATTGGAATTTGTGGGAATTAGAATATTTATGGGGTGACTAGGGAGATACCTGGTATACAGAAATCAAAAGGACTACCATGATAATTTATTATAAAAAGCCTATGTATTGAATCAAGAGTAGACAGCTGCTAGTAGGACTGACTGCACTCTATTACTTTGTGCTTTTTTTTTTTTTTTTTTTTTTGGTAATTTTTAGTTCTTTGGGACATTTTTGTAGGGAGTTTGATGAGGGTATCTGATATTGTTAAAAACCTTTATTGAACTTCTGGTCATTTTCATGTGGTGAAGAGAGTATGAATTTTGGAATTAAATTCCAGGTTTATCGGTTACAAGCTTTGTGGACCAAGTGAACTATAGATTATCATAAATGTGGACATCCTATAGCTCAGGATTGCTGGAAAAATGAATAGCACAGACTATGTAAAAGTGACTTATTTAGTCCTTGGAAAATAGGCATCCAGTGAATATTAGTCTTATTCTTTTATTTATATTATGTGGTAGGTACAATAATTTGTCAGTCTAGAAGTATACTTCTGTTTTCAAAAAACTAAGGTATTTTTTTGATGTATTTGATAAAAGCCAAGATTTCCTTGATACTATGAAATAGTTATTCCTTGGGGTCTAAACATATGTCAAGCCAGGCTCGGTAGCACACGCCTGTAATCCCAGCATCTTGGGAGGCTGAGAAATGAGGATCGTGAGTTCAAAGCCAGCCTCAGCATTTTAGTAAGGCGCTAAGCAACTCAGTCAGATCTTGTCTCTTTAAAAGAGTACAGAAAAGGGCTAAAGGGCTGGGGATGTGGCTCAGTGGTTAAGTGCCCCTGAGTTCAATCCTTGATACCAAAAAGAAGAAGAAAAAAAATCAAGATGCTAAGCTACAAATAATTTATTACTTTTTCCTCTCCTCTTGAACTTTAAACAAATTCATATTTTTAAAAATATATTTTAAATACATAAAAATATGATGCACAAATGGGATCATACTATATATGCTATTTTGCCTTTTCAATTTGTTGATGTAGTTTGGACATTGATTAGTGTAGCACAAAAAATGCCTTACCACTTTTAGTTTCATATGGTAACACCAAAAATTATTTTAACATTTTTGTTTTAGGACCCATAGGTAATTTTCAGTATTTTGCTGATACACCCATATCTGTTTGTAAGTACAACTTTTTTTTTTTTTTTAAGTCTAGATTGCCATTGCTTAATATCTGAGCCACAGGAATTTGGTAAAAGTGGAACCAAGAGCACTGATGGAACCATAATGAAATCTTTTAAATTTTGAGATTATTTATTTACGCAACATAATATGCATCTTTTTAAATTTTTTAAATTGTAGATGGATACAATACCTTTATTTTTTGTGTGGTGCTGAGGATTGAACCCAGTGAGGTTGAACCCAGTTGAGCTCATGTGAGGTGAGCACTCTACTATTGAGCTACAACCCCAGCCCTAAATGCATTTTTTTTAAAGAGGGAGAGATAGAGATAGAGATGCATTTGTCAGCGCTTGCCTCTATTATTCTACTTTTTAAAAAATTTAATATTTTTAGTTGTAGATGGGCACAATTTATTTATCTATCTATCTATCTATCTATTTATTTATTTATGGTGCTGAGGACCGAATCCAGTGCCTCACACATGCTAGGCAAGTGCTCTACCACTGAGTCACAGTGTTTCCCAATATGCATCTTTTGTAATTAAAGATAGTTGAACTGGGAAATTTTGTTCCTTGACTATTTATTACTTTATTTTTTTACCACATGATTGTCACATATTTTGTCTTTTTTTTTTTTTATTTGCAAAGAAGTGGGGTGCATTTAAAAAAATTACTGGTGTTACTTAAAAGCTATTTATTTCTATACTATCTTTGGTGAAATATTAGAATGCAGAGTATACTCATGAATATATGTTAAAATTGAATAGTCCCAATCTATGCACATCATTTCTTCATTTATGATTTGTGATTACAGTAAAAATATTACCCTTATGAAAATTTACTACAGTGTTGTGAAGTATGGAATTTAATCTTCTGTGTCTAAAGATTCTGCTGCTGTCATTGGTTGCACATCTCACACTCAGTCCTCAGTGCTACTCTTAAGGTTGCCATTAGTACTGCAGTTCTCTGAATAAATCACACGAGTGGATTTTTGGAAAAACATTGACAAGTGCCCTGAGAATGCTAGACTCGCATGCAGCTCAGTGTGTGAGAAGACAGTGCTCATCCATGTGCCTTTTAAGTGGCATGAGAATTATAGTATGTGGCCATTACACAATGAATGGTTATAAGCCAATTTTTGAACTGAGGGAAAAACAAAACAAAACAAGGTATGACAATGATTGGTGGCAATTATGTGGTGAAATATGATAATCCTGATTAATATTGTGAGCACCTTGTACTTGTCTATGTGGAAATGCTCTAATGTTTGTAAGTTTATTTGCTCTTTTCTTCTGAAAAGTACTGTATATTAAAAGATTTTATCTCCTTGATTTTCCCTAAGGGATTTAAATAAATCAGGAATAATGCTCAGATGATCTTGTGCATTTTCTTTTTTTCCTCTTAATACAATACAATTATCAAAAGATTCTCTGATTTTGACAATCTTTGCAGCGAGAATTCTTGTAAAAGAGAGTGTGCCTATTAGGGATACAGTTAAATCATGTCCATATTATTTGTTTCATTAAAAAAAAATTCCTGAGCTATGGTCAGAATCACCTCTGGCCAGAAAAAGTGCTATATCCCAATGAGTTTAAGTTTGTTTTATCCTAAACTTTTTATTTACTGCAAAGGGGGATGGACTTATCTTGACTATCTTGGTCAGTTAGGGCCTTCTTATGGAGTTGTTTGTTAGTACTTCTAAATTCATTGCAGCTGAATTATTAGAGAGGGCTGTAAAGGTTGTGGGGGTAGCAGCCCATATCTACAACATAGCCACATTGTTTTGAGTATCTTGGCAATGTAAAAATATGAGATAAATAAGAAAATATGCTGGAAAGGAAGAGACCAATATGGCAAAAGCTATTATAAGTTTCTTATTCAGTAGCCATTCTTCCTTTTCTTTCTTGCAGACAGAACTCAGTTTTTAACATGTATTCAATGGCTTTGTGCTAATAGGAGGCTGGTCCCAGTGAACCCCAAGGGTCAAGTAATAGTAATGTAAAGCAACTGTGGCAATTCCACTGCCCTTGGCAGCATTTGGTTTAATAATGGTATTATTACCTGCTTCCATTTTTTACTAGTTCATTTGGTGTAAAATCCTTTCTCATTGTGGTCTTAACTTGTATTTTTCTCATTAGAAATGGAGTGGGCAACTTGTCAACTATTTATTGGATATTTTGTGATGTACTTGATAGTGCCATTTGTTCTAATGGATTCTTCATTTTTCTTCATTATTTATAGATGTTCTTTATACTAGTTACTATCTCAGTTCATTGGTACTGCTATAAAAAATTTTATGAAACTGGGTAATTTATAAAGAACAGATTTTTTTTTTTTTTTTTTCCCTCATGGGTGGTTCTGGAGACTAGATAGTCCCAAGATAAGGACACCAGAAGGTTTGGTTATCTGGTGAGGTCTTCATTCTCCAGAGAGAACCACTGTGTCCTTACACTGCAGAAAGAAGGTAGATAGTCCACAGAGCCAAACTCTGTGTGAGCTTCTTTTATAAGGGTATTAATCCCATTCACAAAGGAGGAACTCTTAATTGCCTCTTAAAAGTCCCCCTCTTAATAACTGTCACATTGGCTATTAAGTTTCAGCATCTGAATTTTGGAAGGGACACATTCAAACCATATCACTAACTTAAAAGAAATTATTTTGTGAATTGCAAATGCCTTCTATATTGAAATTTTAGTTTCATTTCTTTGGTGTCTTGTTAAAAATAGTGAATTTTAATATAGTAAAGTTTGTCAGTCTTTGATGATTTGCTTTTGTATATTTATATAGTTATTTATGTATATATATTTAGTTTGGTTTAAGGCATTCTTTCAAAGTTGGGTAATAAAAATAATATTTTGTTTTAAAGCCTGCCTTTCTTTAGTCTACTGGGGATGATTTCTTTCCGGTTTTTTCCCTACCAGTAGTGGGTTAGGGATCAAAATTAATATTTTGCCCCATGAATAGTTTTCTCAGCCTCATTTTCAAAAAATGCGTCCTTCCTACAAGTCCTAATCAACTTTCTTTATGTATGCGGACTTAATTCTGTTCTGTGGTTTATTTGTCATCCTCATGATGACTCCTCATTGCCTTAATTACTACAACTTTGTACAAGTCTGGCTGTCTAGTGAGACAGATTCCTTCCACCTTATAGTTCAGAGTTGTTTGGACCCCTTGCATGTATCATTTTAAAATCTGGTGCTGAGGTTTTTGAGGTGCCTTGTTGAATAGATTACTTTTGGGGGAAGAATAGATTACTCTGGGGGAAGAATTTGGAACGAAGAATTCATTAGAACATTTTTATGATATGAACTTAGCATATCTCTAATAATTCAGATTTTCTTCATTATTTTTGTAGTAGAATGTTGTAATTTTCTCCACATAGTACTGAGTCACCTTTTCTAGATTTATTTTTTTTAAAGGTTTCTTGCCTTTTTCACTCCTGCCCCCCAACGGAACCAGAACCCAGGCCTTGTGCATGCTAGGCAAGTGCTCTACCACTGAGCTACTGAGCTACATTTCTTAAATTTTTTGGTTTTAAATTATATATCCAGCTGCTTTGGCTGATGTGTTTAGTAAATTTATCTGAGCTTTTGCATACTAGATTGTCCACATTGTTTTATTTCCTCAATACTTTTTGTTTTTTGAGTTTCTGTATGGAAAATCTTATTACTTGCAAATAAAGAGACTAGTGTCTTTCCAATTCTTATGCCATTGAATTCTTTTTCTTAGTGTACTAAGATACTTTGCTAAAAAAGTATTATTGATAGTGGGATTCTGATTGATTCCCTTTTTAGAGGGAATACATGATGGGTTTCACCATTAAGAATGATGTTTGTGCCTGGTGCGGTGGCGCATGCCTGTAATTCCAGCAGCTTGGGAAGTGAGTTTAAAGCCAGCCTCAGTGACAGTTAGGTACTAAGCAACTCAGTGAGACCCTGTCTCTAAATGAAATACAAAATAGAGCTGGGGATGTGGCTCAGTGGTTGAGTGCCCCTGAGTTCAATTTCCAGTACCTTCCCCCACAAAAGAATGATGTTTGTTGTTAGTTTCTCTTGTGTAAACTCAGTTTCTTTTTAAATTTTTGTTATAATATATTCATCCACTCAAACAATAAAAGTATAATTTGATCAATTTCATTCTCAGGCCCTTTCCTCTTTCCCCCTTGTTTTCCTTCTATTCTAGTGGTCTCCCTTCTATTTTTTAAAATTTATGGTAATTATTTTTTTTTGTGTGTGTTTTTTATCAAATGAGTACTAATTTCTATACCAGTTAAGTTAGATTTTTTTCCCTCAATATATTGATATGGTGAATGATATCGATAATTGATTTTTTTTCTGGTTATAAACTAATCTTGCATAAACCCAGTTTGGTCATAATATTGTTTGTTGCATTAGGCAATATAGTAACTACTAGCTACATGTGACAATTTAAATTTAAATTAAGATGAAATAAAAATCTAGTTCTTCAGTCATACTAACCACACTTTGCTAATTGTGATAAGTGGCTGTTGTACTGGAAAACGCAAATTATAGAACATTTCCATTATTGTGGAAAGTTCTATTAGTGCTGTGATTTATCTTTTTAAGTATATTTCTGGAGTTATTTGGCTCACCTGTGCATGCATGTGTGTTTGTGAGTTCTCATGTTGTATTCTATTTTATAAGAGGAAAAGTATTCTCTTTGTTTCTGTTTTCTGGAAGAATTTGGATAAGATGGAGAACCATTTTGTTATTTGAAATAACTGATCAAACTATTTGTGGGAAGATTTTAACTTATTCAATTTCTTTAAAGATTACTATTCAGGTTTTCAAAATTTTTTTTCTTGAATGTTTTGTTACTTATGTTTTTCTGTAAAATTAAATAATTTGAGATACCAAATTTATTGGCATGAAGCAAGAGAGCCATCCTCTTTTTGTAAATAAAATCAATAAATGGGCAAGGGAACTGAACAGACACTTCACAGAAGAATAAATATGGTAAACAAACATGAAAAAATGTTCAACATCTAGCAGTTAAAAAAATGCAAATTAAAACTACACTGAGATTTCATCTTACTCCAGTCAGAATGGCAATTATCAAGAATATAAGTAATAATAAATGTTGGCGAGGATGTGGAGAAAAAGTTACACTCACACATTCCTGGTGGGCCTGCAAGTTGGTGCAGCCACTATGGAAAGCAGTATGGAGATTCCTCATAAAATGTGGAATGGAACCACCATTTGACCCAGCTATCCCTAACTGTATATATATATAACTATCTATCTATCTATATATCAATGTTATAGCAGTTCAATTTACAATAGCTTAGCAATGGAACCAACCTAGGTGCCCTTCAATAAATGAATGGTTGAAGAAAATGTGGTACATATGCATAATGGAATAGTACTCAAGAAGAATGAAATTAAGGCATTTGCCAGTAAGTGAATAGAACTGGATACTATCATGTTAAGTGAAATAAGCCAATCCCAAAAGACCAAAGGCTGAATGTTCTCTCTGATATGTAGATGCTGATACACAATTGGGGTAGGGTGGGGGCATGTAGAAATTCATTGGATTAGACAAAGGGGAATGAAGGGAAAGGAGGAGAGTGAGGATAGGAAAGACAGTAGGGAGTGAGGATAGGAAAGACATGACTTTCCTGTGTTCATATGTGAACACATGACCAGTGTAACTGCACATCATGTACAACCACAAGAATGGGAAGTTTTACTTCATGTATGCATAGTATGTAAAAATATATTCTACTGTCATATATAACTAAAAAGAACAAATAAAAAAATAATGAGAAAGTTTGCCAATCCCTGGTTTAAAGTATACTTTGTTATTCTTTTAATAGTCCCTTTAATCTCTGTAGTGATAACCCCTACCTTTTTAATTCCTGTAGTTAAACTTTTTTCCTATTATTGACCAGCCTCATAAGAGACGTGCCTAAATGAAGTCTCCTATTTAAATTTTGTTGTTATACTTTTAAATTTTTTTCTAGTTTTTTGAGTTAATTGTTGGGTCATGACCCCACTCTCACCCCCTGCTTCTAAGTTTGATGCTTACATCACCTATTTTAAGTCTTTTCATATGAACATTTATGGCTCTAAAGTTTACTAACTGTACCACTTGCCTTAATTCCTCCAAGTTTTATTTGTATTATTTATCACTCAGTTATAATTATTATTTCTATGTTTTAACATTTCCTAATGTGTAGCAGTTTCTTGCTATACATTAGGAATAATGGAAAAGGTGTGTTAAAATTTGTACGGTGTCAGTGGCTTTGTCATTTTATCCCATTGCGTCTATAATTTTTTGTTATTTAATAGTTTATGGAAATTTAAAATTACTTTCCAGGTGGTTTGAATCTTTTAATCATTTTATGATGGCTTCTCTGTATCTTAAAATTTGTGTTTTAAGAAATCTGTTTGGTCTGATAAGAACATAAGCTTCTGCCTTTCTTTTCATTATAGTTTTCGTTTTCTATTTGCACTACTTTTCCATTTTCTTTGCTTGCTTTTTAGAAAAAAAAATTTTCATTTGTTCACTATCCACTTCTTTCTTTCTGTAGTTATAGCCCACAGTATATTTCCTTTTTTGGCTTACTCTTGAAATTCTAGTCTTTTTCAAAGTTGACACAGCGATCCTTTTACTTTGGTCAATACTCACCTTCCAATTTCTATGTTGATGTTGTATATCATTTTATTTTAGTTCTCCTTTTGTCCCCCCAATTAGACTTGTCATTATGTACAATGATTGTTTATATTTTGCTTCCACATTCATAATTTCTTATTCTTTATTTTCACCTACTAGAATATCAATTTTTTCTGACTTCTAGTGTTTCTTAATTCCCTTTTAAATTTGTCATCTATTTGTCTCTGGGTTAGGTAGCATTATTCACATTACTAATTTTTATGATTCTCTTGCCATCTTAAATTGTTTAACCTGAAATTTAAAAATTAACAATTACTTTTTTAAAAAAAATTTTTTTTAGTTGTGGATATGCCTTTATTTATTTATTTTATTTATTCGTATGCGGTGCTGAGAACTGAACCCAGAGCCTCAAACATGCCAGACAAGTGTGCTATCACTGAGCCCCAGCCTCAGCCCAACAATTAATTTTTATTAAAGCATTCTTTTCTGCAGTCCCTCTTATTTCCAGCAGGTGCTTGATTTTTTTTTTTTTTTTGCCGATTTTGTGATTTTATTAAAAAAACTTTTCTTTAAATATTTTATCCATGTATTTTAGCAATGGGATTTAAGTATCTGAAGTCAGTGGGGTCTAAGTCTCACTCTCATGGTTGTTGGTTTCCTTGTGTTTGGTGATCCTTGTAGGACTCAGTTTGTTGAGCTTAATATTAATGTTAAAAACCTGAAAGACTAAGTTGAGGATTTGCATTTGCTGAGAAATAGAATCTTCTCTCAAAACTTTCTTGAGTCCAGGCTTAATTTGCACAGTGCTGATAGGGGTATTTGCTCTCTTGCATCTCCATGTGCATACTTAGTATTCAGGTTTTAATTCATCCTGTATTTGTGGAGATGGTGAGTATATAAGTAAAAGGTATGGGTGTGTGGGAATGTCATTGTAGATTTTCTTAATATCCTGTGAGTTCAGCTACACAATTTCATAAAATTGCTAAGGGCCTTGATAAATTGCTGAGGCTGTCTTTGAACATGTGATCCTCCTTCCTCAGCCTCTGGAGCCACTGGCATTACAGGTGTGAACCACTGTCACCGTGTTGGGCCTTTCATGAGATATATACATACATACATATATACATAAATATATGTATGTATTTTCTATATACTACTGTGTGTGTGTGTGTGTGTGTATATATATATGTGTATATATATGTGTATATATATATATATATATATTCTGTACATTATTGGAAATGAATGTTCAGATTTTGAGCCCTGTATTTGTTTGTTTTGCAGTAATTAATAATTACCTGTTAATAATTACCTCTCTCTTCCCCCTTCTATTTTGAACCATTATATTTTTAAATCCTCAGAATTCACATTTTACTGCTCCTACTTTTCATAGTATGCAAGTCTCCCCACATTTTATTGAGAGTACTAATAAAAATTTTTAAGGAATTTGTGTATTTTTTCATATTAGCTTTTAATTTTATTTGCTATGTTTGCTCTCATTTCTCAAGTTTATGCACTTCTTTAGGACTTTAGTTTCCAAATGTGCTTGTTGAATTATGCAATTATATTTATAAGTGGAATTTTAAATTGGTAATTGTTGGTAGTGGGCGTGGGCTTTAGTAGTTGTATGGGTTAGAATAATTTACTGTACCTAAGTTTTTTGGAGGGAATGAATAGCTCTAACTCACTGTAGTAGGTTATCTCTGGCATGATAAATTAGTTGGATAGGCTTTAAAGGTAGGATTATTTTTAGGGTATGTGGGCTGGGAGCATACTGGCAGGGCTTGTATCTCCCAAGAACAGGACAGATGGCTGGGAGATCATTTGGGTCACAGAACCCCAATTTGATTTATCTTTCAGTCTGTGCCTAGTAAAGAAAGGTCAGGTACGTGCAAACTCTGCCTCTTTCAGTTCTTTTGTGGTTTCTGGTAGACTTTTTTTTTTTTTTTTAATATTTTTAGTTGTAGATGGACACAATTTTATTTATTTTTATGTGGTGCTGAGGATCAAATCCATTGCCTCACACATGCTAGGCAAGCACTCTACCACTGAGCTACAACCCCAGCCCCATTTTTCTAGACTTTAGAATTCTGTTGTTGGATTTTCTTGATTTGAGGTAATAAGCAAGAATTAGGAAAGGAGTTGCTGTAGAGATAGCATTATCATTGCAAGATTTTGTTCTGTTAGTTATGGTAGTTCAAAGGTAGGGAATTGTATTGTCTTCATTTTGGCTTCTCTGATTCCAGCCCTACCCTGACCATCCTAGTGGGTACTTCAAAGTTGGGAGTGGTTTACTGACTTCTGAGAGTTATGGATTGCTTATGTTAACTCTGAGCATTGTTGCTGATCTCATTTCTGATGCTGCGGTCATTTTTTCTCTTAATTTTGTATTTCTTTGGCTATTTTAATGGGTTTGGGGAAAGGAAAGCTCCATATTATGGTGTAGTTTGTCATAAAACTGGAAGTTCTATTGAAAAAAAGTTAAAAAAATCATTTTCAGTTGAGCTTTATTTTTACTGGTCATGAAAGTTTTTTTCCTAACCAGAGGTAAGATGTTTAATGATTTTTTTTTTCTTTTTTTCATTCACTTCAGTGCAGATTCACTTGTTACTCTCTCCTTCTCTTTCCTCTCCTTCCACCTCTCTTTTTATTGTTTTTTGGTCTCTGTGACAAAGTGGAAATCATACAGGTTTTTTTTTTTTTGGGGGGGGGGCGTTCTATTTCCAAATAGGAAATATATTATTAACTTTTTTATCTTCTTTAATTTTTTAAAAATATGGCTAGGTTGAGAAGACAGATAATTTCATAGAGTAGAGATTTGTAAATGGAGTTTCAATCAGAAAAGAAAATCTTAGAATGTATTACACACAGCAAAGATAATATTTAATGAGACTTTCACCCTAGCATACTTATATATATTGGGATGTGTTGCAGTAAAAAATAGTTTGAAAAAAAATCATTGTCTTAGCCTTAGGCCATGAGTTGTAGCCTAGACCTCCACAAAGAATCAATTATTCAAAAAAAAAAAAAAAAAAAAAAAAAAGGGCTGTAAAGCTGAGCTGCTCTAATTGAAAGTATGGGGCACCCCTACTTCCCTCCCTGCAGGAACCTGGAGCAGTTTGTGAAACACTAAAAGTTCTAGTGAATGCAGTTAAGGGTTTTGGTGATGTAGGCCAGACTCTGGTCCTAGACTCCTCTGCTATAGAGACTTTTGCTTTTTACATATATTTTGTAATTTAGGACTTCATGGAAGATTTTGTTTGAAAGGAGGGCTCAGCTGCTAAAGAGTATTAGGAAACAACTGTTAGGTAATCAAGGCTTTAAAATTGAATTAACCCTTTCCTCTAAATAATATAATGCAGGCAATATATATATATATATTTTTTGGTCATTATTGTATTCAAGCTTTAGTTTTGCCCCCTGCTTTTCTAGAATGAAATGTGATGGTAAGCAGCATGTCATTATACTACTCAGTTTTGGCTTGTTTTCAATTTTTTACTTTCTTTGCCCTGGTCTCCAGTGAAGAAAGAGTGAATGTGCATCATAGTACATCTCACAGGTTATCAGTGAAAATTCTTTATGAGTGTACAAGGATGGGTTCTGAAATGTTTTCCATTCATGGTCCTTAGTATCTTACCATGTTTTCATGAAGCCCAAAAATTATATCTAAAAGCTCTGGTTTAGTTAGGTACAAGTAACTGAAGTATTTATGGTCTAAGAATTAGACATTCAAATAAAAACAAATTCCTTTTACACTTAAATAACAACAGTTACTCACTGATGGGATGTGTGTACCTGTGGGGCATATACAAATTCTGAAGTCTTGGAATCAGATTGGACGCTGCATTCTCATTTTCTACTTCACATTGGTGTCTGTGGAGTACTTGCTTTCTTATTACATAGATTATTTACAGTTTCTAGATTATTACCTTCAAAAGAAATTAATACCAATGATGTCACATTGAAATGTAACTTGCTATCTGACAGATTTTGAGAATAGCTGTGTTTTCCATGAGAATTTTAAATACCCTCAATGACAATTTTTAACTGCAGGTGTAGTGCTTTGCAGTTTATGTAGTGCTGAAGCAGAGAAATGAACAGCAGTTGGAGCCAATTTTGTAGAATAAGCTATAGGTAATTGTACAGAGCTGTTCTGAGCTATTTATATCTCAGAAGACTGTATTTCAAAGTTTATTTTTATTATTATTTAAAAAAAATTATAGCTTATTTCTTGTGTATTTTTACCATTTTAGAAGAAGGAAGTTTTATTTTTTTAAAAGGTTTTCCAGAGGGTTGAAAAGATATTTTTATTTTCGAAGTGAGAGATAGCAAAACCTTTTTCTGTATTGAAGGTTTTTTCCCCTGGGAAAATGTAGAAAAAGGAGTTCAAAAATAAATTTGCAAATTAGTAATTAAAGTAATTAGTAATTTTCATTAATGGACCTGTAAAGAACATCATGTTTAACTGATTATTAGGTAAATATTGAAAATTGCAAATAACTGGAAGTACATGATATGCTAAGATAATAGAATTGTGGAGTTTTGGGCCTGGAAGAAACAAGTAGTGGGATGAGGATGGAGATGGGGATTTGGTTGAATTCTTCCATACCCTCTAGGATCTTATAGTGGGAGTTGGATTGGTGGGGTAAGAAAAAAGGGGAAAAAGAGAAGTTGGGGGGGCATAGGAGGGAAAGAGAGGTGATATTGTGTAATTGTATTTTGTTTAAGGCAGAAGCACTTTTTAAAACATTTTATTTTTTGTTGTAGTTGGACTCAATACCTTTATTTTATTTATTTATTTTTATGTGTGCTGAGGATTGAACCCAGGGCCTCGCATGTGCTAGGTGAGCGCTGTACCGCTGAGCCACAACCCTAGGAAGGTAGAAGCACTTTTGAGAGTTCAGAATATTTCTATTCATGGCTTCTGCCGGAATTTATTACCTAAATTATATATTTCCCATTCATTTTAAGTTTTGAGAAAAAGTGTTAATGGAGAAAAATCTTGGAGAATAAGCAAGTCGTAATAAATATAGATTATTAATATGCTTTCTTTTTTAAAAAATATTTATTTTTTAGTTGTAGTTGGACACAACACCTTTATTTCACTTGTTTATTTTTGTATGTGGTGCTGAAGATCGAACCCAGGGTCTTGCACGTGCGAGGCGAGTGCTCTACCGCTGAGCCACAACCCCATCCCCAATATGTTTTCTTTTAAATATATTTTATTAAAGACACTTTGAAATAACACATTTACAGGAGAGCTGCCTTGTCTTTCATCCCAAGCTCAAATCATATCTGTATTTTGTTTTTATATATTTACAGTAATATCAGTAATTTTGTATTCTGTTTTTTGTTTCCACTAATTTAATTCTGGACATGTTTTCCTTTTTTTTTTTTTTTCATTGTCCTTTAGATGCTTTTTGTGTTATGTGTTGTGGTGGTGCTTGATTTATTAAAAAAAAATGTAATCATTATGCCCACACTCGTACACACTTTTCTCATTCCTTAGTACATTATACAGATAAGCTGATACTTATACAACTCGTTCTTTGTAAGGACTGCATAATATTCCAGGGTAAAGATTCACTACTTCATGTAGCTATTCCCTTGTTGATGTCCATTTTTTCCCCATATTTTTTCACTGTAAACAGTGTTCTTGAACATTTATATTGGCATTATTTTTCTCTCTGAGATTGTTGGAAGAGAGGAATTGTTGTGTTGAAGGGAATGTGTAATTAAAATTTAATAGCTATTACTAACACCCCCCCCCCCCCAGAAAGACTGTAATAATTCACCTTTCAAACAACATCTGACTGATTTGTGGTTTTCAAATTCTCTGGAAACCTTCTTGGGGCATTGGGGTGCCCATCACTCATTTCAGCCAAAGCAGCTTTCTCTTAATCTATTCAATGTATTGGACATTGTTTCAAGGTTTTAGTTTGAATAATGTGCTTTGTGATTAACCCACTAAGTCCCAAGTTTTTAATTCTGTAAATATTTCAGTGAAATTGATACAGGTGCATTAAAATAGGTTGGAAATGATAATCTGGAGCTTATATATCATGTTAATTAATAGTATAATTACTATAATTCTCATAATTATATAATAATTATTATAAATTGTATACTATATTTAAGTTTTTATAGATATTCCACACCTGGGAAATGGGACAAAATGGGTTTAAGTTTAAAAAATTATTGCTTTCTGTAATAAGATTTTCTTCTAGATTCAGATATTGCAGCCACTGACTTTTTGGATGCATTTTTTTGGCTTCCCATTTCTGTAGAATTGTTTTAATGAATCATTTTTTAAGTGGTTTGAGTTGTACTCTGGCTTGGATTGAGAGATAAAAAGGGGTAACTATGCTGAGTTTGGTGGTGCATGCTTGCAATCCCTGTGATTCGGGATTGAGGTAGGAGGACTCCAAGTTTGAGGTCAGCTTCAGCAATTTAGCAAGATCCTGTCTTAAAATAAAAAGGACTGGGAATGTAGTTTAGTGGTACATTATCCCTAGACTCAATCCCCAATATCAGAAAGAAAAAAAAAAAAAACTCACTTCTATGCCTATTTTAAGTAGTATGTTGCAGGATTTTCCTTCACATTATTTACTAACCCATTAGGGTTCAGTGAGGACATAGGTGTCATGAAGAAGCTTTACTTCCCTTGAGCAACTCTTGTTTTAACTCTTAGACAATAGTTGAATTTCTTTGTCTTACTTGTTTTATGCCCTTTGAAGATAGCTTGTTAGTAATTTACTAGTTATGTACCATAATTATAGTACTTTATATTTTACTTTTGAAATAAAGTCAAGATATTGGGTGTGCTTCGTGGCTGTTTGCAGTGATATAACAATATAAGCAGGTATGGTGTAGTTCTAATTCTGCCACTTAGAAGCTTTCTGATGCTGAGTGAACAGTGTACCTCTTTTGACTTCAGCTTCTTCATTTGTTAAGTAGGGGTGATAAATTCAACAATTTGAGTGACTGGTTTTATAGACTTTCTTGTGGGATTCTTTTTTTTTTTAAGAGAGAGAGTGAGAGAGGAGAGAGAGAGAGAGAGAATTTTTAATATTTATTTTTTAGTTTTCGGTGGACACAACATCTTTGTTGGTATGTGGTGCTGAGGATCGAACCCGGGCCGCACACTTGCCAGGCGAGCGCGCTACTGCTTGAGCCACATCCCCAGCCCTCTTGTGGGATTCTTAATGAAAGCCAAGGGGGGGGGGGGATAATATAAAAGTACAGCCCATTAAAAGTGAATATGTGAGGTTCAAGACAAATATGGCTCAAATATAAAGTTTTCAGGTATTGCTTTTTAACCAACCTAAAATATTAAAACATGTTCCTTAACTTTTTGGAATCTTGAACCTTTTAGAGACTATATATAAACTTTGAACCTTCTTCCTGAAGAAGGTTTCCCCATGCAGGCCGACTTTGTATACTTTTTCTGAATAGGTGGTTCATAGACTTCCTGAAGACATATATGGGTCTCTTATATAGATCTTTAGATAACCTAGAGCAGTGATTATCAACCTGGGATAGTTTTGTCCAGCAGGGGTGTGGCACTTAGGTTTGTTAGAAGGGTAGGTGATTGTCATGCTGGGGGAGGGGTGGTGTAAATGTACTACTGGCATCTAGTGGAAGGAAGCTAAGGATGCTGCTCCATATCCTGCAGTGCCCTGACCATCCTGACATCCATTCATAAAAAGAATTCTGGCAAAAGACTCAGTACTGTTGAAACTGAGAAGCCCTGATCTAGAAAAGGTGGATTGGATTCCTTTAAAACATCCTTCATAAATATAAGTTTTCTCTGGACGTCTTTGATGGTTTGGTAGCTAGTTCATGGTTGTAATCCCCCGGACTCACTCTGTCTTAAATGTTCTTCTCTCAGATGTCTGCATGGTTTAATCTCTTACTTTTTTTTTTAATATCTGCAATCTAAAATATCTTCCTTCGCCACTTACACTTTGTTTTTAACATTTTCACATTACCTGTCTTCCTCCAACTTTAATATAAGCTCCATGAGACTGATACTGATTGTCTTGTAGTCCTAGTCCATAGTGGGATATCATATATGCTCAGTGAATACTTGCTATTGAACAAATGAAAGGCCTGAGCATGTTGTAGCAAGGTTAATTGTGTTTGACAGTCTTATGTTTTAGAGATCCAATGTGCAGATGATAAAGTTGACAATCATTTGCAAAAATTAAAGGTGCTTACCTAAGTTCTGTCCTGGATGTAGTATGGGTTAAGAATATATCTGAGGGCCAAGTAAGGATTTAAAAAAACAAATGGTCCTTTGGCTGCTCTGGAATATGAATTGAACACCTTAAGGTATATTCTGTACTGTTTCAAAACTTGCTTGACCATGGGAATTATCTGAGACATTACTTAAATACTCAGAATCTGAAAACTTTCCCCAAATTTGCTGAATAAAAATTTCTGGAGGAGGGACCAGGACATCTTTATTTAAAACAAATAAGGAAAGAACAGTCATTAACAGATGATACTGGGACAAATGAATATCCACATACAAAAAGAATGAACCCTATTTCACACACGCATATAAAGCTCAAAATGCACCAGTGACCTAAAAAGAGCTAAAATTATAAACTCTTAGAGGACAATACAGGAGCAGAACTCCATACTCTTGAATTTAGCAGTAAATTTTTAGATATGAGCAATAGGAGAAAAAAAAATAGATAATTAAATTTTTTTTTAAAAAGCCCAGTCTTCTGTACATCAAAGAACATTATTAAGAAAATTAAAATACATCCATCAGAATGAGAGAAAATGTTTGTAAATCCTGTATCTGAAGTGGATATATTTTTGAGAATATATAAAGAACTCCTACAACTCAGTAAGAAAAAGGCATCTTAATTTAAAAATGAGCAAAAATCTTGAATGAACTCCTTTTCAAAGAAGATATACAGATGACCAATAAACGTGTTAAAGGTGCTCAACACCATTAGTCATAGGAAAATGAAAATCAAAAACACAGTGAGATTATGCTTTGCACCTACTAGGATGGCTACAATTCAACAGCCACCACCACCAAACCCAGAAAATAACAACTGTTAGGATGTAGAACAGTTAGTACCCTCATTTGCTGGTATTGCCCACATTGCCGTGGGAAAAATTATGATGGTTATTCAAAACACTTAACATAAAATTACCACAAGACTTAGCAATTTGATTCCTAAGTATATATGGGAAAGAATTGAACAGAGACTTTAGCAGATATTTGTACACCAATTTTCATGTAGCATTATGCCCAGCAGCCCAAAGTGGAAACCACCAGGTGTCCATCAACAGATGAATGGATAAACCAGATCCATATAACGGGCTGTAAGTCATAAGAAGGAACAAAGTTCGGATATATGTTATAACAAGGATAAATATTGAAAATATTAGGGTAAGTGAAATTAGCCAAATATAAAAAGATGAATACTATTTGATTCCACTAATATACACACTAAGATTAGGCAAATTCTAGGGCTTGGAAGTAGAGGGAATGGGGAGTTAATTGGTTAATGGCTAGAAGTTTCCTTTGTTGAGGGTGATAAAAAGTTCTGGAAATGGTGTTGGTGCTTGTACAGCATTGTGAATGTGATGTTACTGAATTGTACACTTAAAATATTCAAATGGCAAATTTTCTGTTTTACGTATTTTATATAATCAAATGATGTATTATGACAAAAATTATTAATTGTACATTTTTAATAAAGGATGAACCATTGTGGATTATATATTAATAAAGCCATTTAAGGGGAAAAAAGCAAATAAATAGTCTTCCATGTTTGGGCAACATTGCCACAAAACAAAGTTGATGATATTTGCTAGGAAGAATACAAATTAGGCTCTGCATGGTAGTGCACACCTGTGATCCCACTGACTTGGGAGACTGAAACAGGAGGATTGCCAATTCAAGGCCAGCCTTGGCAATTTAGCCATGCCCTAAGCAACTTAGTGAGATCCTATTTCAAAATAAAAAAGGGATATAGCTCAGTGGTAAAATGCCTTGGGTTAAATTTCCAGTAACCCTCCCCCAGGACTCCCCAAACAATTTAGATGTTGGCAGTTGTCTTATCATAACCATAGAAAAGTCTTTATAATGCTCTTGAGGATTGAGTGATTTCCCACCCAGGGTAATGTAGTTGCAAAATATTCTTAGGCAGACAAAAAGAAAGAAACAAAATCCTGTTGTGTTTGGAATTATTGGACATAATTCAATTGAAAATACCTGGAAAAAGGCAGTATTAATCAATAAAACTAGATTAAAACACTGCATTCCTTCAAAAACAGTGTTTTCAGGAATATATTAAAATATTTATGATTTTGGTATGTTTTGGTCATTTAGGGACATTTATTGAGAAATTGATCAAACTTTTTGGTGGACTTGATGCCCAGATTTTGTCTTTGGACTGAATTGTACACTTCCCGTTTATTCATTGTATTGTACACTATTCCCTGTTTATTCATTATATTTTATCTACAAGAATGCATAACTTTTAAAGCAAGTTGTTCATTAAATGTGTGTCATTGTAGATACTGTATTACTTTAAAAATAATTTTATGTATGTATTTTTGTGATGTTGAGGATTGAATCCAGTGTCTCACGCGTGGTAGGAAAGTGCTCTATCACTGAGCCATGACCCCAGCCCTCTGTATTACTTTTAAATAGATAGAATTAGCAGTTGTATTCCAATTCACTCTGTGTACAGTGTGTACCTTGGATCCTTAGGTATCAGTATGGATGGTTCATTTTTCATTAAGAGATACAAAATAGTATTCTGCAAAGCCTTTTGGATTTTGAATGGAAAGTGTAGGTCTCTCTCAATTGACATTGTCTAAGTTGCACTGTACACTTTATTACTGTCAACAGCACCCCCACATACAGTTTTTGTTCTTTTTTAAAACATTTTTTAATATTTATTTTTTAGTTTTCGGCGGACACAACATCTTTGTGTGTGGTGCTGAGGATCGAATCCAGGCCGCACGCATGCCAGGCGAGCGCGCTACCGCTTGAGCCACATCCCTAGCCCCAGTTTTTGTTCTTGATTCTCTTTGTGGGAGACAATTGGGGAAAGTAACAGGGATCCCTAACAGATAAATGACTACCTGTAATGGTTTAAGAAAGGGTCAAGATTGGTTCTCTGTTCACTGGTAAGGATGACTATTTTTGTCTTAACCTTTTTCTACCACTCAATCATAATTCTTTCTGGGTTTCTAATGTATCATGTGTTGAATGTTTTTATGTTCTCTTCCAGTTGTTCAGAGCTTCCTATAAGACCTTTATAGCCCACGATACATTCCTGAAGTCCCCCACCCCCACCCATTTTTATGGTCTGACTTTTTGAAATTCTTTTTCTAAAATAGAAATTTGATTATTCTTCTTATTCCTTAAAAAATAAATACAGATGACAACTTCCCTATGTGATAAAGACCAGAATCCTTATCAGAGACTTAAAGGTTTAGATGGACTAATCCCAATTTCTTTCACCCTTACCATAAGTGCACATGTATATGTACATTCACATGCACAGAATCTAGTCAAATCACCTTTCCTCCCTAGCAGTACATATTTCTGTAACATAAGTTAACTCATAATTGTTAAGCAGGGGAATCAAATTAGTATAATACAGAAGTCTCACTGATAATAAAGGATTCCTGTCCCTCCCCAACATTTTAAACAGTGTATGAAATTTTCAGAAAAAAGGTGTTGGAATCCTGATGTAAAATTGCTTTTATTATAAATAGTTTAATAGTGTTGAGTCTCTCATCTTTCTATGTTAAGCTCTGTGGTAAAGCTGCAGGTGCATATGAAGTATCTGTGAAAATATTTTCCCCACATATAACAAAAAATTGAACAAGGTTTTGACTAGGTTAAAATTTTATTTTATTTTATTTTTTTGAGAGAGAGAGAGAGAGGGAGGGAGGGAGAGGGAGAGAGGGAGGGAGGGAGGGAATTTTAATATTTATTTTTTAGTTTTCGGCGGACACAACATTTTTGTTTGTACGTGGTGCTGAGGATCGAACCTGGGCCGCACGCATGCCAGGCGAGCGCTACCGCTTGAGCCACATCTCCAGCCCCAGGTTAAAATTTTAATTTTGCTAAAGTTCTCTCCCACCCCCTCCCCCCATTAGAAGTACCTTCAAGGGTCTACATCTTGAAGGGGAAGCCTGAATTCCCAAGATTTAAGGCTTCAGCCTTAAAAGTTTGATTATGATGTTGGGAACAAATGCTGGTAGAGATGATCTATGCTAGTATTTTATTAGTATTAGTATTGTGTTCTACCTATTATTTTAAAAGCATGATTTTGCAGAATGTGAAGTTTTTATAGAAATACGTTTTAACTGTACTTGTTTTTCACATCAGATCAGGCATAAGGCATATTTCTGAGCTTTTGTTCATGGCTCATTGTTTTATTTATCCAGAATTCTTACCTCACTATCTTCTTGTCTTCATGGTTTAGATTAAATTCCAATTCTTTGTGATGTGCTATGAACAACTTTCTTTGCCATCTTTGGAAGAACGAATTGGACTCTCTTTTGTGTTTCTTTTATGTCACAGATGTTATGTATATAAGTAATAGTTTTTATTAGAGTTGTGCACTCATTGACTGCCAGAGATCTCATATGTCCCTTTGTGAGTCACTCTGGGTTCCCACACCCAGCCCAAGACAGACGCTACAGTAGTCCCCTCTTATTTGCAGAGGATACATTTCAAGATTCCTAGTGGAAGCCTGAAACTGCAGATAGTACAGAACCCTACAAATACTATGATTTTTCCCATATACATGTATTATGATGACATTAAATTTATAAATTAGACAGTCAGAGATTAGCAACAATAACTAATAATAAATACAACATTTATGACAATATACTTAATAGTTATATAAATGAGTGCCCCCCCCCAACCCATTTCCCTTTGCAATAACTTACTGTACTTTCACCTTTTCATTTAAACACTTTATGGCTTCTTGTTGCCATATCCGAATTGCCTGCATCACTGCTCTTGAGTTTTGGGCCATCATTTAAATAAAATAAGGGTGACTTGAACATAAGCACTATGATACCATGGTAGTCAACACTGAGGTGATGACTGAGTGATTTTTGAGTGGGTAGAGTGGATACACTAGACAAAGGGATGATTCACATCCTGGGTGAGATGAAGTAGGACTGCATGAGATTTCTTGATGCTTGGATTTCTTGATTCAGGATGGTATACAATTTAAAACTTATGAATTATTTGTTACTAGAATAAAAACAGTTGTTTCTATTATTTATACTTTTTGGGTATTATGAATAATGCTGTGAATATTTCTGTAAAAGTCTCTGGACATAGGTTTTCATTTTTCTTGGGTAGGTATCTGAAATGGAATTTCAGGGTCATGGCAAATACATGTTTAACTTTTTAAATATACCATACTATGACAGTATCTTTAAAAAGATACTGTTTTCCTTAATGGTTGCAACATTTTACATTAGTAGCGTCTGAGGGTTTATTTCTCATCTACAATTTCAACACTTGTTACTGTCTCTCTTTAATTAGAGTCATCCTGTTCGACTAACTATGCTTATGTCACTTGAGCCTGTTGTTGATCTAACATTTTTATTTCTTTTTATTTTGCTGTGATTTTTTAGTATTGTGATTTTTAATTTCCAATTCAAGGTCACTTAAAGAATCTGAAATAGAAACCAGAAAACTTTGTCTTTTGTTTTGGCTCTGACACTACACATGTGGCTATATGCAAGTTTGTAAACTTTCTGAATTTCATTTTCCTTATGTATAAACTAGGGACAATTTCTGCTTTTATTTTATAGAATTGTGAGGAAAAATATAATGTATATGAAAGAGTTTTGAAAACCACCATCTGTTTGTCAAATACTTTTGGTTAATTTGGTTGCCATTCTTATATACTTCAGATATACTTGCATAAATAGTGGGCAGATTGGGTGGTGTATTTTAATGTTAAAGCATCATTACCCAACTTTGCACATAAAAGTCCCCATGGAGCTTTTTTTCAGATTCAGGTGTTTGGGTGTGCTTAGAGGATTCAAGTGTTGTCCAAGATTGGGAAATTAAGGACATAGGATTTGAAAATCTGATATGAATCAATTCCAGTTGAGTTGCTGGATAATTCTAGCATACTTGTTTAATCTCTCTCAGCCTCATTTGTAAAATAAGCATACTTAAGTAATTCATCTCAGGAGTATTTATTGAATGCTCTTCTACCAGCATTGTGCTATACATTAGTTATATAGCAAAATGGGGTACTTAATTACTTATTGTCACTTATTTATAGTTTAGAAGGAGAAACAGAGACTAATGTGTACATTTATCTTTAAAGCAAAAGTACAGGATATGTAAGGAGAACATGTAGTAGAAATTTATGTTAGATTCAGTAGATTAGAGACTTGGAAAAAAATCAGTGTGAGCTGAGCATGAAGGCTAGAGAAGTTTATTTTTTGTAGTAGAGGGAATAGCTATGTGACCAAGTGTAATGAGAATGTGGTCAGAGTAGTGTATTTGGAACTTACCCTAACAGCAGTGGGAACTTGTTTAAGAATATTTAGTAAGGCAGTGATATGAATAAGTTGGTATTAAGATCATTTTGGCTGCTATGTGAAGAATTAATTAGAGGTGGCTTAGGTCTGGTTGATAAAAAGTAATGGCTAAATAAGTATGAGTTTCATTTGTTTTGCAGGTAGCATTTGTAGGACTCCATGATCAATTTTAAGAATTGTCAAGGATCATTCCCAGCTTTCTGGGAGGAAGAATTGGGTATACAAAGTTACCACCTACTGAGATAGAGAAGATTGAAGAATGAAGAGTTTTTGGAGGGGGAAGAAGTTGGGAGACACACTTCATTGTTTAACTTTGGGTATCTTAAGTTCATGATGCCGATGAGAATATCCAAATGTAAATGTTAAATAGACCATTTTACACATGGTCTAAGTTCAAAACAGAGAGCTTGATGGTGGGGTATGTATTTATTCAAGTCTTCAAAAAAAAGCTGAAAGCAGAAGCTTTAGGACAGGAGCATATAAAGTAATTGAGCTCTGGTGGATTATTGATATTTAAAAGTTGGATTTAGGAAAAGGAATCAGAAGCGATAGGAGGGACCAGTAATGTAGGAGAAAGATCAGGAAGAGGCAAAAATATAGTAGAAATTAAAGCCAAATAGTGTTTCATGGAGGAGGCTATGGTCAACTATGTTTAATACTGCTGAGATCTATAAAATAAGGATCAGAAAAGTCTTAATTTCATTTGGCAACATAGAGGTCAGTGATGACAGACATTTACTGTATAAAAAATCATTCATGACTTAATTCCCATTCCCAGTTCTACAAGTAGGCAATTTGGATTTGGCTGATCTGGATAGTACTACTGATTTGGGTCAGATTTAGCAGATTTCAGCAGGGGCCTCCCTGCCCTTGCATCTACAGGTGTGCCTCCACAGTCACCTGATTGTTTGGCTGGGGCTGGCTAGTTCATGATGACCATGACTGGGAGATATACACTCTTTCCATATAAATTTCTTATTTAGGAGCAGGATAATTTGGGCTTGGTTACATGTTCAGAGTAGGTTTAAGAGCAGCAAGTTATTGGCAGACCTAAAGCATGGTACTTTATTAAGCTTGCCAGTCTCCCATTGGCCAAACCAGGTCAATAATACCATCCCAGATTCAGTGACATGGGGCTATTCTTACTTCTTGATGGAAGGCGCAACAAAGTCTAATTTTCTGTACTGTTACTGATGCTAGTTGAGATACGCCACATTGTATATGAAAAAAAGCAGCTTTTAAGAAGTTGGAAAATATGTAAATATAGCCTTAAGGTTATATACTCAGTGGAGAATAGTATGGATTATTATTATTTTTTTTTCTGTTTGGAAAAACTCACCTTATTTTTTGTCCCTTGACAAGAATAAGTCTAATTAATCATTGTGTTTAATTACTATGTACTAGAAGGGTTGTCTTTATGGAGGGCACCACCTGCTGGTTGTAAGAGGTACCAATCATGGGGAAGACTTTCTTCTGTAGTTATCATCTTCCATAAAGCCTTATGTTTTCCTTCTAATTCCATCTCAAACCTGGAATGAAATTGCAGGAGGAAAAGCAGCTTTTAATAAATGTTGCCCCACCAAATGGATTTTGATAGTGGTTTGATTTGGTTTATGTGACTGAACTTAATATCTCAATTGTAGATTTTTAAAGGACAAATTTGTCATGAAAATGGCAGATGCTGGTCTTTATTTCTTCTTAGATTAACTGAAAAACACAACTGCTATTGCTGCTCTTGCTGTTATTCTTCACTCCTGTCAATGCTGTATATTTCTTTTCCCTCCAATGAAAATGTGTCTTATGTATTTTTTGAGTAAAGATGATGATTTCACCAGTTTTTCTTCTTAGGACTTTTGGAGTGATTAAAAAATGCTAATATGTCTCTTATTTATTAATTTGTTCTGTTTAGTTATACAGTAGGCTAATATGTTTCTTTTAATGACTTTTTTGGGGAAGTTTTAGAGCTCTTTGGCATTAGAATATTTTCTTGTATTTATTCATACTGGACATAAAGTGTCAAATGTAGCAATATTTATATAAAAATTTGAAACTAACTGCCTTTGGAAAGTGTTTCAAATTACCCATTGAAAGTAGGAGAATTCTAGGTTATCATAGTTTCATCATAAATTAATGATCTGAAAATTTATGTTTAGAAATGGAGAATGATAATGAGAAATGATGTTCTATGGTTTATATTTTAAATAAAACAGATTGTAATACAAGTCAGTTTTATATAAACTATTTTTAAATATAGTTATGTTTCATTTTTTTGTCTGTCCTACATTAAAGGTGAATATTTGAGATTCCCTAGAAATGAAGAAAATTTATTTACATACATCTTATATGTATATATAAAACTGAGGGTTGAACCCAGGGGTGCTCTAACGCTGAACCAGTGAACTGTATCCTCAGCCCCTTTTTTTTTTTTTTTTCTTGTTTTTGAGGCAGAGTCTTGCTAAGCTGCTTAGGCCATCACTAAATTGGTGTTGTTGACCTCCAACTTGTAATCAATCCTTCTGCCTCAGCTTCCTAAGTGTCTCGGATTACAGGCATGTGCCACCATGCCTGGCTATGTCATACCATTTCTTTAACATTCTTTTTAACCTCAGAGGAGCAATTCTGTATCAATACCTTTTTGCCAACAAGTGGAGGTCTTATTTCCTGTACTATTTCTTCTTTTCTGTTGTTCTTTTTTCCATTTTCACTTTTTTCTGGCCTTGTAATTTGATGTTTATTCTCATTATTCTTCACAAACTTATTTGTTGGAAGAACATCCTAACAAGTTCAAGGAAGTATCTGCTGAAGTCATTTTGTATGTTTTCAATGAAGTAATTGTAACTATATTTCACCCTCCATCTTCAAACACTTTTTTCCTTTGGTTATTGTAACCGTTATCTTCATTTTTGTACTTTTCTTGACTTTTCTGTTTTCCTTCCTGATCATTTTCTCTCCCTGTCAACATAGGTATTTCCTCAAGGTTCAGTATTAATATCTCATTTCACCCTATATATTTTCTTTATTGATCTTGTAAACCACATAATACAAGCAATAGAGGGCACTAAAATGTTTCCTGGCTTTGACTTATCTTTGTAATTTTAGACTTGTAATTTACAATTATCTTCCTTCATGAAACTTAATTTTTCCCAAGACTTAGTCTGTGGTTTTTCTACCATTTCTGTTTTGACAAGGACAGAGATTTTGTATGTTTGCTCATTATTGTATTCCTAATACCCAGTACAGTAGATTGCAACAAGTAAATTCTCAGTACATATTTTTTAAAAAAATGGTTTTCCAGAAATAAAAGCTTTGAATCTTACACTTATCTTCTATTTCTCTTTATAATCATTTATAAGTCTTTGAATCATTTTTTCTTCTTTCCTCCCCCCTCTTCCCCCCTTATTGTCTGCAGTCAGCTTCTCATTTCTTCTTACCTAGAATTTTGCAGCTGTTTCTTAATTGGTTTTATTGCATTTGATTCCTCCTCAGTCTAATCTGTACTGCCTGTTACAACCACAATTCTTAAAATAGTTCTGATCATTCATTCATTAGTATTTCCTGTGTATCTACTACTAATAGTACTTGTTACATGTAATAGATGCTATACTATCCTTGTCTTAAGGAGATCCTGGTAATGGGAGAAACAGACATAGAAATAGGAAGAAAGTACAATAAGTATGATATAATAAGTGCTGTTTGCAGTAGGTTGGAAGTGTGACTATCTGTATGTAGCAGGATTCTAGATCTACCTGCTTGGGGTAAGGTAAAGTGAAAATGTACACTAGAAACTTTCAGGTCCATAGAGTTTGTGTAGTAGGGGCCGATAAGTATATAATTGCCGCAGTCTGGCTGGGCACAATTCAGGAGCCACTTGTCAAAAGAAACTAACTTTATTTTTAGAACTACAAATGCCAAACAAAACAGCTCCTCAGGAAAAAACCCTCAGAGCCCAACTGCCACCACCGGCTTCCCACAAGCCTCTCACCCCCACACAACCCTCACCACCTCCCACAATCCTCCTGTTCTTGAGGCCGATTGGCTGAGTTGCATGGGCGGAGCCAAAGAAGTCCCCCAATGAGCAGCTCCGTGGAGGAGCCAATCAGCTAGATGTTGCTGGGGCCGCTGTGAGCCAATCATCAGCTGGCAGTCTGAAGGGCAGGGAAACAGCCCAATGAACATCACCGCAGAGGAGCCAATCAGCTAGTTGTTGCTGGGGCCGCTGTGGCTGTGGCTCTCAACATCTCCCCCTCTCTGTTTAAACAACAAGCATGTGGCTTGGGGACCGTGCCTGCCTTAGGTTGTCCAATACTACATATGGTCCTTACCCGTCTTCGGATGAGCTGACCTCAGGGCGTCATCCTCCTGTCTTAGGTTGGTACCATTGTAATTGGATCTTACCCGTCATTGACTACCGGTCCAGTATACAGCCACACCTGTGGAGAGGTCTTTGTCATGACAAGCAGAAGGGAGGAAGATACACCACGCCAATTGACAGCTCTTGTTGGAAAAATTGTACAACTGATGACATCATCAGTATAAATACTCCAACACTACCACAAGTCGCTGCACCAACAGATAGTTCACAATGCATACAAGTGAGTTCACAATGCATACAAGTGACACATAGTTTAGGCAAGTTCTGCAAGCAGTTCAGTGATGGCTATTGCAGAAACTGTAGATTAGTTTTATCTTTGTCTTCACCGGCACTGGGATGAAGATAGGAATTCTGGCAATAATGGCTAAAGAAAAAATTATGTAACATTCCAGAAGGCACTAAAAGAAAACAATTTTCTTAACAATTTACATTATCTTGAAGAGAATTATTAAATATAATGAAAAGGAAAGGTGAAAGTAAACAAACAGATCTGTTAACCTTCTTTTTTGTTTACATATTAAAACAATTCTTAACAGTTATTTACCCAATTTAAATTAAACCATTTAAATCACGTGAATAAAAAAAATATTTGGATCCATTTTTTCATGAGCGCTCATCATATATGATATATGGACATACGTACATTCAAACATATAACACAAAACACAAGTGTGCACACATAATATAATACATACAACACATAATATAATAGTAAAGGCCTTATAACTTTTTACAGGTGAAATCTCCATTGCAATGTTTAAAAACTCTATAGTCAAAAAAAAAAATAGAACTGATCAGCAAAACATTAACTTAGGTCTGTATGAGCTCAAAAACCAAAATAGAACTTCATGATATGGGAAAGGGCAATAATAAAATAGATATTGAAAAAAGCATCCTGGTTCTGTCGCAGATGTAAGGATAGCTAAATTGGAGTTTTGGATATCAGCTGTTATGGATTTGAGCCAAATCATCTTCTTTTTGGTCTGTAGAAATCGCTTTAGTTAATCTCTCTGGAATCCAAATCGGCTGCTGTTTTCCCTGTGGAAATACACAAATAGGCCCCCGACTCCAGACAATCACTGGGTCAGGACTTTAGTTAATCTCTCCGGAATCCAAATCGGCTGCTGTTCTTCCTGTGGAAACACACAAACAGACCCCCGACTCCAGACAATTACTGGGTCAGGACCTTTCCATTGTCCTGTTAGAATATCTTTCCAAAGTACCTTGGGCTTATGTACATTTTTTGGACACATATGCCTTTCTGCAGCACTAAGTCCTGATGAATCCAAATTTAAAAAGTTTAGAGTAAAAAGGGTTATTTTAAGTTTATCTTTGGGGAATATATACCCCTTCCCAATTCCGTCTTTTTGCTTTAATAAGTACATTTTAATAGTTTGATGAGCTCTTTCAACTATGCCTTGTCCCTGTGGATTGTATGGGATTCCTGTTATATGAGTAATGCCAAATGATGAGCAAAATTGTTTAAAAGAGCTAGAAGTATAACCAGGGGCATTATCTGTTTTTAACTGTTTTGGAATGCCCACAGTGGCAAAATTTTGTAAGCAATGAGCTATAACATCTTTAGTTTTTTCTCCGGCATGAAGGGAGCCCATCAAAAATCCAGAAGAAGTATCAACTGTAACATGCAAATATTTTAATTTTCCAAATTCTGGCAAATGTGTGACGTCCATCTGCCAAATATGGTTAGGTATCAATCCTCTAGGATTGACTCCAAGATTAACTTGTGGTAAAAAGGTCACACAATTTTGACATTGTTTTATTATTTGTCTAGCTTGTTCCTTAGTTATTTTAAAACGCTTTTGTAAAGTATTAGCATTGACATGGAACCTTTTATGAAAATTTATAGCTTCTTCTAGTGTAGAGAAAATATGTATGTCATGTGTAGTTTTATCTGCTAAATCATTGCCCAAACTAAGGGCTCCAGGCAATCCCGTATGTGCCCTGATATGTCCTATAAAGAATGGATCTTTTCTGTCCCAGATTAAACTTTGTATAGTGGAAAACAAAGAGAAAACATTAGAAGAAGGGGAAATCCTACCAGCATCTTCAAGGGATATTATAGCATTAACTATATACTGACTATCAGAAAATAAATACAGAATCTTTAAACATCACAAAAGCTTGTAATACTGCATTAAGCTCTACCTTTTGAGCTGATTGTTTGGGTACTAAAAATGTAAAAGTTTGATCAGGTGTAACTATTGCTGCTGTACCATTATTTGACCCATCAGTGAATATATTTGGAGCATTCATGATAGGTGTTTTTCTTGTCATTTTTGGAAAAATTACAGGATGCAATGACCAAAAAGACAATAAAGGATTAGATGGTAAGTGGTTATCAAATGAAACATTAGATTTGCACATGATTATTGCCCAAGTATTTAACTCATTAGCTAATTCATCAATTTGATTCATAGTATATGGAGTAATAATTTTATTGGGAGAAATTCCAAATACTCCCTTGGCTGTTTTTATTCCTTTGAGTATTAATTGTCCTACAGCCTCAGGATACCTAGTAAGAATAGTGTTAGGAGAATAAGATAAATGTATCCATAATAATGGACCTTCTTGCCAAAATACTCCTGTAGGAATAGTTTTTGTTGGTAGTACAATAAATAATAAAGGCAAACTTATATCAATTCTATCCAAATGCATATTTTCCATATATGTTTCAATGATTTTTAATGCCTTTCTTGCTTCAGGCGTTAACATTCGGGGTGAATTTGGATCTGATGGACCTTTTAAGATATCAAATAAAGGTCCTAATTCTCCTGTTGGAATACCTAGATAAGGCCTTATCCAATTTATGTCTCCTAATAACTTTTGAAAGTCATTAAGTGATTTGAGTTGATCTACTCGTATTTGAATTTTTGGTGGACGGACCATGGTTGAGGATAATAGAACTCCTAAATAATTAATTGGAAAATTTAATTGTACTTTATCTATTGCTATCTCTAGATTATAATTTTTCAATAAATGTATAAGTGTGGCATAACATTCTAGCAATGTGTTTTTAGCTTTGTGTGCTAATAATACATCATCCATATAGTGAAATATTTGTAGTTCAGGATTTTGATTTCTAAGTGGCTGGATTACTTTGTTAACATAAATTTGACACATAGTTGGGCTGTTAGCCATCCCTTGAGGGAGTACTTTCCATTCATATCTCTGATCAGGACCTTCATGATTTAGTGCAGGGATAGTAAATGCAAAACGTGGACTATCCTCAGGATGAATTGGAATTGAAAAAAAAAACAATCTTTAATATCTATAACTAAAACATACCAAGTTTTTGGCAAAGCAGACAATTGAGGAATCCCCGATTGAGCAGGTCCCATAATGACCATTTCATTATTAATGGCTCTTAAGTCTTGCAATAATCTCCATTTACCAGATTTCTTTTTGATGACAAAAATGGGAGTATTATGGGGAGATACAGAAGGTTGTATATGTCCTTCTGCTAATTGTTGTTTGACCAGATCATGGGCTACTTGTATCTTTTCTTTAGTCAAGGGCCACTGAGGAACCCATACTGGTCTTTCTGATTTCCATGTGATTTTTATTGTCTCAGTGGCCCTTTGTGAAAATCCAACCCATGTCTGTCTGTTCCTTGATCTATTTGTATTGGTGGTGCTATACCTTGTTCTTGTTTTTCTAATCTTTTTCCTTTCCTAAAACCTTGTCTAGCCATAATAGTGGGTGCATTTTGATTGATGTTATTTGTTAATGTCAAACCTAATTGATCTAAGACATCTCGTCCCCATAAATTTACGGGAAGATGATCCAATACATATGGTTGTATAGTTCCTTTACATCCTTCAGGATCCTTCCAATCTAATACCATTGTGCTTCTATCGGGATTAGTCGCCTCTCCTAGGCCTCGAAGCGTTTGAGTGGCTTGTTGTAATGGCCAATGTTTTGGCCATTCTTGACGAGAGATGATGCTAAGGTCTGCACCTGTATCCAGTAGCCCATTAAATTCATGTCCTTGAATATTTAGTTTTAGCATGGGGTGAGAATCTAATTTTAAAGAAAGCATAGCCCAATCTACACCTGTGGAGCCTAATCCCTTGGAACCTCTTTCTACAGCATGACTGGAAAATTTATCATGTAGGCTTGGTATTATTAGTAACTGTGCTATTCTATCTCCTGGTGAAATTACTGATATACCCTTTGGAGAACTGGCTATAATTTTTATTTCACCTTCATAATCGGGATCAATTACCCCAGGACTTATCAAAAGTCCTCTTAGAGTAGAAGAGCTGCGTCCCAATAATAAGCCTACTGTTCCTTTGGGAAGAGGTCCTTTTACCCCTGTGGGAATGATTTGAACTCCCATCTCTGGAGTTAGTACTGATCTGGCGGAGGCGCAGATGTCCAACCCTGCGCTCCCTCTGGTTTGTCTGAAGAGGGATCTGATGGACAGTGTGTTCTGGTCACTACCCTGATGGGGTTGCTGGGTTCCTCCAGTGCTCCGTATATTTGTGGTTTGGGGCCCCGGAGCATTGGGGCCCCCTGTCCATTTTTTGGCTACGGAGCCCGATGCCTTTGTCCACGATATTGTGGATAAACACCTTGTCCTTGTTCGTTTTTTAATGGAGTACCCTCTATGGTGGTTTGAGAATGGTATTCATTAGCCCAATGTAATGGAGTACCCTCTATGGTGGTTTGAGAACGGCATTCATTAGCCCAATGTCTCCCTCTACGGCATCGTGGGCAAATACCCGGTATTCTACTCCTTTGATACCTAGTTTTGTTAAACCCTCCTCCTATGGGGCAATTCCTTTTAAAATGTCCTGTTTGTTGACAATTGTAACATGTTCTTGGCCTGGTATATAAAGCCTGTTTTACTGCAGCTGCCACAATTTTCCCTTGTTCATTAATGTCTCTGGCATCTAAAGCCTGTTTTACTGCAGCTGCCATGACTTGCTCTTGTTCATTAATGTCTCTACATAATTTAATATATGTGTTTAAATCTTCCTGTTTCCATGGTCTAATGATATCTCTGCACCAACGATTCGCTTGGTCATAAGCCAGTTGTTTTATTAATGGCATTGCTTGTTCTGTATTCCCAAAAATTCTGGTAGCTGTTTGAATAAGCCTATCTACAAATTCAGCGTAAGGTTCATTAGCTCTTTGTATTATCTTAGATAATTGACCTTGTAAACCTCCATGTCCTTGTAAAGTCTTCCATGCCTTAACTGCATCTACAGCAATTTGTGAGTATACGCCAGGATCATATGCAATTTGTTGCTGCGGATCCTCATAAGGTCCCTTTCCTAACAACATATCTAGATTTCTCTGAGAATAACCAGCTGCTGCATTTCGCCTATCCGTCTCCTTGCAAAATTCCTCATTGGCAACCCTCCATAACTGGTATTGTCCTCCATTTAGCACAGCTTTACACATATTATCCCAATCTGCTGGCGTCATGTTCAAGTTGTTAATGGATTCGACCAAGCTTACAGTGAAGGGTGCTTGAGGACCATAGGTTGTTACAGCCTCTTTTAGCTCCTTCACTGTTTTGAAATTTAAACCCTGGTAAATTCGCTGCCCTCGTACCTCAAATACAGGGCATACTTGAGATCCTGTCTCAGGATTCCAACTATCAACTGCGGGGGTTGGGAGTCTCCTAGCATATGGAGGTGGTGCTGTTGATTGGACACTTATGTCCTCTGGTGATAGAATGCTGTTAGTAGCAGTCTCCTGTAGAGGTGGTGCTGATGGTTGGACACTTACACTCTCTGATAGAAAGGTGTTATTAACTGTCTCCTGTTGTAACTTTTCCCCTGATGGCTTTTCCTCGTCTAAACTTCCTTCCTCTGTCTCACTAGCTCGAAAGACCTTCTCTTTTACTTGAATCTTTTCCTCTTTCTGACTAACTTGAGAGACCTTCTCTTTTACTTGAATCAATATGTCTTCTCCTTCCTCTACCTTTGTCTGAATTGAAGGCTTTGGACTAAGCAAACCAGATACCAACGCCTACAATGTCAATGTGCCAACTGGCAGAGTCCCTGGGTTGTTCTTTTCTATTCTTTTTAAATCTTCACCATGATGGTTCCATTGTGATATATCTAACAACTCCTCCTTAAAAAGCCATGGGCTACATTGTTGTATTGTATCAACGTATGCCCTGACTGTTCTTGATTTTACTGCGATGCCTCCTTCCTCTAACAATTTACTTAACAGTCTTTCGGTTTGTTTTTTACTAATTGCTGATCCCGTATTTCTACTATAATATAACCCAACAAGATAACACCAAACAAAACTGAGACAGAATGAAATAAAAATGGAACCACACAAAATCATTATGACAGCCTTTCTATCCTCCTGACATGTGCATCCGTCCTTTCTCCCTATCTGTTCCTCAGACGCAAATAGTTTTTCCTCAGATGCAAATAGTTTTTCCTCAGATGTGAGCGGTTTCTCCAGGGACAGGCAAGTTAAAACAAAAATGAAGCAAAGCAAAAGAGGAATCTTAGAATGGCTACCCATCCTCTGGCCCTGCCCTCAGGGGTGAGCAGTTTACTTACCCTCAGTCGCTCCCCGTGCGAGCCACCAAATGCCGCAGTCTGGCTGGGCACAAGTCAGGAGCCACTTGTCAAAAGAAACTAACTTTATTTTTCTTAACAATTTACAATTTGCATTTGATTCCTCCTCAGTCTAATCTGTACTGCCTGTTACAACCACAATTCTTAAAATAGTTCTGATCATTCATTCATTAGTATTTCCTGTGTATCTACTACTAATAGTACTTGTTACATGTAATAGATGCTATACTATCCTTGTCTTGAGGAGATCCTGGTAAGTGGGAGAAACAGACATAGAAATAGGAAGAAAGTACAATAAGTATGATATAATAAGTGCTGTTTGCAGTAGGTTGGAAGTGTGACTATCTGTATGTAGCAGGATTCTAGATCTACCTGCTTGGGGTAAGGTAAAGTGAAAATGTACACTAGAAACTTTCAGGTCCATAGAGTTTGTGTAGTAGGGGCCGATAAGTATATAATCATTTGAGGAAACAACCTGTGTGTGTGTGTCCACAGAAGTATTTCATACCTGCTTACAGTACCACTGCTTGTAAGAATGAAGTGCCAACTGAGTAAGTGGCCCATTTGTTGGCTCTTATCTTTTCCTTTTAAGCTCTCATTACTTTAATTCACCTTTTCCTTCAGTCACACTTTGAGTCCAGTAACATCTGAACTTTTAAAATAGTTTTCTCTGTCCTCCTCTCCCCCCATATTACTACCACTCCACCTCCATTCATTTATAGAAGTGGTCTTTCTTTCAATATTATTTTTTCCAAGATTCTTGTTATTTCTTAACGTTAAGATAATTTCAGAAATACTGTGATATAATTGTTTAGAGGGAATGTCTGTATCTTTTAGTAGATTTTGAGATCCGTTTTACTCATTTTGCCCCATAATTACTCCTAAGGTGTTCTGCAAGAAATAGGCGCTTGATAAATTTTCAATATATGGATTAGTACATTTTGTAAGGTCTTTGTCTATGTTACTTACCTATGGGCTGTGGCCACATTCATGTAGATGTTGATAGATGTGGATGATAAAACAGCCTTTTGTTTTCATTGAGACAAGGCAGAGAGACTGTCTTCCACTCTAGACTGTAGAAAATTGGGAAGTTTTCACATTTATCCACTTTCCCCTAGAGTATTTATCCTAGGCCTTTGTTGAATACGTTCTTTGGTTGAAGGAACACAGTTATAAGCTTGGTTCTTGCTTGTTAGTGCTTTTCCTGAAGCCATGAAGTTATTCTCCTTTATCATATTCCAAAGGCATTTAAATTTTGCTTCAGTATTGAGGTTATTAATTTACCTGGAATTCATTTTGTATATGGTATGAGGTATCATGTTTGTGTCTGTTTCTGGGCACTCTTCTTATGTCTTGCACATCTTTTTCTAAACTAACACCACACTAAGTTGCTTTAGCTTTATATCAGTTTATAATATCTAGTAGAATAAGTCATTTTTTTGTTTTTTTTTCTTGCTATTTTTTTGGCATTTTGTATTTACCTATAAATTTTTAAAGAAATTTACTAAATTTCTTTAAAAACAAAACCAAAGTTTAATTAGGATTGTATTGAATTCGTAATCAGTGCAGGAAGATTTATTTGTAACTTACAGTCTGTGAACATAATATCTCATTTATTTAGATTTTCCTTAATTTCTATCATGCTTTATGATTTTCTCTGTAAAAGTACATCTTTTTTTTTTCATTTATTTTTTAGTTATTGGTGGACACAACATCTTTGTTTGTATGTGGTGCTGAGGATCGAACCCGGGCCGCACGCATGCCAGGCGAGCGCGCTACTGCTTGAGCCACATCCCCAGCCCCAAAAAGTACATCTTTTGTTAAATTAATTTCTAGGCAGTTTATGGTTTTCAACGTAAATTGTATTTTTAAGCATCCTGATGCCGCTTACATGAAAATTCCTAACTTTTTATTTTAAAGAACTTTTATTTTGAAATAATTATGTATAGTAAGTTCCAAAATAGTACAGTTTTGTGAATCTTCATTCATCTTCCCCCGATTATGACATCTTCTTTAACTGAAGTATATCATAGTATACAAATAATCAGCAACTTGACATTGTACAACATTGTTAACTAGATTACATAACTTATTTCATTTTCTTGAGTTTTTACATTACACTTTGTGTTATGTCTGTATGTGTAGTTCTGTATAGCTTGATCCCATGTATAGATTTTTGTAACCACCATTGCATTCAAGAAAGAATTGCTTTGTATTCTCTTAGATTTTCATCTTTGTAGTGGCCAATTCTACAGTTTTATTATCTTGAAAATGTTAAATAAATGGAACCTCAATCTCAACATGTAACGTTTCGAGATTGATTCTTTTCACTAAACATAATGTCTAGAAGATAGAGCATATATAAGTAATTCAATTCTTTTTGTAGCTGAGTAGTATTCCATTGTATGAATGGATTTATCAGTTTGTTTAACTACCCACTAAGGCATTTAGATTGTTTTAATTTTGGGATATTTTGTGTGAACAGCAGCTTTCATTTTTTTGGGATAAATGCCCAAGAATGTGATTGGGCTGTGTGGTGAGTGCATGTTTAGTTTTATTAATAAAACCAACCTGACTTCTACCAGTAATGTCTGCTAGATCCAGTTTGTTTATATCCTTGCCTGAAATTGGTATTACCATAATTTTTATTTCAGTCATTTTAACGGTATATAATGACATCTCATTGTGGTTTAATTGGTTTTTCCTTGACAACTAATGGTGTGCTTATTTGCTTTCTGTGTATTCCTGTTATTCAAATGTCTGTTTATATCTTTTGTCCATTTGTAATTGGATTGTTTTCTATAGTGTCCACATGAGAGTTCTTTATATATTCCAGATACAAGCCATTTAACAGATACGTGTTTACAAATGTTTGTAATTTGTAGCTTTTTAAAAATGATTTTATTTTTTTAAATACATGACAGAGGAATGCATTACAATTCTCATTACACATATAGAGCACAGCTTTTCTTATCTTTGTATATAAAGTGTGTTCACGCCAATTCATGCCTTTATACATGTACTTTTTTTTCATTATAATTCTTATTACACATATATCTACAATTTTTCATACATAAAGTATGTTGACACCCAATTCAAGTCTTCATACATGTACTTTGGATAATGATGTCCATTACATTCCATCATCCTTGCTAATCCCCTGCACCCTCCCACCCCTCTTCTCTATCTAGAATTCATCTAATTCTCCCATGCTCCCCCTTCTTACCTCACTATGAGTCAGCCTCCTTATATCAGAGAAAACATTTGGCATTTTTTTTTTTGGGATTGGCTAACTTCACTTAGCATTATCTTCTCCAGCGCCAGCCATTTACCTTCAAATGGCATGATTTTATTCTCTTTTAATGCTGAGTAAAATTCCATTGTGTATATATGCCACATTTTTTTTTTTTACTCATTCATCCACTGAAGGGCATCTAGGTTGGCTCCACAATTTAGCTATTGTGAATTATGCTGCTATAAACATTGATGTGGCAGTGTCCTTGTAATATGCTGTTTTTAAGTCCTTTGGGTGTAGTCAGAGGAGAGGGATAACTGGGTCAAATGGTGGTTCCATTCCCACATTTCCAAGGAATCTCCATACTGCTTTCCATATTGGAAAGTGTACCTTTTTCCCCACATCCTTGCCAACACTTATTGTTGTTTGTTTCGTAGTAGCTGCCATTCTGACTGGAGTGAGATGATATCTTACAGTAGTTTTGATTTGCATTTCTTTGATTGCTAGAGATGATGAGTATTTTTTCGTATATTTGTTGATTGATTGTATATCTTCTTCTGAGAAGTGTCTGTTTAGGTCTTTGGCCCATTTGTTGATGGGGTTATTGTTTTTCCGGTGCTTAGCTTTTTGAGTTCTTTATATAACCTAGAGATCAGTGCTCTATCTGATGTGTGAGGGGTAAAGATTTGCTCCCAGGATGTAGGCTCTCTGTTCACCTCACAGATTGTTTCTTTTGCTGAGAAGAAAGTTTTTAGTTTGAGTCCATCCCATTTATTGATTCTTGATTTTAATTCTTGCGCCACAGGAGTCTTATTAAGGATGTTGGGGCCTAATGCCACATGATGAAGATTAGGACCTACTTTTTCTTCTTTTAGATGCAGAGTCTCTGGTTTAATTCCTAGGTCCTTGATCCATTTTGAGTTAAGTTTTGTACATGGTGAGAGATAGGGGTTTAATTTCATTTTGTTGCATATGGATTTCCAGTTTTCCCAGCACCATTTGTTGAAGATGCTGTCTTTTCTCCAGTGCATTTTTTTTGGCACCTTTGTCTAATATAAGATAATTGTAGTTTTGTGGGTTAGCCTCTGTGTCCTCTATTCTGTACCATTGGTCTACCAGTCTGTTTTGGTGCCAATACCATGCTGTTTTTGTTACTATTGCTCTGTAGTATAGTTTAAGATCTGGTATAGCCATGCCACGTGCTTTACTCTTCCCTATAAGGATTGCATTAGCTATTCTGGGTCTCTTATTTTTCCAGATGAATTTCATGATTGTTTTTCTATTTCTATGAGGAATGCCATTGGGATTTTGATCGGAATTGCATTAAATCTGTATAGTGCTTTTGGTAGTATGGTCCTTTTGATAATATTAATTCTGCCTATCCAAGAGCAAGGTAGATCTTTTCATCTTCTAAGGTCTTCTTTGATTTCTCACTTTAGGGTTCTGTAGTTTTCATTGTATAGATCTTTCACCCCTTTCGTTAAGTTGATTCCTAAGTATATTATTTATTTATTTATTTTTTTGAGGTTATTGTGAATGGTGTAGTTTTCCTCAGTTCCTTCTCAGAGAATTTGTCACTTATATACAGAAATGCCTTTGATTTATGGGTGTTGATTTTTATATCCTGCTACTTTGCTAGTTCTAGAAGTTTTCTGGTAGAGTTTTTTTTTTTTTTGTCTTCTAGGTATAGAATCATATCGTCAGCAAATAATGCTAATTTAAGTTCTTCTTTTCCTATACATATCCCTTTAATTTCTTTCATCTGTCTAATTGCTCTGGCCAGTGTTTCAAGAACTATGTTGAATAGAAGTGGTGAAAGAGGGCATCCCTCTTTTGTTCCAGTTTTTGGAGTGAATGCCTTCAATTTTTCTCCATTTAGAATGATGTTGCCTGAGGCTTAGCATAGATAGCCTTTATGATGTTGAGATATGTTCCTGTTATCCCTAGTTTTTCTAGTGTTTTGAACATGAAGAGGTTCTGTATTTTGTCAAATCCTTTTTCTCTATTGAGATGATCATATGATTCTTATCTTTAAGTCTATTGATGTGATGAGTTACATTTATTGATTTTCATGTTCAACCAACCTTGCATTCCTGAAATGAATCCCACTTGATCATGTTGCACATTTTTTGATATGTTTTTGTATTCAATTTGCCCGAATTTTACTAAGAATTTTAATATCAATGTTCATTAGAGATATTGGTCTGAAGTTTTCTTTCTTTGATGTGTTTTTGCCTGGTTTTGGGATCAGGGTGATATTGGCCTCATAGAATGAGTTTGGAATTATTGCCTCTTTCTGTATTTCCTGAAATAAGTTGAAGAGTATTGGTATTAGTTCTTCTTTAAAGGTCTTGTAGAACTCGGCTGTGTATTCATCCGGTCCTGGGCTTTTCTTGGTTGGTAAACTTCTGATGGCTTCTTGTATTTCCTCACTTGATATTGGTCTGTTTAAATTTTGTATATATTCCTGACTCAGTGTGGGCAAATCGTATGACTTAAGAAATTTGTTGATGCCTTCAATGTCTTTTATTTTATTGGAGAATAAGATTTCAATTAATTTCTAATTATCCTCTGTATTTCTGTAGTGTCTGTTGTGATATTACCTTTTTCATCACTTATGCTGGTAATTTGAGTTCTTTCTCTCCTTCTCTTTGTTAGCGTGGCTAAGGGTCTGTCTATTTAATTTATTTTTTCAAAGAACCAACTTTTTGTTTTTTTCAATTTTTTTCAGTTGTTTCTTTTGTTTCAATTTCATTGATTTCAGCTCTAATTTTAATTATTTCTTGCCTTCTACTGCTTTTGCTGCTGATTTGTTCTTTTTCTGGGGCTTTTGGATGAAGTATGAGGTCATTTATTTGTTGACTTTTTCTTCTTTTAAGGAATGAACTCCATGCTATGAATTTTCCTCTTAGTATTGCTTTCATAGTGTCCCAGAGATTTTGACATGTGGTGTCTGTGTTCTCATTTACCTGTTAGAATTTTTTAGTCTCCTCCTTGATGTCTTCTGTAACCCATTGTTAATTCAGTAGCATATCCTTTAGTCTCCAGGTGATGGAGAAATTTTTATTTTTTATTTTGTTGTTGATTTCCAATTTCTTTCCATTATGATCTGATAAAAATTATGGTAGTATCTCTACTTTTTTGTACTTGCTAAGTGTTGCTTTGTGGTCTAGTATATGGTCTATTTTAGTAAAGGATCCATGTCCTGCTGAGAAGAAAATGTATCTGCTTGATGCAGGTTGAAACATTCTATATAAGTCAGTTAAATCTAAGTTATTGATTGTGTTATTGAGTTCTATAGTTTGTTTATTCAACTTTTGTTTGGAAGATCTATCCAGTACTGAGAGAGGTGTTAAATTCACCCAAGATTATTATGTTGTGGTCAATTTGACTCTTGAACCTGAGAAGAATTTGTTTGATGAACATAACTACACCATTATTTGGGACATATATAGTTATGATTGTTATGTCTTGTTGGTGTGTGGTACCCTTGAGCAGTATGTAATGTCTATCTTTATCCCTTTTGATTAACTTTGGCTTGAAGTCTACTTTATTTGATATGAATATGGAAAACCCTGCTTGCTTCCGCAATCCATGTGAGTGGTATTATTTTTCCCAACCTTTCACCTTCAGGCTGTGTTATGTCTTTTCCTATCAGATGAGTCTCCTGGAGGCAGCAAATTGTTGGATCTTTTTTAATCCAGTCTGCTAGCCTATGTCTTTTGATTGGTGAGTTTAAGCCGTTATTATTTAGGGTTTCTATTGAGACATGGGTTGTATTCCCGCCATATTTGTTTACATTTAACTTGACTTGGTTTTCCTCTTTGATTAGTTTTTTATTTAGTGTACTACCTCCCTCTGCTGATTTTCATTGTTGTTTTTCATTTCCTCTTCATGAAATATTTTGCCAAGGATGTTTCATAGTTCTGGTTTTGTAGCTATAAATTCTTTTAACTTTTGTTTATCATTAAAGGTTTTTATTTCATCTTTAAATCTAAAGCTTAATTTTGCTGGATACAAGATTCTTGGTTGGCACCCATTATCTTTCAGAGCTTGATATATGTTGTTCCAAGATCTTGTAGCTTTCAGAGACTGTGTTGCCGCTGTCTGGCTAGGCACAATTCAGGAGCCACTTGTCAAAAGAAACTAACTTTATTTTTAGAACTACAAACGCCAAACAAAACAGCTCCTCAGGAAAAAACCCCTCAGAGCCCAACTGCCACCACCGGCTTCCCACAAGCCTCTCACCCCCACACAAACCTCACCACCTCCCACAATCCTCCTGCTCTTGAGGCTGATTGGCTGGGTCGCGTGGGCGGAGCCAAAGAAGTCCCCCAATGAGCAGCTCCGTGGAGGAGCCAATCAGCTAGATGTTGCTGGGGCTGCTGTGAGCCAATCATCAGCTGGCAGTCTGAAGGGCAGGGAAACAGCCCAATGAACATCACCGCAGAGGAGCCAATCAGCTAGATGTTGCTGGGGCCGCTGTGAGCCAATCATCAGCTGGTAGTCTGAAGGGCAGGGAAACAGCCCAGTGAACATCACCGCAGTGGAGCCAGTCAGCTAGATGTTGCTGGGGCTGCTGTGAGCCAATCATCAGCCGGCAGCTGGAAGTTTGCTGGCAGCTGGAAGTTTGCTGGGCCCCTTTGGCTGTGGCTCTCAACACTGTGTTGAAAAATCTACTGTTATCCTAATTGGTTTTCCCAGTATGTAATCTGATTCCTTTCTCTTGTGACTTTTAAAATTCTCTCCTTCAAAAATTATGTATGTTGGGCGTTTTCATCATAATGTGCCTTGCTGTGGAATCTGTTGTGATTTTGTACATTCAGTGTCCTGTAGGCTTCTTGAATTTGGATTTCCAATTCATTCTTCATGTTTGGAAAGTTTTCTGATATTATTTCATTGAATAGATTGTTCATTCTTTTGGTTTGGACCTCTATGCCTTCCTCTATCCCAGTAACTCTTCAATTTGGTCTTTTTATGCTATCCAAATTTCTTGAATTTTGTGCTCGTGGTGTCTTATCATTTTCGCTCTGTGGCCTATGTTCTTTTCAAGGTGATATATTTTATCTTCATTGTCTGATGTCCTATCTTCTAAGTGGTCTACTTTGTTGGTGATGCTTTCATTTCAGTTTTAATTTGGTTTATTATTTCTTTCATTTCAATGATTTCTGTTTGGTTTGTTTTAGAACCTCCATCTCCCTGTTGAGGTGATCTTTTGCTGCATGGATTTGTTTATGTAGCTCATTGTCAAAGTGATCTTTCACTGCCTGCATTTGTTCTATTATGTCTTCTTTGAGTTCCCAGAACATCTTAACCATGTCATTTTTTTCTGTTGTAGCTGCCAATGCTTCTAATGATGTGTTTTCTTGATTTGTTTGTGGTACTTTCTTCCTTTGTCTTTTCCTGATGCTCATGCGACTTCCTATCCAGCTCTGTGGATCTCTTGTGTTATTGTTTTTAGCCTATAGATTTGTAGTGCTCTTGTAGGGTTCCAAGATCCCTCCTTTGTGGGGAAAGACAATGTTAACAGATCCCAATATCAACAATATATCACCTGTTCAAATGGAGAGTCTATCTCATAGCCACTCCCACCAAAATTGGTGAGAAAGGTTTTCCAAGATGGAGTTGGTTTGCCTTCATTGCTGGGGCATCTTGTGAGGTGGGGGGAGCTGGGCAATGGCCCTGTGGTGTGGATAGTCAGCAGCCCAGTGACCTCAGTGGGAATAGAGCAGGCAGTCTGGAGTTCTGCAGAGGTGCTTGTAGGTGATTCCTCTAAGCCGCCTGAGAGCCGTGCATGAGTTAGAACTGCGGCCCCGGATCTGGAGTCTGGAGTCCCACTTGAACGCAAAGGCTATGATTTCTGCTCCGGTGGTAGCAGCGCTGGTGATTTCTGCAAAAATCCGCTGTATAGGGGTCCTCTCACACTCTGAGGTGTCGTATTCTGTCTAGGTGTGAGACCTTTAGAGAAGCTGCCTGTCTGCTTTCTTGGTTTCATGCCACAAAGCAGCCAGAAACAGGACCTCCTGTAATTTGTAGCTTTAACTTTGAAATCCAATTTATCAAGTTTTTCCTCTTATGGATCTTGATTTGGTGTTATTTCTAATAATTTTCACCTAGGCCTAGTGGTGAAGTTGTTTTTTTTTTTTTTTAATATTTGTTTTTTGGGTGTAGATGGACACAACACAATGCCTTTATTTTTATTTGGTGATGAGGATCGAACCCGGGTCCCACCTGTGCTAGGCGAGCGCTCTACCACTGAGCCACAATCCCAGCCCAGATTTTTTTTTCAAGAATTTTTATCAGAATTTTGTAGTTTTATAGATAATTCCATGACCATTTAAATGTTAACTTTTGTATAAGGTATGAGGTATTTAAACTTCATTTTTCTTTTTGCTTGTGGATATACACTTCCTCTAGCACTGTATGTGTAAAAGATTTATTGCTTCCTTGAAGTACATTTGCACCTTTGTGAAAATCATTTTTGTGCATTTGTGTGGGTTTATTTCTGAGTCATTTATGTTCCTTTTGATCTCTGTATGTCTATCAGCTAACATCACATTGTTTTATTTAATGTAGTTACTGTGTATAGAATGTTTTAAAATTGTGCAGTGATTTCTTCTCATATTATAGTTTTCCACTGTTGTTTAGTTCCTTTGTCTTTCTGCATAAGTTTTAAAATAAGCTTTATCTCTGTGAAAAGTCTTACTGAATTGTTGATGGAATCTTTAAGTCTGTAGACCAATCTGGGGAGAGTTTGTATCTCTACTATATTGATGTTTTTAGTTCATGAACATGGTATTTTAAAATTTTTTTACATCTTCTGTGATTTCTTTCATCAGTTTTTATATTTTTCAGTATACCAGTCCTGTATATGTTTTGTTAGCTTTATACTAAAGTATTCCATTAATTTCAGGGGAGGGAGGAACTATAAATGGTATTGTTTTTAACTTATGTTTCTATCTTTTTCTTGCTAACAAATAAAGACAGTACTTTTTGGATGTTGGTCTTAAATCGTGTAGCTTTGAGAAACTACTAGTTTTTTTTTTTTTGTTTGGATTCCTTTGCAGTCTTCTGAGTAGACAATCATGTTGCCTGGATACAGGGACAATTTTATTTCCTTCTTTCCCATTGATTTGCCTATTATTTTTGGTTTCTTCCCTTCCTTTGCTTCTTGGGAAAGTATTGTGCTACCCGTAGTTGATAATGTCTCTATATAGATTTTTCTGTTCTACATCTTTGCTAAACTCAGTCTTATTAATTCATTTTTGAGTTTATGTATACACAATCATAACACTACAAATAATAACTTAGTTTCTTTCCTTTTTAGCCCTTACATCTTTTCCCCTTTCCTTTCTTTGATTAGCATCTTCGTTACAATGTCCAGTAAAAATTATGCTAGTAGGGATGCTTGTATAGTTCCTTATCACAAGTAAAAGCTTTCAAAATAATAGCTTTCAGTGGAATGTTAATAAGGATGATTTATGCTGTGGGGTATTTGTAACATCCTACTCTTCTCAGATAAAGTATTTTCTGAATAGATATTTGGACTGTATCTCCTTTTCCTTCTCCAGATATTAGTGTGAAACACGTTGCAATTAGACCTTCCTTCTTTATGTTCTAGTTTCTTGCAGTTCACTGATTCTAATGGTTTTTACTCTCTTCTAATGAACTTACCCACTGAGTATTTAATTTCAATGTTTGTCATTTTTCTGTTTTTATTCAAAATTTCTTGCTTATTCTTTATATTTTCCCTGCACATATTTTTATAATTGTTTGTTATTTTAAAAAAATTATTAGTAGTATTATCATCTGTGGATTTATATCAAGAATTCTGGATCTGTTCTTGGTGTCTATTATTTCTGCTGGTTCTTGCTCAAGTTTTATTTTGTTAGTTGCTTGATTATTTTCGACTTGATACTGTTCTTTTTTTTTTTTTTGAGAGAGAGAGAGAATGAATTTTAATATTTATTTTTTAGTTTTCGGCGGACACAACATCTTTTGTTTGTATGTGGTGCTGAGGATCGAACCCGGGCCGCACGCATGCCAGGCGAGCGCGCTACTGCTTGAGCCATATCCCCAGCCCTTGATACCGTTCTTTATCTTCAAAATGTCACATTGGGATTTCTTTGCTTAGGATGAAGGTGCCAAGTTTAAGCAGGACTTGGATTTACTTACGTTAGGTACTTAGGAGTACTGCCAGTTGGGGATCACTAAGTTTATGTTTTGAGGTCCTCAGGGACACAAAGGTCATGTCAAGCTCAGCAAATGTGTAGGCCCATGGCTAAAACTCACTTATTATTCTTGCCCTGAATATGTTATTACCTTGTTGTGCTTAGCACCAAAGCAGCCCTTTTCTGATGTTCTTTCAGGTGAGATTGGGAGAAAAGGACACAGAGTGATTTCTGGTGTACTCTCTCTTTTGCAGATGTATCTTTTTCAGGATGGGGTAGTATACACATTATGTCAGGGGAGTTTCATATTTGACTCCTCTGCCTTGACAGGTACAGATTTACTCTGACTCTTGCCCCATGATATCACCCAAGCTGAATCCTATTTTTATAAGGATTGACAAATACTCTTAGAGCATAAGTGGATATAATGCTTCAATGCTCCATTTATTTCTCTGGGTTTTTTTCTTAGATTTTTGGTTTGAGTAATTTTGGTACCTTAAAAAACTGCTTATTTTGTAATTTTTTACACACACATGTGTATACACACACACACACACACATACATACATAACACACACATACATTGTGATTAGGGGGTTAGTGTAAGTAACAAGTTTGCCACTAATTGAAATGAAAAAAAAAATTGTCTTGTTTTCTAAAAAATAATTTTGGGAAATGTTCAGGAGGGTAATTATTTTAGATGAATGAATTACTATAAATTGGGAGGGAATTAAATTGTTTTGAGGACATGTTACCTTTTTTGTTTGTTATAAATGTTGTTTATATCTGTTTTTTTTTAAATTTGTTTGAATCTAATTATTTTCTTATTTTAGGGGTAAAAATATTTCCATTATGGCTCATTCAAAGACAAGGACCAATGATGGAAAAATTACTTATCCTCCTGGTGTCAAGGAAATCTCAGATAAAATATCTAAAGAGGAGATGGTAAGACGGTTAAAGGTGAGTAAAATTAAGTACTTATTTTGGATATCTATTTATTGTGGGTTTTTTAGTGGGAATCATGTAGGGCATATTCAGGACAACTTTAAACTAATTTAAGCAGCAAATGGCAGAGAAAGGATCTAAGGGAGTAGAGTAGATAAGGAACAGTAGGAATTCTTTGGCTACCACTGATGGGAGAGCAGTTAGTAAGATGAAACTAGGGCTTCTCATGCTTAGATTTAAAGAATAAGTTCATTATAATTTTTTTTTTGGTACAAAGTCATCTCGTTTTCCTATTATGTTATTTATTTTATAAAGCAACCAGTTAAATCTGGGGAAGTTTTAAGCCTACTGAGTACTCGGGCTGTAATTTTCTACAGTTATTTTGAGAGTAGGTTGGAGATTGACAGCTTTTCCGTTTGCTTCTGACAAATGGTAACAAATCAAGATGGATGGAGAACTTTCATAGATGAAGTAGTCATTGAATGACAAGGGTCTCTTTCTGTGTATATGAATTGTGTTTCACTTGTTGTCTTCAGGGCATTGATGGTCCCTGTGATGATTAAAATAGCATAGTGGGCAGGGAGATCATTAAATTGATTTATCAGTTAGTTTAGATAGTCTTTATTTTTAAGCATTTTTTTCCTTCTAGGTTTTATCTACCTAGGCATATTGCTTGAAACATTATTGTTTTCATTTAAAAAAAACTGATATGTAAAATTTGTACATATTAGTGGGGTACCATGTAATGTTTTGATACATGTTATACCTTGTATAATGTTTCATGTTGTCTTGTTATTTACCTGAATGCCAGTGCTGAAAAATTTCTTAACAGTTTGTATTACTACGTAGCGTATTTTTATAAGAAGAAAAGGATATTAATACTATAATGTTTTAGTTGGGCATGGTGATGAACGCCTATAATCCCAACCATTGGGGAGGCTGAGGTAGGAGGATCATAAATTTGAGGTCTGTTTCAGCAACTTGACAAGGTCCTAAGCAACCTAGTGAGACTACATCTCAAAATAAATTGAAAAGGGGGGCATTAGCTCAGTGATAAAGTGTCCCTGAGTTCAATATCTAGCAAAAAAAATGCCCCCCATTTTATATGAGGACTGGTATTATACATGTATACATAAATTATTAGAATACCACCTATCATATTTTTGAAAGAAAAGCTATTTTTACAGAGAGTAAATTTGCTGAAATGTGGGTATTTTTTCTGGTTCTGAACTTGTATGTAGTTTTATATGTTTCATTTTTCTGTGTATTTACATTCTCTTGACCTATTGAATTTTTTGGGAAACCATTATATTTGTTTCCTCAGATGTATTTATTCCAGTAATGCTAGGTAAATATCCCTATCGTTTGCTGAGAAACTAATGTTGAATGTAGACAGTGCCTGCATGTACAAGCTGATTAGCATTTAGTGTCTTTTGGAGATGTTATTTTCTCAGACACCTTTTTTAATTTGGAGGACTAAGAAGAGTTATTAATGAGCAGTATAATACCAGTTAAGTTGTAGAAAGTAGTGAAAAATTCTCATTATCTGGCCTTTGAGCAAGTTTTGTTGAACTTAGTGTAATGATTCCTATATTACTCATATTTAGTGTTTGGTAGTATGGTTTCAATATTTTACAGGCGGTTATGCTAAGCAGTAATCTGGTTTATACTTTTTCATCATTCATTTTCCTAATTTACACTTTCCACTATTTTTTCGCATCCTCCTTCTTAGAGAAATATAAAAAAGGACTTTATGTGGGATGATAATATTTTTTATATGTACCTGAGTAAGTCTTATCAATTATGTTTGTTAATGTATAGGGTGATATTATTTATATACTTCTAGTTTTTCCTGTAACATTTTATTCATGTTATAGTTAAATATAGTTAAGCTTCCACTCCTGTGAAAAGATTCTAAAGATAAAAATAGGTTTCCCTTTGTGTGTTCTCATAAAAGCATGAACATTAAAAGTAATGAAACAAACAAACAAAAAATTAAAGTAGCCCTGGACATAATATACTTAAACTATACTGTGGGATTGGAAGGATTGGTCTATCGTTGGTTCTGGCATAATAGAACTGAGGGGTTGCTCTGTGAAGAACCTGTTTTTCCATGGCTGCTCTGAAAATTCAGTACAAAATCGAACCACTCAGATATCTAACTCTAGAGCAAGTAATATCCTTGCAGTGCACAGGACCAAAATGTAGACGTTGATACTTGCTGTTGGATCCCTGTGTGTAGCTTAGTATTTGCAGCACCACCTAGTGGATACCAAATGCTCACCTTGTCATTTGTGTTATATTTAAATGTGAGTTCTTGACAAATAGGCAATTTTGTTAAGTCTCATTTGAACACATATAATATAGACTGAGACCATTATTGTGAAAGAGCACTTCACAATCACAATGTTCAAACTATGTAGTTCCTCACCGTTCTTATTTCTGTCTCACTTCTATGTGAATTTTTTTAAAAAGCATCCATTTCTTGTAGCTTCCTTCTGCTCAACACATATATGCTTTTGGGTCAATGAAATATCCAAATCATATTCTCTTTTACTATGACACAATAAATATTTTTTTTTATGCTATAGTAGTCACTTCATGGTAACTTTTCAGAGTTTAAGGATGCACCTTTGACATCCTTTCCTGAGACTGTTTATATATTCTTTGTTGGCTGAATATATAAAACCACCGAGTAGTTTAGTGGCTGAGGTAGAAAACGAAATTGGTCATAGTAGGTTTTTAATCTAGAAATATACTTTTTCTTCTAATGAAAGGATCAGAAATATTTAAAAAAGGATACTGTTTTTAAAAAGGACATATTCCTTTTAGTCCAGTTGTATATATGGAATGAGATATTTCAATGAATAGTTTTTCAATAATGAATTGCAATTTTTAAAATAATGACCAGTGTATAAATTTAATTTTAAACTTTTAAAATCTGATTCACAGATAATAGTGAGTAAATGAAAAATATTTAGTATTTAAAGAAAATTTGTTTACCCTATAGTTCTAGAAGGATCTTATTCTCTCAGATACTTTCTATGGAAGAATGTAAGGATATTTATTTGGAGTTAACCTTTGCAATTAATATGACCTTTATTTCAGAGATTATTTTTTCATGGAACATTTCACTATTTCATTATTTTTGTTTTCACATAGATGGTTGTGAAAACTTTCATGGACATGGACCAGGACTCTGAAGAAGAAAAGGAGCTTTATCTAAATCTAGCTTTACATCTTGCTTCAGACTTTTTCCTTAAGCATCCTGATAAAGATGTTCGTTTACTGGTGGCCTGCTGCCTTGCAGATATTTTCAGGATTTATGCTCCTGAAGCTCCTTACACATCCCCTGATAAACTAAAGGCAAGTACCAATTAAAAGAACGGATAAAAATTTGATTCATCTTTCTAACTAAAATGGGAATTAAAATATTTTCTTGAAATTTGAGGGAATGATCTGTAGCATTCTTCTGTTAAGTTTCTGTTTTCTTTAAAATTTGGTTTTGAAAAACAATTTCTGATCTTCAGTATAAGTGGATTAATAAAGTGAATACTGTATTTTTAATATTATGTCATCAACTCTGTTTTGAGATCATCTCTGGGGCCGTTCCTTTCCCTTTTTGAAAATCTATATTGAAGACCTATGGTCATTATTTAAATGATAGTAGCTAATATAAACCTGAATCTGAGCTGTATAAAAGATACCAAATGATTGTAAGACAGGTGAGAAAGAATTTTAAAAAAGCAATAACCATTAAAAGTAATTGTGGAAACTATGGCTTAGATAATTACTGTCCGTAGGAAGGTTATTAATCTACACTGTGAAATGGTCAACAATTTGTTATTTCATTTAGTAAATGTTGATGTTAGGTAATGTGTCAGGAACTGTGTTTACAGTGGTGGGGGAAAAGAAGAACAGATATGGCTCTTGGATTCATGAACTTGCTTCTAGGTGATTGGAATGAGGAACCCATTCACTCGATCAAGTCTGCTGAAATCCCATTATGGAAGGCCCAACTGGTTCTGGCATGCTTGTTTTATATTTTGATTGGTGAAAGAACCTCAAGATCTGAGGAAGGGAGAAGGATATATTTTGTCATTTAAAAATTGAAATTGTAAGATTTGAGAATAGTCAGAAACTTAACGTGGATAACATGAGTGGGTCATGTAGTTGTGTTCCCAGTTGTATAGCTTGATTTCTCATTGTGGATCTCTAATTTGGGTATATTTCAGTGGTTAAGGAGTGATGTATTTGTTTGATGTAGGCTGTGGCTCTTCCTCACCAGGTGTCTTTTGGGCATTGTCACAAAAAGGAAATATAACTTTAGACTGCTGCTATATATCTTCCTTACCTCTGTCGTGGATTTCTCAGTTTGTGTAATCATTGACCTATCTCAAAGGCTTTTTGGTAATGAAATGCCCTCCTAAAAGGATAGCTACAGGTCTTTTCTCTTTTTATAACAGGGCAATTTATGGAGAACAATATTGAAGAACTGAGATTAAATTTGGGACTTCATGGATTACTTGCTAACTGAAAAATTTTAAGTACCTTGATTTTCTGATCAATCTTTAGGTCTTATTCTAAATGACTTTTTCTCTTTGAGGGTAGTATTTTAAAATTATTGATTTTTAAGGGAACTTTATAAATATTTATGGGGTTGTTTTCACTTTCTGTTAGCATCAAGTTAATATTTTTCTTTGTCGACAGTAATGTTATATATATTTGAAAATTAGGCCATCTTTATCTTTCTACTGTCTTTGTTTTTGTCATCAGCAAACTCTTTTTATATACTTGACCTCATGTTTAGTTCAGTAATTATTGCAGAAGTTTTAAACAAGTTGACTGTTATCTTTCCATCTCTAGATCAAGTCAGTATGGCATGTAGTCTCTTTCAGACAACTTAGGAAGGGTTCATTCATGGAGAACATATTTTATATAGTATTACTTTTAAAGCAACTGTTTTTGAAGGTTGTACTTTTGATAGTACTTTTCTTGAAAAGCTACTCAATTGTTTACATATTACATTTCTTCATTTTATAAAAAGCTTGCTCATTATTTTACTTCAGGGAATATTTTTTCTCTTACCCATAACATGCTTTCTTTGCATAATTAGCTTTCATAATTTTAAACCTTTTTTCAAACTTCCAAAACATCATCTACATTTCTCATGAAACTCATTTTTGTGAAAACTTGACTCAAAGTGTCATTACATCTGTCTTTACCCAGGTATAAGGGAAATGTAGTACAAAATTAAAAGCAAGATATGAGAATAGACAGAGAAATGGTGGGGGGGAAGCAAATAATTACAGTGTAGATGGGAAGCCTGACAAATTGACTTCTAAGAGTCTTTACAGTTTCTAAGCTTCTTTGTGGGATCTTGTTAGTTGGCAGTTTTATTTTGGAATTTTAAGTTTCCTGTACTCTGCTTTTGCTACATGATTATTGTACATTGTGCGGTTCCAGCAAACCTGATCAGCTCTCAGTTATTGCAACTTTTTAAAAATTCTAACAGTAGTATAAATTTTAGTTGAGTTAATTTTCAGACTTATTTGTTTAACTTGCAGTAAGATGAACATTTTCTTTCTCTGTTTTAAGATTATGTAAATTTATTCAGTGTTTTCCTATGAAGGATAATAAGATATATAGTGTTCTTCATATAAGAGTGTTCTTTAAGAAGTTTGACCCAGTTTTCTTTCTTTTTTTTTTAACATTTTATCATGATGTGTGCATATAAGTGTTGAATTTGCTTTAGTAGTTTAATGTGTATTTTCATTTAGCATTCATAATCTAAACTGTATATTGTCTTTTTTTTAAAGGATATATTTATGTTTATAACAAGGCAGTTGAAGGGGTTAGAGGATACAAAGAGCCCACAATTCAATAGGTATTTTTATTTACTTGAGGTAAGCAATATATTTTATCTTGAGGTTGTATTCAATTAACCTTCTTTTTATGTGCTTGAATATTTTTATCAATTAAAGTATTTACCTTTCATCTTTTTTACTTCTTATTTTTAGAACATTGCTTGGGTCAAGTCATATAACATATGCTTTGAGTTAGAAGATAGCAATGAAATTTTTACCCAACTATACAGAACATTATTTTCAGTTATAAAGTAAGTGTATTTTACTAAGTATATAACATTTTAGAAAATATAAAATTAAAGTTTGTTTTTAAATTTACACATGAATATGCATATACTATTAGGATAAATATTAGAAGACTGAGTTGTAACTTCATTTTAATTTTTTTTCGTAGATGTTTTCAAATGTATGGAACTTACTCAATTTTATTATAAGTGCTTATTGGTTAGAAGTCAAAATTTTTTGATTATATTATTTAGAATTTCTAAATTATATATTAACTCCTTAAAGCATGTGCTTATTTGAGGTTCTTGTGCACTTAAAATTATTTATTAGGATGTCAAAACAATTTGACTCTCTGAATTTAGGGCAAAACTGAAATCACATTTGATTTAATTACTTTGGGTGTGAGATTGATAAAAATAAGGAAGTAATCTAAGGAATTATTTTGGATACTATTGTAAGATTTTAGAGAAAGAAGCTTTAAATAAAAATACACTATTTTTTCTTTTGCTATCATTTTTATAAAGTAAAATGTTAACCAATATCATCTTATGATTAAATCTTATTAATCTCAGTTGTATTTTAAATGAAATATCTGTTTTGAATTTCAGTAATGGACACAATCAGAAAGTTCATATGCACATGGTAGACCTCATGAGCTCTATTATTTGTGAAGGCGATACAGTGTCTCAGGAGCTTTTGGACACAGTTTTAGTAAATCTGGTGCCTGCCCATAAGGTGAGTTACAGTATGTACTGAAATGTATCTAAATTCCCTGAATATTAATATTCAGAATTTGTGCTTAGATTCCAAATACAGTTTATCCTACTTTAAGCTTAGTTTTGGAGAATCTGTTGATTGATTAATATTAGTATATATTTATCATTTAATGTGTAATAAAATGTTACATTTAGTAGTCATACATTAAATTTAAATGAAAAGAAGAAATAATATATTTAGTTCTTGTAATAAAATATTTGTGATAATTCAGATTTGTTTAGGGTGTATTTCAGTGAGTGAGTTACTAGCTACTCACTCAGTGTTGGAAAATGGAACCAGTTATGTCCTTAAGTGAAAGACATGTAGGTACACAGGAGAAATGGAATTAAAAGGGAAGCCTCTACTATTAGGAGACAAGGGATATGTTGATTACAGTCTTTCTTGCCTAAGTAATGTTAATCAAGATGTGTGTTTGTATGTATTTTTTTTCTCAGTGCATATATTTGTGCTTTGTTTTTTTTGACAATGATGCAGTGTCTGGTAAATGATTGGAAATAGTGTTCTGTGATTTATAAGAGGTCTGGTTTCAGGAGAACGGTACAAGAATTACCAGTATAAACATCTGTTCAAATTTGCAACCTCAGTGGCAAGATACCGTAGTCTACAGATGCACAGCATCAATACAAATAATGCTTTAGTGAAAATTAACTCATAATCCAAAATTTCAGAATTTAGAATAATTTATCATTGCAAAAAGTAAGCATTCTCTACAAATAGTAGTACAGTTGGACCTCCAAAATTCTAATAATATGTTTATTACATGAAAATCACACATGCTGGTGTGCTGTAGACTCTTGAGCTTCCTCCATCTTGTCACTCCTATACTTCTTGGTTTCTTCCCACTTTTCTTAGCTCTTGCAGCTTGTCTTTGTCTGTTGTGATATCTCTATCTTTGATTACCATGAAAAAGGAAATTGGGGAGCTAAAACTAGGTCTTCTGAGGCACGTTGACCACCTCAGTGGACTTGGTGCCCACATCTATTATCTTTTTAATTCAAGAAAACTGGGTGGAGTCTCTTAAATGCAAATCAAGTATTCAGGTTGGTTTTTTGTACTCAGCATCTGGTAAGCAATGTCACAGGCCTTTATCTGCTATACCTCAGTACTGTCATGTAAAAAGGCTTTGTTGTGGAAAGTACTCTGACACTTGCTGGGCTGAGGGTGTAGCTCAGTGATTGAGCATTTATTTGCCTAGCATGTGTAAGGCCCTTGATTCTATTCTGAGCACTATTAAAATAAAATAGCAGTATATACATATAGGTACTTCCATATACATTTTCTTCTTGGCTCACAGTGTTGAGACCCATCAATTCTAAGAACCTAGAATTTTAGGATCTTACTCCTTTTCTGTGAGTATAGGAGTTAGAATCTTCCCATCAACTACTTAAAATACAATCCTCTGCTCAGTCTGTTTATCTTACATTGGAAATTTTCCAAGTCAGTTTCTGTTTTGCATCCTTTACATAATTTTAACTCTTTGTAGTTTAGTGAATGTTCATGGCACTAAATAAAACATTCTAACAAAGTTTAAAAAAATCATCAATATTATTAAGTATATTAAAGATAAAATATGTTTAAATGAATTGAGGACATTCAAAAAGTGTTAAAAACTAGGAGAGGATTAGAAGAAAAACTTAGTGGAAATGAACAATGGTCATTGAGATCAGAATCTTGATTAGATTTTATATAAGAGATAGAGACTGGGAGGTGAGTTTGAGGAAATTTTACCGACAGAGAACTATAGAGAAAACATGAAAGATAAGGTTCAGTATGTTTAATAGTGATTTGAGAACAGCAATTAGAGAAAAGAGAGAAAGTGATATTCAAATAGAAATTACCTTAAAATGATTCAGAAATGAACCATCATGAAAAACATGAAAGTATAGGTTAGGTAGTAAACTTTTTGTGAACAGAATAAATAAATATAAATACCTCTCCAGGCACATCCTGGAGAGAATGGGGAACACCAAAACAGAAAGTCTAGAAAGCACACAGAATGAAAAAGCTTAACTATTAAAAAGAAATGAAGGGGGCTGGGATTGTGGCTCAGAGGTAGAGCGCTCGCCTAGCACGTGAGAGGCCCTGGGTTTGATTCTCAGCACCACATAAAAATAAATTTAAAAAAAATTAAAGATTTCATGTCCAACTACAACTAAAAAATAAATTAAAAAAAAAAAAAAGAAATGAAGGTTATACTGAAGAGTGAATTCTTGATGGATAGAAGCCAGAAGACAGTAAAAATGTTTTCCAAAAATGCTAAGATAAAAGTAGTATTGTATATCCTGTTTAAGTCAAAAAGTAGTTGTATATCCTATTTAAGTGAAAACATTATATATTCACTCATACATAGATCCTTCCTGAAAGAACTATTTTAAGTCCTGTAGAATGAAGAAAATTGAATTTAGAAGTGAAATATAATCAATATTTGTGAGTAAGAAATGCTCTAATGATATAATGATTAACGGGATATTAACAAAATGATTCTATACCACTGGGTTACAGATAACAACATAAGATTGAGTGGTTTAATATGATCCTGGTGTATCAGGAATATTTAGAGCTATTGATTAACTTTGAACTTTGAATGCAGTAGGTTCATCTTAAAAATTTTAAGGATTGCAGGAAATAAAATAAAGAATTACAATAAATGTAAATGGCTTAGATTTACCACATAAAACAGGTTGAGGATAGTTTACCTGGTTGATGTTAATAAGAGAAACATCTAAAACATTGTTGTGGCTGGGCATGGTTGCTCAGGAGGCTGAGACAGGAGGATCATGAGTTCAAAACCAGCCTCAGCAAAAAGCAAGGCGCTAAGCAATTCAGTGGGACCCTGTCTCTAAATAAAATACAAAATAGGCTTTCGGATGTGGCTCAGTGGTTGATTGCCCCTGAGTTTAATCCCTCGCAAACAAACAAACAAACAAGCAAAATATAGTCATGAAAAGATTGGATGTAAAGTTTAGGCTGAAAAAAGAATTGTCAAACAATATAAATCAAAAGAAAACTGAGATTGCTTATTAGTACACATAGTTGTTTTTACAGGATAAAGAATGACTTTATATAATTAATAAAAGTTTTAGTTCTTAGGAATCGTTCTAAACTGGTATGCATACAGATTCACAATATACAAAATATATATTGAGAGTTATAAAAGAGAAAGAAAGAGTTCACACTTTCATGGGTAATTTGAACATGCAGATTTCCAGTGTTTATTAGTCAAATAGTACAGGAGACCATAATTGATAGTTGAGGATTTGAAACACAAAACAACAAGCTTAATAACAAGCATAAGTAATTGACAAAATACAGCATAATGACAATTATTTAGAAGTGATAATTAAAATATCAACATTAAAACCTGTGGGATGCAGTTTGAATTTTTTAAATGTAAATTTATATTTTAACGTCCAATTCAAGAAGTTATAAAAACATTCATAGATTAAACAAAATATACAAGAGGGAAAAAATAGTAAAGAGCAGAAATTAATGAAACAAAACATAGTGATATTCCCTGAAAACCCCAAATTGGTAATAAAAATATATTCAGGCCTGGGATGTAGTTCAGTAGTAGAGGTGGTAAATAGTTGTACTATTCAATAGCTTTTGAATTATAGAAGAGAGAGAGAACTTTACAACTCACTTTATAAACAAATTATGATCTTCCTAGAGAACTAGGCAGGAAGCAATCCAGAAAGAAGATTTGCTAATTTAACTTACGAATGTAGTCGCATTAATTGAATATAAAATAATAGTATACAGGGGCTGGGATTGTGGCTCAGTGTTAGAGCACTTACCCAGCACGTGTGAGGCACTAGGTTTAGATCCTCAGCACCTCATAAAAATAAATTAATAAAAGTATTGTGTCAAACTACAACTAAAAATATTAAAAAAATAATAGTATATAGCTTCCAGAATGGTAAAAGCAATAATGATAATGACTAAATTGGCTTTATTTTAGGTATTGAAGGAAAGTTAACAGTAGAAAATGTTTAGACTAAGTTAACTGTCTAGAGAAACAGGTCAAAGAGAAAGACTTGTGGGAGATAAAGATTGTTTTGTAAAATTTAGTAGAATTTATGACAACAGTTCTTAAAAAATTTGAAATAGAAAGGAACTTTCTTAAACTAATAAGGATATGTATGGTACTGTACTTAATAGTCAAATATTGAAGTGTTTTCTTTGAAGTTAGGAAATTTTAAAAATGTGGCTTTGATGTAAGACAAGTATGCCAGTGCTACTCAGCACTATAATAAAGCTTAAGTTAGTGGGATTAAAACAATATAAAAGAATTAGAAACATGAAACAAAACTAAAATTATTCACACATGATGTGATTCTGTAGAAAACACAGTATACAGATTCAATTTCTAGATCAAATAAGAAAATTCTGTAAAATCTGTAAAATTACTAGATAAAAGAGCAATATTAGAAAATCTGTTAGCACAACTTCTAAAAAGTTTTCATTTGTAGCTTTAACCAAGGACATAATATACTTAGAAATTTAACAAAAATTATGCACGATCTTTATGTTAAATCATAGTTGACTGAAACAGTGCATGGAAGACTTAACATGTTGAGAGATTGTTTTTGGAATGAGACATGGAGGATCATAATAATGTCAGCGTACTGCATACTAATTGATAATCCAATCAATAGTGCATGTAATTTGACACATGAAATCTAAAATTCACATGGAAGGGCAAATGATAAACAATAACTAAACAATTTTGAAGAAGGAAAAAAGTAGGGACTTGGTGTTAAGATTTCTTTTTCTTTTTCTTTTTTTTTAAATAGAGAGAGAGAGAGAGAGAAAGAGAGAATTTTTAATATTCATTTTTAGTTCTCGGCAGACACAACATCTTTGTTGGTATGTGGTGCTGAGGATGGAACCCGGGCCGCACGCATGCTAGGCGAGCGCGCTACCGCTTGAGCCACATCCCCAGCCCCAAGATTTCTTTTTCATATGTCCTTTTTGACTGTAAGCAGGCAATAATGAACAAAGGGACATATGGAAAATAAAATTAAATTCTTATTTTATACCATGTATTAAAATAGATCACAGGTAGAATAAGTTTTGAATCTGAAAAGTAAATCCTTAAAATTTTATTTTAAAAAATCTTTACACCTCAGGGTTGGAATGTATTTCTTAAAGGTTTAGAGAGCGTAATCATATAAGAAGATATGAAATATTTGTTTATGTGAAAGATGAAAGCTTTGATGTGCTGTAAGACACCATAAGCATTGTGAAAAGACAAATATGCCCTAAAACAAAGGTTTGTTCTGCAGAAAGAACAAAACAAAATAGGCCAATTGAAAAATTGCCGGGAACTTCCAGAAAATTATTTCCATTTGCTCAAAGAGTCTTGTGAATGAATGAAATAATATGGAGTAAGAATCAAGGCAGGTAAATAAAAAAAATACATGAGTATAGAATGTGAATTTAGGGCTGGGGCTGTGGCTCAGTGGTAAAACGCTTGCCTAGCATGTGTGCAGCACTGGGCTCGATTCCTTAGCACCACATAAAAATAAATAAAATAAAGTCATTATGTCCATTTACAACTAAATTTTTTTTTTTTTTAAAATGTGAATTTAGGGGGCTGGGGTTGTGGCTCAGCGGTAGAGCACTCACCTAACGCTTGTGAAGCCCTGGGTTTGATCCTCAGCAAAGTAAAATAAAGATATTGTGTCCAATTACAACTAAAAATAAATTTTTAAAAATGTGAATTTAAGCCTGTTGTGGTGGTATGTGTTTATGGGAGGCTGAGGCAGGAGGATCTTAAGTTTGAGGCTAGCAAGACCTTTTCTCAAAATAAAAATGTGCTGGGGGCTGGGGTTGTGGCTCAGTGGTAGAGTGCTTGCTTAGCATATGTGAAGCACTGCGTTTAATTCTTAGTACTGCATATAAATAAATAAAGGACCATCAATAACTTTATAAATAAATAAATAAATAAATAAATAAATGTATGTATGTATGTATGTATGTATGTTCTGGAGATGTACCTCAGTGGCAAAATATCCCTGGGTTCACTTCTCAGTACCAAAAACAAAAAATGGCAACAACAACAATGAATGAATGAATGAATTTAAGGATATTCTCTATTTCTGTTCTCTGGAATGTGCTTAATCCCAAGTAGTAACTCCATTGTAGATCTTTGTTTTTCTATCATCATTGAAGTCTCTGGGAAACACATTTTAAGATACTTTTTCTTTGCACATTTTTTTTCTTTTTGCTTTACTCTTCATTGTGTTTCTTATTGTATTTATGGACTTAATCTGTGTGCTGAGATGTGCTTTGAGTAAGTCTTCATTCTCTCAGCTGTCTAAAAAGCCATAATCCTCCCCCCATTGCTGCCTACTCTGGAAAACAGTTTATCTTCTGAATGGTGTTTTGCTTTTTGTGGACCTGGCAAGTAATAGCCTGTATTTGTACTTGCCTGATTTGAATTTGAGACTAGATTTAAAATAATTATTTCTTTTTCTATAAACATTTATTGAACATTTCTATGTGTTTTGCATTCTGTTGTGAATAATATATGAAGAGAATATACTTATTCTTGCTTGAAAGGGTACTTATGATCTAGTAGGCCAGATCATCCTAAGAAAAGAAAGTGGTTTAATTTTCTTCCTTCAATAGATAGTTTTCTCATAGTCCTTTGAATATAGGTAATATTTTGCTTTTCATAGTTTAGAAATATTGGGTTTGTAGCTCATTATTAGAGTGTATTTGTAGCATGTGCAAAGCCCTAAATTCAGTTGCCAATACTGCAACAAAACAGAACAAAACATAGTTAGAGATGTAATATATTATATTCTGTTTTTCAGAATTTAAACAAGCAAGCGTATGATTTGGCAAAAGCTTTACTGAAGAGGACAGCTCAAGCTATTGAACCATATATTACCAATGTAAGTTTTAGTTGTGATTCATTGTCAAAGGATTACGCCAAAGTTTTAAATATTGTTAGAAGCAAAATTTCAGCAAGTAGTGTATACTTTGTAAATTTTGTGTTTTAACTATTAAGTAGTGTATTTTCCTTCTTCTTTCTTAATATTATTCTTGGTTAATATTTTCTGGAAGGTTCACTTTCTTGTTTGTTCATGTGTTTCTTTCAGATTGTTTAGGAACTAAAACAGCTTTTATTTTGGGTAGCTAGATACACTGTTTCTAATCTTAGAAAAAGAGTTAAATGTAATTACATAAAACCTAGGGAACTTTTCATTATTTAGAGAAATTGCTTATTGCTTTTTGGAGATTAAATTGATTTGTAAAGCAAGAAGATGTGAATTAAAATATCAAGATCTAGAAATTGATGGCAAGCTATGACTGGCAACAATTTGGTGAAAGTTGTTTATCTATTGCTATCACTGGGAGAGATTCCATTTAAAGCTGCATTTTCTGAGAAAGAGGGAAAATTGTAATGAAATGAGCACTTCCATTATCACCCAAACTCTATTTACTTATAATTGATAATCTTGTATTGATTTTAGAAGAAATATTTTTAGCCATTTAGGTTCATTGATAAAGCTTCTGTTAGGTTTTATTTTCTCTCCACTGTTGTTGAGTTGTACCACTCCAGGTAGCACCATTCATATTGTAGTATATGTTAATAGAGGGTCCTATAGAACACAAGTCTAGAAAACAGAGTCAGTGGTGGTTCCTGGAAATAACAGTTCTGTCCTTCTATCTGCTTTTCCCTTTCAGTCACCTGTATGTAAATAAGTCCAGGACACAAATCTGTCATCTTGAAAAAAGCAAGCAAAGAAGCCTTTAGTTTAAATACTTAAATTCTCCTAAACTTAGAAGAAAAGAAATATTTTTTTGTAGTATACAAAAAAATATGTAGATAGGATATGAAAGATATCACTAAAAGATATACTGTAGAAAGTAAAATAATTTATAAAACAAATGGTAGATTTCTATTGTTTCTGGCTTGTTGCCTTAAAGAACCATATGATGATTTCGAAAAATAAGTTTAGTTTGTAAGAATATTGCTTTGAAGAGTTAACTTTCTAAAGCTGTACAATAAAATTCTGTAGTTTGTCTTTATAGCTCCAAGATTGGCAGGGATCTCCAAGTACAGCTTTGTACAATTTTGTGAATTTTGGTTATTGCTTGAGTTAAAATGGTAGAATTCAGTTTTTTTGACTTAATGGCACTTGTAATGTGTTGATCCAGATTTAAGTATTGTAATTAATTACCCCTTGACTTTCCCTTGTTTCAAAGTGCCTCTCAATACTATTTCTGTGGCCCAGTTAGAGAGCACACTAGGTGAGCTCCTCCTGGTGGTCATTTATTTAAATTGATATTGTCAAGCCAGATTTTTTTTTTTTTTTTTGAATACTTAATCTTATTTTAGTGCTTTTTTTTCTGGCACAAAAATAAGGAAAGAACACGATCCCATGTTGTTATCTCTTCTAGGATTGGGGATTATAAATATTTCATTGGAGTAATTGAAGAAAGAAAATTATGTAAAATGGTAGTGGAGCTGCATGATTAGGTTCATTTTACTATACTCTCGATTTTGGGGTATATTTGAAAATATTGATAATGAAAGTTAAAGAAAGAAGAAAGCCTCAAGGTAATACTTGGAATAATCTCAGATAAATTAGTGTAAAAACATTGCCTAATCACTTATACCTTCCCTTAATTTCCCACTGTTCTCACCTATAGAAATATAGAGGCTCCCTGACACCTTCCTCACCCCCAGTTTCTTGTTGTGTTCTTTATCAGAAGCTGGGGCAAAGGGGACTAGTAAAGTTGCCCTACCACACTTTCAATTATATACTTATTTGTAGTACTTCATCCATTAATTTTGCATGTTTCCCTGTTTTCTTGTTCCTTGACTTATTTGACTGTCAGTAAAGAAGTTATTGAGAATTGCTTTTCTCTTCCTGTTACATTTCTTTCTCACAAGACAATTAAATTCAAGACAAAATTAGTACATGCTAGAAATCAGTCTCTACCTTTTTGGGCTCAGAGATGAAATAGCCATTGCTCATTTATTTTTCCAGTACAGAATTAGCAAATAAAAAGAAAGACACGGAGTCAGTTATAACCCCACTTCTCTTTTTCTCACTTGTTTTCACTCTTGCAAGTGAAAAATTGACATTTTCAAGTTTATTCTTTATACAGAATGATTCTTACATATATAAATACTTAAGAAGCTGTGTGGTGGCACATGCCTAAAATCCCAGTGGCTCCAGAGGCTGAGTCAGGAGGATCACAAGTTCAAAAACAGTAACTTGGCAAGGCCCTGAGCAACTTATTGAGACCTTGTCTCAAAAGGAAAAATAAAGAGGGGCTGGGGATGAGACTTAATAATTAAGTACCTCTGGATTCAATCCAAACAAAACAAAACAAAACTTAAGAGATTATTGTAGTTAGTTGTTTGTTTTTCTTTTGAGATGGGATCTCAATATATAGCCCAGGCTATTCGAAAGTTTTGGGCTCAAGTGATCTTTCTAACTTAGCCTGTCGAGTAGGTTGGACTACAGGTGTGCACCTCTGTGCCTAGCAGAATATTTTTTATAATAGAATTAGTTTTAATGTGGCAACCTAGGAAACGAAACTAAAACATTATAAAAAAGAAAAAGTACTTATTGACAACTCAGAGATTACCTACACAGATTACTTTTTAGCAATATTAACTATTTTTCACCATACCTTTTTACTTAAAGTTTTAGGATTCAGCACAAAATTACTTTGTACATTTACATGCTACAAATTAAATTTCTTAATATCACTGTCTCCTATATCCTTGTTAAAAGAGATAACATTTGATAAAATCTCTTAATCCATGTCTTGGTTTTTGCATCTGTAAATTGGGGCTAATAATGCTGGGGGTTGTAGTAAATAATATTGTTATTTAATGTGAAAGTACTTTATTAACTAAAATTAGCCATGTAAATCTAAGGTAGGATTTATTACTGACTTGTGCCTTCTTTCATTAGGAGGCAGTGCTATTAAGAAATATGATTTGTAATATGTAAATTAATTTCTTGTTTGCAAATGAAAGACTAATGATTTTTTTTGGAAGAAGATGTTTCATTCATATCTATATCTGCCTTTACTTAACATTTAAGCCCTTACGTAGGGCTTTGTGTCTTTTACTCATATCAGAATACATATTTTTTAAAATATTTATTTTTTAGTTGTAGTTGAACACAATATCTTTATTTATTTATTTTTATGTGGCGCTGAGGATTGAACCCAAGGCCTTGCACGTGCTAGGTGAGCACTCTACCACTGAGTCACAACCCCAGCCCCAGAATACATATTATGTTATTTATTTATTCATTTATCAAATATGTATTGGATACCCACTCAGTGTCAGGCATGGTGCTAGACTCGTTATAAAATGGAGAAGATCAACTTGATCACTGCGTTTTTGCAAACTATAGGTGTTCAGTGAATATTTTAGTGGAATTTGTAAAAAATAAAAGCAGAGAATGATTTTGTCTTTATTTTGTAAAGTAAGTTTTTTTCCCAGACTGATAGAAGATGATGATGATTTAATTACCATGGTGGTCAGATTGGAATGGATTATTGTTCTTTATTAAGAAAAAGTAGATTGAGGGATTTTTAGTTTACTCTTTTTTTTTTTTAAACAGGAGAAAATTTGTGAATAGAAGCAAAAAAAAAGCCACTTTATTTTTAGTATCAATGAGAATTTAACCTTTTAATATAATGAAGTTCCGTTTTCACAAAATTGATAAATAGGAAGGGCAAATATGTTATTTTTAACATCCACCCCCCCCCCCCAAAAAAAAAAATTAGATTTGTTCTTTTGTCCCTTTCTTGACAAGGTAATCTATATTGGTTCATAGACCTGAATACTTCACTTAAAACCAATTGAAGAGTGAAAAGAGTAAGTGGATAAAATATAGAAATGTGAAATACTTGACTCTACTTTCTATATAGAAAGCAAAAACCAGGTTGTGTATTAATTGTCACAGTGAGATCAGGGCATCTTGTGAGGTATAAAGATTCCATAACTACTCCTCTGACAAGACAAGGACACTTAAGAATCTATGGGTTTATCTTTAACTTTTTAGAGTTTTGGAAGATTTTAGATAACAAGGAATTTGGTTATTGTGTTATATATTCTTATCCACTTTGGTAGTTATATGATGAATGATCGAGTGCAGAAATTATTTAGAGCTTGTTGACTGTGTTTATATGTGCTTTTAATTGGATTTTAATTAAGGTTGTAAATTTTGTACATATGTATACCTTGTTTATCAGAATGTAAAAGAAGACAAAAATGATTAAAAAATTTGCTTTGCATTAAAAATATAAAGCTATATATATGAAACATACAATTGGCTTCTACTTATAAAAGCATAAGAAGACTCTTTTAGATGCTGTTGTTTTCTGTACTCTAAGGTAAACAAGATGTGAACTTCTTCCCCTAAGGAATTTATCCAGTGAGGTGATGACATTCTTATTAGGGTTCTCCAGAGAAATAATCAGTAGGATAGGTGTATGTATATATGTATGAGAGGAAATTTACTAGGGGAATTAGTTCAAGCTATTATGGAGTCTGTCAAAGGCTGTCCGAAAGCTATATAACTAGAGAAGCTGATGGTTTATCTCATTCCATAGAGAACCCAATGGGAGAGGGGGAATTTGCTGGTGCAGGTCTTGTAGTCAGAAAGTCTGGAGAACCTGGATTTCTGATGTCCAAGGGCAGTAATAGAGGTCCCAGCTCCAGGAGAGAGAACTATGAATTCGCCTTTCCACTGTCCTTTTGTTGTGTCTGGATCCCAGTCAATTGGATAGTACCCGCCCATATCGAGGGCAACCTTCCCCACTTGAGGAGTCCATGGATTTAGTCTTTTCTGGAAACACTTTGAAGACACATCCAATGCTTTACCAGCTATGCAGGTATCCCTTAATCCTACCAAGTTGACACTTAAAACGAAACTGTCAAAAACACAATAAATTATCACAATGGGGAACAAGATGTATTTGAAAGGTAGAGGGTTTACTGATAGATATTAATTGATGAGTCAATACAAATCTGTTTTACTGTGTACAAGGTGAATTCCATGTTTTATTTTTTCACATAGCCTTTAATGGTTTTCCTGTCCACTGTTAGAAAATGTTTTGATATGCCTAGTTTGACTTTGCTTAAAATAATAATGAATTTAATGAATAATAAGACTTTGGCAAATTCATTTTATCTTTGGCATTTCTACTAATGGCAATTTTTCTTTTCCTCTTCAAAAGTTTTTTAATCAGGTTCTGATGCTTGGGAAAACATCTATCAGTGATTTGTCAGAACATGTGTTTGACTTAATTTTGGAGCTCTACAATATTGATAGTCATTTGCTGCTCTCTGTTTTACCCCAGCTTGAGTTTAAATTAAAGGTAACTGTTATAAAAATAATGTGATTCTGTCACCCGAGTTAGCAAAGAGTATTATATATGGCTATTTAATTCTTAAAAGTAATTTTAACTGAATGTAACAGAACTAGGAGTGTATTACCATTATTTATTTGTGTGTTTGTGTATCTCCAATGCCTGGCGTGGTATCTAGCAGATTGTAGCTGGTTGCTGAATGATTAGCAGGATGGTTCTTTCCAGATTGATTCCAGTTTTGGCTTGCCTTTGAGATCATAGCTATACATTTGAGCATTGTTTTCAAAGAATGCATTTTATAGAGTACAGATTTCTTTATTGGGCCATAAATTGTTTAGTTCATTATCCATATAATGGTAAATATTTTCTCTTATTCATATTATCTTATTGTTGTTGAAAGTTTGTTTGGTTTTCACAGAGTCCTGTGAAATCTTTGGTAGCAAGTCATTACTTTGAGATTAAATTATGCTGTTTCATTTGCAGAATTGGAGGACACCCCCCCTTTTTTTTCCTGGTCATTACAATAAAATTAAATAAAGCCAATTATAATGATTAAACTTTCATGGATCCCAGTGTATCACCCAGAAAAATTCCTAAATGATTTCTATGTAAATTTCTTATTTCTAAAAAATTTGATTTGTTTCTAAAACCAAAATAAAACAGTTCACATTGATAGTGTGAATACCATAAATAACCCATGAATAATTATTCTTGTTTTAGTCTGGAGTGTATTTTTCTCAAGTGAGACATTTGGTTGATTGGTCCCTTGCCCCCTTTTTAATGTGGTTAGCAATTTTAGTTAGGCAAGGCAGTCACACTTCTGATTATTTGTTGGTTTATCTGATTTTCTATAGTAAAAATAAAATAAGTGCTATGTGCATTTTCCTACACACTATGAAAAATATAAAAATAAGGAAATTATCATCCCTGCTTTCAGCCAACTTAACATCTAGTATGGGAGGAAGAGGAAAAAAAATCCATATCTAATAAGAGTCCAGATATTTTAAGTGTCATAAGAGATACAAACAGCATACAATTGAAGCAAAGGAGACAGCATGCAGAAGCATATAGAGGTAGGAAGGTGCTGGGTGAATTTCTGGAACACAAAAGAATTATAGTTGAAAGGTAGCATAAAGTAAATGTAAATCACTCCTGGATGCTTTGCTCGAAGAACCTTAATGAAGTAGATTTCCAGGTATTAAATCAGACCAGTTGAATCAGAATTTCTGAAAGTAAAGACCAGGCGTCAGGTTTGTTTGTAATCTTTAGAGATGGTTCTAATGTATAGCCAGCACTGATAAGTACTTATTTTGCGGAATAAAGAGATGAGTTAGATCATATTGTGGAGGCTCTTGAACACTAGGATGAGTAAGGCATTGGTTTAAAAAAAATTTTGTAATGTGCTATCCATAACAACTTGAGTATTAGTGCTATTTGATAGACCTGATTCCCACACTCTATGTTCAAGTCTACTATTGTGATTTACTTGTTCATTTAACCATTCATTTGTTGGGTGTCAACAATGAAGTTGAATTTTCATCCCCAGGGTGTCTGCATTATAGAATATACACCAGAAATTGTAATTTTCACATATGCAAAGCTTCATCATTATGCTGCAGAACGTCACTTAGGAATCTACTCTATGTAGCTTAACTGGCTCTCCTAGTGGGAGACTTCAACACATACTTATTTCTACAAAGAGCTAAGAATTACAGTCATACAGAGTTCACTGTTTACTATAGGCCTGGCCTCCTCAGGTGTCCATTCTTAAAAACGACAGTCTTGAAAGACTCTTCAGTAGGTTACTGAATGGAAGTAAACCTTAGATGTAGGAGGGGCCCTCTAACATTATCATACTTTTAAGACTGTGTTTTTATGTAGGGTGTACTACCTTAATGTAATTTGAGAATATTAGCACATTTATGATGAGTTTAATTTTATAAAAAGTGTAGTGGATATTTTTTATGCAAGTTTTTCATTTGGAGTTCATAAAAGTTTTTCTGTTTCTGTGAATAGAAAGATAAGAGAAACCATGGGATAAGGGAAACCATGGGATAAGTCATATTCTGAATATCTGCTTTATGATTTTAAAATTGGTTATGTTTTGTTGTAGAGCAATGATAATGAGGAACGACTCCAAGTTGTTAAACTACTAGCAAAAATGTTTGGGGCAAAGGATTCAGAATTGGCGTCTCAAAACAAACCACTTTGGCAGTGCTACTTGGGCAGGTATATGATTTTGGTTTCCTTGGAAAAAAGTAATATACGTTTATATCTACTTAGGTTGCTTTTTTTAAAACAGCATTTATATTTAAGTTGTGTCCTCTGAAATCATTAAAATATATATGGAAAAGACGATATGATACCAGTACAATCATTTGAAATTTTCAATGTTGATAATGGTATTTCAAAATTTCCCTTTATCTTTTCATTCTATGATGATATATTTTAAAAGCTGTCTCACATAGTATTACAACTGTAAAATTAAAATATACAATTTCGGAGTCTAAAAATACTTCAGGGAGATGAAACCCCTCCACAAAAAGTTGTATTTAATCAGATTATTTGGAGATAATTCAAAATATAAGGATATTAACAAAATTGATAAATAAATGACTTATGTACGTTTCTCTTTCTATCTTTTTGTATTTTTTAATGATGACCTAGCTTTCCTTTTATGCCTTTATTGAGCCACATAATACCTGAAATTGGTTGCAAGATTTTGAGTGTGTTTTTGGATGTTACTTTCCTTTGGGAGAGATTCATTTCATTACCTTTTCACAAAGAGATTCCTGACCTTGAAAATATAAGAGCACTACAAATGCTATGGCTGAAACCATAATTTAACCTTGAGACTAAAGGATAATTTTTATTCTCTTAAATTATTCTGACAACACATTATGCAGTTAAGTCATACACTAACAGGATTTAAAGGTTCTGATTCTATTTTTGTGTTCAAATGTTTGTACTGGTATCATAATGTCTTTTCCATTATAATGACAGAACTGTCAGTGATTTTAAATAATCTTTTGGTTTCATTTTTCTAAATTTGTTAAATGAGGATATAAGCCTTTATAAGTGCCTGTTGAGCTCTAAATTACAAATCTGATTTCTTAGTGTTTACATAGTTCAATAATAATTAAAAAAATTTTTTTGTACCTTTATTTTGTTTGTTTATTTTTATGTGGTGCTGGGGATCTAATCCAGTGCCTCACGCATGCTAGGCAAGCACTCTACCACTGAGCCACAACCCCCGCCCATCAATAATAATTTTTTTTTAAATAATAATAATTTTAATGAGAAAGTTAAGATAATAAATATTAGCCCATTGTCACCCCATTGTCACTTATTTTTTTTCCCCCTAGAGGTGTTTTTTTTTTTTTTTTAAACTTTAAATGCAGTGGAAAGTTCTTGGACAGCAGGGTACAGTATTCTATCATTTTAAATTATGCAACTCCAAGTTCATTTTATTTAAATTTCTGAAAGAGAAATACATTTTTAATGTATAGTCATGTATTGCTTAAATGACAGAGATACATTATGAGAAATGATTAACTTGTGATTTTTTGTTGTTATGTGACCATCTTAGAATGTGCTTACATGATCTAAGATGACTGTGACATGAAGTGAAATTTTTCTGTCTCACTACAATATTAAAGAACCATGGTAATATGGGTTCTGACATTGATTGAAATGTTATGTGGTACCTGGCTGTTATAGACATTTAGTATATTTTAAAATTAGGACTTGTATTATGCAGAATTTACTTTATAGGTTTTCAGTTGGGAAATCCTATTTACATGTCACCTATTATTACATTGTAATTTTTCCTTTTAATATTAATGACACAAAACTCACATAGAGTTAAATAGTACCAACTTTTGGGCTGGGGTGTAGCTCAGTGGTAGACAACTTGTCTAAGGTCTGGGTTTGATTTCCAGCACAAAACACAAGAAAAACACCATGAAAACAACAATAACAGAAATAAATGAAACACAACACCAATTTTTAGTAGCTGTTTTAGAAGATATTTCATTGTATTTATTTGTAATGATAATGAGCTGCATGTGTAATTGAAAAAAAGTATGAGTAAGGTATATAGGATTGAATAGTTGAATTCAAAACACTTAGGAAACTTGGAAACTTTATATGGACCCATAGGCTACGTTTTAGTTTAGTACTTTCTGTATTAGAGAGGGAGGTGGTACTTTATAGAGTTAAAAAAAAAAAAAGTTGAGTAATTTGGTGCTGATTTTGAAGGCTTTTTTCTTCTTTATATAAATGCTGAATTTTATTTCTTACAGTATTGGGTGATACAAAATTTGGTAGTCTTTTGATTTTACAGAACTAAGCCATGTAAAGATATTGAATAGAAAATCATGACTTCACTTTAATGATATTGACACTTAATGTTTTTTAAAAAAGAAAATCATTTTGCATTTTCTTATGAACGAATGTATATAGACTTTGAACACCATCCATTAGTGATAATCTACAAAATATCATATGCTTTCTGATGGAGAACACAATACTGTCTTTGAAGTAGTCTTGCTGAAAATAAAATTGAATCCTAATATGATTATATTTCTAGATATAATTAGCTATGTCTTAAGGTTAGGAACCTGTTAATAGACATCAGCATGATAAAATTAGCAAAATCTAAACCATGGGAAAAGTCTATACTTATACATCATACCATTTTCTCCAAAAAAAATTATTAAAAATGTGGGGGTGGGAACAAAATTAAGAGATTTACATGGCATATCAACCAAAGGGATTTAAATTTTTATAGTGACATAAGTATTTACAGATATAGTTTGCTTTGCTATTATTGGAAACATAAAAATTGTGATGTTTAACTGGATAGGAATAATTTTGGGATAAATTTGAAGTCATGTGATATAAAATAACAGGGGTTTAATGTGACATTCGTGAATGTCCTATATTTAAGAAAAAATACTTTGGAGAAAACTTTTTTTTCAAACATGGAGTAGGATTTATATAACATTTCTCTGGAAAAAAAATATACACCCATCACATGTACATTTACAACAGATATATTTTGAAAGGTTTTTTTTTTTTTTGTACTGGAATTGAACATAGAGATATTTAATCACTGAGTCACATCTCCAGACCTTTTTTTATTTTGAGACAGGGTCTTGCTAAGTTGCTGAGGCTGGCCTCGAACTTGTGATTCTCTAGTCTCTGCCTCCTGAGTCTCTGAGATTACAAGCATGCACCATCTTGACTAGCTGAAAGTATATTTATAGGAAAATATTGTCATTCTAATTCTTACATCTGAGCCAAATATTTAATGTTTAAAAGATTCACTCAAGTTGCATGGTTCTTAAAATTATGAGATTGCTTTAGTTGATTAATTGATATATAGTAAAAAAATTTGTTAAAAATGGTCTGGCTTCATTTTGGATTTTCCTATATAAATTGACTTTTCTTTAATTCAAAAAATAAAATTGAGTATAGATTAAATACATCTGTTTCTCTTCTAAATATTACTGTGTGCCTTTATATTTTATCAGGTTTAATGATATCCATGTACCAATACGCCTGGAATGTGTGAAATTTGCTAGTCACTGTCTCATGAACCATCCTGATTTAGCAAAGGATTTAACAGGTACTATATACATGTAACAGCAAATATTCCTAGGTGTTCTTAGTGGGCGGTGTGTGTGTGTGTGTGTGTGTGTGTGTGTGTGTTTTACAATCCTTACTTTTATAAAGGCAAAAATCTTTGTTGTTTTAGTAGTTGAAATTGTCTTATTCCAATTCATCATCATGAAAATTATTCTCTGAAGCTATAATCTTTATAGCATAGTTCCTGTGTTGGCTAGAAACACCTATGAAAAGTTACTGTCTTCATGAAAATTAGTTTCTTAGTTAACAGACAGTTCCAAATTTTTTTAAAGAATTTGAATTTGAACTGGTGTTGACTGAATAGATTGTTAAGACTCATAGTCTTTAATATTTTAAGAACTAGGTTGAGAGTCATTGATTTGTAATTTAATTTCACTGTGCTAGTTGGAGGTAGCTTTAAAACTCTGGATGGCATAAGCCAGTTCAGAAATTTGCATTTATGTACTAATGAGATATCATATCTATTACTGTTCTGTTCAATTTTAAAATATTATTAAATAGCCCAGAAGATTTAGATTAGTTTAGCAGCCACTATGTCTTCCTTATGAATGTTAGCACTTGCTGTGTTTTTGAGATTAAAAACGTATGTAGTCAAAATGCCCTCACAAACTGTTCTCCCTGCTTTTATAGAGTATAGTTACTCAACTGAATTTGGTCTACATACCATCCATGTTTTTATAGCTACCACATGTGTATCTTTCCATAAAGAATGTATAGTATTATAATGTGTTTAGAACATTTCATTGAAATATTATTTGAATTTGATGGGAGTTGAACTTGCTGTCTTATTCTACTATTTCTTTTTTTCCTTGCTTCTTTCTTTTTATGTTTCTCTCTCTTTTCTGTTGGATGGATTTTCTTTGTTTTAATTTTTCCTTTCTTTTCTGTGGGTTCCAAAGTAAACACTATTTTTTGGTGCTTTGAGTACATAATTGGTAATGAAGTCTAAAATTAACCAGAACTATAGCTTTTTTTTCTGAGCAATCACAGACCCTTAAAGGCTTTAACTTATCAGTCTCTCATCTTTCACATTGTTTTAGTCATTTATTTTTTTAAAACTTCCCAATTTGTAGTACATTTAAAAAATATTTATTTTTTAGTTATAGGTGGATACAATGTCTTTATTTTATATTTATGTGGTGCTGAGGATCGAACCCAGTGCCCCGCACATGCTAGGCGAGTGCTCTACCTCTGAGCTACAATCCCAGCCCTGTAGTACATTTTTAACTGCCTTTTTTTTTTTTTTACAGTCTTCCTTATCATTGCTTTTCAAATCTTAATTACCACTACTGAGTTTCTTTTGATAAAGAATACCACGAACTATATTCATTTGTATTTAAACAAAAACTTGTCATAGTAATGCATTTAGTTATATTAAATTATTATCAATTATCTAAAGAAGCAGGTATTTTTACCAGTTTCATCCTTTTCTGGGGAGACATCTCACTTTGGAGTTGTCTATCTTCCTTTTCACATCTGGATTGCTTGTACAGTTAGCTGCTTCTGTATAGCCTTGATACTGGAACTATGCATTCTTCTTCCCTTCTTTGCCCTCCCTTCACATTGGCTCTTTTTCTCTTTTCCTTTTTTCCTCTCTCTTTCCCTTCCTTCCTGTCCCTTTATTTCTCTGCCTGCATGTCTGTGTATCTCTCTGTCTGTTTCACCCTCCTGTCTCCCCATGTCGTCTTTCCTCCTTTTTTTTCCTCTGGATATTTCTTTTTTTATAGCATCCTTTTCTTGTGTTATTCGATGTAGTATTTTCTGCGACCATGAATGTTAGTTTTGTGGGGAGTTCTTTTCCTCTACATAATGTTTTTAGTAACTGCCCCCCCCCACCACCATTTTATTGTTTTTGTGTCTGTTTTCTTTGTTAAAAACATTTCCTCAAAATGCTTGGTAATTTGAAGCTGTTTAATGGGAACAGGAATGTGACTAAATGAAAAGCCATTTGGAAATTTCTGAGATTATGAATGGATCTGTCAACTCTGAACTTTAGGGTGATAAGGGTGAGTTATTTGTGGGAAGACCCTTACTTTAGATATTTCTACTTTAGCGGGTCGGATTTCCATGGAAGAACATCTTTTCTGTAAATCTAGTTTCTAGTGTCTGTGGGAAAAGGACAGTGGATTTCTGCATTCACATTTCTTGTCTGTTGTTTACTTAATATTCTTTTAGGTTATGGTGTCCATGCCCTCAACTGTTTGGGTGTTCCCCACGTTAAGAGATTCTCTGATTTGCACTATTTATTAAAAGTTTTCTTTAGGATCAGTTTGAAATGGCATGGGGTAATCTTCTAGATGGGTTGTTGTATTTTCTCAGTTTTCATCCAAGTGCCCCTTCTCCCTTCTTCTCCATTGCCTTAAGCTCCAGAAGTACTTGTACAGTTCCTATGCCTTTTGTATAATGTGTAATATATGGATTGGTTTACCAATTTCCCCTTTACTGGCTAGGAATTTTGTTTTCTTGAAAATCTGAAGTTATATTAGTTCACTTACTTTCCAAAGTCTAGTTTTTTCCCTCCTTTTGTGTCTCACTTGTTCATACCATTCTTAAAGATTTATTCTTGAAAGTATTTAGGTATGACTTATCTCCGAAATATTTTTTATTTGTTATTGTTAGATATACGTGAAGTAGAGTATATTTTGACATATTATACATACATGGTGTATAACTTATTCTAATTATGATCCCATTCTTGTGGTTGTGTATGATATGGAGTTTCATTGGTGTTCCAATATATTTTTTAGTTTTATTATTCATCTTTAAGAAGCTTAAAGAATTCGAAATAATTCAGTATGAAAAATTGGTCACATTCTCTTAAAATTTATTATTAAAATTTATTTTAATGGTATCAAAATGATACCATTAAAATAAATTCTTCTAAAAAAATAAATAAATTCTTCTTTTATTTTTAGGCTTTCATTTTAGATTTTGAATTTTCTCACTTTTATACAGTGTTTGTCATTTTTTTCATTTATTTAAGTATAATCAGACCTTAGTGTTTTTTTTATTTTCAACTTCTAGCAGTCTGTACCAAGTTAAATTATACATGACTACAGAGAGCTTCTCTTTCTTTGAATTTGCTCTCATGTTAGGTCACATAGGTTGTAAAGGATTTACAAAGTAGGAAAGAGATAGTGCTGGGAATTAACTGCCAAAGTTTATTGTTCCTTCTTAGGTCTCTGTTGGCTTTTTCTTTTTCCTGATGACCTTAGATATAGTCTCTCCTTAATTTTTTTTCCCCTTGAACTTTTATTTATTTTTTATTGATTATTTTAATTGTACATGACAGTAGAATGTTTTGATAAAATTATGCATGCATATTTAATATCTTATTCTAATTAGTACCCCATTCTTGTGGATGTACACAATAATGGGATTCGCTTGTTTTTTTTTTTTTTTCATATATTCTTCGAACTTTCTAACTGCCATCCCTTTTCTACAGATGAGGGCTATATTCTATCTATTTACTTCATTTTATAGAAGATTTTTGTCTTATTTCTTTCTTCCCTACGTGAAATATGGTGGCAGATCTTCTGAGATTTTCACTGCTAGAGAGTGACGAAACTCTAATGAGAGTAAGAAAACAATCCTTCATTTTGTTTGAAGGTGAAAGCTTTGATTTTTATCACTTTCTATCGGATCTTCAATTATAATATTTTCTTTTAAGCTCACCACCGCTAATATTTTAAATTCCATGGGCTTCATTCCTGACCAGGACTATCATCTTACTTTCTGCATATGAACCTTGTGCTGCAGTGGTTCTCAACCCCAGCAGATCCAGTGCTTCTCTTAATCAAATAACTTATAATTCTACTTTTGATGTCCTTAAATAAAATTTGTAAAGTAATTTACTTAATGTAATTAAAAAATTATATCCAGATGTAATGTATAGTTAGGGAAAGAAGGGATAGGAGGACAGTAGGCAGGGAGACTATGTGCTGAATGGGTCTTGGCCATTCAGGGCAATGGGTCTCCCTTGTTTTCCTCTAGCCTACAACATTGACCTTGACCATCTCAGGCTATTACCTGTAATTCTTTAGACAAATGTATTACTTTTCTGGAAGTTAAACCTCAAAGTAATTTACATGCTTTGTGTTAGTTGATGCACAGGTGCATTATAGATTCTAATGTTATCTGAGGGTCACTAAATGTTCTGAATTTTGTGAATTTAAAGAAAGATTATTTAGCTTATAACATCTTAATAATTTAGGTGTAGGCTATCTTTGGAATTTAGAATGCAGAGCTAAGGGAGGGGAAGTCAAAGAACAGTTCTCAATTGGTAAGCCACTGTTAACATTTATATAGATTTTTGGCACTCCTTGCATTCAGCCAAAGTCAGCATCTCTTGTCTCTTTAGGTCTCTGAAATTTTTAAATATTTCCGGGGTTCTGTTCTGAAAATGAGCTTGTTTAATGTTTTCTTTCTCATTTGGATTTCATCCTTTTCCTTTGTCCTGTGTCATTTACCTGTGTTGCATCTGTCAAAATTTTGTTGACAGATCATCTCTTGCTATGATCTCTTCTTGTTATGTTTCTCCTTTAACCATTTTAGTAGAGTTTCAGGAGTAAGCAGAAATAAATATGTTATATATACAGATCTATCTTCTTTTGCTGGTAGTAATTGTGAGATTCATTCTTGTGACTTTAGCCAAATTTTGAGGGATGCAGCCATATTGTGAAGAATATTAGTAGATGCTTTGTTATGCTAATAATTGAGAATTTCTTTTTTCTTCTCCATTATCACTTTCTCCTCTCAGTTGATGTCTGTGAAATAATAACGTTTGTGTATACTTGTTTAACATGAATGACTAGTTTTAGAGAAGTTGTGAAGCATCTTAAAATTGATGGAGTGTCATTGGATTTTTTTTCTTTCTACGTGACACATAAAATAGTATGTGATGCTTTTGCAGTACAGTTAACTATAAAACTTCTGTATGTATCTTGGTAAGGATAGGAATTTGAGCTCTTTTAACATGTTCATTTGAAATCATAGTGCTAAATTTACTGGGTTAGGTAAACAACATTTGCATTTCTTTAGAAGTTTTTTCTAGCAACATATAGTCTTTCTCACTTTTAGAATAGTTTCTATTAATACAGCATATGCAAAGTGGAGGGGTTATGACATGGGCAGTGATGTTATGGGTGCTTGAATCATAATTGTTTGTTAAAACTGTTTCTAGAGAATTAAATCTACTCAAAATCAAAAACACTGTGTATAGGCAAGACTATTTTTAGTAACCCAAACAACCAAATTTCTCTCTCATAATAAAAAGATGAGTAATATTTTGTTTAATTTGTGTTTAGTTTTTGCACCTAAAGCCTAAGATTTCATTACTGAAGTATGTTAAATTTGTTTTCCAGTTTACTCATTGCTATGAATGAACTCCATGTTTTTGACTCATAATTGTGAAATCTGTTTCATTTCTTCTATCTTTCCCTTGGCCTTTTCTCATTTAGTTGAATTGCCCCAAAATCTTTCTTATTCTGTTTCTTGGCTGCCAATATCTCAATTTTATTCTTTCAGTAACCTTATTCAGGGTTTCCTTAGTTACAGGAAAGAAATTCTAATACTCTAGCCTTTTCCCAATAGCACAGCTTGACTTGAGTGTTTTATCTACTTATATGGAAAACAAAAACGAAATGTTTAACATTGATAGAATTTTGTTCATTTCTATGATTTGCTTAATTAATGAAGTTAGAAACTACTTAATCTGCTTCCTTGCCCAGCCAATGAGGAGAGAGGTTTTACTGTTCAGTTGCATGTAAGCATTATTATTTGATTGAAGGGCTGACCTTTCTCCTCTTCCTTTCTCTTCCTTTTTCTGGCTCTTGACTTTCTTGAAATATTGAACCTTCTACTTAGGTTTTGTTTTTGCTGTGGTTTATTTTCACAGGTTTTCTGCAATCTTTTTAAACATTTTAATTGTTAAAGTTTCCATTTTAATCAAAGAGTATATTATCTTTCAGAGTATCTTAAAGTGAGGTCACATGACCCTGAGGAAGCTATTAGACATGATGTTATCGTGTCTATAGTTACAGCTGCTAAAAAGGATATTCTTCTGGTCAATGATCACTTACTTAATTTTGTGAGAGAGCGAACATTAGATAAACGGGTAAGTAGAAATAAGTAATAATAAGTAGGTTTTTATTTTTAATATTTGAAAATAGTATTTCACTTGAAAATACTGTTTTTTAATAAATATAGTAGTTAAATTCAGTATCTGAGGCTTGAAGGAAATAAAATGAAGGGAAATGAAAAACTACTACTACAGTTTACTGAATTTGTACAATAGAAGCAGTTTTACATTATAAAGAAAACTTTTTTATTTTTATTTTAAGTGGAGAGTGCGTAAAGAAGCTATGATGGGACTTGCCCAAATTTACAAGAAATATGCTTTACAATCAGCAGCTGGAAAAGATGCTGCAAAACAGATATCATGGATTAAGGACAAATTGCTACATATATATTACCAAAATAGTATTGATGATCGGTAAGGACACTATATATGTGTATTTGATGATTTGGGGTATAATTTCTTGATCTGTTGCTTTATGCAAACTGTTTTGATTGCCACTTTAAATTTTCTCCTTAGTTTTTATTAGAGGGGATATGAAATGAGTAGTTTTTCTTTTTCACCAAAGCCACAAAAGAAGCAGTAATGTGCACAACTTTAGGGATGGGTACAATTTTTATGTTATTTTTTATGTATTATTTGTGAACAGAGTTAAATCTGAAAGTAGGAATATATCTAGTTATAATTTAGTTTTGTTTCATAATTGTGTTATAAGGAGTCTCAGTTTTTTCAAATGAAATTCAAATAAAAATAAACTGGATTAAGGGCATTTTAAATAGAACCAATTCCTAGTCAAGGCTAAATACAGTTTATAAATTTGTTTAAAAATACATTATCTGCCTAAGGATAGATCTTGTATGGATCTCAGTCGTTTCACAATCAGTAAAGCTACAAATCCTGTTTACAGTCTGAATTGACAGCTTATTAGTGGGATCTAAATGGTTATGCCTATAGCAGGTTAGAGTGAGAAAAGAAACATAGGTTTGTATCAAAATTTGAAGATTTGTAGAAATTAGAACCTGAGGTCTTAGGGTTAACATTATCTAAGAAATTTATTTTCATAAAAGTAGTTTTTAGACTTTTTGAGTGGCTGGTATTAGTGTATAGAATTTGCATTATGACTTGCTAGTACATTTCTTTCTTTTTTGGGGGGAGGGGGTATGCCTCTTCTTCTGGGCCTCTTCATGCAGTAAGCCATGGTGGGGGGAAACAGAGGTGCCATCAAAGCTCTAGGCTAACAAAGGAAATGAGAGAGAGGACTTAGTAATTTCTGAGTACTTTTAACCAGGCTGTTTTTCATGATAATAACTTTTAAAAGTCAGGAATTTGTTTAATATGTATTTATTGTATGTTTTAGAATTTTACATACAAATTTAGTACATTTAAAAAGAGTCAACATGGTCCCTTCTTTGTACTTTTATAGATTACTTGTTGAACGGATCTTTGCTCAATACATGGTTCCCCACAATTTGGAAACTACAGAGCGGATGAAGTGCTTGTATTACTTGTATGCCACACTGGATTTAAATGCTGTGAAGTATGTCTCAAATGTCACACTCTTCTTTTCATCTTTTGCACTATTGGATTTTATGGAAAAGAAACCACAAATAGCTTTATTTGAAAATGTAAACTATGTAATGTAAACATTGTTTTAAAGGGTCAAGACACAATAAAATACTCAACTTTTTTTCTTTTTTAAAGAAGTTTTGTCAAAATGAGATCAAGCAACTTAAAGCAATTAAAAAGTAGAACTAATTGATTTGGAATCTTTTAGAATTTGATTTTTTTCTAAGGTTTTCATATTGTTGGTATCTCAAGAAATGTGATATACCTATTTTTTCCCCTTAAGGTGTTAGAAAGGTCCATATTATGAAAATACTATCATCTGATTCTTAAGTGGTACTGATTTAAATTATGATATAAAGCAGTAGGACACAAACTTTTGTGCTACATACCCTCAACACAGTATTATAGTTTGGTAAAAGGGTAAGCACAAATTGTGTGTGTGTGTGCACACGCATGCACGCGCGCATGAGTTTGTTAATTTACTTGCCATACTGGGTATTGAACCCAGTACGTTTAACTACTGAGCTGTACACCCAGCCTTTTTTATTTTATTATGAGTCAGGGTCTCATTAAATTCCTAAAGCTGGCCTTGTACTTGCATTCCTCCTGCCTCAGCTTCTATAGTTGCTGGAATTACAGGTGTGTGTTACCATACCTGGCTACAGATATATTTTTATGATCACATTTTATTCAAAAAGTACCTTTGGATGTCTAGGTAGTGAGTTAATATTTGAGACATGGAAGACACATTGCTAATCTAATTGAATAAAATTAAGGATTAAGAAGTTGAGGTCTAGGGATTTACTGTAGAAAGTGTAAACCCATAGTAGTCCAGTGGTTTACAACTATTGAGAATTAACATGTTCAGAAATTGGAGTTTGAAAGAGCCATATGTAATTTTCATTTGTACTTCTGCTTAATGGGACTTGACTTCATTTCCTCCTTAGTAAAAATTATACATTACTGATAACTTACATAGAAATGTACATTCCTTGATACCCATTGTATTTCAGGCACTGAAATATGCATTGTCTATGAATAGTTTGGCATTATAATGGAAAAGTAGTTGCAAAAGACATACTGTGACCCATAAAGCTTAAAATATTTATTATCTGGCTTTTTACAGGGAGAAATAAAACCCTATACAGCCTCTAATTCAAGTAATATTTTTCTGATTTTACATATAGTAAACTGAATTACACAGAAATAATTAACTTGCATAAAGTCAAATCAGTTTTAGTAAGAGAACCATGTTTCAAAATCAGTTCTTCTTGGTTCCAAAAGTCATTGTTTCCCTACTGTATGTAGTAAAATATACTAACTATATTTAATTTTATTACATATATTGTAAATTTTTCACTGCAATTGGAATGCATCTTAAAATTGTCACTTGTTGTAGTTTAATTGGTGGTTCTTTTTCTTATGGTACAGTTGATAGCCTCTTAGATTGGATGAGATGTGGCATATATATCCTGTTTGAAACAGTCTTATTGGAAATCAAAGCATATCTTGACTCCTTGACTCAACTCAAATATCATTCAGCTGTAAAAATGAAGTGAAGATGCTTCTAAACAAAAATTGAGAATTTGCTACTTCAGATCTTATGTGAAAAAATTACTTAAAGAGTTGTTTTTTTTTGTGAGAGGATATGGAAGAAGCAACAAAAATTTCAAATATGTTTGCAAATCTAAATAAAGGATTATAAAAATAATAAGATTTTTTTTGTAAGGATGATGTAGATTTAAGCATGCATCTAGGCTGATATTTAATCAGCATACTCCCTGCAATTAATTGTATGTGAACTCTCTCAAGTGTCCCTGGAACCCTCCGTCCCATAGTTCCTTGTGTCTAGTCATAGAAGGAGGGTCTCTAGGACATTCTTCTACGGCCCACTGTTCTGGTTGGTGCCATGACATTGTGAAAAATTTTGGACTTTATCAGACAAAACATGTAAGATAATAGGTAAGTAATATGCACTAAAAAGTGTTCTAATGTTCTTTTATCATGTAAGTAAGAATAGACATGTCAACTAATTAGACCATATGTCAGGTAAACATTTTAGAAATTTAACAGTCACCTTTAAAAGAATGGAATTAGTACAGAGTTTCCAGATCCAGGGAATGAAAAAGAATTAATAAAAACAATACCAGAAATAGAAAATAAGAAAAATAATTGTAAGTAGAAACACAAATTATAAATAGTACTTATAAAACAAACCATATCAGACATTACTCTTCACTTAAATGATAAATATATTTGATTGAATTTAAAAATAAAGCACTCATTAATAAGAGATATTCTGAAAAATAATGCCACTGAAATGTTGAAAGTAAATTTTACTTTAGGCCTGTCCTTGAAAAGACTTTGATTCTACAAAAATAGTTTGTGAATAAAATATAACTATTTAAGTTAGGTGTATATCATTTTATCCTCACCAACTTTGGAATTAACTGATCCACAGTAATACTTGCCAAAATTTTAGTATTTACCTGTGTTTTCTCCAAAGACCATTACATTCTTTATTCTGTAATGATAATAAATTACATAAATGTGAGTTATTATGTATAATAAAATTAAAATATCTACAAATATACCATCCAACTTGTGAACTTGTTGCCCTTCCATCTTCCTATCTTTTTCCCAGAGATAACCTCTAGTCTCTCGTTTTTCTCATCTCCTATAAAAAATACCTTTGTGTACGTATGGATGTGTAGGTATCCCTTAATAATATTTTGCTTCTTTTTGAACTTGATGAAAATGGAATAATTTTGTGTATTGTCTCGTGACTTTTTTCATTCTTGTGTTTCACAATTCATCTGTACTATCATAAATAGTGAAAGACTATTTATTCACTGCGGTATAGAATTACATTATGTCATTAAGCCACAATTTTATTTCATTTTTTCACATTGGAAATTTGTCTCAATAGAGAGAATGGATGTGTGTCTTAATTCTTTTCATGGTATTTATTGGGAATTGTACTCGCCAGGCCTGCAGTCCACCACTGAGCTGTACTCCAAACCCTTTCTTTCTCTCTCTCCCTCCCAGTCCCCTCCCTCCCTCCCTCACTTCTTCCTTCCTTCTAGTAGTATTATGAATATTTAAAGTTTAGTGCATGCCTTCAGGGGTTTCTCTAAGGTATAATTACATATTTTCCTTAATTTAGCTACATTTTGGAATCACCTTGAGAGATTTAAACAAAACCGAAACCTGTATCTCTCCTTAAAAGCTTCTCATTAAATTTGCCTGGAAGACAGTCTGGGCATTAGGGTTTCAGAAAAACATTCAGGAAATTCTAATGGACAGTCAGTTTGGAATCACCAGTGTATAGCTAGGAGTAGAATTGCTGAGTATGTTTATTTTCATCATTATAAGCTAGTATTGAATTGATACTACTTTATAATTCTACCAGTGGTTTCTGAATTTCTACATTCTCCTGTATATTATCAGACATCTTAAATTTTTGCTAGTTTTTTGAGTATTTATCTTTAATTTTCCTGAATATTGATAACACTGATCTTTTCATAGCTTTATGGACTGTTAATGTTCTAATATTATCATAGTTCTTACCACTTGTGTATTTTAACACCTGTCTTTATTCATTTAAATTACCATTCTAGCCCAGAAGGTGTTTAAATGTATGACCTTATTTAGTCTGGAAAGGGCTTTAAAATAGCTCCTTGGTAGGCAGGTTCCTGGTGAGAACTTGTTTGGTAAGGATTCTTTCTTATTGTTGAAAGAAGCATATATTTTATTCTGTGACTGTTTTCTTTTGGGGAAGACAAGATATTTCCTAAATGTAAGACTTTTGACATGAACCAATTTTTGGATAATCCTGAGCAAATGAAATATCTTGATTATTGAAAAAGAGGCAAGCTTAAGTACCGTCTGATAATGGTGTGTATTTCCACCTCCAACATGTTTCCTAGAACTTTTTTTCATTATGAGAGTAGGGGTTAGTATCACATGTCTTAGTTGTGATCTTTTTCATTTAGTTGGTTCTCATCTAGACAGAGTCTGAAGGGTGACCTGCCCAGTTGGAAGCAGAAGATTTAGAACTTTTGGTATGGTTAACAGGAACTTCTGTAAGAGAATTGACTGTTTAAAATGCTGCATAATAAAAGAGTATCCGGGTTCTAGCCAGAGTTTTCACATTAAAGTGACAGAACTAGAATTTAGACTAAGAATAAATAAATGGATATTTCTCTTCTTATTGTAATATTGCTTTTCTTAGTATAGCGTTTTTCCCCCACCAGAAGAAAGGCTGTTTAGATAGGCAGTAAACAAGAACAAATTGCTGCTTAATGATTGTATAAAAATACTTGAGAGGACAGTAAGCTAAATATGTTTTATATGAATTCTTAGACAATGATGGTCACTTTTTAATTTCAACTATAGTCGTAGCTTATGGTGGGCTTTAGAGTTGTTTGAGATTTCATCTTTAATAAATAACTACAGTAGATTAAATAATTTCCTCCTTCTTTTAAGTAAAAGCAAGTCTCAACATCCAGGTCTTTCAGAAATTGTAAGTTATGATTAGTAATATGAAAGAGAATGCATTGACTTTGGATTTCAGAAGTAATTTCACAGACAACTACTGTGCTTCCTTAAAAGTTATATTTTAATTATGTAATATAGTTTTTAGGTTTTTATAGTCTTCTGGAGAATGGACATTTTGCTTTCAGTGTTTATATTAATAAATTATGCCAATGAAACTTCCTGAAATTTTAATAACTTGAAAATAATAATCAAGTATAACTGTTTAAATTTCACATTCTAAATTGAAAATGCCCTAATACTGTTGTTTTGTGAGTGTCTTTTTTTTTTTTTTTTGTATCAGAGATTGAACTTTGTGGCACTCAATCACTGAGCCACATCCCCAGCCCCATTTTGTATTTTATTTACAGACAGGGTCTCTCTGAGTTGCTTAGTGCCTTACTTTTTTACTGAGGCTAGTTTTGAACTAGAGATCCTCTTGTCTTAGCCTCCCAAGCTGCTGAGATTACAGGTGTGGGTCACCTCACCCCACAAGTATCATTTTAAAGTGACTGCTGTACAGAAATTTAAGTTTCCAGATTCAAACTAGTTATTGCCTTTAAGAAATCCAAAGGCATTTTAAAACATTTTAAAGGAGAGAATGGAAAATTAAGCAATCTTCTTTCCATCAAAGGAAAAAGAGATGTTTTATATGCTTCTGTTTTTATTACTTACTTGGCAGTGCTTTGTGTGTATGGTCACAGAGGTTAATGAAGTATAGATAATTGAAAATTACCAATGAAAAATATTTTTTTAATTTCTTTTTAAAATTTTAAAATGTGTGGCTCTGATATTCTATAACTTAATATATTGTTAACACTAGTTGTTCTTTGATTTATATATCTTTTTTAATTACCTAAGTTCTTTTTTGATTTAAATTTCTGCCCAAGAAAAAGACATTTATTAGGAAGATATCAGGATTTTTGCCAAATTGAAAGAATATTGACTTTTAGCATAAATAATTCCTGTCAGCTTAAATGTAATACAATACCTGTTTTAGGAAAAAAATCCCCATTTTTTTTCATAAGTATACCTCTTTTCTGTTTCTGTCATGGATTCTATTTTATTCCACCTTCTATAGGATCTTCTTCATTTTTTCCTTTATTTATTAAATTTACAATTTCTCCAATTTATACCCTTAGCCTACAAAAGTGCTCTTATTAATGGTAAATACAGCTTACTTTTAGACAAGGCAAAATACAACCACTGTGAATTTCTTCTTTTGATCCTGTTTTTTTTTTTATTGTTATATTTGACTGCCCCCACCCCCCCCATCATCAATTATTAAGTCCTGTGAATTTTCCTATGTCATCTTTGGTAATTTGAACCCTTTTTAATAGTTATGTACTTAGACAATTCTGGAAAGATTTTTTTTAACCTATTTTATATGTTTGTGTTTTTTAGAGCATTGAATGAAATGTGGAAATGTCAAAATCTGCTCCGACATCAAGTAAAGGATTTGCTTGACTTAATTAAGCAACCTAAAGTAAGCTAAATTTTAAAGGAAAACTTTCTTTTGATGTTAAGTTTTGTAAAACACACACATTTTAGTTGCTGTTTACCATTGCTGCTTTGTATTAACTGTGGAAGAGTTCTGACTAAAGATAGAACTTAAGATTCCTAACTTAGCTGTAATTTTTAAGAAACTTATTACATAGAAAAATTTTAAGAGTTTACTAAATCTGCAAAAGGTGATAGCCATCAGAAAAGAGAATGTACTTCTGTGCATTCAAACGTTTTTTGGTATCTTTAAAAATAAAGAAATAAACAATAACTCAGTGTTATTGAAAGCTTAAAAATATAGAATAAAATTACACTTTTATTTTGCCACACGAATACTCTCCACATCTTTGTATACTCTTAGGATTTTAGAAAGGTTTTATAATCAGGTAATTATAGTACAGTATCTTTGTATTTTCTCTTCCAGTTAATATTATGGTGATTTTAATGTGTTGCTTGAACATCTAATTATAGTCAAATGATAATATTCATCTAGTAAAGTATCATTTTGTTTTTGGGTATTTAGAATGATTTCAGTATTAGGTAGGCCTATAAATGTTATAATTCATCCAAAACATTGCATTATTGTACCTGCTTATTTTAAATTGTACCTGCTTATTTTAAATTGCATTGAGGGAAAACAACAGTATTATCTTTTATTTCTTCTTCAGTACATAATGATCTCTCCAGACCCTTTCATCACACAAACCTCATATTTGTAGGACAGTCAGTAAAACAGTATAGTTTTATCTAAAAGGAGAAAGCTTCCAGTTTCTCTGGGCATAATTTGACTAATTGCTTTAAAAATCCATAAATTAACAGCAGTTGTTTTAGAGATTTGTAGTGATTCTCTAACTTTTTTTTTTAATCTATAAATGTGGTTTGAAGATTTCAAAGATATTGTACCATTTGTTTGCCTAATTGAAGCTTATGTCTGAGTAGTATTTTTGTTTTGTAGGCTAACAATAACCTCTTTATGTTTTATGGAATATATATAGCCTGTTTTCTATGATTGTTGAGTGTATTGAACCTGTTGGAATATGTGTTTTCCCTTATGATAAATGACTTAAAAAACAATTCAGTGATTTTTCTGTTTTCTTTTTCTGAACCCTAAATTAGTGTATTTCAGTCAATAGGCATGTGTTTTGTTGAGTATTATTATGCAGTAAGTCATTGTGTTTCAGTGAGTAATCTGGGCATTAAGTGCTGTTACTTTGAGCAGTATTAATTTATTTCCTCTGGCCAAACATGAGATGTTCTTACATTTATGTGTATAGAATTCTTGACTTGGGGTATCATTGAAATCATAATAACCAGGTAGTATGCTAAATATGTAGATCATGTATAGCACATTCATATCATGTTGCTCAGGATGTGTGAGATTTTAATCAAGTACAACTTTGCTTTGACTGAGTCTTTCAGCTTTTACTTCTTTAGTAGAACTTCTTTATCTTGCCTCTTGATAAAAACTTGAAAGGATCTCATGACGTTTTTACTCAGTCATATATGGAATCATAAAATAAAAATCTCAGTTCATTTGCAATGCTTAGTTTCTTTCTACTTTGTGTAATTTTGTTTTTGCTTGTCTTATAATAATTATCAAGTAGGAATTCTCGGTAATATGTGGTAGGATTGAAGAAGAAACAAAATGGAGGAGGATAGTACTCCAATAGAGTTGTGTTGTGAGAAGAATTAGTAGTTTCTCTCTGTTTGTTTATACTAAGATTTATAATAGACATAAGTGAATTAAAGTTAGAAAAAATTCAAAGATATGCTTAACTTTTGGGTATTTATATTTCCTCATATCTTACCAGGAAGACTTAACTGTTTGTTTGTTTGTTTGTTTGTTTTGCTTTCTTTATTATTCGGTTTGAGTAAGCCAGTTTTTAATTTTTGGCTCAGCAACATAGCCCCTCTACTTCGTTGAACTGAATTAATTATTCAAAAGTGACTTTTGAAAAAAAATGTTTTTTAGACATTTATGGGCCTTTATTTTGTTCATTTATTTATATGCAGTGCTGAGAATTGAACCCAGTGCCTCACACATGCTATGCAGGTGCTCTACCACTGAGCCATAACCCCAGCTCCTCAAAAGTGACTTCTTAATTTTCAGTATTGCACTTTTGTTGGTGCAGTTTTTTTTTCATGTAATCAACTTCTTGAAAGCCCAGCACAATCTCTTTCATCAGTAAATGAAACAACAAAAATTGTATGTTTCTTAAAGTATTGCTGTTTAGTATTCCAAATTTCAAGTATTTGGGAGTTAATTCTTGTACTTTATTATGCTTTGTCTCTCATTTCCTTTTAAACAGCTCCTTCAATAGGGATGGTTTATTTATTTTATTGACTTTAACCCAATATTTATGTAGTTTAGTATTTTTAAACACAGTTTCTCAATTACATGTTTTGGTTTTATAAAATATGACACTGTCTGGGCTGGGGTTTTGGCTCAGCGGTAGAGCGCTTGCCTACCACATGTGAGGCCCTGGGTTCAATCCTCAGGACCACATAAAAATAAATAAATAAAATAAAGGTATTGTGTCCAACTACAACTAAAAAATAAATATTAAAAAATATGACACTTGAAGATATATACAATTAATCTTTTTATCTTTTGTATATGTGAATTCACATGAAATAGTACATGAATGTATATGTAGTACAATGTGGTGAGCACATTTATTCAGTGAAATTACACTTCTCTGTTAAAACCCATACCTAGAAATCTTTGAAACAGCTTTTTAAATGTCTTTTTCCATTAAGATCTCTGCCATAAGATTTATTACTATGCCTGAGAAACCTCAAATCTGTTGAAATTTATACATGTGTCAACTTTTAATTTGAGATAGGGCTAAAAACTTGAAAACTAACAAGTTTTTAATTATTTTATTTTCCTTCCAAAACTTACCCCATTCTTTCAGCTCTAAAACTGCAAAATATCTACCTGTCCAAAAAATGTTATGTAGCAAGCAGTTTTTTAACTGAGAACTAACAAAACAGGGTGAGGTAAGAGGTGATGAGAGTAAAAAATGTGTTCACTTCTACCTCCCATCTAATACATTTAGGGTTTAAAAAATACCTCGGGAATAATTACAGTAGTCTGGAAATGGTGGCGTACACCTTAATCCCAATGACTTGGAGGATTGCAAGTTCAAGGCTAGTATCAGCAACTTAGTGTCCTCCTGTCTCAAAATAAAGTAAAAAGAGCTGGAGATGGAGCTTGTTGATAGATGGTAAAGCTCTTTTGTATTCAGTCCCCAGTATGTGCCCCCCCCCCCCCAAAAAAAGGATATAGTTGTGGTAAGGGCATGGAACTGGAGAATTACTAAGTTATGCGTACGTAATTATTTGAGGAATATAATGTAGATTCTTGTCAGGAAATTTTAATTTTGATTTTTTTTGTTTTGGTGATTTACAGACAGATGCCAGTGTCAAGGCCATATTTTCAAAAGTGATGGTTATTACAAGTAAGTGATTTTAAATCTATATAAAATTTAAGATTTAATCAAAATAATTCTTATAATTTGTTTCATTTTAGGCTTTGAAAATATAGCAAATAATTAATGCATTTTTACTTGATATTCAATAAGCAACTCAGCTTTACTTTTTTTCTGATTTTTACTTGGCATATGATATAGAATTTCAGATATTCTTTTGTAAAAACTTGAGTTGGAGAAAGGATTTATTGCATAAATTTCTGAGATTCACTTAAATCATTATATGAGCTTACTTTAGTGCTTTGGTGTTGGTTGCTCTTCATAAAATGTGAATTTTAAGAAGCTGATTTCACGCTGAGTGAAAATTGAATATATCCAAGGACTACATTAACAGTTTCTTTTGAAAAAAATATTTATTTGATTTAAGTGATGCTCAATAAATGTTATTTAATTGCATTGAACAGTATGTGTAGCACATCTTTATTTCTTGCAAGAGTAGGGAAATAACTATGTTTGTGGTCCTTTCCTTTTCCTCCCACCTTGACATTATTGTGTATAGCAGATGTATTAATCATAGAGGTAATCAGGAATACCTGGCAGAATGAGTCTACTGAACTTCCACTTGATGATAATGAAAAAATCTTAAGATGGATCTGAGATGCTGACTATTGGCAAAACGTGTATGGAAGTAATGCGAAGACATTGAAGAGTGCAGTAACTTAATTCACTGGGTTTTAGGTTACGTGATTGGAGTTTTAGTGTGAATAGATCTTTTAAGACCAAAATATATTTCAGATCTGGGTAGATAAAACTAGTTTTCAGTCTTTTTTGATAATGTGCTACAGTAAGTAGTTTTATGCTTTTTTTTTTTTTTTTTTTTTTAATCATCACTATTTTCTCAGTAGTTTGGTTCTGGCTAGTATCCTCTTAAGAAGACGATCCCCTGTATTCTTTCTGTTTTTTCCCCTCTGTCCATTTTCTTCAAGCAAGGTAGTATTTTTCACTTTTTGTTTGAGGAAAGCTAGTATCCTATAGGTGGTTAAGGGTATTGTGACAAGGGGTTGCAAGGTCGATATATTTGTATAATGTTGAATTTAAAGTTTTTTTTTGTTTTGTTTTGTTTTCTCTCTGTTGTCCTCAGTCTTCCATCTCTTCCCCTTTTGCACCTCTCCTCTTTAATAAATAGGTCTTCTTATACCCTTTAATATGATGCCTGTTAGGAAGGGGCTGTAAAATGACATTTTCCAAATCTATTTAAAAACAATACTGCCTTTTCCATAATACCATTAAACTCCAGTGAATTGCTAGTGATGTTTGGATCAGTTTGTAAAGTGCTACACTAACAGTTTTCCAGCTTTCCTTCAGGTGCTTATTGTATGCTGAAGCTTATTGCTTACAACTTACGCAAACATTTAGTTTGTCTTCTATATTTACTGTGTTTTATCTGTTGTACTAACATATGGAGCCCTTTCTTTGCAATGAATTTTTTTTCTCATATAGAAAACATGAAAAGATCATATAGCAAGTGTTTAGTTGGATTAATTTATTAATATATTCTTTTCGCATTTAGTGATTCAGTTATTCTTGTTAAGACTTAATATACATTTTCAGAACTGTGGGAACTTGAAGATTGAACTTACTATATTCATACTTTAAGATTCATTTGAATTTCTACTACTTTTTTCTATCCAAAGTTTTGTAATTTCTGTTCTAGTCTAGTTCTTTATAGCAGTTAAATAGCCGGGGTGGGGTGGGAACACCAGACTAGGATCAACATTTTATTAGTTCTCTTAGGTTTTTTGATTCACAAGACCCATTAGAGTAATATGAAGTCTCGTACAAAGACTTAATCTCTTCTCATACAGTAATGACATATCCAACAGTAAAACTGGAAACAGCTTACTTAGTATATGTCAGTTCCAGATAGCAAGCATGTATATATGGATTTTCTCTGGATTGGCATAATAATAAACATGGAAATATAAGAAAATAGTTCCTTAAAGATAAAACTTGGTGATTTATCTTTTGCTCTGAACTTCAAGAGAACAACATGTGCCACAAGCTTGAGGGAACACTAATAATGAAATGGACATTATTAAGGTTGATCTTGATATCTTTAAATGCTATAAGAAGTTATTTAGAAATAGCCAGTGCAGTCATTTCCTGCATCTCTTTATAGTGACCCTGTTTTATATTTCTAGAAAGCAGATTTTATTTGTGAAAATTGACTATTGATGTTACTTCACAATTTATTTTATTGAACTAACCTGAACATGTAGATAAGGATCATTAATCAAAATAATAAAAAATGAGAAGTACTGATTTTTTAAATTATTTTGAGCAATTTAAAAATGTATTTTAATTAAATTTTAATTTATTTTAAGGAAATTTGCCAGATCCTGGTAAGGCTCAGGATTTCATGAAGAAATTCACACAAGTGTTAGAAGATGATGAGAAAATAAGAAAACAGTTAGAAGTACTTGTTAGTCCAACATGCTCCTGCAAACAGGCTGAAGGTTGTGTGGTAAGGAGAGAAAGAAATAATGTCTGAAAAACACCCAAATAGTTTTTGTCTCCCTGCCTTAAAAAGTAATTTTCATTTATTATATGAAATTTAGAAAACGTAATATAAGTAACAATACAAATAAACTATAATCCCTCCATGTTATGGTGTGTATTCCAAAATGAAATGATATTACATATACAGTGTTAAATATTTTACTTAATTAGTCATTTATAGTATTATATTAAATAGCTATATAGCATACCACTGAATACATATGCCACGCTTTACTGAATAGTCTACTTTTTTGTACATTTAGATTTTCCCCCACTTGTTGATTAATGCAAAGAACTGTATAACATTTCTGCACATTCTTCATCCTTTATTATACATTCTTAGGAATATAATGGCATGGTTTAAAGGTTCATTTTTTAAAATCTTCAATATGTATTGGTACATTGCTTCCCAAACTGGTTAGTTTTTACTAACTGCCAGTGGTGAGAGTGGCTATTTTCTCTTTCATAATGTTGGCCAGTATCACCACTAGAAACAAAATTCAAACAAAAACTTACTTATTTTGGTAGAATTTGTATTTGTTGGTTGCTAGTCATCTAATCATCTTTTTTCCATGAGTTTCTTATCTATTCATGCTGCTTTTGTGAATTGCATGTTTATCATTTTGCCTATTTTTTATGGAATGGTATTTATCTTATTGATTTGTTAGTTTGTCATAATGGCATTGTCTGTTAAGATATGAACAATTTTATGTCAGTTGTAGTTTGCCCTTTGATTTATGGTGTTCTTTACATATCATAATTTTTATTTTTATCTAGCTGGGTCATGAGGTTTTTGCTTTTGGTGTCCCGATCACAAAATCCTATTCTACTGCAAATCAGTGAAAATATTTACTAATGTTAGTGTTTCTTAATCTGTTATTCATGTATCTTCTGAGCTGCTTTTTAGAGAAAGATGATTCTTGGTTCTTCTACCCCAGGTTAATTAATTAGAATTTTCAGAGTGAGGTCCAGGAGTCAGTAGTTTTAAGAAGTTTCTCTGATAAGATTGCTAAAGTTTGTGTGTCTACTGGATCCTTGGTTTTATTTTATATTTTTATCCTTTTAAGCTTTTTTTTTTTTTTTTTTTGGTAAAAGACATGATATAGAAATCTTTGTTTTGTTTCAAATTTATCTCCAATTATTTCAAAATGTTATATTGAATAATTTACCCTTTTCCTATTTACTTGAAATGTTACCTTCCTCATACACTTAATTCTTAAACTAGTTTAAAAAAATTTTTTTTTACTTATTCCATTCTTATTGATTTGTTTATTGCAGCATCAGTACTACATGGTTTTAATGTAGTATCTTAATATTATAATGTAGTGATTTGTTTAAACATATTTTTGTGATATTTAAAAAATCTGCATTACAGCGTGAAATAACTAAGAAGTTGGGCAACCCTAAACAGCCTACAAATCCTTTCCTGGAAATGATCAAGTTTCTCTTGGAGAGGATAGCACCTGTGCACATAGATACTGAATCTATCAGGTATTTGTATATAAAAATATTAAGTTTTCATTACTATTCACCCATGCATTTAGGAGGTCAGTGACTATTGGGTACTGCTATGTGCAAGGCATCAAACTAATTACTCATTTATGTATACTTACGTAAATTTGCTCCTGTGTATATACACACACACATTTCTGAATTTATATATACACATATGTGCACTCATCTGTGTATATATTTATTTAGTTTTTTTCTTTTTAATTTTAGTTTTATGCATTGGTTCAACTTATATGAGAAATTGTCAATCCAAGTCTAGTATTATGTGTTAATAATATACCAGGAGTGCCTCTTTTGTTAACTTGCATAGATAAGTTAGGTAGCATAAATTTTAGTTACAACCTCAGGAAAGAAAAACTAGATGAATTTGTTTTGAAGGAACATTTGATGTATTTTCACAAATATATGAGAACTGAAAGTGTTTCTTTAAACAACTCTCATTTAAAGTTTCAACTTTGATCCAGGTGGAGTGGTGCACACCTGTAATCCCAGCAGCTCTGGAGGCTCAGATAGGAGGGTTGCAAGTTCAGAGACAGCCTCAGCAACTTAGTAAGGCCCTAAGCAATTTAGCAAGACCCTGCCTCAAAAAAAAAAAAAAAAAAAAAGGAAAAAAAAGAAAGGTACAGGGGATGTTGCTCAGCAGTTAAGTGCCTCTAGGTTTAATTCATGGTTGGTGCCCCCCTCCCCCCAAAGAAAAGTGTTTCAGGTTTGATACCATCTGTGACATTATTTCTTTTTACATTTGTATTCCCTTTTGTGAAATGTTGGCAGAACTTCCTCCCATCTCCTGGACTTTTCCTTAAAATATTTAAAAATATTTTATGGAAAACTCTGGGAAAAAGTGCTTTTAAAAATATAGCATACTGACTTATTATTCATCTCTGGTGCCCTTTGGGAGTATATATTAAAATAATACTAATGACTTGTCATCTTGTATTCTATGAATCCTTTTGGATATCCCTAAGAGGTAATACTTTACCTAAAAGAGAAGAATGGGTAATATTTTGTTTTTTCAGAGATGAGAGAAAGAGTATTGTAGGCACTGAGATTAACATATCAAGCTAACTGGATAAGAAAGAAAAGGGATATTTAGAAAATGATGTCATATATTTGAATTATAATATGGAGAGTTGATCCTTGAAAAGTAGATTTGGATCAGATTGTGGAAGGCCATTAAGGTTGACTGTTAGAGTTGTACTTCATTATTTGATTTTTGAGAACCACAGTTCATTGAGATGTATGATCGGAGGAGGGGAGTAGAAGAGAGACTGCTACAACAATATTGTGGTTGTCTCCCATGGTAGTGGGATAAAAAGAAAAGAACTTTATTTGCAGGAGGTTTTAAAATAGCAACCTAGATATTATCATCTTATTTCGTATAAGAAATAAAGACAAGCAGACAGAAATATAAGATTTTAAGTCCAGATAATAGAGTAAATAAATCTTTGCCTTTAGCAATCAGATCCTACTTATCTAGAAGATATGTTAGAACATAAACACTAACAGTAATTAGTACTGATAATGTGACTGGGAGGACTCTAAAAATGTTTTCAAGTTATAACTTATTTATTTAATTTTATGAATAGGAATCATTCATAAAATTAAATAAATGATATATAACTTTAAAAGAATAAAAATATTATTATAGGAACTATTATTATTACCATTTTATAGAGAAGGAGCAGTGAGTTAGAAAGGCATTATATTAAATTAAGAAAGTTGCTACAGAGCCCACCACACTGTACAGTAGCCTCATGAAAGAATCTGCTTTCAGTTCTATCTAGTAGTCAGCTAGCACTCATTTCATCCAACTCTGACAGTGTTAACTAATCTTTTTAGTTTCTGCATTTTTAAAGTTGAATATTTTTTAATAAGACTGAAATTCTTTTTCCTAAATATTTCTTGGCTAATTGCATCTCTTTGAGGAAAGCCTGTTATTTTTCCTATGAGGGCCTCAGAGAATTTTTTTTTTCTAATTGACTACAAGAATATTTTTAAAAGGCTAAACTCAGTTTGCCTTTTAAACATGAGTTTGACATTAATAAATATTAAGTTATATATTAAGTTATTTGCTTTCTTTTGGCCTTTAATATCATATTAGCTAGTTCTGCTTTTTACATTAAAATCTATAATTAGTCTTGAAATTATTTTTGTACAAGGTAGACATAGAGATCCAACCTTTTTTTAAAGGTACATGAGAGCTTGCTATTAAAAATATGGAAAAAAAATTAGATTGAAAATTTTTATTTGGAGTAAAGATAATGAAAATAGAATAATTAGGGGAAATGATGAAAAAGAAAACACCCTCAGGAACATACTCTTAAAAGATAAATTTAAGAGATCCCTATAAGGGTGATAGATACACTTGACTTCTAACTTGATATTAAATTTGAGTATATGGTATTTTTGAAGAAACATTTATCTGGTAAATATGGAACACTGAATAATTAAATCTTATTTGTTTTTTGTGTTATTCGATCTGGCATTTTGTTACTTGATTTTGTTGAAAGAACAAATATCCATCAGTTGTGATTGATTATTTTAGGTAATTGTCAGTTCCATTACGTGTTTATTTTGAAGTAACATAGGCCTGTTTTTAGAAGAAAACTTGAAAGCATTAAGATTCCCTTTTGATCTATAGTGGCTCTTTTTTTTTTTTTTTTTTAATGTTCTTGTGAGGTTTTATTGTATCTGTTACATAGATATTTTTATACCTTTTAGTAGGAGGCCTGTGCTTTCTGGCTCTTAACAACTGTGCTTAATACACTGTATCTAAGTGCTTGATGTTGCCTTTTATTTTATTTTAGTATATTTGGATTAATAATTTTAGATAATTATTAAAGGAGCAAATCAAATAATATTAGCATTTGGACCTCATTTGAATGGATATGGAAAATAACTTTTTTTTTTCTACTTTGCAGCAGTGGGGGTGTACTAGGATTAAACTGAAGGGTGTTTTACCATTGAATGTTCTACATCTCCAGCCTTTTTAGTTTTTCATTTTGAGACAGGAAGGGTCTTGCTAAACTTCCCAGGTTGTCCTTGAACTTGCAGTCCTCCCAAGTAGTTGGGATTACAGGTGTGTACCATCAGGCCCAGCAGAGAAGCTCTTTGAAAAGCAGCAGCTCAAATAGTTGATTGTTTTACAACAATGTTTGAAAAACCACTCTAACAAGTTTGTATGGGGTACATGTACATGTATATATAATACTGAGGAAGTTTTCTTAGATATTGCTTGTGAATGACTTGTGGTTTTTTTATACTTTAGTGCTCTTATTAAGCAAGTGAACAAATCAATAGATGGAACAGCAGATGATGAAGATGAGGGTGTTCCTACTGATCAAGCTATCAGGGCAGGTTTGGAACTGCTTAAGGTAAATATTTTTTTTTAAATCAAGTGCCTAATTAGATAAATGTTAAACATATGTAGCCTATATTACTTGTTATTGAGGTTTGCCTCTAAAGTTTATATTATGTAAGATAAAATTTTCTGTTTGTTTTAGATAATTTAGAATTTGCATATTCTAATTTGTAATGGAATGTTTTTAGGTTTAAATTCTATTATCTACCTCAGTATTAATACATTAAAATAAGGAATATAATTTAAGATATCATTAGTAAGCAAAGCAGGTGCTAATCGTTTTGTAGAATGAACCAAATTCTTCCTAAAACTCTATTGCATTTCTTATTTTGTTAGATAAAATATACTGCTGACTTTTACTGATAGTATCAGTTCATGGCTAAAAACATAAAATTCTAAAGAAAACATTCATAAGCCCTTCATACATAAACATTCATGTTTTTTGTTTCCTTTCACTTTTTTTAAAAAATGCAATTTATATAGTTGAAATTAGATCAAATATTGAATGTTGTATCTTTTCATAAAGTATAAGCATTTTTGTAGTGTTTTTTTAAAATAATATGTTTATGAATGTCAAAAAGCAGATCTGAATTTTAGCTGTTTACTAGCTCTGTGTTTTGGAGCACATTTACTTGTGTATGTTTCCTCTTTAATGATAATAACAATATATCACAGGCAACTAAATTAAGTTGTGTACATGAATTTCTTAGCACAGTTCCTGGCTTGTAGTAAAACTTAATAGCAAACATTTTCTTTTTAGACAGTGATCAGATTAGGGGTATCAGTGATAACTATTCCTTGTTGGATATTTAGATTTTTCTAATTTTATTCTTATAAATATTAGTACTTAAGATGAATTTATTAAGATCTTTTGGAAAATAGGAGGGCATTACTGGTTTGAAAAGAATGATCAATTTTCAAAATGCTTGGAGAAGAATATATATATTTTTTGTGTGTACATATACATACAATGTGTTTGTGTGTGTGCGCACACATGTGTATGAAATTTGATTTTATCCCTGTAGTTACACAGTTTTCTCAGGATCATTTTCTTTTTTCCCCCCAGTGCCTTCTTTATAATCTAATATAGTTTATGTTAGGATCTATTTTTTGCTTTACTTCTGTTTCATGCTTCTTTCAGTGTAATTACTATGTTGATTTGGTTATTGTTACTTTATAGTATCTTTTACTATCACCAGAGTTTTTACCCTTTCCCTAAATTACTTTTTTCAAAATGTTCTTAGCTATTCTCTTCTAATTCCTTTATTTAGAAATAAAGATACTTCACCGGATTCTTTTTTATGTCCCTTTTTTTCCTACCCTCATCACCACACCCAAATAATCCTACACAGTAATCAAAATCAAGTTTTGAGTAGAATTATGTTAACATACTATTTAATTTTAGAAGAAATTATTTTTACATGTAATGCAGACTTCATGAAGATTTCTATTATATATAATATGTTTATCATTTTATTTATAGTGCTTTCAGTTTCTTGTTAGCATAATTATTTTTGTATTGACTTGATTTGTACTATATCTGATATTCAGTATTTTGGATTTGCATTATAAGGATGAAAAGGTTTTACACATGATATTTATGACTCATTTTCTAGGTCCTCTCATTTACACATCCTATCTCATTTCATTCTGCTGAAACATTTGAATCACTTCTGGCTTGTCTGAAAATGGATGATGAAAAAGTAGCAGAAGCTGCACTACAAATTTTCAAAAACACAGGAAGCAAAATTGAAGAGGATTTCCCACACATCAGATCGTGAGTTGAACTTATTTTGATAAATGTTTTGGGCACATTGTTGCTGAAGTAATAATTAGAATCTTTTAAAGTTTTTTGGGAAATCTTGGGGAAAGATTGTCAGGTTACCTTATTCTATGCTGTTCAATGGAAATTATCCTTTCCTGGGAGAAAGCACTGATTGATATTTTAGAAGATTAATGAAAAAGGAAGGTAAACGTGCCACATCTTTATGAAGCATTAGTTTTACTTAAAAGATTTTGATGAACAGAATTTTATAGTAAGTCTGTCCCTGGCATATTATAGCATGGGATAAACAATTCACTTGATTTAAAGTAGAGGGAGAAATTTCAGCAGGACTCTTTATTTTCTTCTGTGATTAAGTGTACTACTAGATCAAAATTTTCATAAGCTATGTTTTACTTGACATAGGGATATAGGGAAGCATCAAATACTCATCTTAATAGCAGTATAATATTTTCTGTATTCTAGTATTTCTAAGAAGTAGAATTTGAGTTGTTATTCGAGGGCTAATAGTAGTTTTCATTGTTCAAGATTCTGTAATAGCCCAAAAGAGTAAGTGTTCAATTTTTCTGTGTTACTTCTTATTTTTCTATGCATGCTTCATCTTTTTGGAGATAAGATTTGACAGGTGGTCCTGATATTGCCACAGTCATCAGTGGTTGGTTTTACCTCTTCCTCATCAGTTCTGGCTTAGCCACTGTTCTAGTTAGTTGTGGTTGGGATAGCATGCTTCTTCATGCAGAAGAATTGCCTATTGCCTTTTTCCTCATGAAGACTTTTGGTGCAGGTAGCTCTTAGAGTGAGTTATAAATTTCATTATTCCTTTCCAGAAACTGCTGATAAATAGGACAAAGGCATTATTTAAATAGTAATTGAAATATACCAAAATTTTCTAATAATAGTCTCTGTGGTAAGAAGGAGAAATCTTATTGTTTGGAACTGCCTTATTAATTTAATTTCTAAGTGAGTGAGTGTAAGTTTTTCTGTGGAATGGCATGGTGGCTCTTGTAGACAGATCAGAGATCAGAGTTTGACCCCCACTACCATCATCGTATGTACATTTACAGAATACCTACATAATATACTGTCTCATATGAATTTTATAATAATTCAGTGAAGTATCATTATTATCCTAATCTTCCAAATGAGGAGTCTAATGTTCAATGAGGCAATTGGTTCTGGGTCATATAACTTACAAGAACAGGGGCATGACTACATTTATGTTCGTTGACTCCATGCCTACAAAAACATAACCATTATGGTACAGTTCCTTTTTTAAAAATATCTTTTTAGATATTGATGGACCTTTATTTTATGAATTTATTTATATTCAGTGCTGAGAATCGAACCCAGTGCCTCATACATGCTAGGCAAATGCTCTACAACAGATTCACAACTCTGTCGGTGGGGGGTCTGGGGCTTCCTTTCTTATTCTTTGAACAAGTTTTATTTGACTTATTCATTGGGGGTTTATATTATCTTTATTCTAGATTGTCTTTCCTAGTATCCTTTGTGTTTTAAAGAAACATTGTTTGACTTTGGCACAGCGCCACACTCCTGTAATCCCAGTGAATCAGAAAGCTGAGGCAGTAGAACTGCAAGTGTGAGGCCACCTCAGCAACTTGGTGAGGCCCTAAGCAACTTAGCGAGATCCTATCTTAAAAAAAAGGACTAGGAATGTAGCTCAGTGGTAAAGTGCCTCTAGGATCAATCCCCAGTGCTCACAAAAAAAAAAAAAAAAAAAAAACCCAACAAAACAGAAAACATTGATGTATTTTTAAGAGAACTAAAAGAACAAGGTTGAAAGGTTGACATTTTAAAATACTCAAGGGCATTTTAAAATGTGCTGCTTTAATATGGAATTGAAACACTTAAAATAACTTGGTTTGTATGCTGAGTATATTTGAAATGTCTTTCATGAAGAGAATTAACTGATACTGAATACTTGCTGTGTATATACACTATTCTCAGTAATTTATTGTATATGCCTTCCAGGAGATAAAATATGAACATTTTGTGTTTTAAATTATTAAATTGGTAGTTAATGTTGAGGAAAAATGATGAATATGTGAATGTTCATTAAATTTTCTTCTCTTGAATTGACCAAAATAATTAAAAAGAACCAGAGGAAAATATAATTAAATAGAATGTACCACAAAGAACTGGCACCAGGTATGCCATTTAGACTAAATTAAATAATACATATCCCTAAATCAGGTATATAAGGCATTTATAGTAGGTATCTTCTTATTTGGTAATTTAGAGGGGAGACTATAAGGTAGAGATAGACTTTGAGAGAAATAAGGAAAACCTGGTTTCACCTGTAATATTAATACAGGAGAGGCATTGTAATAATTTTTTCTTAGGCCAGTCTATTGTTCTTAGTTGGAAAAATAATGATCCAAGGTGCGATAAGAAGGGAACTATTGGGGCTGGAATGTGGCTCAAGAGATAGTGTGCTAGCCTGGCATGCGTGCGGCCTGGGTTCAATCCTCAGCACCACATACAAAACAAAGATGTTGTGTCTGCTGATAGCTAAAAAATAAATATTAAAATTCCCCCCCCTCCCTCTCCCTCTCTCACTCTCTCTTAAAAAAAAAAAGAAGGGAACTATGAAGGAAATATTTAACAGGAAAAGAGAAAATTATGTGCTTTAATGGATGGTGAATTATGATGTTCTCTTCTGACTCAGCTTTTCTCTCAGGAGTTTGAATCACCCCAAAGTAGGAAAACTAAGAGTCCTTTTATAGCCCATATTCCAAATGGAACTGATTGTCATCTTTTTAAAGCAATTTTTTTTTTTTTTTGGTACTGAGATTGAACCCAGGAGCACTTTAACACTGAACTACACCTGCAGCTATACCTTTTTATTTTTTATTTTGAGACAGTCTCTCACTGAGTTGCTGAGAGTGTTAAGTTGCTGAGGCTGGCCTTGAACTTGCCATCCTCCTTCTGTTTCAGCTGAGTTGCCGGGATTCCTTGTCCTTTTTAATGAATTTTGGGGAGAAATTACACAGGAGACAAGGATTCACTACTTACAGTCCTGACTTCCTCTCCTATGCTACTTAGCTGATTAAGTCACTATAGCTGGAGTAGGAGTATTAGTATTAATTTATTTTTCCTGGTACTGGGAATCAAACCCAGGACCTCACACATGTGAGGGAAGTGCTCTACCACTGACCTATGTCCTTACTCTTTGATGTTAAATTTTAAAAGATGTATTCAGTGTCTAGTCTTCAGAGAGACACTTTCGTTTAAAATGTCATAGCCAGAAACAATTTCCTTACTCCCAAAATAATTAACAGAATACAAATTAGCTAACAAAATCTTTGTAAATATTTTGGCATTCATGAAATTGTTGATAAATAAGTACTATTTAGAAAATTGAGTTTTTCAAGATAAAAAGAAAATTGTAGTTGTTTTAAACTGCCAAGAAAGTTAAACAACTAATGTCATTTGGGGGAAAAAGGAGGGAGAACAAAAATAAGATAATAAAGGGAAAGAAGCAAAGGTTAAGACGAACTAAAATATGTTTACATTGTATAATTTTATAACTAGCATAGAATAGAATAAACAATATAGAAAAAATGGGGCATGAGGAAGTTGTATAGAATGTGGAGAAAATGGTCAGAAAATGAAGGCAGTTAAAGAGAATGAGTTGCAGTTAATGAAAAACCATTATTGGTTTTTCTGGAGAAGAAAGCTGAGTAATGGGAAATGAAAATATTCAAGAAAATAGCAATAACAACAACAATAATAGTAATAATAAACTTTTTAGAATTAATCTGGAGATCAGGTACTTGTATTTTAAGAAAATAACCTGGTACAATTTACTGAATTATGGGAGTGGGTTCCCAGAAATGAGACATAAAGAAAAAAAAAAAAGATAATGTACAGCAAAAGGAAATGAGACTGAATTTTTTTCAACTAATAATTTAACACCTGGAGAGTTTTGAAGAAAAAGGAATATAAGTAAAGAATTCCCTTGCCATCCTAAGTTGTGTGTAAGTAAAGGCAAATGAAAAGCATCTTCAAGTATAGAGGGCTCTGAAAATGTATTTTCCTTTTTTATTATGAGATCACTTCTTCTATCCACTTGAATGCCTTTCTCATTGGAATTTGTTTGCGTATGCTATTAAATTTGCCATTTATTTTCTTCTTATTTCTATATGTCCTACATAAATACTCTTGAATATTTACTTTCAAACATGGCTATGAAAATTCATTTGGAAAACTGCATTATCTTTTTTTTTAATTTTAAAGGATAATGCTAAGAAGTAAAATTGCCTTAAGAGGGGGAAGAAAAAACCTAATAGAGTATAATTATAAAAGAAATTGAGAAAATTTATTCTCTAATAAAAGCACTAAGAAAAGGAGGGGGGAGGGAGAGAGAGATTGAGAGATTGATTTCATTTTAAATCTGTGAGAAATCAGGAATTCTGATTCTTTTTAATTGTTCAGAATATGGGATTAAAAAAAGAAAAGAACTCAGTTCTTTAAAGCATGGATGCTAAAACTGAATGAAATACATTTTCCTAAAAGAAAGCTAAGACAAATCTTAGTAATGATTTCTGTGTAAGTGAAATTTTAGCAAATAGAATTTTACTGTAGTAAAATAAGAGTATATTGTGGCCAGATGTAGTTTATTCTAGGAATACCAAGAGGATTGGTATTATTAAGCTTCATATTCATGTTTATAATTTATTAGATAAGTAGGAAAAAGGGGATACCATAAATCATTTTGATAGATGCTGAAAGTGCTTCTGATTTAAAAATAAGAATCAGTCTACTACTAACTGAATTTAATTTTATAGGAATAAATATAACATAATGAATATTTCTCAAACCAGGACAGTGCAGTACAGTAAAACATTAGAAATATTTCCCATAAAATCAGGAACAAGATAAGAAACAACACCATCCCTGTGATTATTTAACATTGTTTTTGAATATTAGCCAGTGTAATTGCATAAGAAAATAAGAGGAACAAGTATTGGAAAGTCAAAAACAAAACTAATAATTTTTCTTGGAAAATCCAGTAGAATAAACTGAAAAACTACTAGAAACAGGGTAGCCAAAACAAATATGTTAAAATTCAAAACTTTTCTTAAATATCACTAACTACTATATATCACCATTTAGAAAACATAGAGTGAAACATTAGAAAACCTAATAGTAAAACGTACAAATAATTTGCAAATCTTTAATGGTAGATGAGGAGTATAATATTTAATATTATAAATAACATTGGTCAGGAAAAATTAGGTTGCCCAATAAATAACTAGGAAGCTGTTTTCAAAAGAAAAACGAATCTAGTCTGTTTTCCTTGATTTTTACATATATTCAAGTGAATCCCAGCTAAAGTCTTAATGTATCTAAGATTTTAAATACACAAAATGAGTACTAAAATATTAATATGGTTCTATAGTTTTTGTTTCTTGGGGAGGGGACACTAATATGAAGTCATAAATCAAGTATTAATGGATGGGATTTAAAAAAATTTTTTTTATTAAAAATATTTATGGATCCCCTAGTGGAGGGTATTGAAAATGAACTGAATGGGCTCTCTGCCCTTATTTTTTAGTGTTGTGTATGGAAGAACTACTATTCAGATAAAAGCCAAAATCTTAAAATAATGTTGAAGTGATGTGCTGGAAAACGATTTTCAATATGTATAACTTTTAAAAGCTTAATTTCTCCAATTTATAAAAACTCTTAATGAAGGAATAACAAACAAGTCTCACAGTGGAATATTAGCAAATGGAAGAACAGAAAATACTTTCAGCCTTCCAAGTCATGAAAATGTGTTTGTAAACAAGGAAATACAAATAAAAACAATTGAATTATATATCCAGCTTTAGCTAGCATTCTAGTGATGTTGTCCTTACTGGAATGGGAATATATATTGATACAGCCATTCTGGGTTGGTAACGTGGGTAATGCATTCAGTCGTAAAATGTGTGTAGTCTTTGCTCTGCAGTTTCACTTTTAGGAACTTATCCTGGAGATAATTTGAAAAGATACCCACATAATCATTATGTGGGCCGAAATCCTCTCAGACAGACAGAAACTATACTAGATATTTTAAACAAAAATAAATTAACACAGGTGTGTGGAGGATGAAAGATCAAAAAATTGCACTGATAACCCAGAGGTAAGAATTGCTGTAAGTAGCTGCTATGCTGGTGTGGGAAGAAATGGTGTTCAGAGGTGGAGGAGCTGTGTCAGTATTGCCCACCTGCCTGCAAGGTGTGATGGGCCTGAGAGCAGTAAAGTTATTACTCAGCCTAAAGAAGCTCTAATGTCTCTTTGGAGGAAGCCAGCTCTCAAAGTAGTCTGGGAAATGTGGATTTATATCTCCACAGAGTCTCAGAGCAGTTTATAAGGGGATAGATTTAAAGTTCAGAGACAGTGTGTAAATAACTGCTAGCTCAGGAATATTTATGGTATTGTTGAGTTTAACTCTAAATGTTCATCAGTATAAGATTGGTTATATTAGTTACATTAGTTTTGGTGTAGTTATATACTAAAGAGCTATTTGGCTGTCAAGCAGTATCTGACAATGAGAAGGTTAATGTTAAGCAAAATTCATCATAGAAAGGTCTATACAACATTGTTAGGTGAAAGATGTTTCTAAATTGTGTATTTTATGTTCTTATTTATTTAATAATATGTTTATGCATTAATAATATATCTAGAGAAATTTAAAAAGCATGTTCCAAAAAGTGTTGGATATTATTTCAGAATATTGGGATTTGGGGGGATTTTTCTTCATGCTTTTAATGTATTTTTCAGTTTTCTTTTTTGGAGTTTTCTACATGTATGATTATCATCAGGAAAATTTTTTTTTTAATTTGTGGAAAGAAAACTAATTAAGGAATAAGGAATTTCTTCTAATAGGAAAAAGAGAAGGTAGAGGTAGCTGCTTCATTTACTTTCCATTTACTTCTAAGGTCTGCTGAGTACTTCAGAATTCATGAAATTATTTTTTCTTCCTTATGTTCATTGTTTTGTTTTCTGTAAATGATTATGCAAAACACTGTACCCAGTTAGAGTTTCACATAATCAACTTAAAAAATCCCAGATACAGTTGTTTATTACTTGTGTGATCTTATGATTTTTTTTCTTTGTTACTGAGAAAAGGTATTGATGTTTATATTATTGAATTAGATTCATCTCGGGTCTTATCTGGAGAATTTGGTTGACTAAATTAACCACAGAACAATAATGTTTAATGTCTGGAATGTTTATGGTATTGTTTGGTTACTAAGTATCAACAGATACAAATATCTATTGATACTTGGTAACCAGTGGTGATATTCTCATTGTCTTACTCTCTTCACTAAATAGTTGAATATTTTCATAAAAAGGAACTCCTAATCTATGTTTTGATTTTCAGTGTTGCATTTGTTTAGGAAAGGCAGGGTAAATATTTTAGTCTTTTATTTTATTTAATAGTGTTAAAAAACTAATGTTCTCCAAAGATGACCAGAGTGTTGGTTTTTAAAGAATGTGTCATTTTAAACTCATGAATTTACAGATAACTTGTGTTTAAGTCAGTTTCAATGAACACGTTGATTGATGCCCACATTGTTCTAGTCATAACCCTGGGAGTTTATTCAAGTTGGCCCTGGGTCCCTTTGAACAATCCAGTAGTCTTTATAATTTCTTTATGTCTCTTCTAATCTCTTTACTGTTTGGTATGACAGGGTATTCCAGGCCTATGTAGTACATGTCCAGCCTGAACCTATAATTGGCTATTTTCCCAAGGAGCCCAGGTTCCTTTTCATGGAAATAGCTTTAAGAAATCAGAAAGTGAGTCCTGTGGGCACTAATTGCTAATATGTATGACATGGTTCTGGGAAAATTCATAAGACATAGTTCGTAAAATTTTTTGAAAGGTAAAATGCACTGGGTGTTTATCCTGATTCTTGTATTTCAAATTTAACACTATAGGCTTTCTACTGAACCTCATCAATTTTGTTTGTTTTTCTTTTTCCTGTGTGAAGATGGCATAGGATAAAACTGTTATATACTAACTCTTGCTTTATCCCATATTCTATTCATACCAGTCTCAGTATAGCAATAGCACCACCAATTTAATCCCTAAAAATGTTTGTTTACTTGTTAGGTAGTTCTCTTTGTATGTGGGGTATATCACATCTGTAGTTAAATTTCTTTCTGTGCTTTAAAGTTACTTGGAATAATACTTTTTTGGGTAGTTAAGCCATTACATGGATACTCATTGCATTCATATTTATTTATTTATTTATTTATTTTTGGGGTACCAGGGATTTAACCCAGGCCAAGCCACATTCCCAGCCCTTTTTTTAAATTTTAATTTTTTTTTAATTTTTTTTATTTATTTTATTTTTTTTTTATTTTTTTTTTTTTATTGGTTGTTCACAACATTACAAAGCTCTTGACATAACATACTTCATACATTGGACTGAAGTGGGTTATGAACCCCCAATTTTACCCCAAATGCAGATTGCAGAGTCACATGGGTTACACTTCCACAATTTTACATAATGTCCTATTGGTCATTGTTGTATTCTGCTACCTTTCCTATCCCCTACTATCCCCCCTCCCCTCCCCTCCCAACTTCTCTCTCTACCCCATCTACTGTAATTCATTTCTCTCCTTGTTTATTTTCCCATTCCCTCACAACCTCTTGTATGTAATTTTGTATAGCAATGAGGGTCTCCCTTCATTTCCATGCAATTTCCCTTTTCTCACCCTTTCCCTCCCATCTCATGTCTCTGTTTAATGTTAATCTTTTCTTCCTACTCTTCCTCCCTGCTCTGTTCATAGTTGCTCTCATTATATCAAAGAAGACATTTGGTATTTGTTTTTTAGGGATTGGCTAGCTTCACTAAGCATAATCTGCTCTAGTGCCATCCATTTCCCTGCAAATTCTATGATTTTGTCATTTTTTATTGCTGCATAGTACTCCATTGTGTATAGAAGCCACATTTTTTTTATCCATTCATCTACTGAGGGGCATCTGGGTTGGTTCCACAGTCTAGCAATTGTGAATTGTGCTGCTATGAACATCGATGTGGCAGTATCCTTGTAGCATGCTCTTTTAAGGTCTTCAGGGAATAGTCCAAGAAGGGCAATAGCAGGGTCAAATGGTGGTTCCATTCCCATCTTTCCCAGGAATCTCCAAACTGCTTTCCAAATTGGCCGCACCAATTTGCAGTCCCACCAGCAATGTACAAGTGTACCCTTTTCTCCACAACCTCTCCAGCACTTGTTGTTGTTTGACTTCATAGTGGCTGCCAATCTTACTGGAGTGAAATGGTATCTTAGGGTGGTTTTGATTTGCATTTCTCTGACTGCTAGAGATGGTGAGCATTTTTTCATGTACTTATTGATTGATTGTATATCCTCCTCTGAGAAGTGTCTGTTCAGGTCCTTGGCCCATTTGTTGATTGGGTTATTTGTTATCTTATTGTCTAATTTTTTGAGTTCTTTGTATACTCTGGATATTAGGGCTCTATCTGAAGTGTGAGGAGTAAAAATTTGTTCCCAGGATGTAGGCTCCCTGTTTACCTCTCTTATTGTTTCTCTTGCTGAGAAAAAAACTTTTAAGTTTAATTAAGTCCCATTTGTTGATTCTTGTTGTTAACTCTTGTGCTATGGGTGTCCTATTGAGGAATTTGGAGCCCGACCCCACAATTTGTAGATCGGATCCAACTTTGTCTTCTATCAGACGCAGAGTCTCTGGTTTGATATCAAGTTCCTTGATCCATTTTGAGTTAACTTTTGTGCATGGCGAGAGAAAGGGGTTCAGTTTCATTTTGTTGCATATGGATTTCCAGTTTTCCCAACACCATTTGTTGAAGATGCTATCCTTCCTCCATTGCATGCTTTTAGCCCCTTTATCAAATATAAGATAGTTGTAACTTTGTGGATTAGTCTCTGTGTCCTCTATTCTATACCATTGGTCCACCCGCCTGTTTTGGTACCAGTACCATGCTGTTTTTGTCACTATTGCTTTGTAATATAGTTTGAAATCTGGTATTGCTATACCTCCTGATTCACACTTCCTGTTTAGAATTGCTTTTGCTATTCTGGGTCTTTTATTTTTCCATATGAATTTCATGATTGCTTTGTCAATTTCTACAAGATATGCCGTTGGGATTTTGATTGGCATTGCATTAAACCTATAGAGAACTTTTGGTAATATCGCCATTTTGATGATGTTAGTTCTGCCTATCCATGAACAGGGTATGTTTTTCCATCTTCTAAGATCTTCATCAACTTCTCTCTTTAGGGTTCTGTAGTTTTCATTATATAAATCTTTCACCTCTTTTGTTAGGTTAATTCCCAAGTATTTTATTTTTTTTGAGGATATCGTGAATGGAGTGTTTTTCCTCATTTCCGTTTCCGAAGTTTTGTCGCTGATATACAGAAATGCCTTTGATTTATGCGTGTTGATTTTATATCCTGCCACTTTGCTGAATTCATTTATTAGTTCTAGTAGTTTCTTTGTAGACCCTTTTGGGTCTTCTAGGTATAGAATCATGTCATCTGCAAATAGTGATAATTTAAGTTCTTCTTTTCCTATTTTTATGCCTTTAATTTCTTTCGTCTGTCTAATTGCTCTGGCCAGTGTTTCGAGAACTATATTGAATAGAAGTGGAGATAGAGGGCATCCCTGTCTTGTTCCGGATTTTAGAGGGAATGCCTTCAACTTTTGTCCATTCAGAATGATGCTAGCCTGAGGCTTAGCATATATAGCTTTTACAATGTCAAGGTAGGTTCCTGTTATCCCTAATTTTTCTAATGTTTTGAACATAAAGGGATGCTGTACTTTGTCAAATGCTTTCTCTGCATCTATCGAGATGATCATATGGTTCTTATCTTTAAGTCTATTGATGTGGTGAATAACATTTATTGATTTCCGTATGTTGAACCATCCTTGCATCCCAGGGATGAATCCTACTTGGTCATGGTGCACAATTTTTTTGATGTGTTTTTGTAATCGATTTGCCAGAATTTTATTGAGGATTTTTGCATCTAGGTTCATTAGAGATATTGGTCTGTAGTTATCTTTCTTTGAGGCGTCTTTGTCTGGTTTCGGAATCAGGGTGATGTTGGCCTCATAGAATGAATTTGGAAGAGCTCCCTCTTTTTCTATTTCCTGAAATAACTTGAAAAGTATTGGTTTTAATTCTTCTTTAAAGGTTTTGTAAAACTCCGCTGTATATCCATCCGGTCCTGGGCTTTTCTTGGTTGGTAGTCTTTTGATGGCTTCTTCAATTTCATCCATTGATATTGGTCTATTCAAATTGTGTGTATCCTCCTGACTCAGTCTGGGCAAATCATATGACTTAAGAAATTTATCGATGTCTTCACTATCTTCTATTTTGTTGGAATATAGGTTTTCAAAATAATTTCTAATTGTCTTCTATATTTCTGTAGGATCTGGTGTAATATTGCCTTTTTCATCCCGTATGTTAGTAATTTGAGTTCTCTCTCTTCTTCTCTTCGTTAGCATGGCTAAAGGTCTGTTGATCTTATTTATTTTTTCGAAGAACCAACTTTTAGTTTTGTTAATTTTTTCAATAGTTTCTTTTGTTTCAGTTTCATTGATTTCCGCTCTAATTTTAATTATTTCTAGTCTTCTGCTACATTTGCTGTTGTTTTGCTCTTCCTTTTCTAGGGCTTTGAGGTGAAGTGTGAGCTCATTTATTTGTTGGTTTTTTCTTTTTTTGAGGGATGACCACCAGGCGATGAATTTTCCTCTTAAAACTGCTTTCATTGTGTCCCATAGATTCCGATATGTTGTGTCTGTATTTTCATTTATCTCTAAGAATTTTTTAATTTCCTCCTTTATGTCTTCTGTAACCCATTGATCATTCAGTAACATATTGTTCATTTTCCATGTGATGTAGGATTTTTCCTTCCTTCTTTTATCATTGATTTCCAGTTTCATTCCATTATGATCAGATAAAATGCATGGTATTATCTCCACCCCTTTATATTTACTGAGGGTTGCCCTATGGCATAATATATGGTCTATTTTTGAGAAGGATCCATGTGCTGCTGAGAAAAAGGTATATCCATTTGATGATGGTTGATATATTCTATATATGTCAGTTAAGTCTAGGTTGTTGATTGTGATATTGAGTTCTATAGTTTCTTTGTTCAATTTTTGTTTGGAGGATCTGTCCAACGGTGAAAGAGGAGTGTTGAAGTCACCCATAATTATTGTGTTGTGGTCTATTTGATTCTTGAACTTGAGGAGAGTTTGTTTTATGAATGTCGCAGCACCATTGTTTGGTGCATAAATATTGATAATTGTTATGTCTTGTTGGTGAATGGATCCTTTTAACAGTATATAATGACCTTCTTTATCCCTTTTGATTAACTTAGTCTTGAAGTCGATTTTATTCGATATGAGGATGGCCACTCCTGCTTGCTTACGAGAACTGTGTGCGTGGTATATTTTTTCCCATCCTTTCACCTTCAGCCTGTGTATGTCTTTTCCAATCAGATGTGTCTCCTGGAGGCAGCATATTGTTGGATTTGTCTTTTTAATCCATGATACCAGCCTATGTCGCTTTATTGGAGAGTTTAGGCCGTTAACATTCAGAGTTACTATTGATATATGGTTTGAACTTCCATCCATGTTTGAATGCTTATCCTTTTTTTTTTTTTTTTTTAAATATTTAGTTTGTTTCTCCGTGATTATCTTTCCCCTCGCCCTCTGTCTTTACTGAGGCACTTCCCACTGATGGTTTTGGTTATTGTTTTTCATTTCTTCCTCGTGTAGTGTTTTGCTCAAAATGCTTTGCAATGCAGGTTTTCTGGCTGCAAATTCTTTTAACTTTTGTTTATCATGAAAGATCTTTATTTCGTTGTCATACCTGAAGCTTAATTTTGCTGGATATAGAATTCTTGGTTGGCATCCATTGTCTTTCAGTGTTTGAAATACATTGTTCCATGACCTTCTTGCTTTCAGTGTCTGTGATGAAAAGTCCGTTGTTAACCGTATTGGTTTACCCCTAAATGTAATCTGTCTCCTTTCTCTTGTAGCTTTTAATATTTTCTCTTTGTTCTGTATATTGGATATCTTCATAACAATGTGTCTTGGCGTTGGTCTACTGTGATTTTGTGTGCTCGGTGTCCTGTATGCATCTTCAATTTGTATATCTGTTTCCTTTTTTATTTCTGGAAAGTTTTCTGTATTTATTTCATTCAGCAGGTTTCTCATTCCCTTGGTGTGAATCTCTGTACCTTCCTCTATCCCGATGACTCGTAAGTTTGGTTTCTTTATGTTATCGCATAACTCTTGGATGATTTTCTCGTGATTTTTTACCAGCCTTTCTGAGTTGGCTAGACTCTTTTCAAGATGGTATATTTTGTCTTCATTATCTGACGTTCTGGTTTCTACTTGTTCCACTCTGTTAGTGATACTCTCAATTGAGTTTTTAATTTGGTTTATCGTTTCCTTCATTTCTAGAATTATTGTTTGATTATTTTTTATAATCTCTATCTCCTGATAAAGATGCTTAACTTCTTCTTTTATCTGTTTATGTAACTCATTCTCAATGTGTTCTTTCGCTGCTTGAATTTGCTGTCTTGTATCCTCTTTGAGGTTCCATTCCATCTGTCTAAGGTGTTCCTTGAGGTCTTTATATGACCATTTTTCTGATGACTCTAGGTCCTCCTGAATATTTAGGCTGTCCTGCATTGCTTGTACTCCTCTTCTTCCTTGCTTCTTGAAGCTGCTCATGTTGCTTCTTGTTCTGGTTGACTGCTGGGTTACTGTTTATTCCTATAAATTTATTTGATGCATATCCAGCTTCCGGGGAGGCTCGCGCACTCGGGGTGGATGACAGGGCAACTGGGGACGGGCAGAGCCTCCGAGGCCTGCCAGGCGGAATAACCTTAAATTTTAATTTTGAGTTGGGGTTTTGCTAAGTTGGTGAGGCTGGTTTGAACTTGTAATCCTCTTGCCTCAGCCCCTGATTCCTTGGAATTACAGATGTGTACCACTGCACCTGGCTCATTTTATTTTTTAAGATGTTGCTCTTTTAAATTTTAACTTTATTTTTATATTATGTGAAGTAATTCAGTGTTGATAAAAATCTAAAAGAAGCAAAATGTAGTCTAGGAAGTCTACTGTCCCTTACCTTTCCATTCTATTTCTTTCCTATAGATGAAAATATGTATTCACATACCCCTTTTGATGAATAAATTATAACATACACCATACACAGTTCTACCTTTCTTTTCTTTAGTTACATATACTGGAGGTGGTTCCATATTTAAATATAGAGATCCTCATTTGTTTTGTGGATATATATTTATTTAACCATTTTCTTATTTGTGGACATTTGGATTGTTTCAGGTATTATAAATAATCCTATAATGTTCCTTTTGCATACATCTTTTGTTGTTTTTGACAGTTATCTTTGAGAGTGGTTGCAAAAAGTCAAAGAGTAAAATGCGTATATGATTATGCTAGATATTACTATATTCCCATTCATAGTGATTATATATTGTACATCTTCACTAGCACTGTGCCTGATTCTCAACATACTATTGTTATGAAATGTATCTCTCTTTAACTTTGGTCATCTTCCTTATTCTGCTAATCTTTGAGAATAGTATAGCCATTGCTACTTTCTTTTGTATTAGTGTTTGTTATGGCATATTATTTTCTATTTTTTAAAAACTCTTTTAGTTCTTCCTGGGACTTGATATTTAAATTGGGTGGGGTTCTTACAAATATCTTAATTGGGGCTTTGCTGTTGTTGTTGTTACTTATGTTTCTTTGTTATTAACTTGGTTGTTTTTGGTCCAGTTTGACAATAGTCTTTCAGTTAGACTGTTCAGACCATTTGCATTTAATATAATTATTGATATGGTCAGTTTTGAGACAGGGTCTTGCTAAGTTGCCTAGAGCCTCAGTAATTTACTGAGGAAGGCTTTGCATTTTCCATCCTTCTGCCTTGGATTCCTGAGTTGCTGGGATTACAGGTGTGAGCCGCCAAACCTGACCTTATTTAATTTTTATTGTTTCTGTTGCTACGTCCTTAATTCACATATCTTTTCTTCTGCAGCATATAATTTGCTTTTAATCCCATCCATGTATTTTTCATTTAAAATATTGTGTTTTTTATGTTTATTTTTAATTCCATTTTGGTCTCATATTTTATTTCTATCCTTATTTCTATCTTGGGCATATGGAACATATTTCTTTGAACGTATTTATATGTCTTAATGTCTTTGTAATTCCATATTTGTGTCACTTCTAAGTCTGTTTCTGTTGATTAATTTTCCTCTTGGTTATTCGTGTTCTTTATGCTGTTGGTGGTAGAGATGAGTTACCAGAACTGACTGTGTTGAGGAAAATTTTCTTTTTTTTTAATTACTTTTTACAGATTATAATTATTAACATGTTATATCTAAACTAATGGGATTCACTGTAATATTTTCATACATATACATACTGTGCATTGATTATTTTTACCCACCATTCTGATGTCTATCTCTGTTCCCATTCCTCTTCCTGGGGGGCTAAGAGTTCTTTTTCAGCTTTCAAGTCTCTTTGGGATAGGGGAGATTTTCTGTCCTACTGCATTCCTACATTATTTTCTTTGTCTTGGGTAACTTTTTCTCATATATATCATGGATCATTTTCCAGCCAAAAATTGGGCATACCCCTCTGTGGATTCCTAGTACTCACACTGTCTTCTTTTGTAGCTTCCTGTTCTTTGATAGTTTACCCTTGAAGTCAGAGCTGCCGCCTTCTACCTGAATTTCAATCTCTTTCTCAATTCCGTCTTTATTTGAGTTACTCCTTTAAAAAAAAATTATTGTTGTTATTATTTCGATACAGAGGGTTGAACTGAGGGGCACTTTACCACTATGCTATACCTCCAGCTCTTTATATTTTTCATTTTTTTTTTTGAATTTTAATATTTATTTTTTAGTTTTCGGTGGACACAATGTCTTTGTTCGTATGTGGTGCTGAGGATCGAACCCGGGCAGCACGCATGCCAGGCGAGCGCGCTACCGCTTGAGCCACATCCCCAGCCCTATATTTTCATTTTAAGACTGGTTCTACTGGGTTACAGAGATTGCCTTCAACTTGCCTTCCTCCTGCCTCAGCCTCCTGAGTAGCTAGGATTATACATGTGGGCCACTGTGCCTGGCTTTGGTTACTTCTTGTACTGTGGCTTGGGAATTGTCTCCGCGGATTAAGCTGGGGAAGATGTAATAATTGTTTGCCATCTTTTAAGACCTGTTGCCTGTTGTCTAGTGCCTGAAACCTTTAACATATTTAGTTTGTTTTCTGGCTAAGTCAAGGGAATAAATCCAGTTTCATTTACATCATCTGCAGCAGACATTCTCTTGGTGTACTTTTAATTTCCTTGCTTATTTTTGATTAGAGTGAAAGTAAACATTTTTTTCATATATTTCAAGGTAATATTGTCTTTCTTTAACACATTTTTTTTTGAATTTTGTTTTAGTTGTAGATGGACCCAGTACATTTATTTTATTTACTTATTTTATGTGGTCCTGAGGACTGAACCCAGTGTCTCACACATGCCAGTCAGGTGCTCTACCACTGAGCCACAGCTCCCAGCCCTAATAATATTGTCTTTTGATGATCTTTGTACCTTTTCATGTCCAGCCCATTTTTCTATGGTATTATTGGTCTTTTCATTTTCTATTTTTGGACGGCTTTTTATGTTACGGATAGCAATTCTTTTTCCATATAATATGAAATCTTAATGTTCCTGTTCAGTTTTTTGTTTGCCTTTTAATTGTACTTTGTATTGGTATCTTGTGAGACTCTACTCTTTAACTGTGATGAGTTATTGTATCTCTGAATTCTTCATATTGGTTTGGTATTGGGCAGTGAGAAAGATTGCTTTTACCATGTGATGTTTGAATAATAGTTAAGAGCACCGTCTTTATTCAATCTTCATTGTAAGGTTTTGAGTGGTAGAATGATGTGATACATGGGTGTTCTTCCAGGTAGCTACATGACTTCGCTCCTCATCTCCCTTAGAATTCTGCTCAAGCATTACTTTATCAGAAGGGGCCTGTATTTAAAATTCTCTTTTACACTCCCCTCTTCACTTTTATCTTTCTCTCCTTTTCTTTTTTCCCCCTGTACAGTAGTTATCACAATTTGATATAACACATTTATGTTATCATTTGTCTTGTTTCTAAGATGCTTGTAGCCTGAAGGCAAGGATTTGGGGCCCTTACTAGTGCTCAACTCATAATACTGCTTAATGAGTATTGGTTAATCTGATTTCCCTTTGTGTAGGTTGTTCTGGCACAAAGAAAAAGATGAATAGGAAGAGGCAGACTTCAGAAAGAACACAACCTCCCATCACAGTGGTCTAGTTGTAAGGTGGCAGAAACTTTGTTAGAGTGATAGCAGTGAGAATAAAGAGAAAGGCATCATGGGAATGCCATTAGAAAGGAGTGGATTATCAGTCTTATTTGTACTTGTAATTATCGAATAAAAATTTTAAAACAAAATACTTGTATTTGGTTTATATTGGTAATATAGACATTTGTAAGGCAAAATTATAGGCCATTGAAAGTGAGTCTGAGTAGATCTGAGTGATTAGTTTTTGGTCTCACAAAGCTTAAACAAATATTAAAGTATCTGACATAAATCATACTAGTTTTTCTGGTTTATTGTTTTTCTTTGATTTTTATTTTTAGAGCATTGCTTCCTGTTTTACATCACAAATCTAAAAAAGGACCCCCTCGTCAAGCCAAATATGCCATTCATTGTATCCATGCGATATTTTCTAGTAAAGAGACCCAGTTTGCACAGATATTTGAGGTAATGAGAATTTTTTTATTTCATACATCATTGCTAAAAAGGAAATATTGATGACTTTTGCAGAATGTTTACATTATTTTGTACATTTTCAGAATTTAAATGAGGGAAAAATCAACATTGATAAATGATTAAAACATGAAAATTTCTGATTATTCAAATGTTTAACACTGATTCAGATTCAGAAATCAAATTATATAATACTTTTTGACATTGCTTTATATATTTGCATTTGGAGACTTATTATTGGGTAATTACATATCAAATTATAGTTACTGATAGTAGGTAACAGATGAGTATTCTGTCAGTTTACAGGTTTAAAAATTTGAATTCTGTTTGAGGTACTGAGGGTATAGGGTTTGGAAATCAATATTAATTGGTATTTAAAGTAAGTAAGTTTATACTTTTATGACTAACCGAAGTATGTTTCAGATATAAAGTGTGTCTTTTCAGTATACATTTGTATTATTTTCTACACACTTTAAATTACTTGCACCTAAATATTTATTGCAGTCTTTTATAACCAAGGACTGTCTTTGAAACTTGTTATTGCAAATAAAAGTTATAAAAATCTGTAAAATCCTAATTTATAATTTAGGAACTTTCAGTGAAGTCAAAACAATTTGGAAAACATGCCAATGGTATCTACTATAGATACTTGTAATCTCTTATTAAGTAGTTTTTATGCTAATTTTGTCATATTTTCATGTATTATGTTAAACTGTGAGAAGGAAGAAAAGTGCTCTCTTCATCTTCCAAACAACTTTTTATTTTTATGTTTTTTTTTTCTGTAGATTATAAATAATTTAATTTTTGTGCATTTGGATGTGGGTTTTTTTTCCTATAGTTTATTTTTGTGTATGAGAATGGCTTTAATAAATTCATATTGACCTGTGAGAAACTTGTTTTTCTTTTTCTTTCTTTTCTCTCCCTTTTTTTCCCTTTTTTAAAATTAGTTCTAATCAGTTATACATGACAGTAGAAAGTTCTTTGATTCATTATACACAAATGGAACAGAATTTTTCAGTTCTCTGGTTGTACATGAGTTACAGTATTCAAGCAGTCATACATGTACCTAGGGTAATGATATCCATCTCATTCCACCATCTTTCCTACTGCCTGCTTTTTCTTCTTTATCTCTTTTTTAATTTTTATAATTGGCTCTTGAACCCAGGGACACTTAACCACTGAGCCACACCTCCAAGCCATTTTTTTTTTTCTCTTTTTACAATTTTGAAAACAGGGTTTTGCCAAGTTGTTTAGAGCCTCACTTAATTGCTGGGGCTGGCCTGGAAATTGCATTCCTCCTGCCTCAGCCTCCAGAGTTGCTGGGATTACAGGTGTGTGCCGTTGCGCCTGGCTGCTTTTCTTGATTCATCTTTTTGTTTCATTGATGATGATGAGAGTAAGTTGTGCTTTTAGAGTACTTTTATTTTATTTTATTTTTTAATATTTTATCTGTTACTTAATTTCATCTTCACTAGAATCCCAACTGTATTCCTTTAACTGTAACGTTCAGGTTTTGGAGAAAATGTTTCCTAGATATCTCTGGCCTTTTTTGCGGTTGCTGTTATTTCAGGATCTGACTGTTAATTTTGCTTTTCCAGAAATGTTTTTATTAACGTAACTATAATATCAAACTCTTTATAATAAACTAATTGAAAAAATTATTTATGCTATCATAATTTTGTTGACAGTATGAACAACAAACTGGCACTTAGCTAGGTGTACTTTGTAAGTACTAAGGGAGTTTATCAAGTGGCATGAAGTAAACTCACTTAAATACATTTTGGACTAAATTAAGTCTATGTTGCCCTAATGTGTAGCAAAAAACCTCAGTTCTCTATTGCTTTTCAAGCTTGGAATTATTGGTGTTCAGTGTTAGGTAATAGGGCACAAATGTTTCAGTAAAACGCAGCATTAAAATTTATGATAGATAATGTATTCACTTGCTTTCAAATTAGAAGATGGAAAAAGAATATGCAGTAAAAAGTCCACTACCCTTCTGTTCCTACCCACTTATTTAGTTATTTTCCCATATGCAGCCATTGTTATCTGTTACTAATGTCCTTTTCTAGAGATATTTTGTTTATATTGGAGAAGGAATATACAAGTATATACACAAAATGCAATTTGGTCCCTGATTGTTTCGATTATTCCAGTGATAGCACTCTTCTGATTTTCCTAGTTTTATTAATAGTACCTTTTGGACATCATTCTATAAGAGTAAGTGAAAGTTTCTTCATTCTTTTGTTTAGACAAAATGCATATTAATGGTTAGATTTCTTTTCAGAAAAACAAAAATCATTTTGTTATGGTGTTTAATAAAGACACCCAAAATTCAATTGACTATGGACATGGTAAAGGCTTATGTCTTGCTACTGAAAAGTCCTTTGGACGTTTGGCCCGTTAATCAATAGCTTACGAACAGACTCTTTCTGAAATGTGGCTTCTCCTTAAGTCCCATCAAATGCTCGGAATTAAATCAGCCACTGAGTACAGATAGACCCTGTGGAAATGACATCCTGCTATGCCTGCCTTAGTGCAAATGTGGCATACCTCACTTTCATTTCTATTCCCTTGACCAGAACTCACTCATATGTTCTCACCTAACTACAGAGGAAGCTGCAAGGGGAATCATCTTATTGCCCAGGAAGTAGAAGCAAAGTGGACATTTGTGAGCCCTGACAGTCTCTAATATATTCATATAAATAACCATAAAATATATGCTACATAATAGGATTTTACAGGCTGAAATGTTTCTTTACCTACTTCTAAACTATGACTTGGGCAAAACTGAAAATGTTTAAACTTAATGTGTTCTAGACATAGATAATCCTATAGAAATCTAAACATAATCTTAAGTTACTACCTACACCAGGTATGTGCGTTGAAACTTTTGTAGTTTTTGAAATTCAAAGATGAAATATGTTAATTTTTATAATCTTTTTTATATAGAGAGAGTTGAATATATTTTCCTCCCTTCATTTTCAGCCTCTGCATAAGAGCCTAGATCCAAGCAACCTGGAACATCTTATAACACCATTGGTTACTATTGGTCATATTGCTCTTCTTGCACCTGATCAGTTTGCTGCTCCTTTGAAATCTTTGGTAGCTACTTTCATTGTGAAAGATCTTCTCATGAATGATCGGGTAATTTATATTTTTTAGATTTGTGTTCTTCATGATGTTATCTGCTAAAATTTTATGCAGCAGAGTAATAAACTGATGGTAATGACATTTCCATTTGGCTGCCTTTATTTTAGGCTTTTTAGTTTTTATTAACTGTGCTTTATCTCCATTATAAGTAAAATAACATTGAAGCAGCTCTTTAGTTGAGCATAGGCATATCACCTGAAATATATATGTGATAAATGTCACCTGATTCTATTCAGCTCTACAGGAGGTTAATTTTCATAAGGACATCTATTTTTAAAATGTACAGATTGACTAAACAGTTCACAGTTTGGTTGTCATGACTGTGGTTGTTCCTTTTCTTACATAAAGTTAAGAAAAAAAGAACCCTGGTAGAAAATTTTGGGAAAGAAAAGAAATAATGATTTTGTTTGTTTTTGGTTTGTGTTTATTTGGGGCTTGATGCCCTGTAGTCACATGAAATTTTATGCTTACGTGTATATATGTATATTTAGATGTGTATACACATATAAATGACTTGTAGATAGCTATTAGTTTTGTATCTTCTGTACCCTCAGCACTGTATTAGGGTCTCTAGAGGCTCAAAAGAAAAATGAACCTCTAAAAATACTTAAAATATGCATATTTTAAGTGCACATCTGCCACATGGTTATATACATCATTATTCTGATCATCCCTTTGATACATCTTGATACTTTTAAATTATTAAGTTTAATACCTTGATACTTTTAAGCTGAGAGGTTATGGAAAAATAGTTTACAGAGATAATAACTGTTGTTGTATATATTAGATTTCTGATGATTTGTGGCTGTGTAAATCTAGTGGTCTAAATCTCTGTGATTTGGAGGCCAAGGGCCTATTTTAATTTCCATAGTCTACCAGTTTCTTTGCCTGTATTCTTGACCTGTCCCTATCATTTCCCCTGTGGACAGTAGTGTGTGTTTTGGAGGAAGTGTATTTCCATCCTTTAGATCGTGTTTGCTAATCATGTGTTTAAAATTTTCTGTATCCTATATTCTTTTTCTTTTTTATGGTCCTGGAGATTGAACCTAGGGACTCACACGTTAGGCAGTCTCTTCCATTGAGCTACATCCCTAGTCCTTTTTAATTTATTTTGAGACAGGGTCTCACCAGTTGCCCAGGCTGGCATGGAACTTTGGATCCTCCTGCCTCAGCCTCCTAAGTAGTTGGTATTACAGGTGTGTGCCACTGTGCCCTGCCTGTTTTATTTTCCTTAATTAAAACGTTTAATTGAATTTATCAGAAAAGAACACATTTTATAATGGTGCTGCTTTTTAAATTACCACAAAGTTAACTTTGAACAAATAAGTTGCCCAGGTAATGAAATATATAAGTATATGACCAACACCCTAAAACTCTTTTTCTTCCCTTTCCTGTCATTACCTCGTTGAAGGTAATGATTTTCACAATCACTTTTACCTGTTTTTAAACTCTTAATAGATGAAACTGTCAGAATAATTTTTTGTATTTTTTTCCTTGCTGGGGATTGAACCCAGGACCTCAAACATGCTAGACAAGCCCTCTACCACTGAGTTACATCTGCAACTACACAGTAAATTCATTATCTGACTTCCTTCATATAATATTATATTCTTGAGATCAGTTCATATTATTGCACATAGAAGTTGGTTCATTTTCATTGCTGTATTGTATAGTATTGTTTGTACCATAATGTACCTGTTCTTTTGCCAGATATTTAGATGGTTTCCAGTGTTAAATGTTGAGGTTATTAATATTTGCTTAAGTATATTTTTGTGCCATGATGTGTGCATTTCTTTTAGGATGTGATTGCTGTGTCACAGGGTATTGTGTAAGTTCAGATTTAATAGCTTTTGCCAAACTGTTTTTCAAAATGTACCAATTTTTTTTTTATCTGTAATGAATGAAAGTTCTAGTTGTACCATTTTTCTTTTCTATTAGATGTCTCATACTATATCCATTTTATGAGCAAGTAATAGCATTTTATATATACGTATACACACACATGCACACACACAACTTATTTTCTTTATTTTTTCCATAATTTTTATTGGTGCATTATAATTATACATAATGGTAGGATTCATTGTTATATATTCATAAATGCACATAATATAGCAATATAAATTGGCCAATATTGTTCCCAACTATATCTTCTTTCTCTCCCCTCTTACTTCACCCTGGTCCCTTTCATCTACTTTGCTGCTCTCCCTTTCATTTACATGAAATTTCCCCCTATTTTTTCTTTTCCTTTATGCTTTCTAGTTTCCACATAACAAAATGTACAACCCTTGACTTTCTAAGTTTGGTTTATTTTGCTTAACATAACCTTCCGTCCTGTAGATGACATAATTTCATTTTTATGGCTGAATAAAACTCCATTGTGTATATATGTCAATTTTTTTAATCCATTCATACATTGATAATACATGTAGGCCAGTTCTGTAGTTCGACAATTGTAAATTTTGCTGCTTTAAACATGGGTATGCAGGTGCTATAATATGATAACTTTTAATTCTTGAGAATAAATACTGAGAAGAGTGGTATACCTGGGTCAAATGGTGATTCCTTTCTTACTCTTTTGAGGTACTTCTATACTGATGTTGTTGTACTAATTTAAAAACCCACCAACAGTGTAAAATGGTTCCTTTCTTTCTATATCTCTCCAGCATTTATTGTTGTTTGTAATCTTGATAGCTGCCATTCTACTGGAGTGACCTGAAATCTTAGTGTAGTTTTGATTTGCATTTTCCTAATTGCTAAAGATGCTGAACATTTTTCATGTGTGTGTTGGTCTTTTTTGTTTGTTTATATTTTGTGGTACTAGGGATTAAACCTAGTGGTGATTTACTGCTGTGTCACATTGCCAGTCCTTTTTATTTATTTAGCAACTTAGGAACTCACTAAGTTGCTGAAGTTGTCCTCAAACTTTTGATCCTCCTGCCTCAGCTTCCTGAGTTTCTAGAACTACAGATATGCATGGCACTGCCCAACTGTTTTTTCTTTTGAGAAGTGTGTGTAGTTCATTTGCCCATTTATTAATTGGGTTATTTGGTTTTTTTTAATGTTAAATTTTTGATATTTTAAAATTTGATATTTTGGATATTTATCCTCTGTTAGAAGAGTAGCTGTCAAAGATTTTCTCCCATTCTGGAGATTTTTCTCTTCACGCTCTTGTTTCTTTCGCTGTGCAGAAGCTTTTAAATTTGATACCATCAAGTTTATTAACTCTTGATGATATTTCCTGAATTTTAGGAGTCCTATTGAGGAAGTTGTTGCCTGCACCTATATGTTGGAATGTTGATCCTATGTTTTCTTAATAGGAGTTGGATAGTTTCTGATCTTTTCCTGGGTTTTTGATCCATTGAGTTGACTTTGGTGGTGGGTAAGAGATAAGGATCTAGTCTCCTTATTCTACATATGGATAACCAGTTTTCCCAGCACCATTTGTTTAAAAAGGCTGACTTTCCTCCTGTGTTTTTTAGCACCTTTGTCAAGGATCAGATGACTGTATTTATATGGTTTTGTCAGTGTGTCTTTTGTTGATCAGTTTTTATGTCAGTATCATGCAATTCTTGTTACTATAGCTCTGTAGTATAAATTTAAGTCAGGTATTGTGATGCATCCATTTTGCTTTTTGGGCTTAGGATTGTTTTGGCTATTCTGTGTCTTTTATTCTTCCAAATGAAATTTATTTTTCTTCTTCCTTCTTTCCTTTCTTCCCTTCCCTTTCCTTTTTGGTACCAGGGATTTAACTTAGTGACACTTGACCATTGAGCCACATCTCCAGCCCTATTTTGTATTTTATTTAAAAACAGGGTCTTACTGACTTGCTTAGCACCTCTCCATTGCTGAAGCTAGCTTTGAACTTGAGATCCTCCTGTGCTGCTGGGATTACAGGTGTGATTTTAGAACCCCCGCCCTCCCTTGTGTGAAGGATGTCATTGGTATTTTGATGGAGATTGCAGTGAATTGTTATGTTGATTTTTAACATTATAACTTATGCCTATCTATGAACATATGAGGTCTTCCTATCTTCTTATTTCTTCAGTTTCTTTCTTCAGTGTTCTGTAGTTTTCATTGTGGAGGTCTTTTATCTCTTTGGTTAGATTTATTCATAGATATTTTATTTTTATTTTTTTTGAGGGTCTCGTGAATGGAATTGTTTTCTTGATTTCTTTCTTGGCAGATTCATTATTGGCATGTAGGAAAGCTATTGATTTTTGTGTGTTGATTTTTGTACACTGCTACTTTGCTGCATTTGCTTATTAGCTCTATCAGTCTTCTGGTGGAGCGTTTTGGATCTTCTAAGTATAGCATCATATCTGCAAACAGAGATGATTTGACTTCTTCCTTTCCTGTTTTTTAGTCCCTTTTATTTACTTCTCTAACTTAACTGCTCTGCCTAGAATTTCTATTACTACATTGAATAGGAGTGCTGAGAGTCGACATCCTTGTCTTGTTCCAGATTTTAAAGGAAATGCTTCAGTTTTCCCCCATGCACTGTCTTTGGATTTGTCCTGTATATCCTTTGTGATGTTGAGGTAGATTCCTTCTGTTCCTAGTTTTTTGAGTGTTTCTATCATGAATGAGTGCTGAATTTTGTCAGAGGTTTTCTCTACCTCTACTGAGATAATTACCTGTTTTTTATCCTTAATTCTATTTATGTGATGAATTACATTTATTGATTTGTAAATGTTAAACCATCCTTGCAACCCTGGGAAAAAACAAACCTAATCTTGTCATACAGTGTTTTTTTTTAATATTTATTTTTTAGTTTTTGGTGGACACAATATCTTTATTTTACATTTATGTGATGCTGAGGATCGAACCCAGTGCCTCGTACATGCTAGGCGAGTGCTGAGCCACAACTGAGCCACAACTCCAGCCCGATACAGTGTTCTTAATATGTGTTTTGCACATGATTTGCTAATGGTTTATTAAGGATTTTTGCATGTAATTTCATCAGGGGTATTGGTTTGTAGTTTTCTTTTCTTTATGTGTCCTTACCTGGTTTTGGTATGAGAGTGATATTGGCTTTATGGAATGAATTTGGAAGTGTCCCACCCTTTTCTGTTTCATGTAATAATTTGAGGAGCATTGGCATTGGTTGTCCTTTAAAGGTCTGGTAGAATTCAGCTGAGATTTCATCTGATCCTGGGTTTTTCTTTGTTGGAAGGCTTTTTATTAATGCTTCTATCTCATTGCTAGTTATTGTCTGTTTAGATGTTCTGTGTCCTCTTGATTAGATTTTGTCAGGTCCTATGTTTAGTCTAGGTCATATATAAGGTCCATGGGTCTAGAAATGTATCTGTTTTTTTCTGTGTTTTCCAGTTTATTGGACTGTAACTTCTCAAAATAGTCCCTCATGATCCTCTGAATTTCTGTGATGTTTATGATGAGTTCTTCTTTTTCATCTCTAATTTTATTAACTTGGATTTCCTGTCTTTTGATTAGTTTGGCTAAGGGCTTATTAATCTTGTTTATCTTTTCAAAGAACTGACTTCATTTCTTTGATTCTTTGTATTATTTTTTAACTCTCAATTTCATTGATGTCAGCTCTGATCTTAATTATTTCATTTCTTTTATTGGTTTTGGAATTTGTTGTTTTTTTCCAAGGGTCTTGAGATGCATTATTAATATATTTGGGGTCTTTCTGATTTTCTTAGAGATGCTCATAGCTATAAAGTTTCCTGTTAGAACTGCCCTTTTTACTGTCCCAGAGGTTCTGGTATGTTGTATTGCTGTTCTTGTTTGATTATACAAGTTTTTAAATTTGTCATTTGATTTTTTCTATCACCATTCATCATGCAGAAGTCTGTTGTTCAATCTCCATGTGTTTATACAGATTCTCTAGTGATTTTTTTGTTATTGATTTTTAATTTTCATCCATTATGTTCAAGTAAGATGCAAGGAATTTTATTGACTTCTCTTTTTTGGGAGTGGGGTGTATTTTCTGAAAGTTGCTTTATGGCCTAAAATATGGTTTGCTTTGGAGAACATTCTAAGAGCAGCTGAGAAGAAAGTGTATTTGGCTATTGTTAATGAAATATTCTGTAGATGCCTGTTAAATCTGTTTGATTTGTAATATTATTTAGGTTGGAAGCATCTCTATTGAGTTTATATCTAGATGACCTATCTATTGGTTAGTGAAGTGTGTTGAAACATCCAGTATTATTTTAATGGAGTCTATATGGGTTGAGTAATGTGTTCTGTATAATTAAGTATACCAACATTTACTGTCATTATATCTCCTTAGATTGTTCCCTTTACAGTATAAAGTGACCCTCTTTGTTTCTTCTGATTAATTTTGGTTTGAAATTTGCTTTGTCAGATGTGAGGATAGCTATCCGGCTTGGTTTTGGAGTCCATTTACATGTATATCAATTTCAATCCTTTTAGTTTTAAACTGTGACTGTCTTTACCTTTCAAGTGAATTTTATGCTAATAAGTTTGGGTCTTGTTTTTCAATCCACTTTGCCTCCTGAATCTTTTAATTGGAGTGGCAGTGTTATTATAGACAGATGTTTATTAATTTCTTCTGTTTTTATTTATTTTTCATGTTTAATTTGGTCCTGTTTCTCATTTGCTTAGCTACTCTTTTAATGAGATTTGTCCATTTGTAAGCTCTGGAAGTTTTTAAAATTCCTTTGGTATGAAGTATTTCTTGTAAGTTTCTTCTGTGGTTCTGGTTTCATGGTCATGGTTGTTTTGTTTCTCTGAGTATCTTGGAAGGTTTTTATTTCTGTTTTGATTCTGAAGGATAGCTTTGCTTGATATGACAATTGTTTTCTTTTAGGACTTAGAATACATCATATCAAGCTCTCTCCTGACTTTGAGTTTGTGCTGAAAAGTTGAAATAATTGTAATTGGCTTACTTCTAAATGTGACCCATTTGTTTTCTCTTGAGCCTTTAAAAGGTTTTAATTATAGTGTGGTATGGAGAGGTTTTTTTTTTTTTTTAATTTTTGGGGTTCTGAATGACATCTAGGTGCCTATCTCAGTCTCAAGGTTTGGAGTTTTTTTCTGAAGAGTTTATCCTTGCCATTAGCCTGATCTTTGATTCCAGTGATTCTTAGATTTGTTCTCTTCATGTTGTCCCAGAGTTTCTGTATATTCTGGTCATGGTTACTTATTATTTTCTTTAATGCTATATGAATGTTCAAGCCTCGCCACTTCTGGTTCTGAGATTCTGCCTTCTGCATAGTCTACTCTATTTGACTTTCACCATTTTATTTGATTTGTTGTGCCTTTCATTTCTAAGATTTCTATTTTTTTTTCAATATCTATCTCCTTTTTAAATTTCTCATTTATATGTTGTATTGACTTCCTTAATGCATTCAGTTGTTTTTCTGTGTTCTTTTGGATTTCATTGATCATTTTTATAATCTTTTAAAAAATTCTTTATCTGGTATTTGATTCACCTCAGTATCTTTGGAGTTAGTTGCTGATGAATTATGAACTTTTGGTGTCATGTAACTTTTATTTTTTTACACATTTCTTGTATTCCTTTGCTGGGTTTTATGCATCTTCTAGAATGGATTTCTCAGGTCACAGCCTTCTCTTCACACAGTTTTCTGGGATATCTGGTTATTGTGAATTTTTATATTTCCAAGTGGATTTTATAGGATAGTTTACCGTTAGCTCTCCAGTGATGATTAGTATATTTTGATATAGTACACATTATGTCAAAACTAGAGGATCTCATTTTCCCTGTAGGTCTCCAAACAGTGGGGTCCTTTTTGTAGGTGTGTTGTCCACAATTTTGTGTTATTTCTCCCTGTTTTCTCTGGAGGGATGAACTTCCATGAGGGAGACTCCTGCAGTTCCTAGTTGGGGCCTGGACCTTGGTTTGCGATTTTTGTCTCCTCTATTTTTTTGTACTAAAGTGTTTTTGCAGTTTGACTATGGTTTATTTGTACATGGAGCAAGGTGTGCTGTTTCTTAGCTGGGTTTCAAGTTAGCTCAGCGGTAGACTCTCTACCCTGTGAACTTGTAGTGTCTTTGTAGAGTCCCAGCACCTCTCAGAAGAGGGGAAACAAACAAGAACAACATCAGCAAAATATATTTACACGACATCTGCACCACTAATTACCACAAATCAGGAATGGTGGGGTCATCAATTGCCAACAACAATAAAAAACCTGTGAACTAGACCTGGCAGTAAAGTAAACAGCACTTGTCAGGTATACCATCCACAATACTAATAATCACCACAGCATGAGTGGTGGGAGCAGGAATTATCAAATAGTTCTAAAATATATTAATTTTTTTTAGAGAGAGAATTTAATATTTCCTTTTTAGTTTTTGGCAGACACAACATCTTTATTTGTATGTAGTGCTGAGGATCGAACCCGGGCCACACGCATGCCAGGCGAGTACGCTACTGCTTGAGCCACATCCCCAGCCCTAAAATATGTTAAAAAGAACAGTGCATTAAGAGAAAATAAAATGTGATAGGAAAGTAAAAGAAAATTTAGAATGTTCAGAATATGAACATAAAGCTGGAGAGATGTAGCAAGTGATAGTTTTAAAGATAGGGAAAAAATTAAAGAAACAAATAGAGAAGGAGGGAAACAGAGAAATTGGCTATTAGAGGGGAAAAAGAGAAGAACAAGAGAAACAAACAAGCAAAAAACCCTAACTCTCAAAAGACAAAAAAAAAGAAAAAGAAAAACCATTGAGCCCCCCTAGCTCAATGGTAGAGCACTTGCCTTACACATGTGAGGCACACTGGGTTTGATCCTCAGCACCATATAAAAATAAATAACTAAAGATATTGTGATCATCTACAACTTAAAAAAAAGAAAAACATTAAAAGATTAAAGAAAAATAAAAGCTATTAAAAATGCTAAAAGTGAGAAAAACATGTATATATATATATATGTGCTTGTATATATAAATACACGTACATACACCACACAACACACAAGTACATACATGTATATCACAAGTCAAATCTGCATAGCAGGAACACGTACACAAACGAAAAAAATTCTAATGAAAAAATGAAAGAACTAGCTCCAATAAGGTGGTAAAAACTGTTGATGAGGATGGATGTTCACTGCCTGTGTCTGACTGTCCTCATTTCTGATCTTTTTTTTTTTTTTTTTGAGTACCAGGGATTTAACTCAGGGTATTCCACCACTGAATCACACATCCCCAGCCCTATTTTGTATTTTATTTAGACACAAGGTCTCATTGACTTGCTAAGCACCTCGCAGTTGTGGAGGCTGGCTTTGAACTTGCGATTCTCCTGCTTCAGCCTCCAAAGCTTCTGGGATTGCAGGCGTGTGCCACTGTGCCCAGCTTTATTTCCATTTCTTCTTGGGCTGTGTACCCATTAGAAAGAGGAATGGATGGTAGTTGTAAATCCTGCCTCTTTTTTCTGTTGTTTACTAAGCTGCCAGCTGGAGCGGCCTAAAACTGAAACTGGTTGAAATAGCTCTCAGCTTCCCTTCTCACAGTACAAGATTGGCAGCAATGGGAAGTATTCTCAATTGGAGTTCTGTCAGGACAGAACAAGCTGATGCCCTCCCAGGGTGAGGCTGCTGTGGAGTTCTAAGTGAGAGTTGGCTGATGCTTAACTCTCATCAGGACTTTGGGACTTTATTGGTGGTATCTGTTCCAGAGAGATTAAATAAGCACATCCCTAGAACTGGGCAGATGTTAATATCTGCTGGCCTTCTGGATTTTGAACTGTATTAGGGTGGGGGATCCAACCCTTTTCAGGTCTGGCATATTGCACCACCTTCTCAGGCTCCAAGTGTAATCATGTCTACCTGTTCAGTTTCCCAGCTGCCTTTAGCTGGTTTTGTGAGCCATCAGACTTTGTGCTAGGTGCACTTAAACCACATTGTACATCATGGCTGGGATAGTATAGCAGTATTTGTTATGGTCTCCTGGGCTCCTGTAGCACCAAACTGAAGCATGGCCTCCTCCAGATGGCTCCCTCCTCAGCTTTCTGCTTACCAGTTGAGAAACACAGAGTACTTTTTAAACATCAGCTTACTGTTCAGTCTCTGGTTCATCTAAGTTCAGACTTCTCCGTTCTGTAAGTTTTTCCATGCCAAATTTGTCCATTTTGTTTCTTTGTATTATCTCTCCCTCTGTGGTAAACCAGTGCTGCTGCCATTGCCATAACCAGTTTGATTCCAATGTATTCTATCTTGTCTCTGGTTCAATGTTTTCTAAGAGTCTCAACATCCAATATTAAATTTTATTGAATTCCTTCTTTCACCCAACTCTGCTGAGAAACTCAAGCCACAGAGCAACTGCAAATGCAGCCTTCCTCTAATCCACCAGCTCGAATCTCTATATTGATGTTTTAGGTCTTCTCTTTTGTGAGGTGCCTGCTTGAGATTTTCCCTCATTTTTCTATTAAAAATATGAATCCCTATCTAACTTGTTAGATTTCTTTATATATTCTGTTACAAATTTTTTTCTCCTACTTTGTACCTCTTTCACTTTCTTAATGCTATCTTTTGATGAGCAGATTTCTTAATATTAACAAAGCCCAAATTTATCAATTTTTATGGTTAGCCCGTAAGTTGTTTCATCTACCCCAAGATTGTGAACATGTTTCCTATGTTGTTTTCTAGACTTGCACTGATTCAGTAGCCATTAGTCACATATCTCTAATTAAATATATGTTTGAATTAAATATAGTTATAAATCTAGTTCTTCATTTACACGTTTTGGTGTGCAGTAGCCATTTGTAAACAGTGGTAAAATGTTGACAGCTTTGTTCTAGTTAACTTTTACCTTTTGCTCTATATGCTACTTGAAATTGACTTTTGTATATGTACAAAATAGATGTCAAATTCATTTTTATTTCCATCTGATGCAATACCACTTACTGAAAAGATGGAATTTCTCATTGATTTTTTTTTAATTGGGGCAAAATTCACATAATGTAAAATTAACTATTTTAAACCATACAATTCTGTGTCACTGCTTTATCCGTCATGTTGTGCAACTACCATCTTGATCTAGTTCCAGAATATTTTCATTAAGTAGTCACTTTCCATTTTCCCTCTTCATCCCCTTAAGCTGATGACAATCATCAGTTTCCTTCCTGTCTCTACCTGTTCTGAATATTTCCTATAAATGGAATCCTACATTCATGACCTTTTGTGTCTGACTTCTTTCACATAATGTTTTTAAGGCTCATCCTTATTGTAGCATGTAACACTTCTTCATTCTATTTTGTGGCTGATGAAAATTCTATTGTATACAGTATACTATAGTTTATTGATGAATATTTGAATAGTTTCCACCTTTTGCATATTATGAATAAAGAAGAGCATTTGTTTGTGTACTTGTTTTCAATTCTTTGTGTATATAATTAGGAGTGGATTTACTAGATCATGTGGTAATTTTGTGTTAACCTTTTTAAGAATCTGCCAAACTGTTTTCCACAGCTAATACACCTTTCCCATCAGCAATATATGAAAACTCTCTAATTTTCTATATCCTTACCAACTTACTTTTTTTCCTTTTGTTTATTTTAGCCATTCTGGTATGTAAAGTAGTGTTTCATTAAGGTTTTGATTTGAATTTCCTTGATAACTAATGGTGATGAATATATTTTTATATGCTAATTAGCCATATATATGTCTTCTTTGGAGCAATGACTATTCAAGTTGTTTTAAAAATTTTTAAATGGGGTTATTTGTCATTTTGTTGTCAAAAGTCTTAAGAGCTCTTTATGTGGTCTACATATTATTTTTATCAGATAAATGTTGTAATATTTTCTTTAATTTGGTAGATTATCTTTTCATTTTTTTAAATACATTTTTAAGTTGTTGATAGACCTTTATTTTATTTATTTGTATGTTGTGCTGAGAACCCAGTGCCTCATGCATACTAGGCAAGCGCTCTACTACTGAGCCACAACCCTAGCCCCTTAGTTTCTTAGTAATATGCTTTCAAGCACAGAAATTTTAATTTGGGTAGGGGTCAGGTACTGGGGATTTAGATGAAATTCAATTTCTCTCTTTCTTCTGTTGCTTGTGCTTTTGAATTTTTCCAAGAATCCATTCTCAAATTCAAAATCATGAAGATTCCTCATTACTTGTTACTGCTACTTTTGTTTAAATCTTGTATCCATAGTTTAATATTTTTTATATTGTCTCAATTGTTATAGCAGGTTTTGATATTTAATAGCATAAGTCTTCCAAATGTCATTGAGAACTCCTCCTTTTTCCTGTCCTTCTTCCTCCTCTTCCTTCATCACCATTTTCATTTCTTTAAAATTTTTTTTTCTATATAAATATTAGAATTGACTTGCCCTCTCTGCCTATTCCATTCTACTCCAAGACACACATACACATCATTGCCTGTAATTTTGATAGGGATTGCCTTGAATTACAAATTTGGAGATAATTTTCATTATTCTAATACTACCTACTGTTCCATGAACATGTTATATTCCAAAGCTTTCCATTTCATGAAGATAATATATCTCTTAAATAGTCCTTAATTTATCTTGCTGAATTTTTATGTGGAGATTTTATGTATCTTTTTTTTTTTTACATATGTTCTAGACATTTGATATTTTTGAATCTATTGTAAATAATATAATTTTTAATTTTTATTTTTTAAGTTCGGTATATACAAAGAACTAGTTAATTTTTTATATTGACTTTGTATCCTTAGACCTTGTTAAAGTCATTTAAAAATAATTTCAATTCTTTGTATTTTTGAGTTTCTCCTATCATATCATTTATTCATAATGATAATTTTGTTTTATTTATCTTCCTTTCTTAAGGCTCCATGTTTCCTTTCTTCCTGTGCACTGGCCAGGACCTCCAAAACAATGAAAGTGGCGAGGGAGGACATTTTTATCTTTCCCCCAGTCTCAAGGTAGAAATATGGATTAGTAGTAACTAATGGAGCACTTGAAAATGTCAAAATGGCATATATAGATTATCACATTAGGGGCTAGGGTTGTGGCTCATGGGTAGAGCTCTCATCTAGCATATGTGAGCCCCTGGGTTTGATCCTCAGCACCACATAAAAATAAATAAAATAAAGGTATTGTGTCCAACTACATATAAATATATTTTCAAAAATAGGAATATTACATTAATTCCATTTCTGACATACACACTCTGTCAATTTTATGTTTAATTTAATCAAATTGCAGTACATTACATTACATTACACAGATAATGGTTATCCTGCCATCTATTATTATTTTCAGTTTGTTTTCTCAGTTCTTTATTCATTTTTCTCTTTCTTGCCTTATTTTTATTAAATAATTTTATTTCATTTCCCCTTTTATTGGCCTATTTTATATTTTGCTATTCTCACTTGAAATTAACAACATCTTCTTTTGACTTATTAAAGGCCAATGTTATTCACACTGTTTTGAACTTTCTCTGTAGCACAAGGACCTTAGAATACTTTGGTTTCTTTATTCTCTAATGCTTTTTGTGTTCTTGTTCACATAGGACAATTTCTGTAGTTTTGTTTTATACAGGCAATATTTCTTTAGATTTGCCAACATATTTTCTAGTTTCTTTTGTTTTTCATTACTTTCTATGTGGTGATTTTCTACTCATGGGACCACTTTAATATTTTATTTAATATGAAGCTTCTCTTTTTTGTTTGTCTCACATGTCTACTTTGTCTTAATTTTTAAAAGTATATTTTTATCTGTGTTTAGAATTCTAGGCTGGTATGTTTTACCACATTGATGATTTGAAAATATTATTCCGTTATCATTTTCATTTTCTTTTCTCCTATAGTCTGTCACTATCCATGTTCCTCTTAAGGTTTCCTATCTTTTTGCTGTGAATGCCTTTAATTTTTTCTATTTTGCATTAGTATCCAGTTTTATTGTGGTGCATTTGGGTGTGCTTTCTACATATATATTCTATTTGGGGCTTGTAGCTCTCCTTGATTGTTTGGTTTGGTGTCTTTCATAAATTTTGAAATTTATGATCTTCTTTTTGCTCTTGCTTTCTTAGTACTCTAGGCACATTCTTTTGTTTGTTTTCTGTGAACCAGCTGTCTGGACATACTTTTTCCGCACTTCTAGCCTCTTCATGCTTCAGTTTTTGCTTTCTTCTGACCTGTCTTGAGTTTACAAATTCCTCAATTTTGTTTAATCTTGTGATAAACTCATGCATTGAGGTGTTTTTGTTTTGTTGTTTAGTTTTTGGTAGTGGGGATTGAACTCAGGCACTCAATCACTGAGCCACATCCCAATCCCTGTTTTGTATTTTGTTGAGAGTCAGGATCTCACTGAGTTGCTTAGTGCCTCATTTTTGCTGAGGCTGGCTTTGAACTCAGTCCTCCTGCCTCAGCCTCCCAAGCTGCTGGGGTTACAGGCCTGTGGCACTGCATTGAGTTCTTTTCCCTATTTTTAGACATAACTTTGTTCCCTTCTAGAATTCTTTTGTCATTTAATCCTTGAACATTTAAATTTATGTTGCAATTCATACTCTTAGGCTCATTTTATGGATTTTGTGTGACTCCCCCCACCCTTGTTGATTTTTTTCTCTCAATTTGTGGTTAGGTCTTATGTTGTATATGTGTTATTTTTTATTAGTGATAGGTTTTTTTAAAATAAAAAAATTAGAGATAGTTTGAGGCTCTGTATGAGTTTATATTCTTCCATTGAGGGTTTGCTTTTTGCTTTTGACAGTCAGATCACCTTCATCCATTTGGAAGCTGGTCTTCAGTTTTTTCTTTTAATATTTTTTAGTTATTGATGGACCTTTATTTTATTTATTTGTATATGGTGCTGAGAGTCAAACCCAGTGCCTCACGCATGCTAGGCAAGCGTGTTACCTCTGAGCCACAACCCCACCCCAGTCCCTGGTCTTCAGTTTTTGATAGGCTGATTTCTTTTTCTAGACACCTTTACGTGTGGAGTCGATTTGTTTGTTATCCAACTCAAAGTCTAGGTATTCAATAAGGCATTGGACCCAAAATTTCAAATTTTATCCTCCAGCACTGTGACAGTGATTAAAAACTTTGTTTACATTCTCAGCCACTTCTTTTAAACTTTGAAAACTAGTAGTCGTATGGGTGAGAAGACTGCTCTTAATGCCAGGCACAACTCTTTTCGATTTCCCTCTTCTTTTGAAACTTTTCTCTGCAAAGTCTCACTGCTTTGGTAAGCTATTTATTGTCTTCAAGGTGATTTTTTAAAAATAATTTGTCTAGACTTTCTATTTGATTCAGTGGGAAAATTGGTTCAAAATAACTGAGTTAGCTCTTGTCAAAAATAGAACATCTTACCACTTTTACCCATTAATTTGTCTTATCTTACATTGAGTATGTACAAAGGAATATATGTGACATTTGTATAGCTAATATTTTAACGCAGTGACCACCCATGTACTATTAGGTCCTGGTTTTATTACTCTCCAATTCTTTCTATTTCCTTCCTGCCCCTAGTACCTACTCATCTGGATTTTGGGGGTTGCTGTTCATTCATTCATTCATTCATTCATTTTTGCCACAAGTATCTCTTTAAACAATGTACTTTTTAAATTTTTACTTTTTCTAGAGATTTTTAAGAATCATATCATATGTAGTCTTGAGTTTCTTGCTTTTAATCACTTCAGTTTTTTCTAATAATAATCCTGTTACTAAATATGCTGTGGTTAATTCATTCATTACTCTCTACATTATTTTGTGGTGGGAAAAATCTCATTATCTATTAATCTCCTAGCAAATTTGGAATGTTTTCATTTCCTTCCTCTGTTGAGTGGTACTGTATGTATGAATGCTGTTATAGAGGCCTCCTAATACACATGAGCAAGACTTTCTCTACTTCGAAATTGATGAACTACAGTGTGTATATATATATTTAACTTTTCAATTTATTATAAACTACCTTTCTTTTTTTTTCTTTTTTTTTCTTTTTTTCTTTTTTTGTGGTGCTGGGGATTAAATCCAGGGCCTTGTACATGCAAGGCAAGCACTCTACCAACTGAGCTATATCCCCAGCCCTGTCAAACTACTTTCCACAGTGGTTGTTGACACTTATTTTCCTACAGCAGTGTCTAGCACTCATCAGATTTTTAAATTTTGCCCACCTAATAGATGTTAGTGTCTCATTATAGTCTTAATTTGTATTTCCCTGGTTCTTACGTGTCTATAGTTATCATTCATAGTGCCTCCGTTCTGAAATTTCTGAAATTCCTTTCAACTCCCCCACCCTACCTCTGTGCTTTTTTCTGGATTGCTTATCTTTTTCCCATAGGTAGTCTTTATATACATTAATCCTTTATCAGGTGTATGTTGTAGTGTCTTCATAAAATGCATAAAACCATTTTACTGTGTATCTTTTCATTCTCTTTATGATATCCTTTGAGCAAAAGTTACTACTGTAGCTGTATTTTATCATTCCTTTCTTGTGTCAATGATGCTTTTTACTTCCAGTTTAAAAATCCCTTTCTCCCCAATGTCATAGTCTCTCATATGTTCTTTGAAAAGTTTTAAGGTGTTTTTTTTTAAATATATTTTTTAGTTGTAGATAGACACAATATCTTTTATTTATTTATTTATGTATTTATTTATTTATTTAATGTGGTGCTGAGGATTGAACCCAGTGCCTCATGCATGTCAGTCAAGTGCTCTACCTCTGAACCACAGCCCCAGTTCCTCCAACACAGTTTTTATTGAATAATCTTACCTTTTTCTGGTTTTCTTCAGTGCTAAAACTCTGTGTATGTGTATAACTTTTGTTCTTTTCTGTTGCTTTGTTTGTTCATCCACAGATATTTTTCATTGAAGCTCTATATAGTTTTCTCTATAAAGGAAATTTAAAAATTTCTCTGATACTGTGTTCTGTCATACAACTTATGCTAAGTACTATAATATTCTAAAATTATGCTTTATATTTGTGGTTGATGGGAATTTTGTGGTTTTGATTTTATACCATTTTTATTACTAAATTTTCTTTTCTATTTACTTTTTAATTGTCATTTATGAAGAATGCTAGTTTTTATTTTCTAAATCTTGTATTATTTCTACATTCTTCTGATTTGACTTTTCTACCTTTTCTTCAAATTAAAATCTTCTTTGTTTTATATATTTGACTAGTTGTACAAATGTACATTAATGCTGTATCTTATTGGTGTATAAATATAAGGTACATCAATATCTTCTTGTTTGTGTGAGTATCCCATTTAAATCTGTATCCTGTTTAATGTTTTTCAGCTTCACTAGTGTATTTTTTTCATGCAATAATTTTTAGATTTTGTATGTTGATGATTTTTTTTTTTTGTAGTTTCATTTTAGTTTAAATTCACCAGACAGTCTCTCTTGGTCTTATTAAATGATAACATTAATTTTTTAACTTGTAATTTAGCCTGATTGGATTTTTTCTTGTGAATTGAATATTTTATCATAGCATAACTTTGACTAATTTTTTTCAAAATGTAACTTAGAAACTTTCTGGCTTGAATTTACCTTTGATTCTTTAGAATTCTGTGTTTTAAATTACTTGACCGCAGGAAATTCAGAACATTGTTTTGGGCATCTGTTTTGTAGCAGAGAAATCTGAAGTTGATTTGTTTCTTGCTCCTTTTTGATAGCTTCCGCCATGGAAGCTTTTGGGATCTTTATATTCCTAGTTCAGAAACTTCATTAGGTTTTGCCTAATGTAATTCCTTTTTCATTATTTTTACTTTATACCTGGAAGGCACTTCACATCTTAAGTTGTGAGTGAGTCTTCTGCCCTGTGTTGTGGGAGTTTGCCTTTCTAGATACTGGGATTTGTGTTAGCTTTCTGTTGCAGTGACAAAATACCTGAGATAAACAACTTTAAAGAGGAAAGATTTATTTTTGCTCATGGTTTCAGAGGTTAATGTTCATGGTCACTTGGGATTATTTTTTTCTGGTTTGGTGTTGAGAAAGGACATCGTTACAGGGAGGGTATACTGGAGCAGAACTGCTCACTTTAGTGGTAATGGGATCTGGGGTGAGATATGCCCTTCATGGACATGCCCCAGTGACCTACATCTTCCATCTAAGCCCCACTTCCTAAGGTTTCCATTACTTTCGAATAGCATCACTAGCTGGGATCAAGCCTTCAATTCGTGAGCCTCTGGGGGGACATTCCACATCCAGAGTTACAGGAAGTGTTGCCAGAGTTTCCCTGAGGTGATTCTCAATTCCTATATCCTGACCTGTAAGTAAAATGGGATCTCAGCAGTTCCAACTGTTTCTAATGGCTCTTTTGCCACTTTAATTTCCTGGTTGCTATCATATATTCACATCTACCAATATCTGCACGATATTTTTGTTATTGTGCTGGGGGAAAAAAACAACAACTAACTTTTGGAATGGGTTTTCTCTTTACCTTTATGGAACTGCAAGTCTTCCAACAGTTTTATATATATATATATATATATATATTTTTTTTTTTTTCCACTGTACACTTTTGTGTTTTCCAGTGACTCTGGCCTTTTTTGCCTCCCCCCCCTTTTCCACCTCTGTCGATTGTTCAGTTTGTATACGTATATGCTTTGTCACTTAGGTAAGAAGGTATTAATGCGTGTTTCTATGACCTGTATTGAACTAGAAACTTGTCTGATTTTTCTCTTGCTCAGGATTTTTAAAAATATCATTCTTCTTATTTAAAACTACATTCTTGGTCCCATTGATTTTTATCCTTGTCTTTTTCAGTTGCCTTAAGTAATTGAATTGTTAGCCACTAAGTAAGGGAGTATGTGCAGTTTAAAGTCAGTTCTGGCACATACCTACAAAGAACCAACTAGTGATGATGATATGTAAGTGCTGTACCTAGGTGCTAGTGAGGATGTGCCTTTCAGTCTTTTTGAAAGGTTAAAGAGATGAGTTGTTTTAATCATATGTATGACTATCGTTGTAGAAGGTAAATATTTCATTTATTCATTCACTTTAGTATTAATTGAAATGAAAATTCATATTCATATTTTTAATTTCTTACATTTGACTTAGCTTCCAGGAAAAAAGACAACTAAACTTTGGGTTCCAGATGAAGAAGTTTCTCCTGAGACAATGGTTAAAGTAAGTAATATGCATAGATCTGTTGATTTTAATATACTTCATATGCTGTAATATTATTGAAGATGTTGAAATTTCTATAAGTTTGGGCTATGAAAATCACTTAAGTATTTATTTTTATTGTTTGTCATTATCTTATGTACTATGAGTATTTGGCAGTTATTAGCAAAATGGGGCTTACAGGCAGCAAGCATATAGTGTAATTTGAGGTTTAAAAATATATAATAAGGTTTGAAAGCAGCTTCCATATTTCTGTTTCTTAGAATCAGCCTTTTAGTGGCAAAAGGTAATGAAGATTTTCTAATGAACATTCTATTGAGTAAAATTGTTATCCGAGTTTTAGGACTGTTTATCTTTTCCATGAGATTTACTTAATAAAGCTATTTTTATTTTTTTAAAAATGTAGCCTGTAATTCCTGGAGTTAAGGTTATACATAAAAGATCACTCATTACTAGTATACAGAGTATTGATTTATAAAAACCATCTATAGTGTAGACTTCATTTCAATCTATTGCCATATGTAAAAGAAATACATATGGACTTCCTAGTTATTTTTAGTATGCATGTGACATCTCTTTGAAAGAAAAGAATGAAGGTTAAGAACAAATATTGTTATTTTTCTAGTTGCACTTAAAAATTTTTTTAAAGATATTAATGAACCTTTTTTTTTAATTCATATATTTATATGTGGTGCTGAGAATCAAACCCATTGTCTCACACATGCTAGGCAAGTGCTCTACTACTGAGCCACAATACCAGTCCTAGTTGTGATTTTTTATAATACCTTCTGGGCTATGAGTACATATTTGTTTATGTATCATGTATGAACTACTTTTTTACATTATTCCAGCTTCCGATTCTGATGTATTTCTGCAGACATGGAACAACACTTCCTTTAGCATCTTTGAATGTTTGTTGGTATAAGCCCATTTTCTTAGCATTGATCTTAATCATCAGTTTTATGTAGCTGAGAGTAGCACTGATAAAGAAGGAATGCACTTAGTTTATGCTTGCCACACACAGGAGTCATCTTAGCATCTGCCGTGTGGCAGACATTGTTCAATACCCACTTAGTTTCTGGTTCTTTGTTGTGTAAAAAGCTGAAATATATGAAGAAGAGATGATATGTGTGTCATTTTAAAAAAATATTTATTTTTTAGTTGTAGTTGGATACATCTTTAATTTTTAATGTATTTATTTTTATATGGTGCTGAGGATAGAACCCAGGGCCTCGCCCTTGCTAAGTGAGCACTCTACCACTGAACCACAACCCCAGTTCCGTGTGTGTGTTTTTTTTAAAAAAGTTAAGATGTACCGCTTTAAAAAGGATTGTTGCAAACATTTAAAGCTGTAACTGGTGTAGAAGAAATACATATGGACTTCTTAGTTATTTTTAGTACACATGTGATGTCTCTTTGGAAGAAAAGAATGAATACAGTTTGTAGTTGGGAACTTAACTTTTTCTTAGGCGAAGTAAAGATGATTTTAATTCTAGAATCTAAAAGGTGAGTTGCATGTTGGAGAATCATAAAAAACAACAATAAAAGAGCTTTAGTGAAATCTTTTTTTTAACTACTTCCTTAGAGAGTGAAACAGATTTAATTTAAAACATTCCAAGTTATCTTCATATGTATAGAAAAGTGTATTTTTCTTTTTACTTTTCTTATAAAGTGTCCAATAAAAAAAAATCTTGATTTTTTTTTTTTTAGAAGGTAGATGTGGAAATTCTTTTAAATGTAGCAATGTTTTGTCAATTTGTCTTTTAAATAGATTCAGGCTATTAAAATGATGGTTCGATGGCTACTTGGAATGAAAAATAATCACAGTAAATCAGGAACTTCCACCTTAAGATTGCTAACAACAATATTGCACAGTGATGGAGACTTGACAGAGCAGGGAAAAATTAGGTATGCAATTATTTCAGATTTCTTTGGATTACACAATATTTGAACTCTTGATGTAATTGTTAAATATTATATTTTAAAAAAATAATCAGTATTACTGTATGGTGTGCATATATTTTTATTATAATGCTTTTGTATGGTGGTTATTTCACAACTACAGTCATGTCTATTATAGGCTACTGCTATACATTAAGAGTATTTTAAACAATAGATTCTTGATTTTTTTGGCATATACAATTGGTGTTAGTGTACAAATAAGTAACTCATGTTTTACAGTCTTGTTAGTGTCTAAAGGGAAAGGAAGAGATTTTGTGGAAGGTACTTTATTGAATCTGTTTACTCCCTAAACAATACAATGTAACAATTATTTACAATGTATTAGCTATTGTAAGTAATCTAGAGATAATTTATAAATTATGTGGGAGGCTGTGTGTAGGTCATATGCAAACACTGTGTTATTTCATATAAGGTACTTGAGTATCTTTGGATTGTAGTTACCTGGGAGGGTTTCTGGAACCATTCTCCCAGGTTGCCAAGAGACAACTCTATAGTAATTGAACACATGGACTCCAGAGCTCAGATTCAAATCCTGGTTCCACCACTTCCTACTTAGGTGACCTTTATCAAGTTTCTTTAACCTCTCAGCACCCCGGTTTCTTTAACTATAAAATAGATCTCTATGGTTATATTTGTCCTATAAGTACATAGGTTGTTTAGTTACCTTCTTGGTAATGTAAAATAGGAGAATAATCCCCCTTTAATATATCTGGTGACTTTAATGAGAAAGCAGAGGTGACTTCCAGCTGCTTTCTAACCCTTTCCATCTTCATTCTTTTCTTCATGTTTTGTTCATATTGTTCTCTTGGAACAGTCTGTTAATAGCACACACATTTCTAAAATGAAACAAAAATAAAATTTTGATGATCTGTTCATTCTGTATATATAACTCATCGGTCTACCTTCCTTATTCTAATTAGTTGTCTTTACCCCTCTACTCCCATAATTTATATGTATCAGTGTTTAGGATTTACAAATAATCATGTTTTGATTAAAAGGTATACAAAATTCAAGATAATTTTGTAGTGATCAGTTCAGCCTTGTAGAGAAAAAAAAAATCCCCCAGCATTAATACATTTTGTCTTCTAGTTTATTATTTTAAACTTATTTTCCTAGTTATACTCAGCTATGTTGACTAATTAGAGGGACATTATACCCTAATGGTTAAGAACATTGACAGACTAAATGGTTTCAAATTCAGGTTCTACCATTTGTTATCTGATTTTATTTATTAGCAAGTTATTTCACTTCTCAAATTTCTCACCTGCAGGATGAGGGTTAACGATAGTACTTCTTTATAGAGTTTATATAAGGGAGAATATATATATTTTATATAAAGTAATTGGAATGAGACCCAGTACACAGTGTTATATAAGCTGTGTTCAAGGGAACCCATGTGACATTCAGGAACATTCAGGGGCTGCATGGAGTAGGAGTAAGAAAATTCCTTGTAGAAGCAAAGCAGATGGAGACTCCGAGTTTGGAGGGGCTTTTCTGTCCCCTACTTTAATAGGAAGCATGTTTTTTTATGTTTACATTTTAAATTCCTATGTAAGATTTTACTTGAAGGAAAGTGTCTTCTACTTAATAAAGCTGAAAAGAAAAGAAAACAAAGCAAAATAAAACAGCTTACTGGATTAAATAGAAACCACTAGTCTAGATGGAAATTTTTAAGAACACTATGTAAGAAGCATCTGTTATCTATACATGAAGACACAGCGTCCAACTGCCAGCTTGCACTCTCTGAACTAAGTACTGTGATTCATCTATTAATAGCTACTTGGAACATTACCACTGATACACTGATAGCTCTTTTGGGGCATGTTTTACAACCTCAGAACCTTATTAATGTTGGCATACAGTCAGTATTTTTACATAATTGTTAGATAAATGAAGAGTTTTAAACCAACTAGATCATTTTATCTTAGAAGAGTAAGAATAGTAAGGTTTTATCTACTATACCTCCTATTACTTTTATTCTTAGCACAGTGGTTGTGGTTGACTTCTTGGTAAGTTAGGATCTTTTTATGCCTAATATATAGGTAAATATGTTTCTAAAATAAATCTATTGTATAATACTTAAAACCTAATAAGTGAACATACAAATAGATTTCTTCTAGGCTTGCTTAGGAGCTATTTTGTGTAGGATGAGAGAATTAAATAACTAGTGGTGCTAGCACAGACTTAAGTTTAAGAGAAGAATTTATGTACTATTTTATTGGTTACCATCTTTCAGAGTTAATGTATTATGGTACTCAGGATCACTAAATTATTTACTGTGTTAGTGTGTTCAGGCTTTTGTAACAAAATACCATAGATTGAGTAGCTTACAAACAATAGATTTATTTTTCACAGTTGTGGAAACTGGAAGTCCAAGATCAGAATGCCAATGTGGTTGAATTCTGTTTAGAACTGAACTATCTCACATTGCAGACTAGCTTTTTTCTTGTATTCTCCCATGGCAGAAAGGTCATATAGTCTCCTTCAGGCCTCTTCTATAGGGACATGAGTCCCATTCATGAAGGCTGTGTCCCTAAGACCTTCTCACCTCTCAGAAGATCCCACCTCTGAATACTATCATCTTGGCAGTAGGATTTCAATATGTGAATTTAAGGAGACACAAAAACATTGAGACCATAGCATAGTTCTACCTTTTTTTTTTTTGGCCTGAAAAATATCTACAAAATTAGATGTATAAAATGGTTTTATATAAACATTTAGAAACCTTATCTGTATTCTTTTTGCTTGTTTTTCAGTAAACCAGATATGTCACGTCTGAGACTTGCTGCTGGAAGTGCTATTGTGAAGCTGGCACAAGAACCATGCTACCATGAAATCATCACATTAGAACAATATCAGTTATGTGCATTAGCTATCAATGTAAGGAAAATCACTATATTAAAGACACTACTTTTTACGGTCACAGACTTTAGGAAAAAGTTTAGTTTTTTCAACTCAGTTAATAATTTTGATCAAAGTTTTGAATATTTTCTTTTGAAAAACTTGTACAAGAAATGTTTCAAAGTTCTAAAACTCATTTGACTTTTGGGTTACATAGTCTAGCTGACTTGTTGTTAGGTACAGTTCTAGTCTATAAAGGCAAAACAAATACTGAATTAGCATGTATTGCTCTTAGAGGAAATACAAGGATAGGTTCTTTCTGGTATGTAGTCATGAAATTTTCATCAATTGAGCAATATACAACCATGTTTTATGTGTATTTCTGTTTAAAAGCATCTTACTTCAGACAGACAGACAAACAGACAGACACATGCTCATAATCAGCAGTACTATAACTCATGCCTAAACTAAGCTTATGTATTTTCTCTATAAGGTACATCAGAGCCTTCCTGTGCTTAAGAATATTAAGCAGAGACTGTGGTTGTAGTTCAGTGGTAAACCAGTTGCTTAGCATGTGTGAGGCACTGGGTTCTGTCTTCAACACCACATAAAAAGAAATAAATAAAATAAAGGTATTGTGTTCATCTCAACTTAAAATAAAATAGAATCCTAGGCAGTACTTCATCATTATGTTTGGGAACCATTTTAAACAACTAGATTGCCAACATGGTCAAAAATGTGAAAAGTGTAGCACTAAGTAGACCCACAAAAAGGACCCTTGTTTACAGTCTGAGAGCTGAAACAAGAAGGCAGGTCTTCTTCAACCTCATTTGGGCATATACATATGACGCAATTCAATTTTTTACTGTTCTGTACATATTTTTGCTGATCAGAAAATCTCTGCAAGTATTTATTTTGGAGGTTACAAATAAATCCTGAATGAGTTGACAAATTCATAAATATGGAATCTATGAATAATGAGGACTAACTGTTTTAGTTAAATGAAAAAAATATATAGAAGTTTACAGTGTTTTTTCTTTCCTTTTTTAAAAATTTGTTCTAGTTAATTATACATGACTGTGAATGCGTTCTGACACATTGTACATAAATAAAGTTCAACTTCTCCTTCCTCTGTCTGAACACAATGCAGAGTCACACCAGTAGTATAATTATACGTGTATATAGGATAATAATGTCCGTCTCATTCCACTATCCTTCGCATTCCTATATCTCCTCCCCTCCCCTCACTCCTGTCTGCACAATACAAAGTTCCTATCTTTGGTTTTTGGGATTTGGCTTATTTTGCTTAGCTTGATATTCTCCAGCTCCATCTGTTTACTTGCAAATGCCATAATTTCATTCTTCTTTAAGGCTGAGTAATATTCCATTGTGTATATGTACCACATTTTCTTTATCCATTCATTTGTTGAAGGGCACCTAGTTCCATAGTTATAGCTTTTGTGAATTGAGCTTCTGTAAACATTGATGTGGCCACATCACTGTAGTATGCTGATTTTAAGTCCTTTGGGTATAAACTGAGGAGTGGGATAGCTGGGTCAAATGATGGTTTCATTCCCAAGTTTTCTGAGGAATCTCCATACTGTTTTCCATAATGATTGTACTAATTTGCAATCCCACCAGCAGTGTATGAGTGTACTTTTTCCCCTACATCCTCACTAACAGTTATTGTTGCTTGTATTCTTGAGAATTGTCATTCTGATTGGGGTTTATAGTTTTATAAAGCCATAGTATAGACTGAATTTCAGGTTAGAAGGACTCCTTATTACTTAATGAGTCAAATTTTCAAATTGTGAAATAGATATTGATGGAGTCATTCCAGCTTTATAGATTTTTATGTTATATTTGAAGTGTATCACTTTAGAAGTATTTAGCATCAGTGAGAAAAATTTAAAAGGCTTTCATAATAGTAAACCTGATAATCTAATATGAATTTTCCATTCATAATTTGATTGTTTCACACTTAGGTTTTTATTTTTTTCCAGTTTAAGAATTTGGCATTCATCAGGAGTCATTGCAATTTTTCTCTACTTTTCCCCTCCCCACTTTCTTCTGCTTATTTGAAAATTGCTGTTAACTTCAAAACACAAACGATCTATTTTTTAAATGTATTTATTTCTCAAGTGTTTAAAATAGCCGTCCAAATCCTGTTTATGATTTGTTTTAGTTTTGTTATTGTTCAGATATTAGGAAAAAAATCATTTGAGAGATGAGATTTTTGGTGAGCCCATTTACTTTCTGGTTTAGTTTTTCCTTTTAAGTCTGGAAATCATCTTGTTTTATAAGAAATTAAAATTGTTTAAAAAGTATGTATTACATTTCATGAAAGAATTTTTCTCATCAATTTTTTAAATTGATGAGATTTATGTTCTGCTGATTGATTGGGTTCTTGATCTGATATTTCTTAGAATATTGCTGATATCATTCATTATTGAAATGGCACTTTAAGAAAACAAAGTAAGGAGACACGTAAAATGAGTTGGGCCTGATTTGAACTTTACATTGTTTAAGTATGTGTGAACCATTAGTTAAATGTCTACCACATGTAGAAAGCCTCTACTTACTATTTTCTGGAGAGTTTATTTTCTACTACTGTATTTATTATACATTGCTACCTTAGTAACCAAAATATCCAGGGTGAAAATCTCAATTGCCAAAGTTTTAAGGTAGTTTTGGAATCCTGTGTGAATGGGTAAAACTTAGTTATTAGCATCTTCTTACAATTCATATTGTTATTCCGTTCTAAAAAAAAAAAAAAAACCTTTCCCTAATTCTTCTGTTCCTCTAAACCATATGCCCATCTCTTATTTTTTAAATTTTTATTCATTCTTTTTAGTTATACATGATAGTAGAGTATATTTTGACATATACGTACATGGAGTATAACTTCCCATGTACATGATATGGAGTTACACTGGTCATGTATTCATACGTGAACATAGGAAAGTTATGTCTAGACAGTTCCTTCTACTGTCTTTCCCATTTCCATCCCACTTCATTTCCCCTTCTCCCCTCCAATCTGGTGAACCTCCACACCCTTCTTCATCCCCCTATTGAGTCAACATCTGCATATCAGAGGGAACATTAGGCCTTTGGTTTTTGGGGATTGGCTTATTTCATTTAGTCTCTAGTTCCATCCATTTACCAGCAAATGTAATAATTTCATTCTTCTTGCTGGCTGAGTACTATCCCATTATGTATATACTATACCACATTTTCTTTATCTATTTATCTGTTGAAGGGAACCTAGATTAGCCGCATAGTTTAGCTATTGTGAATTGAGCTGCTATAAACATTGATGTGGTCATATCACTAGAGATGCTGATAAGTCTCTTGGGTATATGCCAAGGAGTGTGATAACTAGGTCAAATGGTGGTTCCATTTCCAAGTTTTCTGAGGAATCTCCATACTGCTTTTCATAGTGGGTCCACCAATTTGCAGTCCACCAGCAATGTATGCCATCTCTTCTTTTTTAAACCTCTACACCTCCAGAAATAGTAATCTGTCTTATTCTTACCCTCTCTTCACTGTCCATATCTTGGCATTTGCCTTTATTGAAGTCCTCAGATTCAGTGATCTTAATTTTTCAGTGTCCTTTCTGTGTCATTTGATGCAATACTCATTGCACCATTATTCTTGAAATTCTCTTGATTTCTGTCTCTTGGTTTTTTAAATTTCTGTCTCTTGACTACATTTTCTGACACTTCTCCTCCTTTAATTTTGTGTGTTCTTTGAGGATCTATCCATGATCAATTTTAGCACTTACACATTCTTTGGCCATCTCATTATCTAAGTGAGTCATTACTATACTGCAATATTTGTTTTTTTCAAGTTCCTAGTCCCACATCAGATGCTAAATGGAAATTTCAAATTTTTATGTCCTGTGAATGAATAAGACTGAATTTATAATATTTCCCAAATCTATTCTTTCTTGGCATTTCTCAGATCTAAAAGCATGATTTACATTAGACTGTTTGTTCTTCTACCTTATTGCAAAAGTCCAAGTAATCTACTCAGTGGTAGATCGTATCGTCTCAACTATCCCAATTGCTATAGTCATCAAGTCTCACTAGGACTGTTGTGAGAATTTCCTTATTGTTGGTTGAATTTCCCTAATCACAGTTCTGATCATGATATTTTCCTACTTATAAAAAAGATGTTTAAGTTGTTTAAGACCTGGCATTTGAGACCCTCTATAGTTGGGACCCAAATATACACTTTAAAATCTTGTTGGGTGCAATACCGTTGTTTAGTACACTATCCTTTACTTTTGTTTCAGTGCAGCTGAACAATTTTTCTTTTATGTGCCTTGTACTTTGCTCTTGTTTTCTTCTCATCTTCTCATTTTCATAATCCTTATCCAATCCTTTCTGTAGATTAAGGTTTAAACACAACTTTCTCTATAAAAACTTGTTCTGATTCTTTTTAGCGGGAAGTAGTCTCTCTGTCCTTTTGAATCCTTGTAGGTTTTATCTTCAGTCCTCTTATACATATTAAATTTTGCCTTATGCTTTAGGTATTTATGTACATGTGGCTTACTTCTCTTGAGTTGTGGCTCTTTATAGGTAGTATTGTACCTGGGAGACCCTCCTCATATATTTGAATAGACAATAATTCTGAAAGAATAGAAACTCAGTAATATGAATCTTAACATAATTTAGGTTATCATGTTAAGTATTTTAGAATTTGGAGTTCTGTTCATGAAAAATTTACTCTGTACTGGTATGTGCTATATATTGTTCTAGATTCTGGAAGTACAAAAATGAATAAATCATGGCTACAGCTAACAATCTCTTAGGGGATTATAAGCTAGAAATGTGTTGATAACAGAATTTATTACACAAAGTAATCGAACTGCTTACCAATAGTTCTGAGGATAATTTGTATTAAAAGAGGCCTCTGAAAGTATATTTACTTAAAGATGCAGACTAGAATTTATTTTATAGTCAGGTGTCTGCATTTTTAAAAGTACATTTTTTTCTGATAAAATTCTTTACCCCACATTTACTTTATAGCACAATGAAAAGGATAATCATCTTCGCAGAAATATATTTGAAGACTCCCTCAGTTTCCAGTAGCACCTTTAAAAATTTATTCAGCTGATTCTCTTGAACACTTGTGTATCATTCTTGTCAGTTTGTGTCTTCTTCAGTTGTTGTTTGTGCAAGTTGCCTTACTTATGACTTGATATTTCTTTAACATCACTTTAATGACAATATGAAAACCTGCTACAATGATTTACAGATTGACTTTGTGAGGAATTTGTATTGTATTGTTGAATTCTGAATGATTAGTGACAAAAACATCGTCTTGGGGAAAGATATAAAGAGGAGGAAGAGATATTTGAGTACAGATTGATTTTTTTAATGAATGGTCTGTTCCTTTATAAATATATTTGTGATATGTTGACTTTTATTTATGCACTTTTTAATTGGATCATAATAAAAAAATAAAGACTCTGCTCTTCTCTGACATTAATATTGAGGAAGGAATGAGTTAACTATTTTGTTGAATGTAAAGGTAGATAGATGAAATTTCCGTGAAAACTAGGCTACTTTATTAAAAGTAGAAAGTTAATATTATAGGATAAGGATGTTTAAATTAAATGAAAGAAGATATACAAAGTAAGTATTTAAGATAAGGGCAAGATATTATGATCTTGAAATAATCAAGATCAGTTGAAGAAAAGATACCATTCTAGATAGATAAATAATCAAGATCAGTTTAAGAAAAGATACCATTCTAGATAGATAAATAATCAAGATCAGTTTAAGAAAAGATACCATTCTAGATAGAAGAAATACGGTACCTAAAGTTACATTAATATGAAATATACCACACCTTGTGTCATGGAGCATATAAATGAGCATGAAGTTCTTTGTTATATAAAAGTTTGAGCTTTTCCCTGTAGTTGAGAGAAAATTCTGTCCGTCTGTGTGCCAGTTATTGTGCTAGGATTAGAGACACAATAATGAATGAAAACAACGTTTTGTCTTTAATAAACTAGCACTGATAAAAGACAGATATATAAACGAGTAATGTTATGAGCTGAATGTGCTACTGGGGATGTGCACAGAGTGCTGTAATAGAGCCTAGGTCGGGTATAGGAGACATGTTATATGCTTCTTTCTGTCAGATAGTTGAACTGTCTTCAAGAATGAAGAGGAGTTAGCTAGGAGAGTTGGGGGGATAGTTTAAGGGAGTTGTGTGAAGTAAGCAGGCATAGGATTAACAGGTTGGCTTATTTATACAAATAAAAGTAATTTGGTGCTTCAGAAATTGATTAGGATCTCTTGCCTTCAGAGCTGTGCATTTCAATCAATCTGATAGGTTTTTTAAATGATACAACTAAAACGTTTAAATTTGGCAGAGTTTTGCTTTGCTACTAAATGAAAAAGCTATATATGAGATAGTGCTTATGCTTTTAAAAATTTGTTTATTTATTTATTTATTTGTTGTTGTGCAGGAGATTGAGCCCAGGGTTTTATACATGCTAGTCAAGAGCTCTACCACTGAATCTCTCCCAGACCCTGTGCTTTATTTTAAAAAATCTTATTTAAGTTTGAATTGATTTATATTTACTAATTTTAAGAATGCATCTAATATTTCTAACATGTAAATGAATCGTTGTTAGGTGAATATTCCAGTCTTGAAATTAACTTGAGTTACAACATCTGTCTTGTGAACAGTCAGTCAAGCAGTGGTTGTAGATAAACTTGTTTCTCTGTGCCCTTTTCTCTATGGATATATAGCACATTTTATATCTAAGTTGTTACTCCTTCCTACTATGTGGATAATACCTGAAATAATTATATCTTTACAGGATGAATGCTATCAAGTAAGACAAGTGTTTGCTCAGAAACTTCACAAAGGCCTTTCCCGATTACGGCTTCCACTTGAATATATGGCAATCTGTGCACTTTGTGCTAAAGATCCTGTAAAAGAGAGAAGAGCTCATGCTAGACAGTGTCTGGTAAAAAATATAAATGTAAGACGCGAGTATCTAAAGCAACATGCAGCTGTTAGTGGTAAGCATACAGGGAAATAGAAAGTATACTTTCCAACCTTACAGTTTCACTATTTAAAAGAGTATAATATATTAATGTTATTCTATTTAAATTTGAACCTGTATCTCTTTAAGTAAATGACTAAATGGCCAAGGAAAATAAGTAGTTACATTGGAGGTACTTTTAACATAATGATGAAATTTGTACATTTATGTAGATTGTCTAAGCTCTACTTTTAGTTGAAAAAAGTACAAGTCTTTGATCTTTGTTGTTTGTTCTCACCTATAGCTGACGTTAATAATAACAGGTGCTTGTGTGCCTGCTTTTCATCTGTCTGCCTTACCCCTTCAAGGTTAGCTGATATGCCTCTTGACTTCTAGGATTATTTAACAAATAACATTAAAATCTGTCCATTTATCCAAGTCAGAAATCAGAGGCATTCTTTATACCTTTTTTTACTCACTCATTAGTCACCAAATCCTGTTAATTCTTCCTCCAGATGTCTGAATATCTGTCTTCTGTTCTCCTAGCTGGTCACATTTCCTTTGGATCATTGTATACACACTTAACTACCTCCCTCTTTAAATGTTTCCCTACGCCTCTGTCCCCTAGTTTTACCCACTACTGTGCCACATTGACAGCAAAATTATCATTCTAAAACACATTTCTGATCACATTACTTCTTTGCTTGAAATCCATGTGAATTCTTTATTGCTTATGAGGTAGAGTTGAAATATTTCTCATGGCTTTTTATAGTTTACTCTCGGTCTGAATTTCAAGTTTTGTCTCTGTAGTTTCCTACTATGAACTCTGTTATTCCTGCTATAACCTCAATTACTTGAAATTTGTGGAGCCATCTTTTTTCTCTGTTGTTAGCTCTTATCTGAGAATTGTCTCTCCCAGAAAAATAAATAAATAAAACAAAGAAGTGTGGTGTGCACTTTTTGAATTCTTTAAAAATATAGTTTGGGTGTTATTGCATCACTGTGACCCTCTTTGCTTTTTTTCTTCTTCACATTGCAAAAAGTGAAGGCTTATGTGGTCACATTCCACCTCTGCAATTTACTGATTGTATTTGGACAAGATATTTAATCCATGCCTTAGTTTGCTTATTTGTAAAATTGGAATAATTATACTTACTTCTTGTTATGGTTGTGAGGATTAAATATTTATGTATGTAAAGCACTTAGCATAATGATTAGCCTGAAGAAGTTATCAGCCAATACTAGTTGTTTATTTTAGAGTACTTTTCACATTGAAGATAGCTTCTGTCTCTGTTTATTCTTTACTGTGAGATCTTTACCTAGTTTTATTCATTTTTATACTTTTAGATTCTAATAGAGGATAGTAAGTACTGAATAAATATTTGATAGAATTTAATTTAAAGTTTACTGAATTTTGAACCTTGTTCCTTTTCTTCTATGCTTGCTCTTAAAATGAATGGCATTATTCAGAAACTGTTCTTAAGTTCAGCAATAGAAATAAAGGAAATATGATACTTTATTGACATATAAGATACTGTACTCCAAGTTGAACATCTGATTTTAAGTTTTTATTTGAGAGTAAGTAATTTAAATGGGATTGTTCTAAATATAAATCCCATTTGTTTTATATACACTTTATTAAAACTAGTTAAGATTACCTTCCTGACCTCTAACAGAATTTGGCACTCTTAGTCAACATATAAAACTATTCGAATTTAAACCGAAAACATTTTTTTTTATATTTAAAACATCATAAAAACTCCATTCCTTATTTTCATTCTTTTATGTCTATTCTTCTCTTAAAAATAAAATCAGCTATTCCTATTTTGTGCCACACCAACTGAAAGATTTACTAGAAGTGTTTTATTTTCTTAGCAGCTTAAAATATTATACACAGCGCTGCTTATAATATCAGGAAAAATGGACTTGATGTCTCTCAATCTTGAATATAGTTTGTATGGGTCACTTTTTTCGTATGCATTAGAAAACTGGAATATTTGTCTTTGAGCCTCAGCACATGGTGTGTTTAGTAGGCATTTCAATATTAGATGTGACAGATGAGTGAAAAAACTGTTTAAATTACTATGTTCCTCAATGCAGGGGTTTTCAATATGTTTTTCTTCTAGCCATATTGTAGTAATAGTGGGATACAGGAAATAAAGTATGAAAGAGAGAGAGTGTGTAAGATTTGATTTTCTAACCTGGATGTTTTTGTTTTTTCTTTTTTTCTTCTTTTTCTTTTCTTTTTTATTTTTTTCTTTTTCAGAAAAATTATTGTCTCTTCTACCAGAGTATGTTGTTCCATATACAATTCACCTTTTGGCACATGACCCAGATTATGTCAAAGTACAGGATATTGAACAACTTAAAGATGTTAAAGAGTAAGACTTTTTCCATCCCATTTTCATATTTTCTGAAAGTTGTTTTTTTTTCCTCCTTATTGCTGATAATGGGATCTCAATTATAATTAGTTTATTGATGTGTTTCATTTCATAGGAGTTTAGGGTTCTTTTATTTATTCTTTTATTTGTCTATTTTTATATCATCTTTTCACATTACATTTCTTAAGTAACTTCCCAAAACTTAATTTAGCATAATTAAAATACTTTGGTTCTATTTCTCTACAAGTCTGACATTCCTTTTCTGTTGAAGTAATCCATTAACAAGTTCTATTCCAGTTCTTATAGTTTCCTGTTTCCTTGTGAAACTCGGTAGTTTTCATGATTTGAATTAATAATTTGAATTAATAATCTCCTTTACTCACATAGTAAGCATATTTTTCTTTGCAGTAACTATCTTCCTCCATAGGAAGAGATTAAGGTGTAATTTCATTATGAGCCAAATTCATAACCAGGAGGATTTTATTGGTGATTTTTAAAAATTTTTTAAAATTAGAGTTTATGACATTTGCTATTGTTTCAAGCATTATTGTTGAGAGACTGCAAACACTGCATATGCCTGGGTGTAGAACACAGGGATACTGTGGTATTTAGAAAAGTTTAAGACTAGTATAATTCTTTTAAGCTTGACCCCTGGTCGTCTTTTTGTTATAATAAAAAATGATCTTTGTGATTTTTAATCAGTTCATTTATTACACCTTTAATATACTAGTGATGGAAAGTAATTCTTGATTTCCTAATTCATAGAAATTTTTTACAGTTAAATATTTGAGGTATGTCAGGAGAATAAAATTAAAATCATCAGTAACTTCTTATGGCAAAGGAAAAAGCTACTGCTTAGTTTCTTTGCCACATTTCTATTTCTGAAAAATCAACAAATAATTCTCCATAAATGCATTCTTTGTTGGAGGGATTATGACTGATATAAACTTCTAGTAACCGTTCTTTGTCTGAGAACATTGGTTTATCCTAGGAATTAATAAGTTGTCCCTTCCCCCCCAATTGGGAATTGAACCCAGGAACACTTTACCACTGAAGCTTCCCCAGCCCTTTTTGTTTATTTTTTATTTTTTTCGGTACTAGGGATTGTACGCAGGGGTACTTAACCACTGAGCCACATTTCCAACCCTTTTTATTTTTTATTTTGAGACAGGGTCTTGCTAAGTTGCTAAGGCTGGCTTTGACTTTGTGATCCTTCTGCCTCAGTCTCCCAAGATGGTGGGAATTACAGGCGTGCACCTCCATGCCTGGCTTGACTTATCTTTCTAAATTGCCCAGTATTGCCCTAAATAATTTATATTTTACCAAAGAGCCAGTCTAGAAGAACTTCTCCTATGCTTGAGATCCTAAAGATTATTTTTCCCTTTTAAAATATCTTGCTTGTTTCTTTCTTTTCTCCCATTATTTTTCTCCTTTGTACATCAACTATAACTGTGTCTCTTTCTGTCTATATAATACTGAGAGAAACACTTTTGAATTCTTATCGAAAGAATTTTGTGTAATTAAAACTGGGCTACTGAAACTTTTTAAACAATTTTCCTGAACTAAGCAAAGACAGTGTGTATAGATGTCAACATAACTTTTTCCTTTCTGATTTATTAATGAGGAATCTTAACCTTTTAATACAGTGGTTGTAATCTTTTGAGACTTCCCATCAGGATTTGAGTCAGTCTTGAGTGTCTGAGGCCTCACTTGATCCATGGCCCAACTATTCCTTGAGGCATTTTTCCTTTGGTGTCATATCACAGATTAAGATCACATCATTCTTTCCCCTCTGATTCTTTTTTTAACCTCCTTCTTTGGGAAATCTAGTGAGACTAAAAAGGGCAATGGATCTGAGCAACTCATGTATGCATTGCTAACCTCTGTGGTATGTGTGTGTGCTATTTCCTTTAAAATTTTTCCCCTTCTGGGGTTATAATCTAGCTCTGTTTTGTTTGGAATTATTGTATGTATATTTAACAAAAGTATTTTCCTTTTTTTTTTTTAGATGTCTTTGGTTTGTTCTGGAAATATTAATGGCTAAAAATGAAAATAACAGTCATGCATTTATCAGAAAAATGGTTGAAAATATTAAACAAACAAAAGATGCCCAAGGACCAGATGATGCAAAAATGAATGAAGTATGTAATAATCCTTTTGTAAATTTGATTCCATGTTGATTTAAACATTTAGTTGTGGGGAATGAAACTGTAATTATTAATTTACAGATTTATTTATCAATTTTTTCCTGTTGATAGTAATTAGATTTTCTAATATAGGATTAGTAGTGATTTTATTAGTAATAAATAATCAAAACAATAGTGTAAGCCAAAATGCTTATGCTGACAATTACTTTCATTAGTTTACTATTTAGACTGGATGAATGTTGTAGAATTACTTCTTATTTACAACATTTAGGATGCCAACTTAAATACCTACTTTTTTATTTTTTAATTTGATTACAGAAACTATACACTGTGTGTGATGTTGCCATGAATATCATCATGTCAAAGAGCACCACATACAGTTTGGAATCTCCTAAAGACCCAGTACTACCAGCCCGTTTTTTCACCCAACCTGACAAGGTAGTAATTTGAAATAAAATGTATTTCAGCACTAGGTTGTGGGAGATCAGGAAGTATCCTTATCAAAAGTTGACCCACTACTATGCTATGGAAAGATTGCCCCTAGTTTTAAAAATGTAGTTCAAGACTAAATGTGGGCCAAATTAGAGGATACAGTGGTTTAGAGTTGAGTTAGGATGATCAAGAGTTTGTCTTCAGAGATTGAAACCATGCTAAGAGAAACAGGCAAAAAATGTGATCAAGATGTATGGATTTATGAGTTAATGGCCACTAATCCAAATGGAAAAAGAATGTAGATAAAGATACAGTGTATAGGCGGTGGGTACCAGGAACTGTAATGTAAATTGAACTCCAGATTAAACTCCATGCATGTGTGATTATATCAAAATGAAGCCAACAATTATGTATAATGATAATGCACTAATGAAAGCCAAAAAAAAAAAAATGTGAAGTTATATACATATGTAGAACAGATCCTGAAACAGGCCCAAAACTCTGGAAATAATGTAAGAGCATTTCCAAACCACTCTCCAAAAACTAAAGTGTTGTATGAGATGCAGAAGGTGTTTTCCATTCACTATTATAGATTCATAATTTATCTAACAGTCTGGAAACCACCACTGTCTTCCTTTTTGGTTTTAAAGCAATATGCCAGGTAAGATCTTACCAATATATGGAGATTTGAAATAAGTTTACCAAATAGCTAACGGGGCTGTGTGTTTTTAGAAATTCACTTTGATGTGAGCAAGATAACAGGAGTGTATGTGGTCTGTCTGAAGAGTGTTACTAGAGGAACAAATATTTACTGATGCAGTCTTAGCATATTGGGGCTCAAATATGTTTTGCTATTAATTGTAATTGGTTCAAGGTTAGTTTTAGTTAATTAATAGTAGTTAAAATCAATGACTTAAATTTTGTGGTTCAGCTGATTAATTTAATAAATATGTCCTTTAAAACAGAAAAGCTATTTTGTGCTTTGTTGGATTTTAACCACCTTGTAAATATAGTATTTCAATAGTCACTGACTACTTTTTTCTCTTGCTTGTAGAATTTCAGTAACACCAAAAATTACCTGCCTCCAGAAATGAAATCATTTTTCACTCCTGGAAAAGTATGTCTTAAGAATCATTTTTAATTTTATGTGGAGGTTTATTTTAGTATAATTAATGACCTACATATATTAATTTTTCCTTCTTTAAAAATTTGTGTATCTAATGGTAGGAAATATAATCTACTGTCTTTCATTGCTAGTGAGAAATAATTTTGTCTATCATATAAATATAGACTGAGATACACAAACTTATATTTTAGCTGTGATAAAACTCAGGAGACCTTTATACTTAGACTTTTTCATCCTAAATTTAAGATAAAAATCTTAAGGCATCATCTTATGTTCTTCAGCAGTAACCATGTATTTTATTTGTCCTCATTTTCTGTTTAAGCCGCCTTCTTCAGATAACTTTAAGAAAATCTTTATGTTGTCTGTGTAGTTTTTAATTTGCTTAAGTGATATTCAACTTATAATCCTGGTTTTGCTTAAGGATAGGCACATTTTTCATGATTTATATGTAAATAAATAACAGATATTATTTATTGTTTGACCTGTAAGTTTCTTTTAGTTTTAACCAAATAGAAACATTTCTCATTTCAGCCTAAAACAACCAATGTTCTAGGAGCTGTTAATAAGCCACTTTCATCAGCAGGAAAACAATCTCAAACCAAATCATCACGAATGGAAACTGTAAGCAATGCAAGCAGCAGTTCAAATCCAAGCTCTCCTGGAAGAATAAAAGGCAGGCAAGTACATAAGTAACATACTTTACATTTAGTAATTCCAATGAGGCTGTGAGATCTAAAATAACGTGACTAAAACATTAAAAGTTAGTGAATGGAAATTAATGCATAATTTTCCCATTTAACATTGGTAGTCAACAAATTCATATTTATTTGCTTGCTCATTTGTAGTATACACTTTTTCTTAGTTTTTTATATATAACCATGTTGGAGTGTTCTGTATTAGTACACATAACCAGTTTCTAACTTCAGTATCTTGTGCTTATAAAACCGTTCACTAATGATAGATACATCCATAGTTAGAACACATAGTCATTAAAAAATGATGAGATACGAGTTAGCATGGAATACATAATACATTCATGAGTGAAAAGGCAAAGAGTATATAGAACAGTGTTATGGTATCTTTGTTTTGAAAAAAGATTTATACTCACATTTGTTTGTACATGCATAGAAAGTTTTTGGAAGAACAGACCAAATCTGTTCATGATAACCTAGAATAGGAGGGAGATCATTTTATGCTATTGGTACAGTTTGAATTTTTTTTTTTACTATGTATATGTATGTGTAAACTTTTTGTTTAAAAATGGTTTTAAAAATGAGCATTTTTTTCTTTGTAAGAAAGAACAAATGGAAAAAATAATTCACCATTTTGCGGGTTTTAGCACAAGGACATCATTGTTTTAGCAGCAGATCATTATGCAGGGCTAAACTCGATGTTTATTGATCCTTGCTATATAATTAGGAAAGACTGCACTGTCTTTTGCATTGTTCATAATCAGTCAGTAAAGGAGAGAGATGTTGTAAAAAGTCTTACCAGTTTTCTTGGATTTCCATGGTAAGGAATTTGGATTTGATTTTAAGTGCAGCTGGAAGATGCTGTTTGGTAGTTTAGAGACCTAATTTATGCTTTTAAGAAATATTCCCTTGGTGATCTGGGGAGAATGTACTATAGAGGAACTAAAGTTGAGGTAGAAAAATCAGTTGTGAGTTAGCTAATAATACTAAGTAGTCTGGGAAAGGAATGAAGAGAGAGAATAATGACAAATAGTCAAATCTTATCATTTATTTTGATGTTAAATCCAAATGGCTCTTACTGATTTATTAGATGTGAACAATTAGGGAGAGAAAGTATCCAGGGTTTCTTTGCTTAAAAAACTGGATATATAGTGGTACCATTTACTGAGATCTAGAAGTCTTAAGGAGTAACAGGCTCTGGGTTTATATGTATGTGTTGAGGAGCAGAGTATGGAAAAAGAGTGTCTGAAAAACTGTTTTGGCTTATGTTAAAGATCAGGTTTCTGTTAGAAATTTAAGTGAAGTGTTGGGTAGACAATTGTATATGTGACTTTAGAACTCAGGATAGCTGGAACAGATCGAGATTTAGGGTTCAACAATGTGTAAACAGTTTTAAGAAGCAGATAAGGATGAGACAGAAGACTGCACCTTTATACATTCGTGAGAGCTTGTGCTGTTAATTCATTTAACAAGTATGGATGAGTGCCTGTTCAAAGCCAGTCAGATTCAAGTGCTTAGCCTACATTGGTGAGTAAAGATGACAGAAGAGCCATTCTCACATTCTAACAGTAGTCAGTGAATGGTAAACATAATAACTAAAGTGTCTTAAGGTGAAGTGCTGCAGAGAAAAGAAAAAATGGAAGGGGAATAAAAGAATGGGACAGGGCAGGTTGCAGTATATGCCAATCTTAATTTATTAACAGAATAGTTTTAATTTGCTTTATGTTTCCATACAAAAACAGAATTTAAGTTTTAGAAAGACTTGGGAAAAAACTGAATTTATGATTTTTAATTTCCTTACTATATTAAATGAGCATTATTGCTTATTGATTTAGTGCTAAATATGATAGAACAAAAACATTCATCTTCAAAAAATGAATGAAGTTTTCCTCATAAAGCTGTAAAGTTATATACTAGGAAAGAGAAAAGACTTTTAAGATTATTTGATTGCAATAACAATTGTAAATGTTTGTATTAAAAGGCTTGATAGTTCTGAAATGGATCACAGTGAAAATGAAGATTACACAATGTCTTCACCTTTGCCGGGGAAAAAAAGTGACAAGAGAGACGACTCTGATCTTGTAAGGGTGAGATATTTGGTTTGATTTTATGATAATTTTAATAGTAATTTTACGCTTATTCATTGTTAATTTTTACACTGAAACTAATTAATATTACTGTCAAATTTGGCATTTGATTTTTGTTTTGTTGCTGTACTTACAAATCTGAATTTATAATTACTTTCTATGCCTTGCAGTTTCTTTATGTTGAAATTTATGTTTTTATCATTCTGATAATTGCCTTAATTCTTCATGTCTTTGGAATCCAACATGTCTATTCCATATGCAAAACTGCTTGGTTTTGTTTTGTTTTAAAAAAAACATTAACACAGTATATTTAGGTTAGCTTTAGAGAAGTGATATGGAATGAAGGTCCTAAAGCCTTCTCCATTAACTTCATTTCTTGAACCATTTACTAAATAAGCTTCTAGTAAAGGTAGGAAATGTTATGGTTTCATTAAATTCTCCTTCAGTGTTTAAACTTTAGTAGAAATGACTTCTGTGATAGATCTTATTTAATAAATGTCAGTTGAAAACAAATTTGGTAACATTTTACTACAGATATATAATACATGACTTTTCAGTTCAACTCTAAAATACATTTCTTGAATTATTGATTAGGCTGTTTTAGTCAGTTAGTTTATCTGTGAGGAAATATTTGTGCATATTTAGCTGATTAGGTTTACAAAACAAGTGAATTGTTGCTCTTCTTTCATTGTTATTATAATGATAATACTTTCTATTCTTAATCCTCATTTTTTATACTGTAATTTTTGTTTTATTGATTGATTGATTGATTGATTGATTGATTGTACCAGGCGTTTAACTCAAGGGTGTTTAACCACTGAGCCATATCCCAGCCATTTTTATTTTTTATTTTGAGACAGGGTCTTGCTTAAGTTGCTTAGGGCCTTAATAAGTTGCTGAGGCTGGCTTTGAGCTTGCACTCCCTCCTGCTCTAGCCTTCAGAACCACTGGGATTACATGCCACACTACACCTGAGTATACTGTAAATTTTGATCTTCGTTAACTACTTAAAAATTTCACCTAAGCAGAAAAGTTGATAGCCAGAAAAGAATCCTGTTATCTGGATTTATAGAAGAGAACTTTTGAATTAGAAAAGGTATTTTTGTCTTGTGGTTCTAATTATCTCTTACTGTAGAAAATCCTTCATTTTCAAGAGTTGGTTTTTTGTTTTTGAAAATTTGTTAAGGGGAGAACTCAAGATTTTTTTTTTTTTTTGGCTTATTGGAAATGTCAACTAGGCCACTCCCATAGTGTACCATGCCCATGTCAACATGCCCCCCCACCAAATATAGTTGGGAATGTGGCTTTTGTTGATTTTTAGTGTTGGGATATATAAATTCCATGTTACTGCCTTTTGGGCCAGTACAGACAAAGTATTTTATTTTTCATAGACTATTTTGAATTCCTGGACTCTTGAGATTTATTTGTGCTATTATCATGGAAACCTTTTGCCATCTATTGTGGGATGGTATGTAATGTTGAACCCTTTTTTAGAGGTACCATAAGAAACTTATTAATAAAATTTTGATTGAAATACCCTTGAAGAGTTAAGCATTATGCAACCCAAGTTCTTTTTAAATACCAGTAGATTATAAGGAATTATTATTTATATACATTTATATGTTATAGATAATATGTTTCTCTATTTCTGACTTCTCACCTCAGTTTTATATTCCCTGTGTTTTTAAAACAATACAACTAAAAATGAAAAATTAGGATTTGTAATGTTTTATGAAATCCGATTATTTAATGGTATTCTTAAGAAAGTGGACATTGGATTTCCTATTTATACTAACCTTTCCAAAGCATGAAAGAATCTTTTTAAACCTTTGGATATCAAAAAGACCTGTTGCATTTAAAATTGGAGATAATATATTAAATTTGGTTTTAATTTAGTATTTCTCTTATATTCAAATTTCTTTATCGCAGTATTTAATTTTTAACTTATGCACAGAACTAAATACAAACTAACTGCATCCATTCACTTAGGTCTTTTCCTCTCATTGGAACTCAAGGATAGTATAATGTTTTAAAAAAATTAATACAATATAGTAAATTAATGTACTGAAAAAGGAAAATTATAACAAAATAATCTCAGATCTTTCAAGAAAACAAGATTTAAAACTCGTTCATGAATGTGTTAAAAGTTGTCTGTTTGAAATCAGTAGTCAGTACATTCTTCTTAAAAGGCAAAACACTTGAAGCATTCTTATTAAAAATCAGAAACAAAACAAGCAGCCTGTTCACCTATTATTTAAAATTGTTCTGGAATGTTTGATCAACTCAGGAACCTTGACATAAACTAGAAGTCAGAGGAATAAAAATGAAGCAGAAAAGACATATACATTGTTATTTTTGCAGTGGAGAAGCAATTGAAAAGCTAAGAATGCAATATGGTAGCCTTATATGTTTGTGTGCAAGTAATTCTCTCTTAATTTTGCTTTATATCAGGCACTTGGGGAAAGGGAGTTTCCTTTATCAAAACAAACTGCAGCAACAAGATAGATTAAATAGGATGGATAGATAGCTCAATCTAAACATAATCTTAAAAAGAAGTAGGGGGAACCTTTATTTAGAAATAATTTTAAAACTGAGAAATATAGGACTTGGAGAGATAAATATCCGTGTTTCTGCATGAGAAAAAGGTATTTAATAAGTTGTTAGTTTTTTCCTAAGTTAATAACATACAATTATAAAAGTTCAGTGTTATCTTGTCTCAAGTCCATGTGAAAGAAAATAAATAAGAAAAGAGGAGTAATAAAGATAGAATCAGAGATGATGAGTATTTTTCATATATTTGTTGATTGTATATCCTCTTCTGAGACCAAAGGACTTAAAAACAGCATACTTCAGGGACACAGCCACATCAATGTTTATAGCAGCACAATTCACAATAGCTAAACTGTGGAACCAACCTGGATGCCCTTCAGTAGATGAATGGATAAAAAAAAAAATGTGGCATATATATACAATTGAATATTACTCAGCAATAAAAGAGAATAAAATGGCATTTGCAGGCATATATATATACAATGGAATATTACTCAGCAATAGAAGAGAATAAAATGGCATTTGCAGGTAAATGGGTGGCATTGGAGAATATAATGCTAAGTGAAGTTAGCCAATCCCTGAAAAACAAATGCCTAATGTTTTCTCTGATATAAGGTGACTGACTCATAGTGGGGTAGGGAGGGGAAGCATAGGAGGAATAGATGAAACTCTAGGTAGGACAGAGGGCGTGGGAGGGTAAGGGAGGTGACAGAGGGTTACCAATGATGGTGGAATGTGATGGACATTATTATCCAAAGTACATGTATGAAGACACAAATTGGTGTGAACATACTTTATGTGCAATCAGAGATATGAAAAGTTGTGCTCTATATGTGTTATAAGAATGCATTCTGCTGTCATTTATTTAAAAAAACAATTAAAAAATAGAATCAACTAGACACAAACATTTAGTTACTATAATTAGTAAAATATTGTACTGCTGTTATATTAGCCCAGAATTATTCTGTTTTTCAAAACATAAAATAAAGGAACATAATATAATAAATCAGGAGTTCTGAAATGATTGAATGTCTTTTTGAAGGTAGGGGTAGGGGAAACAGTTTGAACCTTTTTTCACATTCTATTCTAAAACAAAATACACTAGTATCTTGATCAAATACCATAGACTTTCACAACAGAAATTTATTTTCTCACAGTTGTGGAGGCTGGGCAGTCCAAGGTCAGGATGCCTATAGATTTCAGTTTCTGATAAGGGCTCTCTTCCTGTCTTGCACTTTTTCACTGTGTCCTCATATGAGAAAGAGAGAGGTGCTTCTTGCAAGATATTAATCCCATCATAAAGTCCCCACCCTCATGACTTCTTCTTGACCAAATTACTTCCCAGAGACCCTATTTCTAGTATCATTACATTGGGGAATGGTTAGGGATTTAACATAGGAATTACACCAGTCAGTAGTAAATTAAACATATACAAGAAGGGTAAAAGAATATAGATTAAAACATTAAGACTCTAAAACAAAGTAAGCAAAGAGCATATGCCAAAGATATAATTGGGCAGTTTACAGGAAATATAGTGACTAATAACAAATTTTAAAAATTACAGGTAAATTGATAGTTTTTGTTGCTTTCTTTTCTCTGATTTAAGAGTGTAGATTGATAGACCTTTTGGAAGTTAAGTTTGCATTGTAAGTGTTCGTACATGTACTCTCATTCTTGGGTCCCTGGAGAATTTTCTCAGTCTCCCTGTGCATTTTCATTTCAAATTCACTGAATGTAGACTAGGATTTTATTTTAAAATTGAAAGCCACTGATGTTTTGTTGTTGTTGCTAATTAACTAACTTAGAAATAGTATCTCTGAGTCATAAATATTTACAGAAGTTTTAATATGTGTTTAACTTTTATATCAATCTTCATTTATAAAACAGAAATAGCTCTTTTATGATGTTGTAAGCATGATATATAACTTTTGATGTTTTATTATGCTCTGTCTGGTGAAATTAAACTTATTTAAATTGACTATCAAAACAGATTCTTTATTATAGTTATCCTTTAGTATCACACAGTGAATTTAGAATGTCCTTTTTCATGAAACAGTTCTTTTTTTTTAATATCTTGTTTTAGTTGTAGTTGGACACAATACTTTTATTTTTAATTTTCATATGGTGCTGAGGATCGAACCGAGCGCCCCCCATATGCTAGGCAAGTGCTCTACCACTGAGGCACAACCCCAGCCCATGAAACAGTTCTTCACTAATATATAATTTAATAAAGTAGTGATTTGCGAGGCTTCCTTTTGAGTTATTCTCTTACCCCAGATAATTTTTTTAAATTGAAAAATGAGTAAATTTCTGGGCATGGTGGCACATGAATGTTGTCCCAGCTCCTTGGAAGGCTGATGTTGGAAGATCACTTTAGTCTATTAATTTGAGAACAGCTTAAGCAATATAGCAAGATGCCATCGCAAAACAAAACAAAAAACTAGTAAATATTTAGGTGTGACATATATAAGACATATATCTGACATATATGAGCACTGGATATTTAGGTATATGTTAGTGATAACAGGTGTTTTTGTTTCATTGTTCAAAAATTTTATTTTATGTTAACAATTTTATTGTTACATTACATAGGATAAATTTTTGTTTACTTACCTAGTTGATATCCCAGTTAATATCTGGTTAATATTTGTATGTTTTCTATGAGCAATTTTATTTATTTGTTATTTATTTATTTTATGGTGTTGGGGATTGAACCCAGGGTCTTGCTTGTGGTAGGCAAGTATTCTGCTATAGAGCCATACCCCCAGCCCCAACAATTTTATTTTTTAAAAATTGATCTCTTTCCCTTCAGTCTGAATTAGAGAAGCCTAGAAGTCGGAAAAAAAACCCTGTCACAGATCCAGAGGAGAAATTAGGCATGGATGACCTGACTAAATTGGTACAAGAACAGAAACCCAAAGGCAGTCAACGAGGCCGGAAAAGAGGCCATACAGCTTCAGAATCAGATGAACAGCAGTGGCCTGAAGAGAAGAGGCTCAAAGAAGATCTTTTAGAAAATGAGGATGAACAGAATAGTCCACCAAAAAAGGGTAAAAGAGGCCGACCACCAAAACCTCTTGGTGGAGGTACACCAAAAGAAGAACCAACGATGAAATCTTCTAAAAAAGGAAACAAAAAAAAATCTGGACCTCCTGCACTAGAGGAAGAGGAAGAAGAAGATAGACAAAGTGGAAATACAGAACAGAAGTCAAAAAGCAAGCAGCACCGAGCATCAAGGAGAGCACAGCAGAGGTAAATATGTGTAACTCTAAGCTACATCTATTTACGTACCATATTTTAAACCATAATTTGATGCTATCCACATTTGGGTCTTCCCCAAAGCAGAGCAGAATCTCCTGAAACTAGTGCACTTGAGTCCACACAATCCACACCACAGAAAGGACGAGGAAGACCATCAAAAACGCCATCACCATCACAACCCAAAAAAAATGTGTAAGTTGTAAATAATATTAAATTTCAAACCAATTTCAAATTATTTTGCAAAAGTTCATTTACTATATTTAAATCCAAATATTTAGTCCCATTACACTAGGTAAGATAAATTTTTATAAACTTACCTAGGTGATTGATATCCCAGTTAAACCTCTGGGTAATATTTATACATTTTTATAGGTTTAGGCAGAAGTTTATGAATGAATACCAAATAATACAGACTTTTTATGTATCTAAAGAGATGATTAGGTATTTTTATATAATCACTACACATTTAACCAGGTTGCCTCATCATCACAAGCTACAATTTTTCTTCATATTTCCTCATAGCAACTTTTTCTTTTTAAAAAATTGGTTTTGTACTTCTGCTTTTATTCTTTGAACTTGTCATAGAAAAGTAACAGATACCATCTTTCTTAAATCCATAGAAATTATCAAGTTGATCTCAAGTGTTTTATGTTTTTGTTTTCTAATTGAATTCATTTGTCTATATCTAAATATAGATAGTTTTGGGTATTCACACAGGCAATATATAAGAGAGGTATAGCAACAAACCTGTATTGTCAACATGACAAATTATTAACATGACAAGAGCATCAATACTGTGATATGTATGGTTGGCAATATTTTCATCTCAGTTATGTAAGTGGAAGTAGTTTATCTTCGCTTCATCAGAAATTCTGCACACTTTTTCTGAGAGAATCCAGTATGTAATTACATCTGCAGCTTCACTTTTCAAGTGTTGCCAATATATCTTAGTTACTTGATTACCTTGGAGTTTTTCCTGTTCCTGTGTATTCCACAGGAAAAGGAAAAGTTGCCTAAGCATCTAGCCAGTACTTCATGCCTCCTAACATGAAGGTTAGGAATAAATATTAGGAACTAAATATTTTTCTATCTCAGGTTAAAGATAAAGGTAAGTGCATTTTTTATGGCAACTTCACAGATGTATTTGAATTCAACCAAAGAAAAATCACTATTTCTAAACAAAGAATTCTTAGGGAGCATTAATACCTGTGATGAAATTTTTAACAAGGGAATAAAAGGGGTTAAATATTTTATTCAGCCTTGTAACTTTAGTTTCTTTATATCTGGAAATCATACAATTAAGGGCTTAATGTGTTACCTTCTAAAACAATACAAATTCTCTTAAACCTAAGTTTATTTGTTTGTTTTACAATTCTGTATAGGAAGAGATTCTGTGTTCTATCTTGGCAGCGTGTTTCCTTGCTCTGGGGGGCTCTTTTTCAGAGCTAGAACATATGGTATTAGGTGCTATAGAACATATGGTATTATATGTCTCGTGTGTGTGTGTGTGTGTGTGTGTGTGTGTGTGTGTGTGTGTGTGTGTGTATGTTTTCTGAGCTCAGTGGAATTGAAAAAGATTACCATTATTTTGCATGCACTTCATGTATAGTGGCACTTAACAAGCATGGTTCTTATCCTCATGGGACTTACTGTCTAATGGGCATGCAGTCATTAAAGAATCACATTAATAATCACATAAATAAAGAATTATGGCTTCTGGGGCTGGGGTTGTAGCTCAGTGGTAGAGCACTTGCCTCATACATGTGAGGCACTGGGTTTGGTCCTCAGCACCACATAAAATTAATAAATAAATTGTTTTCTAAAAATATTTTTAAAAAAGAATTAGGGCTTCTGATATGCATTGAAGGAGAATTTTAGGATGCTCTAAGAGAATGTAATAGGAGAATTGGGGAGGTGGGGAAATATATTTCTTTGAAAAATGATAATGAGTTGATTATTTGAGAATAATAAAGAGTTAAGCAGTCAGAGAATAAGGAGAAGGACATTCCAGATGGAGAGAACACTATATTTGAAGTTTCTGAAGTGGGAAAAATCTTTGCAAATTCAGAGCTAAAGGAAAGCCAGGGTTTGCTGGATTGTAGTTGTGTCAGGAGTTGGAGAGTAAAAAGAGATGAGAACAGACAGGTAGGCAATTTATCTTCAGGGTCATTATAATAAGTTAGTAGGTTTTACAAAATTACTCGTAAGTTCTGTGGAAAGATGTAAATGGGGATTGACATCAGCTATTCTTTTAACACTAGAAATTTTTAAAAACCTAAGTAAATAGCAGATAGATCAGTAAGAGTAGAGGGAAGGGAAAGGGGAAATACTGGGGACTAAATTAGAGCAAACTACATTCGATGCTTTTATAATTACATCAGAATGAATCCTAAAGTTATATATACCTAAAAAGAACTAATACAGGTTTTTTATAAAGAGTATTTTACAAAAGGAAGAGACAAGAGGCAGGAATGGTTTGAATTAGATAGTAGCAGTGAAAATGGGGGAGAAGTGAAGGGTTTGTGATTCCTGTGAGTGGAATGTATTAGGCCAGGAATGGTATACTCTTTTCTGCTCAAAGAATTTTCGCTTTGGTTTGTCAGTGGACATAGAAGTCTTTTCTGAGTTGTAAAAGGTGAAAGGAAAGTCAGACTTCAGGTTATCTTTTGAAATCCTTTATGGTTATAGTCAGTCACACTTAACTCTTGTTCTTTGGAAAATCTATGTTTGTAAGATTCTAAAATAAATAGTAAGGCTTAGAATATAAAAAATACATACCTCATGATGTAATTGAGGGTAAAAATGGTAGAAGAATTCACAAAATATTTGATGCATTTCTTCTAATGAGGTAATCTACAACTTAAGGACTGGAATGTTCATTTCATTTTACATGTTTTTACTCTAGCCGTGTAGGACGCTCCAAGCAAGCAGCTACTAAAGAAAATGATTCAAGTGAAGAAGTAGATGTGTTTCAGGGTAACTCTCCTGTCAATGATGATATTCCACAGGAAGAAACAGAGGAAGAGGAAGTTTCTGCAGTAAACGTATGTGTTTATTAAAATGTCATGTGTTAGTAGTATGCAGTATAAAAATAGAGTCAGTAAATATTTTGTCAGATCCATTTGGCGCTTAGTGTTGCCTGTAATTCCAAATATAATTCTTTGCTATAGTTTATAGTGCCAGTACCAGCTTGGATAATACAACTTGGATAAAAACAACTTTTATGGAAGTCTGAAATGAAGTGAGAATAATAGGTATAGCATAGTGAATGTGTAAACATCAATTCTAAACTGAATGTAGAGAAGTACAAGTAGCAGTTTAGCATCAACACTTGAAGCATTTAATTTGTACCTCAATTTTAAGGCCATTGATATCCGTGAAGTACACTATTGTTTATATTTCATGAATTTGACATTTCTGTTTGAGTTTCACAATAGACTAGAAATTATTCACTCTGAATAAAACATGTCTTTAATTAAAATCAGCTTTTGGAATTGAAGTACAAACTTAATGAAAATTCATAAAATTGGTAATAGATACTTCTTGTGCAAAAATAGGGATGTGGTGCTTCCCAGGGGAAAAATTTTTTTCTCAGTTAATTGAATGGCTTTGCCAGTTAACATATCTAAGATACTTCTCTTTGGAAAACACATAATCAGCGTAATTAAACATTGATATACTAATGCTAAATCTTTTTAAAAAAATTTTTTTTAGTTGTAGTTGGACATAATACTTTTATTTTATTTTTATGTGGTGCTGAGGATTGAACCCAGTACCTCATACATGCTAGGCAAGCGCTCTACCACTGATCTATAACCCCAGCCCCTAATACTAAATCTTTAGCTCAGCCAGCCTTCTTTCCTTGAAAAACTTGAGTTCTGTGACCAACTTCCACCAGAGTTGTTCTTTGCTGACTTTGTCCTTTTTCATATAAGCAGTGGTCCTATGTGCCCTGGGATTTATTTGTGTACATGGGTAGGTCAAGCTGAATTGTACTCTCAAACTTGGTTTGGCTTAGCTCCTAAAGGTTTTTTAAGGCGGGTGGGGGAGTGACAGTGGTCAGAGTAAGATTACAGAAGAGTGATTAATGTCTTTACTAATCATAGAAAAATATGCAGTAAATTAATTAAAACCCTGTTCTTTTTATATTTATATTGTTTGTACTGATCTTTAGTTTTAAGCTTTCATTAGCATTTGTCTGTAAATGGTAATATATTTAATCTCATATTATTTATATCTATTTGATAGCTGTTAGGAACCAAATTCTACTTTTCTAGAAAGATAGTTACAAGCACAAGTTCATAATTATCAAATGTTTTCTTTTACTACAGAAACATAAGTAGAAAGATGATAAATCCATGTGTAGTTGTTTTTCTTACTCTAAAGTTTAATGTCTGATCATTTATCTCTAGGCTTATCAGATAGAAAAGTAAATTACTTTGCTGATTTGGGAAAGGCTGTTTATGGGCATGTAAGGGTTTGGATAGAGGCCTAAATATGTGATGCCAAGGCAGAAAGTTAAAAGGAGAAAGGTTTCGGGGAAACAGAGAAAGCAGATTCAGAAACAAGTGAGAATAAAGATTGGTTGAAAAAATAATTACTGTTATGTTTAATAAATGTGTTCCCATTTTAATTAAGTCTCTGGTGACTTTTCTCTTAAGGTACGGCGGCGAAGTTCTAAAAGGGAAAGGCGATGAACAAATGTAATTTTCTTTACGAAAACTTTGGAAAAAACCATTTTTTTGTCAAGCTTGAGGCTGAATCAAGCCTTTGATGCACAAAATGGGACTGCTGAAGAACGGACAGTTGGACCTTACTTTATGACCTCATGCATTTGTGGTCACACACTTTAGCCATACACATGGTGATGACATTGACTATGGAGTATTGTGAAAGTGTAATGTGTAATGGCTATGTAGACATAAACTAAAGAAAAACCTGTAAATATCTTTTTTTTCTTTCCTTTTAAATGTTTCTGACTTCTAAAGTGCTTGTATAGCTTTTATCTGCGGCTTTAAACTGACAGTACCCAACTGTTTACTGGATCTATTGATTTGAAAAGAGTTTGTTAGGATAGATCTTAAGCAGTAATCTGTCAGCGTATTTGTATTCTCTGCAGTTTTACTGTGAAAAAAAAATTTTTTTTTCAACAATTGGTGTCATTTTCTTGATGTCACTATTTGTTGGGAGTGTTAAATAGTCTCTTCCCCTTGTGTATCTTACCTAGTGTTTACTCCTGGGCATCCTCAATATTCAGAGGTGCTAAATGGTTTGCCATTACACCAGAATTAAGCTGATGGGAAGACACCATGCAAATTGTGAAATAGTCCTAACGTTGCTTGATTGCTTTACAGATCAACTCAGTATTGGTCCCAGAATTTTCTGACCTTTCATGGCAATGAAAATTTTAAGAAGAAAGAGATTTAAAATATTTTAATTTTAAAGAGTGTGTTATAAAATAATGTAATGAATTCTTTATCCCATTTTATCATCCCTTTTCAGTTTTTATTAATCTACTGTATCAATAAAATTCTTTAACTTGAGTTTTTCATAGTCTAGAATGTTGTTGTGTATAAGTAATTTCCTTTTGAACATTTTGTTCAGAAAATGCAAATTATTACACTATAATATAAAATCTGATATATACACATTTAGAAAATACCAGTTCTTCATAACAGTGTAAAGTTAATCAGAAAGAAAAAATTTTATTGATGCAGTGTGTCTTTATAAATCTGTTCTTGAAAGCCAAGTGTTTTGTATTTTATAGTGAGTTGCATGTTTATGAAAAGTGGTGAAAATGAGATGTGCTTTTTTCTGTAAATTCATATTTAGCCACAGTATATGATAGATTACCCCATAACATAGTTTTTCATCAAAAGCTTATTACTGTACTTTATTTTGGAGCCAAAAATTGTTTTGGGGGGAGGGACAGGGCAGAAGTGATATATTCAACTATATCAGCTACTGTATGAATCACAGTCTTACAATATTGAATGAAACTCCACTTCATTTAGATTGGTTGAAGTGGAAATTTATTTGGATTTAGAACAGATCTTTTTCTTTTCTTTTTCTTTTTCTTTTTTTTTTTGTTCATTGTAATCTGCAAACATAGAAACAAATTGCTTAAGGGAGTATTCTTTTTACAGTTATATAGACTGTATTTTGAACCAAAACATACAGATTACTGATTAATACTTACCCAGATCATTTTAGTATTTCAGGTGCTGTTCTTTTGTTTTTTTTCATGGTAGTTAACACCAGAAAAAAAAAATCATATTCTAACTTATTAAGTTTATCACATTGAATAATGGAGCATTTTTCATATAAAACACCATTATGTTTAAGGTATATTTCCAAGATTGGTTATAATAGATGGGAGATATAATAAAGAAGTTACTATTTTAGAAAATGACATTTTACTATTTTCCAGTGTGTTTTGCAATTGATGTGATTTTTTTTCTTTTAAAGATTTCCATGTTTTTGAAACAACCTTTTATTTTTAGAAAGATGTTTTGAATTATGTTTTCTCAGTGTTTAACTTTTCTTTATTTACACCAATACCGACACCAGTGATTATAGGAAGCTGCTGTATATCAAGGCAGCTAATTTTGGATTACAATACTTTTTTTTTTTAATGTTTAATTAGTTCAGTTCTCCCAACACACTATTTCTGTTGCAGTAGTACAAAGGAGGCATGTTTTTAAATCTGTAACATAACAAATAAGGAATAGCTTTGTATTTTTGTTATTGACTAAACTGCACCAGAAGTATTTATGGAAATATATCTTCAAGGCCATTTTATAAAACATGAGAAAATGATTGTGGAAGATTTTTATTTGCATGATCATAGTTACCCAGATTTCATTGCACTGTACATCATTAATATTGTACATCATTTCACACATACAAAAAATGTTCATTGTAGATTTTATGTTCCATGCCAATAAGTCTGTAATTTTACAATGTGTCTGTTGACTTTTGGGGAGGATTATGATGTAAATTTTTCAGTTTTCTGTAGAAAAATAGGTGCAATAATGATCAAAATTTTGATGTCCTGAGTCTCCATCTTAGAGGCTTATCTTATTATTATGTTTAAACATAACATTTTATGTACTAACATTTGGAGAGCCACATACTTTAAGAACAATAAAATTAAGTGTGTATAAAACATTAATTGCTAACTGTTGTTAGCACACTCTGCAGTGATAATGTTTATTCTGAAAGTATGTACTGTATAACATTAAGAAAATATTTAACTCACTGTAACAAGTTCCATTATGAAAACCTTAAGGTCCTCAGTGAGGTTACCTTGCTGCACTCTGTAGCAAATCCATTTAATCTACATTATAATAAAATTTCTTGCTGCAGTGCAACAGGAAGCTTTTTCAGTGATCTTCACTGTATATGTAAATTACAAATGTGGCTGTAAAACTTGTTCCAGGTATTAAAGGTTAAATTGCTTTCTATATCTTCTTACAACTTGTAAGTTTGATTTGTAAGATTTCCTTTTGCCCACTTAGAAGAATGTTGAAAACTTCAGAGTTTGTTTAATTTAGGTATATCTCTACCAGATAGTATTCATGTCACCATAATGAGCAACTGGTAATTAGATAACCAATTTTCAGACACAGTTTTTGAATTTCTGTGAAGTTTAATAAACATGAAAGCTTATATAATTGTATTTTTATGTGAATCAATATTTAAGTACTAAAAAGAAACAGGCATGTTTTGGTGGTATTTTAGTTTTGGAGCCTTTGTTTCATGAAGGGGACATATATTTCCCAGTAACATTTTCCAGATATAAAACCTGAGCTCACAGAAATTTACTAAATACTATTTAAGTTAGGGAATTGCATAACTGAAGGAAATTAATGTATAATATGAACTTTGAAAATCAGCACAAAGAAAATAAGTTGCTAATGTTAGTTTTATTAATTTGTTCAACAACCATTTTATTAAATGCCTAATATATGCCAGGCACTAAAAAAATTTGACTCTTTTTTTATTAAGGATAAAGTTGTGATCTACACAGACTAATTTAACTGCCTTTGTGGCACTTATGTTGAGGGTGGGTGAATAAGCAAAAAATAATTAAATGTCAGATGTGAAAAATGTGGTGAATAAAAAAGGAAAGCCAGAATAGAGAGTAATGATTAGGGGAGAGATTATTTGATGCACTTTGAAATTATGTTATTTGGAGCATAAGGCTTAATATTGTTCCATCTTTGTGATTAAGTGATACTTTTATAATTACAAAGTGTCACTTCATATCTGTATGAATACTTTGTCTACTTTGCCTGATCTAATATAGCCATACTAGTTTTAAGCTATTATTTGCGGTTATTTTCATCCTGTTTGCATCCTTATTTTAAAGTACGTGTCATGTAAACATTTTGTATTTGTGTCTTGTTCATGTATCGAATTTGAGAATCTTTGTCCCTTTAATAGTGTTTAGACTGTTTACTTTTAGTGTAATACTGATAGGGTTGGTTTAAAGCCTATCGTGCTTTTTCCCCCTATTTTTTATTTTCTCCATTCTGTACCTTCTTTTAGCTCAGTATAGAACCACTATTTTTATCTCTTCTGTTAGCTTTTTAGTTATACTTGATTGTGTTATTCCTTTAGTGGTTATTCTATAAGTTATAATACGTATGTTTGACTTTTTACAGTCTGTTATATTAATGCTTTTACAACCTTCAGAATAATACAAGAAGTTAAAAATAGTTCAATTCTGTTTGCTGCCAATATCCTTTGTGTTACAGTTGTTACATATTTTATAGTTATTAATGCTACAAAGTTATTGTTGTTTCAAGTAATGTTCTTTCATGTTTCCCCATTCATTTTCTAATCTTTGTGCCCTTTCCCCCAGTCAATTTTTTTTGTGTGTGTGGTGCTGGGGATTAGAACCCAGGACCTTGTGCATGCAAGGGCAGGCATTCTACCAGCTGAATCCCCAGCCCCTTTCCCCCTGGCATTTTGTACTTTGTATTTTCATTGCTTTTCCTTTATGCTGAAAAACAACTTTTTAGTATTACTCTTTGGGTAGGTCTGTGGGTAGTTAACTCAGTTTTCTTGAGAGATCTTTGTTGCACATTCATTTTGAAAGGTGGATATATATATATATGTATTTCAGTGGATATAGGATTCTCAATTGGCAGTTTTATTTGGTACTTTTAAAATTGGCATTCCATAGTCTTTATCTTTTCTGTTGAGAAGACAGCTGAAAATCTTTATAATCTTTGTGAGTGATGGGTCTTTTTTTTTTTTTCTCCATGCTTTTTAGATCCTCTTTGTATCTTGTTTTCAGCAGTTTGATTATAATATGCCTATGTATAGTTTTCATTCTATTTATCCTGCTTGGAGTTTACTTACTGACCTTGAAATCTGCAAGCTGATGTCTTCCATCAGTTTTGAAAAGTGCTTAGCCATCTCTCTTCATGTGTTAATTCATGTGTTAACTTTTCCCTGACACTTCAGTAATAAATACATTAGGCCATTTGTGTTTCTTGCCTATTAATTTCTGTTCTTTTCATTCTTCCTTTCTCCCTGCACTTCATTTTGGATATTTCCTATTTTCTTTCAATTTACCAGTCCTTTCTTTTACTATGTTCACTCTTCTGTTTAACACGTCCAATTAGTTATTAATTTCAGATATATTGTTTTTCAGTCCTAGAGTTTCTAGGTAATAATATTTTCACTAGTCCTGTCTTTTCACTAATCTTTTCCTTTTTGTATCTGGGTGTAGAAGATGTGTTATTAGGGGTTAAACCCAAGGGCACTGAGCTAATTATTACATCCCCAGTTCTTTTTATTTTGAGACAAGATCTTGGTAAGTTACTAATAGTCTTGCTAAATTACTGAGGCTGGCCTCAAACTTGGATCTTCCTGCCTCAGCCTTCTGAGTCTCTGGAATTACAATCATGTGCTACCACACATGACTCCCCCCGCCCCAGTGTTGTTATATAGTTTAAATCTTCATGAGCTAAAACCAACATTTGAGTCATCTGTGGGTCTGATTGTTGTCTTATCATTTTTTTTCTCTTGATTACCAATCACAGTTTCCCTGGTCACATCTTTTTCTTCCTCTTTTTAGGTCTTATAATGTTTTTCATTAATGCAGGGCCTTGTATATAAAAGAACTAATGGATTGGGGTTGGTATGGTTTTCCTCCAAGGGAGAATTTGCCTTATTTTCTGCTGGATGTTAATAGGGATTGATCAACTCAGTTCAGGAGTTGGGCATGAATAGTAGCGTAGTTAGACACAGTCCACATGTTTCAAATGTCTTAAGGATAAGACATTACATGGTAGGTTTTTCCCTTTAGCACAGAAAGGTCACAGGAGACTTTGTTCAAGCTTTCAGTCCTACCCCACATCAAGCAGGAAGGTGACATCTTAGCATGGACCTCGATTAAGTGAGGGACCAAGCCTTAAGAATTCCTGGGAAATGAATAATTCCATATTCCAGTACACAAAAGCCTTTAGACAAGAATGAATTTTGTTCATCAAGGATTAGAAGAAGACTAATGTTCCAAAAGTGATAATACAGGATTAAAGGGGCAGGAAAGAAGGAGATACCAAAGAGCCACATTACTCTTGGGAGTTTTGTTCAAAACTTGATAGGAATCCATTTATAAAGGTTTGAATAGGAGAGTGATGAGGGGTTTATTCGTTGGTTTTAATTTTAACAAAATATTACTCTATTGTATGGAGGATGGATAGTTGAATACAAGAGTAAGTGCACAAAATTGCATTGAGGTATAACAGTAATATGGTCACTCAGTACACCATGGTAGTGACAGAGGTTGGGAGAGAGTTGGATTCATTATATATTTTGAAGTTAACAGCATTGGTTGATGGATTAGATATAGAAAGGTGAGGGAGAAAAAAAGACACCAAAGTTTTGAGCCTGAGAAACTGAATGAGAGGTGGTACCATTTTATGATATGGGGAAGTCCAGTTGGGACATATTTAAAGATTTGGTATCATTTGTCCATCAGTCTGAGCATGTTTATTAGTGTATGTATAATACCTATTAAGAAATTTATTTTTTTCAATAACAAAGTTGGCATGCTGGGGTGGGTGAATTGATAAGACCAAATCATCTTTGCGTTTAAATTCTCCTGGGATAATAACACCACCGCATAAGACTTAGAAATGTGTTTTGTGGTCTTTAAATATATGATAGAGAATAATTATATTTTCTAACAGTTAACTAATAAAAATCTTGATTTCAGAAACACACCAGTTAACTTGAATAGTACTCATTAATGGTGATTATAGTAGAGGTCTTATAAATATGTCACTAGTTGTTAACTTATGTTTGATGACTGGCTAGCTGGGAAGTTCAGATGGGGCAAACCACTATGACCTAAACACAAATAATTTGTAAATACATATTTATGACCAGAACGTCCCTGAACTTTCCGAACCTACATTTCTAGTGCCTATTTGATCTCTTTTATTGAATATCTCAGAAACATCTCAAATTCAACCTGTCCAAAATTGAATGCATAATCAGTCTTTCCTTCCCAAATCTGACCAACTTCCTATATTAACACGCAACTGGCATCTACCTAGTAATGCAAATCAGAAATTAGAGATTGTCTTTACTATTCTTAACCCTATCCAGTCTGTCATCAGATCCAGTTGAATTTATCTCATTATACTTTTTTGCTACTGTAGTCTCCCTCATTTTAAATTCTTATTTCTTTGATTCCAGATTGATTTCATATTTACTCATTTCACCTCAAATTTGTTTCCATAGTGTCACCAGACTCTTGTGAAATAAAGCAATTTCATTTTCTTCCAGCAGCAGCATCAGCAACAACAACAAAAAGATAAACTAACCATACATATAACTTTTAAAATTTAACATTGCTTTTAGGATAATGTGCCCTACAAAGCTATGCATCTTTAGTCATTCCTATGTAGTTGGCATTTCCTTCACATTCTGTCTGCTACATTGTTCTTCCGGTCTCTTCAACCAGGTTACTGTTTGTTAGGGTGGATATAAGAATACAGAAATTCAGAAAACACACATTTTATTCTCTCTGCTTGGCAAACTCTTCTTTCTTCCAGTCTGCCTACTTACTGCCTATTCACACTGCAAGAGAAAATTTACCTAAGGAAGAGTTTTTATAAAGCTTTGTGCTCAGGGCAAAAGCCCATTATTATTTGTCTTCTTGTTTTACCCTTCTATAGCATTTAGCACAGTTGACATTTGGATTATTTGATTAATGCATGTCCTACTACCTCCATTATGGTAAACTAGAGGAAGACAGAAAAGGAGTTTTTGTTCACCAGTTTATGTTTAGCATTTAACACAGTGCCTAGCGCACATAGCAAGTGCTAAGAGTTTGTTAAGTAAGTGTAAATTATCAAAATGTAAAGAGTAGACATTAAAATAGTTTTGGTTTAACATGAAGGCAACAGATAACTAAAAGCTGTATAAACGTTATTGTGTCATAAAATCTTAATCATGGGTGTGTGTAGTAGTTGATATATCCTTTAAATAGATGAGGAAACTGAGGGTGAGATTATTCAAACTCCTCATCTTTTTTTTTTTTAACTGCTTTTTCTTATTTCTGGAGAGAGAGAATTTTTTTAATATTTATTTTTCAGTTTTCGGGGGACACAACATCTTTGTATGTGGTGCTGAGGATCGAACCCGGGCCACACGCATGCCAGGCAAGCGCGCTACCGCTTGAGCCACATCCCCAGCCCTTTTTTTTTTTTAACTGCTAAAAACTACACGTAGTCTCCTCATCTTTAAAGCAGTGAAGGAAGATTTGATATCATGTCTGTTTTACTCCAAAGTCATGCTGTTTCTGTACTATCTCAACTATTAATCACCAAATTACATCGAGTAAATACTAATAAATCTCAAGTATTAATAAAATAATTCTCAAATTTTATCCTATTAAGGGAATTAATATTGGCCATATTTTATTGGATACTCTGCTACTTGTTTACCTACAACATTTCTCATTATCTTACAAATGTCTGATGGGAAATATCTCATGGGAAAAATTTTACAAATAAACTTAGACTTTGGGTGACATACATAAAGGTTACAGAATGGAGCCAAACTGAGCTCATGGTCTTAAAATACCTAACCCTTGATTTGGGTTAGTATTCAAATAATTGTTTTATTTATTGAAAGCACATAACATGATTAAGACATATCTTGGGGGCTGGGGATGTGGCTCAAGCGGTAGCACGCTTGCTTGGCATGGGTGCGGCCTGGGTTTGATCCTCAGCACCACATACAAAGATGTTGTGTCGCGCTGGGAATGTGGCTCAAGCGGTAGCGCGCTCGCCTGGCATGCGTGCGGCCCGGGTTCGATCCTCAGCACCACATACCAACAAAGATGTTGTGTCCGCCGAGAACTAAAAAATAAATATTAAAAATTCTCTCTCTGTCCTCTCTGTCTCAAAAAAAAAAAAAAAAAGATGTTGTGTCTGCCGAAAATTAAAATGTAAATAAAATATTAAAAAAAGACATATCTTGGGAAGTGATGGATAAAGTATGAATTTGTTTGTTTAATGTAATTTACATTCTTTTTTTTTGGTTTAACTTTATTTTATTTTTTTTTATTGGTTGTTCAAAACATTACAAAGCTCTTGACATATCATATTTCATACATTAGATTCAAGTTGGTTATGAACTCCCAATTTTACCCCATATACAGTTTGCATAATCACATCAGTTACACATCCACATTTTTACATAATGCCCTATTAGTAACTGTTGTATTCTGCTACCTTTCCTATCCTCTACTATCCCCCCTCCCCTCCTCTCCCATCTTCTCTCTCTACCCCATCTACTGTAATTCATTTCTCTCCTTGTTTATTTTCCCGTTCCCCTCACAACCTCTTATGTGTAATTTTGTATAACAGTGAGGGTCTCCCTCCATTACCATGCAATTTCCCTTTTCTCTCCCTTTCCCTCCCACCTAATGTATCTGTTTAATGTTGATCTTTTCTTCCTGCTTTCCTCCCTGCTCTGTTCTTAGTTGTTCTCATTATATCAAAGAAGACATTTGGTATTTGTTTTTTAGGGATTGGCTAGCTTCACTAAGCATAATCTGCTCTAGTGCCATCCATTTCCCTGCAAATTCCATGATTTTGTCATTTTTTAGTGCTGTGTAATATTCCATGGTGTATAAATGCCACATTTTTTTTATCCATTCATCTATTGAAGGGCATCTGGGTTGGTTCCGCAGTCTAGCAATTGTGAATTGTGCTGCTATGAACATTGATGTGGCAGTATCCCTGTAGTACGCTCTTTTAAGGTCTTCAGGGAATAGTCTGAGAAGGGCAATAGCTGGGTCGAATGGTGGTTCCATTCCCAGCTTTTCTAGGAATCTCCATACTGCTTTCCAAATTGGCAGCACCAGTTTGCAGCCCCACCAGCAATGTACAAGAGTACCCTTTTCCCCACATCCTCGCCAGCACTTGTTGTTGTTTGACTTCATAATGGCTGCCAATCTTACTGGAGTAAGATGGTATCTTAGGGTGGTTTTGATTTGCATTTCTCTGACTGCTAGAGATGGTGAGCATTTTTTCATGTACTTGTTGATTGATTGTATGTCCTCCTCTGAGAAGTGTCTGTTCAGGTCTTTGGCCCATTTGTTGATTGGGTTATTTGTTTTCTTATTGTTCAATTTTTTGAGTTCTTTGTATACTCTGGATATTAGGGCTCTATCTGAAGTATGAGGAGTAAAAATTTGTTCCCATGATGTAGGCTCCCTATTTACCTCTCTTATTGTTTCTCTTGCTGAGAAAAAACTTTTCAGTTTAAGTAAGTCCCATTTGTTGATTCTTGTTATTAACTCTTGTGCTATGGGTGTCCTATTAAGGAATTTTGAGCCCGACCCCACAATATGTAGATCGGAGCCAACTTTTTCTTCTATCAGACGCAGAGTCTCTGATTTGATATCTAGCTCCTTGATCCACTTTTAGTTAACTTTTGTGCATGGCGAGAGGAGGGGATTCAGTTTCATTTTGTTGCATATGGATTTCCAGTTTTCCCAACACCATTTGTTGAAGATGCTATCCTTCCTCCATTGCATGCTTTTAGCTCCTTTATCAAATATAAGATAGTTGTAGCTTTGTGGATTAGTCTCTGTGTCCTCTATTCTGTACCATTGGTCCACCCGCCTGTTTTGGTACCAGTACCATGCTGTTTTTGTTACTATTGCTCTGTAATATAGTTTGAAATCTGGTATCGCTATATCGCCTGATTCACGCTTCCTGCTTAGAATTGCTTTTGCTATTCTGGGTCTTTTATTTTTCCATATGAATTTCACGATTGCTTTATCTATTTCTACAAGAAATGCTGTTGGGATTTTGATTGGGATTGCATTAAACCTATAGAGAACTTTTGGTAATATCACCATTTTGATGATGTTAGTTCTGCCTATCCATGAACAGTTTATATTTTTCCATCTTCTAAGATCTTCTTCTACTTCTCTTTTTAGGGTTTTGTTGTTTTCATTGTATAAATCTTTCACCTCTTTTGTTAGGTTGATTCCCAAGTATTTTATTTTTTTTGAGGATATTGTGAATGGAGTGTTTTTCCTCACTTCCGTTTCAGAAGTTTTGTCACTGATATACAGAAATGCCTTTGATTTATGCGTGTTGATTTTATATCCTGCCACTTTGCTGAATTCATTTATTAGTTCTAGTAGTTTTTTTGTAGACCCTTTTGGGTCTTCTAGGTATAAAGTCATGTCATCCACAAATAGTGATGTAATTTACATTCTTGAGCTTTAACTATGTTCATGTTTTTTTTTTTTTTGAGTTGCCCCCAGGATGCCTAAAGTTAACATACATAAAGATCATGAGAAAGATAGGAATACTGTTAGTACCTTACAGATGGTGTCTGAACATACTAATGGGTATGCACATACTAGATATGTTAACGTGGGACTCACGGAAACTCAGCTCAGCTGGAGCAGATGACTTTTTGAGTGGTAAGGTAATTTCTTTGAAAAAGTAGGAGAACATTGTATATGACTTTGAATTCCAAAGTTAACTAACAGAGCTACTGACAACTTTTAAAACCTACAGAATGAATATAGGAAACTTATGACTTAACAGCTTTGGGAGTGTTTGTAATACAGTTAAGGACTAAAATTAGGGAGTCCAGTTAGATAATTATAAAAGGATTAGAATAACTTTATATAGATTGCAGTTACATTAAAGCTTCAAATTGTTTATCTCACCCTTCTTAACAAGAGTACCTATTGTATAGGTATGCCATGATCCACTTAATCACTGCTTTTTTTCAGTGGACATTTGGGTTATTTTTGTTTTTCACTGTTATAGCAAGTGATCATCCTGTAAATAATGTCTTTGTGCTCAAGTGCTAGTTTTCCTGCAAGAAATAGACTACTATGTGGAGGTTGTGGAGTAAGTCCTTTCAGATTTTAAATTCTAACATGTTGCTTTTCAGAAAGTTCACCAATGGTCTTTTTAATTTTTGTCAATCAGTGGTTAAAAATTTCTTTGTTTTTGTTTGCATGTCTGCAAGTACAAATGAAGCAGCATTGTTGCATGTTTTTATTTTGATTGGCTTTCTGTTCCATGTATTTCTTGTTTCTATTCTTTGCCCAGTTTTCTGTTTTAATTGCTTATCTTTTATCATTATTTTTATCTGGGCTATGAATTTAGCCATACCTTATGATATTTTACTTCCTATAAAAAGGTGCAATTTTTGGCCAATATATATGCTAAGAGTGAGTTTACTCTTTCCTTGGGGCCTCTATATATTCTGGTATAAATCACTTGTTTGTTAAATATGGATGATATCTTCTGCTAGTGAGTTATAGCTAAGCATTCTTTAAAATACTATCTTCTGACATATAATATAGAAGTTTTTCATTTTAGTGTCTGGGTTTTACGGTCACTATAAGATTTTGAAAACATTTTCCTGTTTTCTTCTAATACTTACACTCTACTCTTTTTTTTACATTAAATTATTTAACCCACTTTGAGACTCTCTTTGTATATTGCATGTGATTGTGGTTTGAAATGCCACATCATGAACTAAATATCTTTATATACATGGGTCTGTTTTGGATTGTTGCATTGATCTCTGCCTGTACCAGCATCTAACTCACTATACCTATACAATGTGTTCTTATATTTGGTCTAAATTTACCTGAGTCTTAATTTAAAAATATCTTGATGGGGATAGGGTTGTGGCTCAGTGGCAGAGCGCTTGCCTTTCACATGTGAGGCACTGGGTCCAATCCTCAGCACCACATAAAAATAAATAAAGATATAAAAATATCTTGATGATTTTTGGCTATTGTTTTATCGGAGAAATCAGCTTGTTAACTTCCATTCTTAAAGATTCTGTTGGTATCTTGAGGGAATAGCTCTTAATGTATAAACTAGTTTGCAATGCAATATTGAGTCTTCCCGCTGAGATAATGTTTTAAGGCCTTCCTTTCAATACAGTTTATTATTTTCTTCAGAAGAAATATACTTTACATATCTTAATATTTGTGGGTTTTATTATTATTGCTAATGTTATTACTATCATTTTCTAATTGGTTTTGTCATACTGTCTTGTTTTCAGATGCTTTGCTGAAGAACTCTTATTTTAATAGTTTTTCAGTAATTCTCTTGGATTCACTAGTTACCTAATACTGTCTGCAAATAGTTTTACTGGTACTCTTTCAAATTGTTCTATTACATAGTGATTTCCTGATCTAATTGCATTGGTTGGCTCCTCTAGAGAACTGCTAAATAATAGCATTCAGTCTTTCCCCAACTTAAGATAAAGATTATATTTTTAATCAGGGTTATTAAAAAATAAAATCTGGGGCTGGGGATGTGGCTCAAGCGGTAGTGCGCTCGTCTGGCATGCGTGCGGCCCGGGTTCGATGCTCAGCACCACATACCAACAAACATGTTGTGTCTGCCGATAACTAAAAAAATAAATATTTAAAAAATAAATAATTAAAAAAAAATAAAATCTGGGGCTGGGGTTGTGGCTCAGTGGTAGAGAATTGCCTAGTATGTGTGAGGCACTGGGTTCAATTCTCAGCACCACATATAAATAAATAAAAATAAAAAGGTCCAAAGACAACTAAAAAATATTTTAAAAATTAAGTAAAATCTGGGATGTAGGTTGAATTCTATATTTGTGTGCTGATTTTTATTTTTAACCCATTATTAATGTAATTAATTATATTCATAGATATTACATAGAATAATCCATGCTTTCGTAGCATTAACCCAGCTTGGTCATGCTACTTAGATTCATTGTGCTAACATATTACTATTCTTACATCCATGTTGAGTCCTGAGATGCTTTATAATTTTCTTTGTTATACTATCCTTATTCACATATTGATATGTAAGGGTTTTTTCTAGCCCTCTAGAATGAGTTGGAAGTCTGACCATATATTTTTTTTTTATTCAGTGAGAGGTTGTTTCCAAATTTTGATAAGCTAACCCTTAAAATTGTATCATGTGCTTTTAACATTTTTAATATTTTTCAAATGAAAAATATTAAATATTTCAGAGATCCAGGAAATAATATAATAGACATTCATGATCTCATTCCCCGAGTTTGAAAGATGTTAACATTTGCAATATTTCACTTTGCACTGAACACACAGACAAACACACAGGAACACAAACATACATTCTTACATGGACACATTCTCCCTCCTTTTCCACTCCCTGTGAGTGAGCAGTGAAATCTCTCAGGAATGTCTAACAAATATGCTTCTTTATTGTGTTTCAAAAATAAACATTCCATACACATTTGAGGAATGTTTATTCTTCACACAGAGAAGTGATTGATTTGCTGCTTGTCCCTTGGTGGGAAGGATAAGTTCACTTTTAGCATATAAAAAAAAGCTAGGCAAAAGTTGTAATTCCTTTTTTTGTTTTTTTTCATAAATAAATGCTAAAAGTTGTAACTAAAGTCTATAACTTCGTTTCATTCCTCTTTTTTACTAAGAAATATTAATATATGTCATTCTCATGCATGTTGTCACCCTCATTTTACATGTATTTAAAAAATATGTAGAATTATTTTGTTTGTATTTTATGAAAAAAAAATACCCTGAATCTTATTTTGACACCTGTTTTTTTAACCTAATACTGTAACTTGAAGATAAAGCCACGTTGATACATGCTGATCTCCACTTTTTCATAATCGAGCATGTCTGCAATTAGGATGCTTCTTTGCAAATCAGTGGTTTCTTAAAACTGGCAACATTTTCTTAATAACAAAATAATATTGCATCTTATAATTGATATCATCTTAGATTCTATTAAATTCTATAGTTAATTTTTTCTACTTGTGTAAAATGTTCTGTTATGTGAATATACCACAGTTAATCCATTTCTGTACCACAGTCATTTTTCTTATTGGTGGGTAATCAGATTGTTTACATTATTATTATTACAAACAGTTCCAAAGTCAATGTACTGTCTCTTAAATTATTTCTGAAAGGAGGTTTTGAGTTAGTGAATATGGGTATCAGACTTTCTACATTTTGCCAAATTGCTTTCCAATATGTATTATTTTATGTTTCTGCCAATAGTGTATAAGTGCTTCTGTTGCTTTTCATTTTTAGACTTACATCATTTGAAATGAATTCTATGTATGTTCTAGGCTAAGGATGTTTATCTTTTTTCAGTTTGCCTTAGCACTAATACTTAATTGAGTAGTTTATTCTTTCTATTTTGATTACATATTTCTCATTTACTGAGTATCTATATACTGAAGTCTAAATCTAGGCTCCCTTGTCTGTTCCGTTAGTGAATAATATACTTTTGTAACTAGTATATTTTAATTACTATAGACTTATAGTAAGGCATCTCTCCTTATTAATACTCTTCAAAATTGTCTTGACTATTCTTGTCTTTTTATACCTCTGCATGAATTTTAAAACCAGGTTGCCAAATTCTGGGGGGAGGTCGCCAAGGTTTTTACTGGAATTTCATTGGATTTTTAGTGTATTTGGAGAGGGTTATCTTTATAACATTAAATCTTCCTGTTTATGAATATGGTTGGTTGGTTGGTCAGTGTGTTTTTCTTTCTGTACCTACCTGCCTACCCTACCTGTCTTCCTTTTTCTTTTTTTAATCAATAAAGTTTTACAGTTTTCTTCATTGTCTTGCAAATTGTATCTTTCTTTAAAATTACCATTCTAGTTGCTTGGTGGTAAAAAGGAAGATGAGGTCTGTCTCCCTACCATCTAACTAGAACTGAGTGACTTCTTTGGGTACTAATAACTTTTTAGAGGGCTGAAGCTTTTATTTTGTTTTGTATCTTTTATCAGTGATTAATTCAAGTTTTTTCCCTGTTTCAGTTTTGATAATTCATGTTTTCCTTGGAAATCATGCATTTTTAGGTTTGAAAATTTTTAGGAGAATTTTTATGTGGATTCTCATATTTGCATCAACTGTTTAATTAATTGAGCATTTTCTATTTCTGTCATTTCTGCAGTGATCTTCATTCCTTCTTTCAACTTTGATTTTTAGTCACTTGAATTGTATACTTGGTTCACTTACATTTTGCCTTGTTTTCTAACAAATACATTCCTTTTCTAAATACTCCTGGATTATATCATACAGGTTTTGATTTATAGTGTTCCCCTGTTATTAATTTCTAAATAGATTATACTTGTAGTTTTGTTTCTAAAGGTTAGTGGAGTGTGTGTATATGTGTGTGTGTGTGTGTGTGTGTTCCCAGAGAACTTTAAAATTGGGGGGATAGGTTCAAAAAGAGGGGAATGTTTTCCATTTTGTTGTTCTTTTATGATTAATACAGATAAATTACAGTCCAAGGATATCATTTCTTGGTCTACATTGAGAGATGTTTTTCTGTGTGTGTTCATTTGTGTCTTAAAAGATTTTATTCAGTGTCATGGTTGACGCTGTGTATATGTATACATGTTTTTAAGCCTTATATTCATTTATTTAAATTTCTTATTTTTGTCAGACTTACTGGTTTAGGGAAGATGTTAATGTCTCCTGTAAAGATTCTAAATGTGCCTATATCTTTGTGTTTCTGTCAGTTTTTATATATTTCAAACTTGTGATGCTAGGAGTTCTATGATACTATTGGGGGATGGCATAATATCAACAGTAAAAAAAAAAAATCTCACTTTTTTTCTTTTTATGCTATTTGCTTGAATTGGATTTGTTTGATTTTAACCTTGCTATATTTTATTGCTACTTGATACCCACTTTTGCCAACTTCCCTGTGACATTTTGTTTTATATCAGGTTTTTATTTTGTGAGTTTGTTGTTGTTGTTGTTGTTGGGAGAGGAGTGGGGGGCTGCTGGGTATTGAACACTGGGCCTTGCCTCACACTGCTAGCCAAGTGCTTCACCACTAAGCTGTATTCTCAGTCCTCCATCTGATTTTAAACACAACATATAGCTATCTTAGTATTTGTTTCTTTCCCTCCATTTTCTCTATTCTCCCTATGGAACTCTTCTTAGATTTTAGAGCTTCTAGACCCAGCTGTCTTTTTATATCTCAACTTTATCTTGTCAACCCTTTTTTTTTCCACCCTAGTAGACTCTGATCCTTTTGAAAGATTTTATTTTCTTTCTGGAACTTGTCAAGATTTCTACATTTCTTTGTCTTCCAACATTTTGGGAGGAAATTTAGTTGCCAGTACTCCAACTTCCATGTGGAACCAATGGAATCTTTCCTTCATTCTATCACTTATGTTGTATTCTCATCCATTGTTTATTTGGGGGACAAAACTTATATACCTGTATTTAGTCCATCATCTTTGAGCCTTCCTGAGCTTTTTTTTTTAAGGTATTTAGTGTCATTATGCAAATATTGCTCATTGTATAAGTTGGGTTCACTTCAGTTCCTAGGGGCTTCTATTAGCCAGCCCCAATACAAAGCAGCTCATTTATGGAACTTTTATTGGAGATTACAAATGACTAAAAATCTTATGTTTTTTCCTAAGTCCTCTTCATGACTTTTTGTTTTTGACTGGCCCCTGTGATACTCTTCTAGTAGAGTTTTCTTCCTACTTTATTTCACTGGTGTTTTTTCTTCCTTCACCTATACCTTAATTAGCATTGTAACTTAATGTAAGAGTTAATTTTTTGTCCTCTTTCTATAAAAAAGAAAAAATGCTGACTTCACAATAGTAATTATAGTTTTAGTATTGAGAAAAATTTTATCTACCTATATATAGTCATAATACTTTGATATGGCCACAGGATTAATGTATGTTGATTTTTAAAACTACTTCCTTTGAAAGATGACTGAAGAGTCATATCTTAAATTCTCACAACAACATATAATGAGATAGATTAAGTGTAAAAAAGGCAACTATTCAAACAAAAAGAAGTAAATCTTGCAAAGTAGCCATAGCATTTTATGAATCTACCTTTCCTCAAGGGCACTTACTACCTAAATGTAGGTGGTAATTAGATTTGCCATAGGCAATAAATGTTTACTCTTCTATGCACTCACATTTGAATGATATTACATGTATTAAACTTTATAGATGTAGATGTGTTCAATCTTTACATCCATGTTAAGTACAAGTATATAGAAAGTGTAGATAAATAGGCAATAGAGCTTTCGTTCTACTGGCTCTGCAGATATAATTAGTGTACAGTCTTAGAGATGTCACGTGTCTGCATGGCAGTTTCCTCATCTGTAAAATAGAGATAAATACTTTTTAAAAATACAAGTGCAATCAAAATAATAGTATGTATTTAAAAATCTTTGTAAAGGGCTAGGGTTATAGCTCAATTGGTAGAGTGCTTGTCTTGCATGCACAAGGCCCTGTGTTTGATCCCCAGCACCACCACCAAAAAAAAAAAAAAAATTTGTAAAGATAAAGTCCACTCAATAAAAAATGTTAGTTAAAATTGTTTGTTAACCTTTAGCTGTCAAAGTATGTGTCATAAATTCAGTTGTTGGAATCATAGCCCATCTTTGGACAAGAAAGGTTGTCTTTAAAGAAAACTACCTGAAAATGAAAGAACACAGCACAGATGTATGGGGGTCAATGGTGGGGAATATTCAAACTATGTTGCCATGTTCTGGAAACCACCCCTTGGTGGTGGTTTCTCAAATCTCAGATGGTTGCACATTGCCCAAACTATAGTTCATCTGGTCACTGATTTTGTTTTGATTCCTTTTTATTATGTCTCAGTCAAAAACTAAATCTGACATCAAACTCTGTCTCTTCTTGGCTATGAACTTTGGTTTATGACTTAAAACCTTTTAATGACCCCAATTTGATTACACTATAGCTAAGACCAAATATTGTGACATTTGCTTTTTAAAATTCTGCATTGATGCCACAAGTTATTGGCATATCTTTAACTCTGATAGGTAATTCCCAATCTATTTCCAATAGTGAATTAGGAACTCTAATCATGAATCTCTAATTACTAATTATTTGGATTTCCAATGACTTCATCTTCCCTCTGTCTTCCTGCCACAACCCCCTATACCCACCATCATCATTGTGATAATCTTACTTTTCCAGTCACCTGGGATATAAATCTTCATGGAGTCCTAATTAATTCACATTTTTTAAGCCAGAAGACTTACTTTCCATACTGTTGTAACCATTGAATACCAAAAATTTGAAATAAGTGGGAAACCTAGTATTCAATTAAGCAATGAGATAATAGCCTTACGTTTATTTCACAAGAGGATATTTTTTGGACTTTCGGTGAATTCCAAAAGCAATGGACTTCATAAACTTAAAGCAATCCTAATAGAAAATGTCACCACCAGTAGGAGTATCCCACCCTGCCAAGGATTTAGTACACATCCTAAATGATGAGGGATATGAAACTTCTAAAAACTGTCATTGAATACTGCTTTTTCTGTACTCTAGCCTCCAAATGGAGTTGATCTGGAAGTTAGAACTCACCAAGGGGAAACAGCTGCACACCCCCACTGAACAGCCAGAGATGGAATTAAGCTGAGAGAAACAACAAATGGGTCTCCAGAGAATCCACATCAGGCTTTGCTGTGAGCTATGCTGACCTCTTGCTCTGCACGGGTGATGCAAAACCACTCTCCCCACCGACCCCAAGAGTATATTGTGAAACCCAAAGAAACTGCCAGCTGCATCAGGTAGCCAGTTTCTTTTAGTGTCCTGGATACTGGAAATAGAGGGCTGGTTAGAACTGCCATTCTGAGTGGATGAGTGATGCACAGAAAGGAACCAGTGGAAGACTATGAATAGTCATCACAACCCCACACCTGCACCCTTTGTACCCTCATTAACCCCCGTGCCCCCAGAAGAAAAAAGGAACATAGTAAGCAAAAGGCAAGCAAAAGAATTTTAACAAAGGAATATCCCAGAAAAGAAGATTCTCCATATTCTCAAATTAGAGAGCTTAATTCTGGAAAATAACTCAAAGAAGTGATTGTGAGATGGAGGAGATAAAGATTGAGTCTGCAAATAGTTACAGAACAAATATATAAGGGTTCAAAATAACATAGATATGTGCTAAATTCTGTATCTTTGGAACGGAATATACCTTTTCAAACAACCCTGAGTCATTAATAGAATTGGATGTTAAGCCACAAATAATTTCAACTTCCAAAATTTGAAATACTTCTTTAAAAGAAGTATCTAATTACTTGGGAAAATCTAATGTTCTCAAGGGTAAAAACAAAAGACCTAGATTAATATTTAGAAAGTCATGATGAAAGTATCAAGCATCAAGGCAGGATAGCTATACTATGTGGTTAAGATTGGTCTTAGCTAGACCCTGATTGAATCATTCACACTTTTGCTGGTTATCAGGTCTGTAACTTTGAGCAATTTGTGTAGCTTTTCAGGGTCTCATTTTCAATGGATTAAGTACATGTAAAATAGCACCTGGCACATAAGTGCTCAAAAAAAATATTAGCTGTTTTCCAAGATGGCCAATGTGGTTAGAGGGCAATAAAGAAGGTGGTGGTGGGGCGTTGTGTACTAAGTGAAGTCAGAGATGTGGGGAGAACAGATATGGGTTCTATAGTTCACAGGTCCCACCACAGCCCATACAACTAATGTCCTCCTTTGGGCCTGCAGTAATTGGACACAGGACAGTCACACATCTTTAGCCACTCAAGTTTGGAAACACTGATTTTCCAGACTCTGGGTGTCAGCTGATTAAGGCTTTGAAAGAAGAACTAGGAGCTATCTTTGGTGTGTGTGGAGAAGAACTAAGAAAAGGAAAAATGTCTGGGGGAATTATTCATGCTGTCATCTTACCATATTACTACTTTGTCAAAATTTAAAATACTTTTTTTGTGATTGTATTTGTTGGGCACATTGGTTAAAAAAAATAGGTTCCCTATATTAATTGATATGAGGCAAAATCAGAGCCATAGAAACAAATGAAGTTGCTGTTTTGGTATTTAGTAACTTGGGAAGTCACAGTGATGCGATAAGCTGAAGCTAGACTGCAATGGTTTGAATGGAGGGGAAGTCAGGAAATGGAAACAGTGGACACTGATGTGGAGAAGGGAGGGGGCAGGGGGTTAGCAAGGATGGTGGAATGTGATGGACATCATTATCCAAAGTACATGTATAAAGACACGAATTGATGTGAACATACTTTATATACAACCAGAGATATGAAAAATTGTGCTGTATATGTGTAATAAGAATTATAATGGAAAAAAAAAAAGAGGACAGAGGAGGGGCCTGGGAAGAGTGGATAAGCTACACTTGAACATTTTTTTTTCCCCAGTAAGCATACATATTTTGGAATTCCTGCCCATAGCTTTTTAAAAGACTCTACCCTAGCCCATACCCTCTACCCAGTTTTGTGACTTTGATCTCCCTCTGACTCTACCTGATAGAGGATTGTGTGACTTCTTAAAAAATAAGCCAAGGGCATTTGAATTTTCCTCTGGGGGTTTGAATGAGAAGGCACAGCAGTTTCCAACAAATGATGGAGTGTAAATCTAAAATCCACCCAGGGCTATGTGCAAGAGAAGGAAATAGGGAAACCAATGTGGGAGAGGGGCAGATGCAGCAGAGGACAGAGGAGAAGCCAAGATGCCCCAGAGACTGAAAAGAGAGAGCAGCTGGTCTTCAGACCTGGATCAGTGTCTGAACTTCTTGACCATATCCCTAATTTCTGTTACTCAAACTGGCTAGAAGGGATTTCAGTTTCTCCCAGAAGAAAGGACCCTGACTACAGCAGTCCTCCTTGCATTTTCTCATATTTGGCTCTTCCTTACTTGAATTTGTTGTACAGATAAAGAGTGAATATCTGAAAGTGCTGTCTTCATCAAGTTATCAATTATTCCCCTGCTCACAGCCCTCTACTGATTGACCAGGATCTATACATAAAGTATAAGAACAATGAGCTTCACAGCCTGTCAGAATATGGTCTCCTCCAATTTTCCAAACTTTTCCTCATCATTTTCTAGTTTTAACTTTTCCCTAACTACGCTAACTATTCTATCATGCCAACATACTGATCTAGGCCCTTCCTATTCATAGTATGGGCCTATCTACAGCATGGGCCTCACTTGGGAGTTTGTTGAGGATGCACAATTTCATGCCCACCCCAGACTTCATAACTCAGAATCTGCATTTTAATAAGATCTCTGAGGGAATGACATCCACACATTTACATTTGGGAGCGTTGGTCTATGTTGTGTGTGTAGATCTCGCAATCGTGCAAGTCTTTAATACTTGTTATATAATACTTTCTGTTATTGTGATGAAATACCTGAGACATTCAGCTTAGAAGGAGGAAAGGCTTATTTTGACTCACAGTTTTGGAGGTTTGAGTCTTTTGGCCCATTGCTTTGGGGCCAGTGGTGAGGCTGTACATCATGGCAGGACTGCTTGGTAATGGAAGCTGCTCACCTCAAGGTGGCCAGGAAGCAAAGAAAGACACAGGAATGGTGGGGACTCTAGTATCCCCTTCAGGGGCATGCTGCCAATGACCTAACTTCCTTCTAGTAGGCCCCACCTCTTAAATGACCTACCATCTCTCAGAAGTGCCATGGGCTAGAGACCAAGCTTAACACATGGGCCTTCAGAGACACTCAAGATCCAAACTATAGCCTTCTCTCCTCCTTTAAGTCTCAGTCTAGGGACTCATTGTCCCACTGTATACTTGCTGATCACATAGTGGTAGCTCACCTCCAGCTGAATTCCCATAACACCATTAGAAACCAATATAATAGCTGAATTGAGTACCTGTGAACTGATCCCTGGGGTGAGTACTCTGTGCTGCCTAATTATTCCTCATGATCATTCTATGAGGTATTGTTTTGCCATTTTATAGGTAAAGCAATCAAGACTCAGTAACTTGCCATGTTCAAACAGCTAGTGTCAGAACCAGAATTTGAATTTACAGCTGTTATGGTTTGGTATGAAGGGACCCCCTATCCCTCAACCCAACAATATTCAGAAGTGGAGATTGTGGAAAGTAATTTGTTCACGAGGGATCTGACCTCACCAGCAGATTAATCCATTCATGGGTTCATAGGTGATTTGACTGTAAGGAGGTGACAGAAACTGTAGGAAGTGAGACCTGGTTGAAGGCAGTGGGTCCTTGGGTGTGTTCCCCTGAGGACTATATCTTTTCCCTGCCTCCTTTCTCTCTTTTCTTCCCAGATGCTCTGCTCAGCCATGCACTCCCCACCATGATGTTCTTCCTCATCACAAGTCCACAGCAATGCAGTGAGCTGACCCTGGACTGAAACAATGAGCCAAAATAAATCTTTCCTCCTCTAAGTTGATTTTTTTCAGATATTATGTAACAGTGACAAAAAGCTAATACAAGAGCAGTCTGATTCTTGAACTCACAAAACATATCCATCTTTATAGTAATAAAAGTAAAACCAGACACTAGAGCATATGAATCTAAATGAACAGTTCAGACAAGTCATTATCATCTTGTAAACTATAACTACAAAATTATCTATAGAGGAAATTAACGATCCAGCAAAGAAACTGTCTGATTACATTATAGACAAAGTATGCATAGCCGAGGCCAATTCTTAATTTTGATGTTTTCACCATTTGGAGATTGAACATCTTGTTCATGCAATTTGTAGTCTATACTTCCACAAAAGAGTCTTGAAAAAAAATTTTTAAACTGTTTCAATGCTGTGCAAATAATAAAAATGCAAGAAATATGTACAGGATTTGTTGGATTCTCACCATTAATTGTGTTGTAGCCATCCCTAATTTGATGTCAACTATATAAGAAACTAAATTCCTGGACTTTTCACCTATATCCTGCTTTCCCCATCTCAATATTCATCCATTTTACCCTTATAGTTAGTTACTTGGGCCCAAACCCATAAATCCACATTTGATTCCTTCATTTCCCTCCCGCACCCTTCCTAATGTTTCAGAAATTCCTGTTCATGTAAAATACATTCAGAACCTAACCATTTCCACTGCTATTTCTGTGGTCCATGTCACTATGATATTTTGTGTGTTAACTTGTTAAGGCTGCCTTAACAAAGTACTACAAATTGGGTAGCTTACGCAGTAGAGATTTATTATCTTACAATTCTGGAGGCCAAAAGTCTAAAATTAAGTTGTTGGCGGGATTGGTTTCTCCTGAAGGTTGTGAAAAAGGACTTGTTCCAGGCCTCTCTCATTGGCTTGCAGATGCTGTCTCTGCCATGTGCCTCTGTGTTGTCCTCCCTGTGTATCTCTGTGCTCAAATTTCCCCTTTTCATAAAGACACCAGTTATATTGTAATAGGGCCCATTATAAAGGTCTCACTTTAACTTAATTACCTCTGTAAAGACCATCCTCAAGTAAAGTGACATTCTGAAGTACCCGCAGTGAGGACTTCAGTATATTCAGGTGTCAACCCATGACGCTTGAATTACTAGAAAAGCTTCTTACGTGGTCTTTCTTTCTACTTTGTCTTCTAGAGCCCATTTTCCACACAGCAGCCAAGTATTCTTCTAAAATGGAAATCAGATCATATCTCTCTTCAGATTAAAATCCCTCCATGCATCACCCTTGCAGTAAAAGCCAGAGCCCTTACAATGGACTACCAGGCCTAGTGATCAGACCTTCATCATCTCTGATTTCATCTCCTGCTGTTCTCATTCTCACGCACCTCACTTGAGCACGGGTTTGCTCACTCTCCCTCTAAGACACCAAGGGAGTTTCCACATCATAGGATTTGTGTCTACTATTGCCTCTACCTGGAGTATTCTCTCAGATGTTGGCATGTCTTGTTATCATATGAATTTTTTTTCCAAATGTTTCTAACTCCATGAAACCTTCCATGAATTCCTTACTTAAAACTGCAGCCTCTGCTCCAGTACTCTATCATTCCTTGATGCTTTATTTTTCTCTACAGGACCGATCCTCTTCTAGTTATATAATTTTTACTTTTTGCTTATTGTCCCCCTACATTAGAATGTGGCTCAGTGAGGTTGACTCTCAGTTACATCCTCAGGTCTAGAAGAAAGCTGTCCTTTGGTCCGTCAATATGTATGGATAGTGTGAATGAAAGATTCCATTTTGTAAGGGCTAAGACTGAAGAATGGAGAAGTTAGGTATTTTCCAAGATCGCACAATGAGTTGGTGACAAAGCTTGGACTACAATTGAAGCAGCCTCCTGGTTCCAAGATCTTTGTATAAACCAGAACATAAATATTGTCTTTGGTGTAATGACATTAATACATATACTAATTAAAACTTAAAAATACAATTTTCATTTTCATTTGAAAGCCTATCTTCTGCTTGGTAAGCTTTATTTCTGTCTTAATAGCCAATTTAGTTTATTGCATCAGTCTAATTTGTCTAATGCTAACCTGTATAGCAAGTACCATCAACAAGGGCCCCAAACACAAACTGCTTCTAAGTTGATTCTGAGATGCCTCTGGACCATTAAGGATACCAATAGAATTCTATTTTTTATAATGATACTTTTAATTTTTATAAATAAATACATGGACATAGTTGAAAAACTAAATGGTATAGAAAGACCTAATAATAAAATGTCCCAAACTCAAAGATACAAAGTTCTTTAATTCTTACTCCCCACTTTCCTCCTGCTTTCTCTGGACTTCTCTCTAAGCTTTGTGTCTTTCTGTCCCAGGCCCAAGTCACAGGTCTCATTCTGGGACTTCCTTGGGTAGAATTTATTGATTTCTGTAATAATAAGATTATTTTCTTATTTTGCTGGATCTCATTCTCAAGTAAATTCTTAAGAAAGGAGTATGTTGAATGTCTGAAAATATATCTATTGTACATTTACATTTAGTTGTCATTTGGCCAGGTACATAGCCCCCAACTCTGGATGGGGAACTGCCAGTGGCACCAGGTGGCTCTGGAGGACATTCTGCCACAGTAAGTGACTGAGCCAAGGGTGCACTTTTCCTCTTTTAGTTTCTGATTCCTCCTTCCTTGCCTGACATCTGATCCCTAACTCCAGTTTCCTTCCATAAACTTTGGAAATGTTGATCTTTCTGACCCCTGGCCCTTGGCTCCTATTCCATCCCAGCATCAGCTTTCTTCCCCTGGGGTATTTTTTGGTACTCCACTGCTACCTTTAGTTCATGTGTCATTGACATTTTGATACCTCTGTGACTCTTATGAAAAAGTATTGCTTGCAATTACAGTAATCTAGTCAAAAGGGCAAGTAGAATGGATGTATTTAATCCCTTCCAATATCAAAATCATTTTTTCTATTCCCCCCTCTGCTTTAAAAGAAAACCTAAATTTGGAGAATTTAAACCCAAAGAGCAATTAATTCAAAAGAAAATAGTTTGCATTTGAAGAGGTTTATTTACTTGGCAGAAGGATGATTTCAAATATGGGCTTCCTTTGTGTATTTTTGTGTTTAGAGAACAGTGAATAAATGGAAGAACTACTTAGTGCTCCAAGATGTAGAGCCATAGCCAGTGGAAGATGTAATGAAAAAGAGACCACTCAACTATGGGATTATGGTGAATGCAAAGTGTGGTTTGAGAACTGACTAGAGAGGATAAGAGATCTTATATATAAGGGAGGGTATAAAGTAGCTGTGGAGAGGGAGAGAGAGTATCTTAGAAAAAAGCTATGCTGGTAACCTCCTCACTCAAATGTGAAGGGCTCATTCAGTGTCCTACCCTGGTACCTGGCCTAAGCTAGAGAGAGCTGAAGAGGGCCCAGGCAGCTGGAGGCAGGCCAACATGAGCAGTTCCTGGGAGCTGTCATTAGCCTCCCTCTGCTGGCTTGGCTGGACTGCAGCATGGAATCCTGAGTACCAGATGAGGAACTGGGTTAGAAGGCTTGGAGTCACTTCAAAAATCTTGTCTAAGGGGTTTGGGATGCAGTAGGAGAGGATTGCTCAGTGGTAAATATTGTTGGGTTGTTATGATTTGGATATGAAGTGTCCCCCCAAAGCTTCTGTGTTAATGCAGGAATATTCAGAGGTAGATGATTGGATTATGAGTCCATCCCAGTCCATTCCAGTTTGAATGGAGTAAGTGGGTGGTGACTGTAGGAAGGTGGGGTGTGGCTGAAGGAGGTAAATCACGTGGGCCCTGGAAAGGTTTATCTTCCCCACGGCCCCTTCTCTCTCTCTGCTTCCCAGCCACCATGAGGTAACCAGCTCTCCTTCGCTATGCCTTTCTTCCATGATGCTCTGCTTCGCCTCAGGCCCAAGCAGTGAAGTCAGCCCACCATGCACTGAACCTCTGAAACTGTGAACCAAAATGAAATTTTCCTCCTCTAAGTTGTTCTTGGATATTTTGGTCGCAGTGACAAAAAGTGAAGAGATGGGTATTTCAAGGGCCACAGTTGAGGAGGTGGCTCTGGAGCAACCAGATGAGTAAGAGGCACCTGAAGAGGGGAGCTTTCCAGGGCAGAATGAAGAACACCTAAGGGAAATAATCTGCTAGAAGTATCTTCCAATCATAGCCTTTCCTACCACCGTGTCACCAGTAGGAGCTTTATTTTCCTGATCTTTCCTTCTTGACCGCACCTCAGAGATTCTCCTCTTCTGGGCCATTAGAAACTGCAATCAGCAAGGTGTGGACATGACAGAAAAAGAGAAGAAACTATGCATATCCCATCCAGGCCAAAGCAAGCTCCCATTTGTGACCAGAGGGGTCCACACGGGTAGCAGGAGGAGAGAAAAGGAGGTGAGTGAAGTGTTCATATATTGGACCCAACATTTTAAGTTTAAGATACACAATCTAAAATAACCATTGGGATTTTGGAAATCTGTTGGAGGTCAGAAGGGCCCTAATTTGCATCCAGAGTCAATAGCAGTACCCCGTCCCCAGTCTAAGTCATAAGGTAGAATGAGAGACATACTACTACTACTAATAATAATAATAGTAATAAGATTGCATTTTTGACCTCACTAATCCTGCCAGATCAATGCACGGGTAACAAGCACTTTGGAAACATTATTCCCTAAATAATATGTATGACAACTATTTATATAACCTTTATGTTGTATTAGCACTCATACCCAGAGAATTGGACTCCCCTACCCTTAGCCCCTCTGGTTCTCATAAAGTTACAATAAAGCTGCAAAAAGGCAGAGGGGAGGGCCAATCTAATTATCTAGTGGTGGGCTAGGATAGAAGAGGGGAGAGGGACTTGTTAATCAGTACACTAATGAGAGGCTGAGGGGCTTATAAAGAAAATATTCAAAACATTACATAGTTCTTAATATATCATATTTCACAGTTTGATTCAAGTGGGTTATGAACTCCCATTTTTACCCCGTATACAGATTGCTGTGTCACATCAGTTACACTTCCATTGATTTACATATTGCCATTCTAGTGTCTGATGTATTCTGCTGTCTATCCTATTCTCTACTATCCCCCCTCCCCTCCCCTCTCCTCCCCTCCCCTTTTCTCTCTCTACCCCCTCTACTGTAAATCATTTCTTCCACAATAAAAAAAAAGAATAACAGGATAGCATTATTGCTCTCTACTTTGCTGGAAATATTTTAATTCACATTTAAATGTGTTCAAGATTCAGAGACAAATGAATGAAGTGGAAATAATACTGAGAAATTTACCTTGCACATGAAATAAAAGATAAGCTATATTTCCTATGAAGTTGATTATAATTAACATTCTTAATTATGTTTTCTCTCTTAATACTTTAGATGAAATACTTGATCTACTGTGGTTGTCCTAGAGTTTATATAACTATTGTCAATTTTACATAAAAAACCAATGATATCAAAGATTTCTTCTCCAGTCAAAATACGCAATAAACAGAACAAAAGAAAATATTAAAAAAAGAAAATATTCATTAGCATTTGAGAAAAATTTTGATGTATAAATTATTATCATATTATTTAAAGTCTCACCAATAAGCTGTAAATGACATATCCTAGTTAGAAATCCATATGAAACATGAAAAACTAGAAATAGTCTAAATGTATTAGAAAGAGAGTAGAACTAGGGAAATCAGATTTACTCATCTAATGTCATAATTGCAGTCATTTAAAATTGTTCTCACAGAATATTTGATAATATGAAAAATGTACTTGATATATGGAAACATGAAATTTCTGTTTCTGTATAATAAAATGGTCACACATCAGTAAATTCATTAAATGCTGAGGGCCATTGCCAAGTAGGAATGATGCATCGAAATTTCCTTGCCAACGTACCCCATGTTGCTTAGAGGAAGGACTTGTGAAAATGGACTTGCCTTGGACATTCGCTGTGACATTGCATGTATGTTTGAGAAAGGTGACCCTGCTCAAGGACCAGGGTGGATCCAGGTTTAGGGTGTATCCTGCAGGTTTTAGGAAGTATCCCGCTCCTTGGGTTTAGGGCGTTCCTGGTTTAGGACAATTTGGGTTTAGGGCAGTTCCAGGTTTAAGGTTATTCCTGCTGGGAATAGGGCGTATCCTGCTGCCTGAGTTCCCGTTGAGTTCTCGTGGAATTCAGAAAGTTTTTGGGATTCAAAGCCTGGTGGAGTACGTGAATTTGGGCCCAGAACTTGGATTTCCCCAGAACGTGTGTAGAGGCCGGTGTGAGTTCGGGAATAAAGAATTGCTGTTTGAATCTACAAAGCTGTGAGTGGCTCGTGATCTTGTGCCCAGCCAGACTGCGGCAATTAAAAACAAGATAAAAACTGTTTATACAATAATCTAATTTGGAGAAAAGGGTGTTAAATAGGAATACAGTCTACATTCCATATTTGTAGGTTCTATATCCATGGATTCAACCAACTACAGATCAAAAATATTCAGAAAAAAAAATGCATCTATGCTGAACACATACAGATTTTTCCCCTTGCCATTATTCCCTAAATAATATGTATGACAACTATTTACATAACCTTTATATTGTATTAGGTATTATAAGTAATCTGGAGATTATTTCAAGCATACAGGAGGATGTGTGTAGGTTTTGTGCAAATACTATACCATCTTATGTAAGGAACCTGAGCATCTTTGGATTTTGGTATCTGCAGGGAATGGAGGTGGGAAGGGGGACCTGAAACCAATCTCCACAGACACAGAGGGATGATTATACTTACTGAGAGCCTTCTATGTGCTAAGTACACTATTATCTGTTTGAATCCTCCCTGCATGGATTATTTGAGTTTATTTGAACGTCTTCACTTGGCCTTGAGTCAGGGAAATTTAGGTTTGGCATTGCAAACTATTTTGTGGCTCCTCCCACTCAATGGATTGCTCAACAGGTGACCTCTGTCTTTGCTCCCTTAGGGAGACTGCTCTGGAGTTGGGCTTAACCCATTGGAATTGGGACAACCCACCTCTTACCTTATTTGGCAAAGAACATTCCATGGCAAACCTTTGATGCTTCCCCCATATAAATAAAGCAAGTGGGTGGGGGTGTTAAGTCTCTTTTCAGCGTGGAAGCTTGATCCCTAAGGTTGGAGAGTGGTCCTGCCCCCGCCCTTCCTAAAATTACTTCCTGTGTCCTGTGGTTTCTTCCTGGTTTTCTGTTCCTTAGCTTTATTTCTTAGCTTTACTTAGCTACACACAGAGGAAACTCAAATTCCACCACCCGCATGGGATGTGTTTGAGTGAGGATCTTTGGAAAGAATGAATTACTCACCTGCCTGGCTTGGCCTGCAGGGTCCATGCCCTACTAGGACAGTGAGGAGGAAGTTCTTAGAGGGAGGCCCAAGGGAAACCTCAAGAGGAAAGGAGTGCAGAAGGGTAATCCATTCAGCACAAAGAGAAGCTGACCTTCACAGAATGCCTAGATCTGAAGGTGGGCAGGGACAAAGTAAAGTTGGAAGTTGTAAAACCTTGAGTCACAAAATGAGGATGGAGATCCTTGGGTTTGAAAATGATATTGTGATTGAGTTTATATTCAACTGGGTGGAAAAGAATCCATCTGACTGGGTTTTTGAATGAAAAAAATGCTGGCCAGGTCAGTAATCCCAGTGGCTGGTGGGGGTGCTGAGGCAGGAGAAATGCAAGTTCAAAGCCAGCCTCAGCAACTTAGTGAGACCACCCTAAGCAACTCCTGTCTCTAAATAAAATATAAAAAAGGGCAGGGGGTGCTGGGGTTGTAGCTTAGTGGTAGAGTGCTTGTCTAGCACATGTGAGGCCCTGGGCTCGATCCTCAGCACCACATAAAGATAAATAAATAATATACAGATATTGTATCCATCTATAACTACAAGAAAATATATATTTTTTAAATGGCTGAGTGCAGTGGCTCACTCCTGTAATCCCAGGAGGTTGAGGCAGGAGGATTGTGAGTTCAAAGCCAGCCTCGGCAAAAGCGAGGCTCTAAGCAACTTACTGAGACCCTATCTCTAAATAAAAAATAGGGCTGGAGATAAGATTCAGTGGTTGAGTGCCCCTGAGTTTAATTCCCAGTACCAAAAATAAATAAATAAATACCCATTGACAACTAAAAAAATCTTTAAAAAAGGGGGGTTGGTGGCGTGGGGTGGGGTGGGGGTGGCTCAATCCCCAGTGCTAAAAAAAAAAAAAAAAAAAAAAAAAGACATTTTTGGGATCCTTTTTGCTTTCTAGAACTGAAGAAAGAAGAAAAAAAAATTAGAGATACATTGAACAACAACAAAAAGGAATCTATGAAAAAGCAAGATGAAAACAAAGATAAAAGGGATAAGGAAGACAAATGAAATAGGAGAGAAAAAAGAGAAAGATCTCTGAAGGGAAAGCGAGGAACAAGAGGAATGAAAGACGGAGACCAGGCAGAGATACACACAAGAGTTTATTTGTCAGAGTTGTCAAATAAAGGCCATCTCTCCACAGACAGAGAGGGGCAAAACAGGCTTGGGTTCTGGGACTTTTATGGGGAGGCTCGGGAATCAGAGCTGAGTGGGTCCTAGGAGGGAGTGGTTGATATGAGGGAGGGGTGAGCCTTTCTCAGAAATGCCCTTGGGCGGGAAAGCAAAACTTTTCCTTAAAATGGCGGCTGTCGCTTAAGATGGCTGTCCAGATGCTAAGCAAGGACCTTATAATCTCAAAGCCCAAGAAGATGTAAATCATCTTTTTCCCCTAGAAGGGTGTCTTCCCCTTTCAGGGAAAACTGTCATTCTCTAACTCTCTACCACACAGCCAACCAAGGACAAAGACAAAAACAAAAACAAAAAACTATTGTAAACTATTTTTTAAAAAAGCTAAAAATGAAAGGAACCCCCCCACACAAATATGTACATGTATATCCATGATCCAATCCTCACAGCAAGAGCTCCAAAAAAAAAAAATGGTTCTTAATGAAAAAAATCAAAGAATTGTCTTCACTGAGGTGGTCAAAAGAGTTGACAAGGATATATGGTCACTACTCAAACCTTTTGTTTCTTCTTGGGCTATGTACCCAGAGAGAGGGGCGTGAGGGAGAGAGAGAGAAAGAGAGTGTGCATGTGGTGTGTGGCCCAAGGACTGGGGACTGGGGGTTGTTAACCCCTTTCTATTTTTGAGTTGCTCACCAGGCTGCCAGCTGTGTGGCCTAAAACTGGAGCTGATTCAAACAGCTCTCGGGTTCCCTCCTCACCAGAGTAAGGTAGGATGGAATGAGAAGTACTATTGACTGGACTTTTGTCTGGACAGACCAGATCAATGTACTTACTCCCCAGGGTGGGGCCCCTGCAGTGTTCTCAGAGGAAATTCCAGCTCTAGGTTTTAGACCTAATCAGGCCTTAGGGGCTTTGCTGGGTGATATCTACTGCAGAAAGATTAAAACAACACACCCCTAGGGCCAGGCAGATGCTGATCTCTGCTAGGAGTCTGAATCTCAGGAGCTTCCCAAGAATTCTACTCAAGGGGTAGGAGAGCCAAACCAACACAACACTCTGTTGCCCATGAATATAGTCTTTCCAGGCTCAGTCCCTGGGCATAATCACACCTGCCTGTTCAGTTCCACAACCCTCTTCAGTTGATCATGTGAGCCTTCAGACTTAAAGCAAAAGCTAGTTGCCCTCACCTCCATTTTTCTGACTTAAGTCCCCTGGCTACAATGTTCTCTGTGCTTGTTTTGCTTACAATCTGCTAAGAACACCCTAGACCACATGGTAGGCACTTGCCAGGACAGTAATGAAGCCAGATTTAAAGTTAGGTAGTCAGTGTAGTTAGGTAAATCGGGTCTAATATCGAGTGAAATCTAAAATGGAGGCCATGCTGGGAATGACTCAGGGAAAACACAGGACAACTCATGGAATTTTAATGAAGTCCCAAAAAGGCCCTAGGCCAAAGTCCACCTCAAAGAAGTGTTAATGAACAGCCCCCAGCAAACTTAAAGATAGCCCATCACAAAGAAGTGTCCCACCCCTCGGGCCTTTCAACCTACATTCCATCCCCAAAACTATAAGAAGGAGAAACAACCACACTTCCACGGATTCCACCTCTTGGGTCCCCTTCTTCCTCCAGGAGAAGTCTTTTCTGCTGTCCTTTAATAAACTTCTAATTTCCACTCTGACCTTGCCTTGGCGTGCTTCTTTGGTGTTATTCTTCAACATCGGGGAAGCAAAGACTCGTCACCGGTCAACAGCGGTAACAGTATGGCAATGTTTGCTGTGATCTCCTGAGAAACCAGCCTCTACCTCAGAGCAAAGCCTGTCCAAGGAAGGGGGCATGATCCTTGTCCTTGGAAAGACCCACAGAGCACTCCTAGGCACATACCTACCCTGCTGAGTTGTTTATCTAGAAATAACAGGAGAGATCTGTGGCACCAGGTGTCCCTGACTCAGGCTAGGTGAGGACCCATAGCAACCCCCTAGCAACCACCAATCAGCATGAGACAGGGAAAATACCTGGGATGCCAGATGACCCTCCCAGTAGTTTATGGTGGTTGATAACATGTTGGGAAACCATGTAGTTCAGCACGTACTCCCTCGTGGCTTAAACTAATCAGTTCAAATGAATCCCCCTCTTGTACTAACCAATTACCCTTACCCAACTTGTTCCCTCCAGTGAATGTGCTAATCATGTTTTAGAGTTGTTTTATGATTTTTCCCGCGGTATGTGATGATTTGCTAAGAGATGCTATGATGTATGTGAAGTCCCTGCCTTCCCCAAAGAGTGTATAAAACTGCTGCAAACCCTGGGCTCGGGCCTCTCAGTATCACCAGTTGCTTTGTGCAGGGAGGACCGAGGTAGCTCCCAATAAACACCTCTTTGCTGCTTACATCGATCTTGGTCTCTGGTGGTCTTTTGGGGGTCCCGAATTCGAGCATAACACTCCCAGTCTCCTGTAGCAACGAGCTCAGAGTGGCCTCCTCAGGATGGTGAGACCAGAGATAAATACCAGTGTTGAAAATAAATCAGGATCAGGTCCTCGTTCCCCCAGTGTTGAAGATTGAACACCCCCAAAATGTTGAGGCAAGAGCAAAAAGTTTTATTTAAAAGAAGAGAGAGAGAGAGAGAGAGAGAGAGAGAGAGAGAGAGAGAGAGAGACTGATTCCTCCACAAAGAAGGTGATCCAAGTTGGTGCCCAAGGGGGTGGGGGTGTCCTGCCCCTTTTATAGATTTCAGATTTCCTTTGTCCTCATGCCCTCTCCTCCTATCTTGCCTACTGACCCAAAATGTGAAGTGATCCAAGTGCAGGAAAGGAGCCGCCCAGGGGGTACTCATTAACAACCCCTTGCTGGAAACCTAGGCAACTGGTTGGAGGAGGGGGAAGTGCTCTGGAGGTGTTAGCATTTCATTTCCTCCTGAATCAGTCCCCATGATTCCTGACCCAATCATTCACTATCTACACTGCTGTTCTTTTGCCACCCCTGCCTCTGCCTTCCGGCCTCAATGGCTCCCCACTCAGCTCTGCTTGCCAGTTGAGAAACACCAAGCATTTTTCAAACCCCAGTTCTCTGTGCAGCCTCCAAATCAGCTAAGTTCAGGCTGCTTTTCTGGTCTTTAGGTTTTTCTGTGCCAAAATTGTGCTTTGTATTTCTCTCTGGGTTATCCTTCCCCTTTGCAGTTAACCAGCTTGGCTGCTGCTTCTGGAACCAGCTCGGATCTGGTATACTCTTTCTTGCTCTTTGTTCAGTGCACCTGAATTTGTGAGTCTCTAAGAGTCTCTGACTGTCCAATATTGAATTTCAATGAATTCTCCTTTTGTCCACCTCAATGAAGAGCAGTTCTCCCTCTATTAGAATCCAAGCCACAGAGTAATTAGAAATGCAGCTTTCCTCTAATCTGCCATCTTGAATCTGCCAAAATTCTTCTTTTTTAAAAAAAAGGGTTTAAATATTATCCGTGTTCTTATGGTTACTTTAAATGCCCCCTGGCTTCCAAAAGGTTTGTTTTCCTTTTTCCTCTTTCTTTAATTCTTTCTCATTTGAATTTTAACATCCATTTAAGTTATGCTTCTGACCCTGTATGGTTTGTAAACTTGCCCCAAAGTAAGACCAATGTTACATAACCACAGAAGTTCAAATTAATATTTTAATGTTATAATCTTTCTGTAGAATCACTGATAATGAATTGGGATTTGAGCTCAGGGAGAGAGAAAATAAAGCAATTAGTGTGCCAGGACACTGTGGGTTTATGTTGATATAGAACAGGTTGATTTCAAATAGCTTTAATTTCATTTTATTCTGGTTTTTTTTGTTGTTGTTGTTTTGCTTTTCTTTTGTAAAGGCAATTACTAGTCTTGGGAAACAGTCTTCAGTTATATAAAATGTTGTTTTATGGAATGTCATAGTTCCATTCATAATTTTGTCTTCTTGTTCCAATGGGCATACATAACTTTCAGAGCTCTTGTTTGAAGGCAAGAAGGACTTCAACTTTAAAGTAGAGGCTTGTTTTTACTGTTTTTTTTAAAACAAACAAACAAAAAACTGAAGCTATCTACAGCTTTTGGGTTAAATAGAATAAATTTATAAATAAACCTGGATCACCGTGTTCCAGGTTAGGTTGGAAATTAAATGATGGAAAATATACCTAGCAAATAATAAGATGAAAGCTGAGGATGGCATGTGAAAGACAGATACTTTAAAACAGAAAGCATTACCAGCAGATAAGTTTCATTTTCCTGGGAAAATACATCTTTCTAAATTTGTACATGAAAAAAAATATGAAAAACATGAAAAAATGGGTAGACTAAGAAATGGAAAAATCCATCATCACCATGTGAGTTCATTCTCTCTATTATCAGGTTAAATAGACAAAAGATTAGAAAAGATACAGAATACTTGAAGAAAACACTTAACAGTGTGTTGGGCAACAAACTTTGATAATATACATTTTTTTAAGCATATATAGAAGTCAAAGTGCTAATGTGGAGGAAAGGGAACCTTTGCACACTGTTGGTGGGAATGTAAATTGGTATGGCCATTATGAAAAACAGTATGGAATTTCCTAGAAAAATTCAAGATAGAACCACCCTAAAGTCCAGAAATCCCACTTCTGGATCGATCTCTCTCTCTCTCTCTCTCTCTCTCTCTCTCTCTCTCTCTATATATATATATATATATATATATATATATATATATATATATATATATATTTGATATATATTTTATTTGATATATTTATTTTATTTCTTTTGTTTTCATTTCTTTGATATATTTATTTCATTTCCTTTGGATATATCCAATAAATATATCAAAGAGATCTGCATCCCCATGTTTATTGCACCATTATTCACAATAGCCAAGGTTTTGGTTGCTTATGTGCTCATCAACCGATGAAAGGATAAAGAAAATGTCTTACACACACTGAAATATTATTGAGCCTTAAAAGAGAAGGATATCCTGCTATTTTTGACAACATGGAGGATTGACCTGTAGAACATTATGTAAGTGAAATAAGCCAGATAACAATAAGACAAATACTGTAAGATCTCACTTATACATGGAAATCTAAAGAAGTTGAACTCATACAAGCAGAAAGTAGAATGTTGGTTTCTAGGTGCTGGGATGTTAGGGAAATGGTAGACACTGGTCACAGGGCACAAAGGCCAGTGATGCAGGATGCCTTATCTCTGGTGCTCTCATGCACTGTCTGGTGAAAATAGTAGTTAACAATACTGGATTTTGTACTAGAAATTTGCCAAGTTATCTCAAATGTTCTCACCACAGACACACAAAAATGGTGCCTAGGTGATGGATATATTAATTAGTTTCATTGTGGTAATCGTTTCACAATATATGCAAGAATCAAAACATTATGTTGCACACAGTTTTATTTATCATGTATATCTTAAACCGTACACAATTTTATTTATCATGTATACCTTAACACATGATAGACAAAGCTGAGGAAAAATAATAGCTTAAAAGAAAAGGTCCTTGGAAACATCTTCTGATATTTGGTGACCATTATTTTCTGACCTTATCTGTATCTGCCATACAGATAATGCTTCTATTCAAGAGAATGGGATTTATAAAATGCTATTTTTGTTAATTCATTTACACAGTACCAGCATTATTCCTCCCACTTATCCCTTTATTTCTCTTTTCCTTCCCACCTCTGTCTACCTCTGCTTCCCTCTCTCCCTCCATCCTTCTAGTAGGAATATTGTGCTGGCCTTGGTTTACACGTGACCTCCCTCCCTGGTGGCTCCCTCCCTCTCTCCTGGTCTTGGGGAGCATGCATCACGCTTGCCTGGCTATGCTCTGCTGTACTGTTATGCTCTTTTGTTCCCAGGGCCCTGATGTGAATAACACTGCATTCGTGTTTTCATTTTGCCCTTTTTCCGGTATTGTGCTTCTAAACTCGACACATTCTAAACAAATCCCTTAAGAATCTTTACATAATCATCTATGTTTTATGTGTAAATGCCAAGGTTGACAAACTGCTCTGAGAAATTTAATTAAAAACTGAATAAGCTTATTTGAAAATTGAGAAGTGACATTTTATTTGTTTCTAAATATATTTACACATGAAGAGAACATAATATGACGCCGGAACCCAAGAGATACTGAGCACGTATTAATTGATTCTGATGGGGAAAGCTTAAGTGTATCATTCCATTCAAATTATTCAGGTTCAGTCTAGTTCAACAATGCAAATCTCTGCACAGCTCGGGTTGTCAAGCCCCAACATAGTTACCTATGTTAAGCAACAGTCTAAATATGAAGCTGTTGGAACATTTCTCAGAGCCTCTTGTAATGCATTGTTCTATAATGTAAGGATGCACTCCTGACTCCAACAGGCAATGTGGCTTTCAGAGTTCATTTTTCTTAGATCAACTTGGAATGAGATTGCCAGATCAATGCACTGAAATACTGAAATGACAGCCTTGCCATCTAGAAAATTATAGTTATGTAGATAAAGCTTGCATTTTGTACTGTGTTACGGTATATGAGGTGTCCCTAAAAGCTCATGTGTGAGATAATGCAGGAGAGTTTAGAGGTGAAATGATTGCATTATTGTTACCGCTGTTGGCCGGTGACAAGTCCTTGCTTCCCCGATGTTGAAGAATAACACCAAAGAAGCACGCCGAGGCAAGGTCAGAGTAGAAATTAGAAGTTTATTAAAGGACAGCAGAAAAGACTTCTCCCGGAGGAAGAAGGGGACCCAAGAGGTGGAATCCGTGGAAGTGCGGTTGTCTCCCCTTTTTATAGTTTTGGTGATGGAATGTAGGTGGGAAGGGTTAGGACACAGGTGGGCCAAATGGGCAGGAAGGACTTTTGGGATGGGCTTATCACTTCTCTGGGATGGGCTATCTCCAAATCTGTTGGGGGCTGTTTCTTTGAGGTGGACTTTGGCCTAGGGCCTTTTCGGACTTCATTAACATTCCATGAGTTGTCCTGTGTTTTCCCTGAGTCATTCCCAGCATGGCCTCCATTTTAGATTTCACTCTATATTAGACCCGATTTACCTAACTACACTGACTACATAACTTTAAATCTGGCTTCATTATGAGAACCCTAACTTAATCAGTACATTAATCCCCTGATAGGGATTAACTTCATGGTAACCATAGGCTGTAGGTGGTAGGGTATGGCTGGAGGCAGTGGGTCACTGGGGGAGTGTCTTTAGGGTATATATTTTGCCCTTGTTGAGCCTGCGCGCTCTCTCTCTCTCTCTTTCCCTCTGTCTCTTCCTCCCCACTTCCTGGTACCAAGTTCCCATCTGCTTTCCTGTCTCCCCTTCAGCCCAGAGCAATAGAGTGGGCTATCTGTGGACTGAAACCTCAGAAACTGTGAGCCCCCAAGTAAATATTTCCTTCTTAAAATTGTTCTTATCAGGTCTTTTGGTCACAGAAGCAAAAAAAGCTGTCTATAACATAAGGTCAGATTTCTTCCCATGGGAAGTCTGAAGACATCCTTAGATTTTAGTAGAAAGCAACAGCTTCATTAATTACATAAGCACTGTTGGTCTACTTATGAGAATACGATTAGGTTTGTTGTCAACATTATATAAACATTGATTGCTCTAATCTCTATGGAACCAGGGAATGGATGCTCTGATCATAAATAATACATGTGTGAGAAGAACAACTCTGATGTTAATAGGGATAATTGCTGTGGATATTTTTAATATTAAAACTATTTTTGAACCTTCTAAATCTGTTTTTAAGACCCTGGCATTATGAGAGGGGAGAGAAAATCCACATTTCATTATGGTCATAGGTTTTGTTAGGTTTAGCTCCTTGGTGATTATTTGTCATGATTTTATTGTTTGCTCTATCACTGAACAAAAGCAGGGATAGGTGGGTAGGGGGAGAATGAAGATATGAAGATCTGAAAACCAGTCAATTCCCAGTGGGTTAGAAGTATTGTTGTTATCGCTGTTGACCGGTGACGAGTCCTTGCTTCCCCGATGTTGAAGAATAACACCATAGAAGCACGCCGAGGCAAGGTCAGAGTAGAGATTAGAAGTTTATTAAAGGACAGCAGAAAAGACTTCTCCTGGAGGAAGAAGGGGACCCAAGAGGTGGAATCCGTGGAAGTGTGGTTGTTTCCCCTTTTTATAGTTTTGGTGATGGAATGTAGGTTGGAAGGCCCAAGGGATGGGACACAGGTGGGCCAAAGAAGTAATCTGGTCAGGAAGGACTTCATTATCACTTCTTTGGGATGGACTTTGGCCTAGGGCCTTTTCGGACTTCATTACATTCCATGAGTTGTCCTGCGTTTCCCTGAGTCATTCTCAGCATGGTCTCCATTTTAGATTTCACTCGATATTAAACCCGATTTACCTAACTACACTGACTACCTAACTTTAAATCTGGCTTCATTCCCCCCTCTAATTTGGGAACTCCTTACTGCTGTAAGGAAGGGGGGCGAAGAAGATCTTTCTGGCTTCTTAAGGCTGAAAAGGGACGGTGTGTGGGGCAAGCAGTTTGGAGTCCCCCTTTAAAAATCGGGTCTATCGAGTGGTCCATGATAGAAGTCTGATTGAGAAATAATAGACTGGAAGGCCATCTGAGTGATGGGTGGTCTATAAGAGAAACAAGAATTCATTAGTACTGGAACAATATTGATGTAGCAATAAATCCCATAGCACAGGAATATGCCAATGAGTATGATGGCAAAGACAAAGACTAACAATGTTTTCCACCAGGAAGTACCAAGAACCAGGAGCTAAGATATTGTTTCCATGACAAGGTTGCTGAGGACATGGCTTCTATCCCAGCATGTAAATCTTTAAGGATATTTGTCACATTGCCAGAAATGTCAGGGATGTAAACACAACATTTAACTTTTAGGGTTACAGATGTCCTTTCCTTAAGGTACAGTTTAATAATTTAATATCATCTGATCTTGCAAAATCCTTTTACTGGTATGACCTGTGTCTAATAGAGAAATCTTTAATTCTGTTACTTAGGGCTGGATAACCATACTAGCAAACATTAAAAGTCTACCTGTGTTGGTTAGAAATAAAGGCCTTAAGCTAAAAACTACTGTGGCAGTTCCTTTTGATAATTATCAGGCATTCCTGTCTGAGAATCTCTTTTGCAGCCTCCAGTTTACTTATTTATGGAATTTACATTTAACTATCATTATTATTAAAATGTCCAGGAATAGCTGTGTTTTGGTTTTGACTGTCTTTGCTAAGTGTTTAAGATGAAGCAAGTCAAACTGACTTTTGTTTCTATCTATTGTTAACAGTCAGCTGAGTTACCCTGGGAGTCCTCGGGAACTTCACAGCAGCTTCTCAGTTCTGCTAGTGCCATTTGCGCTAGGATGGGTCCAGGCCTTGCTTGACCATGTGGCTTCCCTCGGAAGCATCAGGGATGTCTCCCTTTTCTGATGACCCTCCTCTTCACAGCAAATGCACTGATTGGCTTTCTGTCCTCCACTGGTCTCATTAATCTCCCTGATCAGGAGGTTATGTGGCCTAGAGTTGCAGAGCCCTTTGAAGAAGTCCCCTATTCCCTGATTCAGACTGACTCAGAGGGCAAGAGCCAAATTTTTAATTTTAAAACTTAATCTTAAACATCTAGCAAATAAGTTAATAGCCTTATATTAAGAGCACTGAGCTTTTATGTCTATCTCTCTATCCTGTAGGTGATAACTTCTTGTCTTAAATTAACCCAGGTTGTGAGTTCTTAAATCAGTACCTCTGCAAAACATTAACAGGCAATCTTTAGACCATCTAAAAGCAAACTACAAAACAAAACTAACTAGGGTAAAAACATTTAGTTTATGTAATAGCTACCTTGAATTCTGGCAGAGTTATACATTATAATCCCCCATTTGAGATCCTGGCAATCGTGACAAAAACCAACTTTTGGACACAACTTTAAATGTACTGAAATCTGGCCTACTTCTTTCATAGTCACTTTCACATGTAGTGAGATGGGACATAGAGCCTTATCTCAAGTAAGGTGGGGCTCTTCATAAGTCTTAAATACTATAGTTCTGAAGCTGATCTTTGCTTTATAGACATCATTTTACAAAGCCTACATAAATTGTTGCTCAAGTTCACATGAATATATTAGCTAACACAACATAATATCACATCTAAAACATGAATTAAAGAAAGGCTGAAAGCTTTTAACCTTTTGTAGAAAAGTAGCAAAGAACTTTTGTGTTTTGCAATAAAACCTTTACATAGATTAGGCTCTCATTAATTTAAAAATACATTTAAATTGTATCTCAGTGTAAAAAGTAACATGGAACTTTACATAACTTATTGATAATAAGTACAGTTATAGAACACAAATGATATAAATAAATTTCCAACATGTTTTTCTTTTAAGCCTAAAATTACCATATAACTTTAGAACACCAGCTTGATATAATGCTCTTTCTAAAGCTTCTACCTTACAGACTTGTGTACCTGGAAGATATGAACACCAATTACATTGATGTTTTTATATTAACCAAGTTTAGCTTTTAAAGAAATAACATAGCACAATTTTCTAAAACAACAGCACTTGTTTAACCATCTGTTTAATTTCTTTAAGATTACTTGCTCAAAAACTTACACTTATAAGCAACTTACACAGACCTTCTTTATATCATTTACTTAAACCCTCTTACTCAATCATATAGACTCTTATCCAGAGACACATTTTCCCTCTATTAAATCCATACCTAGAACCTTCTAGTTTCTCTTTTTTATCTGTTTTCTCTTTTTTATCCTTCTGTTCACATTTTGAAACAATACTTGTAAATTTTTGAATTTAAGCAGATTATTTCATAGACATCAACATTTTATTAGGGCCTTTTTGAACACCTAGAAAAACTTATAAGCTTAATTTAAGACCTCTTTACTTTCATCTGTTTACCCAATTTAAGTTGAGCCATTTGAATCACATGAATCAAAGCTATTTGGATCCATTTTTAATTTTTCATGAGCACTCCTCATCTGTCAATTGTCATATCACTGCATGATATATGGACACACACACACACACAGACATACCGACATACAACACGTAACACAAGTGTAACACATAACACAATAGTAAAAGCCTTGCAGCTTTCTCAGGTGAAATCTCATTGCAATGTTTAAAAAAAACTCCAGTTGATCAAAAATAGAACTTATCAGAAAAACATTAACTTGTCTGTAGGAACAAAATCATGAGCTCAAAAAAAAATATAGAATCTAAGAAAAGGCAAAAGTCCTAGAAAAATTGACTGGCCAGTAATTAGTAAATGCCATACAATTTACTCTTTGGTTTAATCTAGTTTGAGTTCAGGTAAAAGACACCTTTACTTTTTTTCCTTGGGCCTCAGATCTGTCTCCTACTGAGTGCTCCAGGCTTCTTCTATTTGCATATCAACTTAAGTCCTGGCTGAGGTCTGGAAGGAACTGGGAAAACTGGAATTTTGAGCAGAAACTTCATGCCTAAGGCATTTTAACCATAAGTCACAATTTTCAGGTTTGGAAGTTGAAAATTATGATACAAGTTTAAGATACAATTCACAAAATTTCACATCTTTATATCTTCCTACACTAGAAAAACTTGCTCAAACAAAACTGAAAATAGGATCTTTCTTGATAATATAAAAGCCACCATCAGAAGAAGTTCCTTCAGGATCATTAAGCTACTTTCTTTGTTCTGAAGTTCCTAAAGTAGTATTAAGTTACATTAAATCGCCTGAAAAATTTTAAGAGAACTACACACTACCATGTATATCCAAAATTAAGCTTTTAAAAATTTCCAAGACTGTTGCTATTTAATGTCATTTTAATAAGTCAGACCAATGTTTTAATTCAACACTTTTTTTTTTCCCTAAATCTTACACACTGAGAGAAACAGATACCAAATCATAATTTATTATCCTTGCCCAAATCCATGCACTGGTATACCTAGTGAAATTTCCTCAGGATACCCAGTTCAAACATTGATGAAAAAATAAAACTGAATGATTGGGAGTTACTTGCCAACTTGGAAATAGAGTTCTTTTAATTTTCTATCCTAAGTATTTAAGTTCTCTGGCATGAATTATCTGAAATCACAAACTAAACAATTACCTAACCCTAACTTTTAACTGCAAGATTATGCAATGTTTCAAACTCATTTAGATACCAGATGTTACAATGAAACATCTTTTAGACACACATTTAGCCTAGATTATCCCCAAGAAACAATCTATAATAACCTTTAAAACAGACCAGATAAGAAAAAAATCTCTCCAGGTTTTGAACTTCCATTTAATTATGACTCTTATCAGTGGCACCTTAGATTTCCCCATGAGTGGACCAGATGTTCTCACATAGGGGCAACTATAGGTGTAAAATCAAGGGTCTCAGTGTGACTGACTTTACTGCATTTAGGTGGAGTAATCCTTACAGTGCAGGGAAATTATGAGGAAATTTCCCCAAAGCGAAAATGGCTCTGGCAGCTGCTGGGAATTCCTCAGTTTCCCTTTCACTTGCAAGATTAGCTCCTTTGGATAGATCCAATCCCAGGCAATCTGGCATATCTCCTAACTTTCCAGTAGAGTCAGTTTTTATCTGCCTTAGGTCTTGAAGGGGGAAGGGGGTATGTACTTTGATTGGCCCAAATTTTTCTCTTGATTCTTTTTCCTCAGTGAGTCCAAGATTTTCTCTCTTCATGGCAGATATCATAGCTAAGTCTACTTTACACTGTTGGCATAATTTAGGATTTTCCCTTAGAGCAAAGAAAATCTGAACATACAGCACCTCACACCATTTCCTTCTTTGTAAATTTTATCAAACTGTAAAATTGTATTAAAATTGATATTTTCCTCTGGTGGCCAGTTTTCTCCAGAGAGTTTGTATTGAGGCCAGGCCAAGAAAATGAGGCGCTTTTTCTTGAGCATCTGAGGTTCAAATCTATCCCAATTTTTTCAATACGCAGGCTAGTGGTCCACCTGGCGTATTGGAGAGAGAGAAGCTCCCGTCTGAGTGAGAAGAAACAGGATTCAGGCGCCCAAGCCGCGCCAGAGAAAACTGTTCTCATTAGGGACGTCTCCCTAACCTTGAGCTTCCTAAACGGTCCAGAAAACCCGTCTCTCACCTTGCTTTTGCCAAGGGGTTTCTGGTCCCCTTTAGCAAAGTGCTAGGGTCTCAGTTTGCCCTGTGCCAGAGACCCTGGGAGGATTCAGACTTAAGGGCCTTACTGCTTTCCTCCTGACCACTAAAAACCCATTGCAAAAGAGAATCGTGTGCTCTTTTTGTCGCCTTTGCTCTATAGACTAGCAGATTACCGGAGGAGTTGATTCTAAAAATGCCTCTCTAGTAGCTTAAAGAACACAGCTCATTTTAAACATTGGGCGGTAAAACAGACTATTGAAAGTTACCTATGCACCTTAGGGAACCTGGGCAGATTTTACTAGTTATCTCATGCCTTTCTCAGTCCTGCAACCTGAATTACTAACATTTCTGACCTGCGAAGGAAGGGAAGCATCCAGGAGGAATGGATGCGGGGTTGGGAGTGTTGCACGGCCCATACAGAGGCAAATGTGATTGGGGCTTTCCCTCAGTGCCATTCATCTACCGATCACCCTAGATACCCCTGAGGGCTGTCGGAAGGGGGCTCAAGAGAAAGGAACCTTAAGAATCCTCTGAGAGTAGCCCAGACCGTTATTCCGCAGTTGTTCCAAACTCCTTCCTCCACTTCCACGCATCCGAGGCAGATCGGGATTCGGGACACTGTGTACTCACGCCAATTGCTCTCCGGGCCCAGACAGAAAAGTTGGAAGCGGCTTTGGCAGAACCCAACATGCCTGCTCTGTATCGAACAGGTGATTGAGAGCTGCCTAGGCCGGGAAAGCTCTCACCCGAGTCTTGAAGGGTGGCAGCTGCACTAATTGCGTTTAAGTAGCCGTCGGGTGCCCACCTTATCCTCCAGAAAGAAAGAGAGAGAAAGATGCACCTCAAACAGACATGGGGTGCGTGCACTTACCTCGGTGTAGAATCTCGGTATGGGACCTCCAATATGTTACCGCTGTTGGCCGGTGTCGAGTCCTTGCTTCCCCGATGTTGAAGAATAACACCAAAGAAGCACGCCGAGGCAAGGTCAGAGTAGAGATTAGAAGTTTATTAAAGGACAGCAGAAAAGACTTCTCCCGGAGGAAGAAGGGGACCCAAGAGGTGGAATCCGTGGAAGTGTGATTGTTTCCCCTTTTTATAGTTTTGGTGATGGAATGTAGGTTGGAAGGCCCGAGGGGTGGGACACAGGTGGGCCAAAGAAGTAATCTGGTCAGGAAGGACCTCATTATCACTTCTTTGGGATGGACTTTGGCCTAGGGCCTTTTCGGACTTCATTACATTCCATGAGTTGTCCTGCGTTTCCCTGAGTCATTCTCAGCATGGTCTCCATTTTAGATTTCACTCAATATTAAACCCGATTTACCTAATTACACTGACTACCTAACTTTAAATCTGGCTTCATTGTTACAACTTAGAATATAAAATAAAAATTCAAAATAATATCCATGAGATGAATTGTTGGCAGAACAAGTACAATCAGGTTTATTGGGAGAGGAGGACTATATTTGGGCTGGAAATTTGAAGATTGGAAAGAGCTCTGGATTAGGAGTTAAAAGATCTAAGTTCTAATTCTGGTTCAAGATCCTGAAATAGTCACAAGAAATTTTTTGGTGTTCATTTCCTTATGTGTGAAGTGGCTAATTTGATCCAATAATCTTTAATGTATTTTCTCAGTAGGAAAAATTGTTTCTCTGAAAAGAATTTGCTACCTACAAAGACCTTCTAGGGTTCTTCATGATACCTGAAACGACCATGCCATATGCAAATCATTTGTGTGTTGAAAGGTAGCCCTAGGGTAACTCTCTTAATTAGGTGCCCACGCTTGTCCCTTGGCACCACACTCAGCTCTTTAACCCAATGGATAAAAAAATAATATGTGTGTATGTCTCCAAGATTTACTGCCCAACCCTGGAATCTATGTTCTTGCTGTTGGGCACCAATGTATAGCTAGCCATCTTGAGGAGTATCAATAGTTTTACATCCTGCAGAACCAAAGGCTTTGGACTTTGCTGTCCTGCTGTGTGTTATAGAGATGCACTTCCAAGTCATTCATGACTCTGGCATGGGTTAAAGTGTGCTATAGTTTGGATAAGTGTTCCCTGAAGGCCATGGGTTAAAGGCTTGGCCCCTGCCCTGGGGCACTATCAGAAAGTGGTGGAACCTTAATGTGGTGGGGTCTAGTGGAAGTAGGTTGGGTAATTGGGGGTGTGCCCTTGAGGGAATCTTGCAGCCTTGGCCTCTTCCTCTTTTTGTTCTTCCTAGCTGCTATAAGGTGGTGGGAAGCTTCCTTTGCTGTGTGCTCCTGCCATGATATTCTGTCTCACCACAGGCCCAAAAGCAATGGAGCCAACCAACCATGGACTGAAACATCTGAAACTGTGAGCCAATATAGATCTTTCCTTCTTGTAAGTTGATAATCTTGGATATTTTGTCACAGTAACAGAAAGCTGACAAACATAAAACACTATGTGTTTCTGAAGAGGTCTGCATGTATCACAACTTTTCTCATCTGAAGAACTTTTCTTCTAATTATAACCCTTGGGGTAATTTATTGATTCACCTCACTTCTGCCCTATTTTTGTTTTAAACCTAAAACTAGGGCTGTCTTTTGACCTACATGATTTTAATGCCATTTATATATCCTACAACTTTCCTCTCTTCTCTCTCTCTCTCTCTCTCTCTCTCTCTCTCTCTCTCTCTCTCCCTCACACACACACACACACACACACACACACACAATCTCCCTTGTAAATTCTGTAGTACAAGCACATTGTCCAGGATACTTCACATTGTGTTATTTACTTGGTTTGATTACTCTAAGCATAAGAATCTTGATGGTAATAGAATGGTTAATTGAGGTCTTTAATAGTCTGGTTTTGCTTGCAAGTAAAAGAAAAATATATCACATAGCAAAAAGTTTTGCTCCAATTTGGCTAATTCATGGGCTGAAGCCTGTAATATGAGGACTCAGTTTCACATCACTGCACATTTTGTCTTGTCCTCGTGGTTGCAAAATGCCTACAGTAGGTCTAGTCATTATATCTGGCTAAGATAATATAAATAGGAGACGGGGAAATTTTCTATGTGTTTCTTGTTATTAAAGATACCCTTTCCATACTGACCTTATTTCCCCAACAGATTGTTGGTAATATGCCCATGCCTTTATCAATTACTAATAAGAAGGCTAAAACCTATCACATCTCTTATTTAATTGACACCTTGTTTATTTGGCCAGTTTATTTACACAGGCATATTAAGAGGTATTGGCTCATACAAAAATATCTTCTTTTTGCACGGCTATCAAAGCTAAACACAAATATTAAAGCTTTAAAATCAACTTCTGTCTGGAGGTTTTATAAAGTCCATGGATCTATAAGTCACATTTTTTTCTGTGAGAAGTTAACAGTATTATTTCCTCTAATATTTCCATATTTATTAATATTCCTGGCCTGCCCGGAAATGCAGTTCTTTGCTCTCTGTGAGGCTACAGCATCATCAAGTTATACCTGGAGTAGACAAGCTTTCCCAGGAAGACTTTGTGGATATCATTTCCCTTGGTAATTAAGGGGTCTTTCCCCCTTAATTGTGGGCTTATCACATCTAATTAAATGGACTTTGGCAGAGGTAATATCTAGTTATATTCTAGAAAGAAAAAAAAATCCCTATGGTTCTAAGTATTAATTCCCTCCAGAGGTAGCTACGTTACATCAATTTGTTTGGTTAATAAAATTTTTTTCTAATTTTAACATAGAAAATTTGGTTGCAAAAATTAAAGGAACTTAGTAAAGTCATTTTCCATATTATTTAATCTTTGTTATTGTTTTGTGGACAAAGCTAATAAATACATATCATTAAAATCCCCCCAATTTTTAAAAAAATTTTAATTTGTTATATATGACAGCAGAATGTATTATAATTCATATTATATGTATAGAGTACAATTTTTCATATCTCTGGTTGTACACAAAGTAGAATCACACCATTCGTGTCTTCATATATATACTTAGGGTAATGATATCCATCCATCTCATTCTACAGTCTTTCCCATGCCCCCTCCTTACCTTTCCCTCCCCTTTGCCCCATCTAGAGATCATCAAATTCTCCTATGCACTCCATCCTCAACCCTATTATGAATCACTATCCTTAAATCAGAGAAAACATTTGGCATTTGTTTTTTTGGGGGGATTGGCTATCTTAACATTATATTCTCCAACTCCATTCATTCACCTGCAAATGCCATGATTTTGTTCTTTTTTAATGCTGAGTAATATTCCATTGTGTATATATACCACATTTTCTTTATCCATTCATCTACTGAAGGGCATCTAGGTTGGTTCCACAGTTTAGCTATTGTGAATTGTGCTGCTATAAACATTGATGTGGCTGTGTCCTGTAGCAAGCTGTTTTTAAGTCCTTTGGGTATAGACTGAGGAGTGGGATAGCTGGGTCAATAGGTGGCTCAAACTTATTTCTCCTTCCCCCAATCTCTGGAAGCCACTAATTTGCTTTCCATCTCTTTGTTTATTCTGAGTATGGCATGGAAGTGGAATCATGCAATACATGGCCTTTTGTGTTTGGCTTCTCTTAGCACAGTATTTTCAAGGTTCATTCACATTGTCCATAACATGTGTCAATTCCCTATTCCTTTCTATGACTGAATAATCTTCCAATGTATTAATGTACCCCTGTATTAGTTTGCTGCAGCTGCTGTAATAAAAATTACCACAAAACTGTTACTTAAAACCACATACATTTATTCTCTTACCTTCTGGAGATAGGAAGTCTGAAATCAGTTTTATTAGGCTGAACTCAAGGTGTCTGTAGTGCCTCACTCCCTCCACAGAGGTTTTAGGGGAGGATCCATTTCTTCGCATTTCCCAACTCTTGGTGGCTGCCAGCATTCCTTGCCTTGTGACCCTTTACTCCATCTTCCAAGCCTGCACTATATGCTGCATTTTGCTTCAGTTTTCACATTGCCTCCTGCTCTGTAGTCCAGTCTTCCTCTACCTTCCTCATATAATGACCCCGTGGATTACAGTGGATCCACTTGGATAATGCAAGCTACTCCTTCCACCTAAAGATACTTAACTAGTCACAGCTGCAGAGTTCATTTATTATATAAGGCCACAACTTTAGGTTTCAGGGCCTTGTTTTGTTTAACTTTTTCATCACTGTGATTGAAAGACCTAATAAGAATAATTTTAAAGGAGGAAAATTTTATTTGGAGCTTAGGGTTTCAGAGGTCTCAGTCCATAGATAGCCGATTTCATTGCTCTGAGGCAGTACATCAAGGGAGAAGGGTGTGACAGAGGAAAGCAGCTCAGGACTTGACTCACTGGGGACAAATATGTACCAACAAAGAGGGCCCCCTCCCCAGTGACCCGCCACCTCCAGCCACACCCTGCCCACCTACAGTTGGTACCACCCAGTTAATCCATTCAGGTGAATTTATGCACCCATTAGGCTAAGGCTCTTATGGCCTTGTCATTTCACCTCTAGACGTTCTTGTATTGTTTCACACATGAACTTTGTGGGGCTCCTCATATTTAAACCAAAACAAACCTGGATAGCTTATCTTTTTAAAATTTTTTTATTTTGAGACAGAGTCTCACTAAGATACCTAGGCTGGCTTCAGAGGCCACTTTGTCTTCTACACCCACATTTTAATTTACCTGACATCAATTAAGGGGCATTTGGTTTGTGTCTACATTTTAGTGATTATGAAAAATGCCACTAGGAACATTCTCATGTATAATATTTTTCTCTTTTTGTGGACATTTGTTTTCAATTCTCTTGGGTTTGTTTTCTCTTGGGTGTTTACCTACAAGTAGAATTGCTGTTTCACATGGAAACTCTATGTTTAGCTTTTTGAGGAACTGCCAAATAGTTTTCTGAAGTAGCTATACCATTTTCCATTCTCACCACGAATGAATGAGAGTTTAAAAATTTTCACATCTTGTCAACCCTTATTATTGTCTGCCTCTTTGATTATAGCCATCCTATTGAGTGTGGAGTAGTTTTGATTTGCGTTTCCTTAATTACATTGTTAATGTTGAGCACCTTCATATTTTTTTCATATGCTTTTGGTCATTTGCATTTCCTCTTTGGAGAAATGTTTATTCAAGCTCTTTGTCTATTTTAAAATTGTGATATTTTGTTGAGTTGTAAGAGTTCTATTTTCCAGATCCATGCCCCTTATCAGACATGTGATTTGCAAATATTTTCTCCCATTCTATATGAATTGTCTTTTCACTTTGTTGGTGGTGTCCATTGAAGCACCATAGTTTTAAATTTCAATGAAGTTTAATTTATCAAATAGTTTTCTTTTGTTATTTTTGTCTTTGAACATTTTATCTAGATTAGTTCAGACCAATTGGAAACCATCTCTTTTGATGCAAAGGGCTGTTTGGATTTTCTTAAAAAAAAAAAAAAAAAAAAAGAGGGACTTGGCAATCATCAGGAACCCCTGCAGGTCCCTATGGGGTGGAATCTGAATGGGTTTTAATCTCAAAACTCCAGAAAGAAGCAGGAAGGTTTCCTGGAGTGTGACAGAACCCACACTAAGAAATGAAAACTGTTGGAAGTTTATTTTACACACTAAGACATGCAACATGCACACACACCCTTGTACATTCTCAAGCATAATTAAACACAACAGACTCTGTGTGTGTGTATATTGAGCTTCTCATACTACCTTCTAGTGTTTCTTACTAAAGAGTGAGAGAACATCTTAGTCCCCAGTGAAAATCGACTGAATGAATTCACAGGTTAATGACTGAAGTTGACAACCTCCCCAAATGGGGTAACTCTCTCTGGTGGCAGGGGATGAACTCAGTTGCCTTTTCTTTTTTTTTTTTTTTTTTAAGAGAGAGAGAGAGAATTTTTTTTAATATTTATTGTTTAGTTTTCGATGGACACAACATCTTTATTTGTATGTGGTGCTGAGGATCGAACCCGGGCCACACGCATGCCAGGCGAGCGTGCTACCGCTTGAGCCACATCCCCAACCCCTCAGTTGCCTTTTCTAAGGGGCTATCCACAGACCTTTTGGGAAACATATGTCCAATTTCATTTTAATTCATCTTTCTGTTTATTGAAAATATTGAGTTCATTATTACTTGTGAAATAAAAGATCTCTGCAAGGTGTATGTGTGTTTGCTGAGAGAGGTGGCAATGTATTTAGTGGTACCTTTGGTTATCCAGTTACTATTGGTCTTGATTTCCTTTTGTATTTCTAGATACATTCCCAGCAGGATCTTAATGCAGTGAAATTAGCTTATAATGGCTAAAGGGAGAAAACGGGCTCCTAGCTAGTGCATTAGAATGCCCCTTCTGAGAAAAGAATTACAGCAAAAGTTGGATGTAATTGTTAGAACATTAAACTTATAAAAGCATGAAATTGCATTGTAGGGTATGCATGAGTTAATATCCTCTTCATTCTGGTGGTTTTCCCATAAGATATCACTCAGACTCAACAATACACAGTTGTGCTTTTACCCTACTGAGGGTTGCATTGCAAAGCTGTATCATCTGCTAAAAAAAAAAATAAAGGAAATTCTCAGCATAATTTAGGTTAGTTGAGACAGAAGGATGATTTAGGATTACCTTTTTCCTGGATCCCCACCCCTGTGTTCTGCCTTGAATGGGAGCTCAGCCATTTCTCGTGGACAGAGGGCCTCCTGTGATTTGGTGGTATTGCTTACTTGGGTCTCCTGTTCTTGTGTGAAACCCACATTCTCCATCCAAGGCATCAGAGTTAAGGGTAGATGCCCAGCAACATGCAGACAACAGCGTCACTGGCACAAACCGAACTGTGATGTCCCCTTCATTTGCCAAGGATGAACTGACACTGCAAATGTCAAACAATATTGCTCTGTGAAACGAGAAAACCGTGTTTGAACCTCCTGGAAAGTACCTCTGAGTCCTGCATACTTCTGAGCACATTTTCCTGATACTTTTGAAAGGCAGAGGAAAAAAAACACAACTGCCTATGTAGCAGTTTTTTAAATTATTATTCTTTTGATTTTAAAGATGAATGAAGATTGGGGCTGGGGTTGTGGCTCAGTGGTCGAGTGTTCGCCTAGCATGATTGAAGCACTGAGTTCGATCCTCAGCACCACATAAGTGTAAAATAAAGATGTTGTGTCCACTTAAAACTAAAAAATGAATATTAAAAAAAAGATGAGTGAAGATGGCACTCTCTAGAGAAGCTTGTCAGGCATATGGTAAATGGACAACAATGTGTTTATTTACTTGCAAGCATGACCTGCAAGGAACTCCATCTTCCAGAGCAGGTGGAACAAGCCATGGCTCTGGAATCAAGAAGAGCAGGTTTCCAATCCTAGCGCTGTGATCTTGAGCAAATTATACTTAACTCTCATCACTCCTAGTACTAGGTTGTATCAAGTTTCTTGAATACTGAGTTAGTGGGAATACTGAATCCTGTCACCTGGGGAAATTCAGGATTATGTTTCTGGGAGGCTCTGATCATGACATTTTTGTCAGCCAACCAATACTTACACTTGTCATGTATGTTTCTGTTTAAAACACTTTATTTTATACACAGAACTAATTCTTCAAGATTGAACACTCCACTGAGAGCACTGTAACTCACGCATGAACAGAGCTTATTGACATGCTTATCGTCTCCATGAAGCATTCCTGTCGTTAGCAACACCAGAAGGCACTTTGGCACCAGACTGGGGGCCAATTTACATAGCGAAGACACCCACAAGAAGCTCAGAAGTCAGGAAGTGCGGCTCTACATAGACTGTGAAAAGGATGAGGTTTACATTACAAGAACAGATGTTGCCTGTTCAGCCTCGGCTGGGACAGGGTTTGGAGCTCTGCTCCTGCCCATAAATATCTTGGAAAAGTTTGCATGTGTTGATTTTGGGGTACAGATAAATTACACTGATAAGCTCCTAAATATTGAATGTGTGAATGATGAGGACAGACTATACTTTACCTCTAACTACCCTAGTTTTCTTATCTGAGAATCAGAGTTTATATCAAAAGATTGCTGGAAAGATTCAACGACAGGAGTTCACAAATAAATGAAGGTGGATATGTGGATGGGTCAGGTTGAGGTAGGGAAAAGATTGGTGGCAGGCTGGGGGCAGAGCGGGGATGTGTTAGGCTTTCATTTTGCAGCAGTTGATGTGACAAACTGTGGGGCTATGGGGACGATAAATGGTTGGTGGGGGGCAGGTGGCCAGATTGCCTTATTTCAAGGTGAGAGACCAAGTGAAAGCCTAAGTCAGGCCCTCAGAGCCAATATCCCAATACTGGATGTTGCCAAAAATCCATGGTGGCCTCCTGACGGGGGAACCCTCTGAAGTGAGCCTGCAGATCATGGCATGTGCCACTTCCATGGCCTCCTTTATTCTCTTTTGCAATTCAAGCTCTCTCTTAAATATCATCTAAGTCGAAGCCTGAGAACACATCATGGAGTTGCAAACTTGACTCTGCTCCTTTATCCTCAGGGCAGGGCACTCTTGCTGTGTTCCCGCGTCCTCACTGGCTAATGGGTGCAGGTGGCTGAGGAACAGAAGTGGAGTCTTTCTGGGATCCTGAGAGTGTTCTGCATGGAGACAAGCCTGTTTCCTCCTGTTCAAGGACTTTTTTCATCTTCTCCAGCACCTACTTCATCCTCTGGGCTTTCTGCAGAAGCCTTATTCAGAGCCCCAGCCATTGCTCTGGAGGGAAAAGGCATTTTGAAAGCTTCACTCATTCTTTCCCAGCATCACTGTGCCTCCTTATTCCATTTGTTCCCTCAGCTGGCATCTCTTTCCCTGGCCACAGAACTTGGTGGCTTTCCTTGTCAGGTTTCCCCCGAGAGCTAGCTACCTGGAGAGGCAGAACGAGGCAACTCCCAGGCAGGTTCCTTTCCCCCTGAAATTCACCCCCAGGGTTTTCTTATCTACATTCTCTGTTAAAATGACCCCACTTTGGCAGATCACCTTACTCAAAATATTTGCCCCATTGATTCCTGAAATTTCCCTCACTTCTTTGAACAACCCTCAAATGTTCCCACTCTTCATAATCTTGGAGTCTATCCTAACTCTTCTTCTTCTCCTTTTCTTGGCAGCACAAAATGCCCATAAGAATCTCACCCCTAATATCCATCACCATTTCTGGAAACAATGGTCTTCAAAGTTGTTTGGAAAAGGTGACATCATATATATATGATAAAATATAAATACTAAACTTAATACTAATGCAGATTTTATTCCATGCTAATCTCTAGTGAGTGAACTAGAAGTAAAACAACCAGCAATGTAAGTAAAATGTATGGGGGAAAATCTAACTTAAGAAAATTCTAAAAAAAAAAAAAAAAAGGAAAAGAAAGAAAGAAAATAGCCCTCTTTCTCTAAATAAGAATGGAGGGATGATGACATTTTGGCAGCTGAGTCCTTTGGTATACTGTTTGGAGAAGGCATCATTTTATGGAGGGAATGGAAAGGAGGTGAGAATAACATGTATTGAACACCTACTCTTAGCCAATGCTGGGGCTTTATAGTTAAACGCAGGTGTCATTGCAGGTGGGTTCAGAGGACTGGAGAGAGTTAACCAATGGCAGGGAGTTACTGAAAAGCTCCATTAAAGCATTTTTACCTTGGAAGAGTCTACCACGCGGCCTGCGCAGTGGTTTCATTAATGAGGTTCTAGGCATAAAGTTAGTTAGAAGAGATCGAAATAAAACACACAGACCAGTTACCTTATTTATATTGCTAGGTCCGAGACGGCTCGCCTCCCTGGTTCCCGCCTCCAGCCGCCCAGCAGGGCAGCGAGGATTACTCTGGGCTAGCAGGAGAGAGAGAGAGCGAACACGCCTGGGAGTAGCCTTTTATTTGGGGAACAAGAGATTCAGGGGAGAATTCCATCCAATGAAGGTTGAGGGGGGGCTGCACTCCAAGGTCAGGGCCAGTGATTGGGTCTCCGGGGTCAGTGGTCACGCACACCCCCACACGGATGGGCTCTCTCATCAGGAAAGGGTCGGGAAAGCTCCGACACAGCCAGAGCGCCTCAGGCCCTTAACGGGAGTCACCCAATCACGTGTCAGAATGGCTCCCCACAGAAGAGAGAGATCAAAAGTTGGAAAGGATAACAATAGCTAACATAATAACAATGCTGATGTTATGCCCATCATTGTTATAAGTGCTTCACACATATTAATTTGTAGAAAACTTACAAATTCCTTGAAGGTATATAGGTATATTCATATTGTCTCCATTTTGCAGATGGGAAAACTAAGGCACCCAGAGAGAAGCTAGCTAATAGAGGCAGGATTTGCACAGTCTGTACTTTTAACTGCTGCCTCAGATAATATTGCTAAGAACTTCCCTGCTCCCTATTTGAGTACAGCTTCATTAAGTTGTGTGTGTGTGTGTGTGTGTGTGTGTGTGAGTTTGTGAGCCAAGAGGTCAGCTCTAAGCCCCAGCTGTGCTGCAATATTTTTCTGCTCATTATTTTGTCCTCAGCCCCTAACACATTGCTCAGTAAATGCTTGCTGAATCGATGAAAAAAATTCTCCTAGATTTTTCTTAAGTACAGGGATCACATAGCTTCTTTTGTTAGTAGTTATTTTGTGGCCTTCATTGAGGCCCAATTTTCTTTTTTCACTTGGGTGAGAAATTATTTTGTCATTTAAACAGCAAGACTTCATTATTGATTTTAAAAAATCTGTCCCCACCATCAAATTTCCCTCATGGTATTTTGTTATTCCTGATATTTTTAGAAACATCTTTGTCCTCTTCTTTCTTTGGAAGATAGGATGCATTTTAACAAAGAACATTATATGTATGCAAATAGTTGTATTTTTATTTTAGTTTATCTTCTTCACTCCATAATAGAGGTTAAGAATATGCCCTTTTGATAACAAAGAACTTTCTTACTATCTTGATTGACCGAATAGGCAGAGAAAACACCATAATCGTGTGAAATGGTCTGATTTAGAAACCAATTATAAGGAACATAATTATCTACTAATGAAATATGCAAGTAAGTACTTGGTTTGCTGCTTCTAATGTCACTGTAGACAAATGTGTAGCTAGCAGTAGACTTGCATAAAATAAATTAAAAAATTTTTCTTGATCATGTCTAAAAATCTCATGACATCCAATATCTCAGAATCAAAAATAATATTTATCTTCCTCCTCACCCCTGAAGTCATCTCAAAATCTCATGGAAGTGTGTGTGTGTGTTGTGTGTGTGAGAGAGAAAGAGTTTGCATTTAAGTGGTGGTAGCTCAGAGTAAGGTCCACAGCTCCCTCTTTCTACGAATGATTATTTAAAATCCAGTCCAGAGGAGCTGTGGTGTGGCTCAGTGCTAGAGCGCTTGCCTAGCATGTGTGAGGCACTGGGTTCGATCCTTAGTACCACATATAAATAAATAAAATAAAGGTCCAAATAAAATAACACCAACTTAAAAAAAAATCCAGTTCATTCATTTCTCTGGGCTTCAAAGCCAGAATGCTAAGGTTCTTCTTCTTCTTCTTCTTATGTTAAGGATAAAAATGGAAAAATCCTTTGATTCTCTTAGCAAAGACATCATTAAGACAGCTCATTGTCCACCTCAGTTTTCCTAAACTGTGCACAGTGAAAAGAGGGAGTAAGCAGGCCAGCACTCTTTCCATGTATTGGTGAAGCATGAACTGTCTGCTCTGGAGAAGTCAGCAGATGAGAATTCTGAGCTTCCACCCTCTCCCTCCTCTGCAGAGGCCATTATGACAAGTTTGCTACAGACAGGGCAGGTCAAGCTGCTCAGTGCACGGCAGGGCAGCGGTGCCATTCTGCAGTGGTTTTGAGTGCCTAAGAGCAGGATGCCGGAATGTTAGAGGCACTGAAGGGGCATACTGCCCCCAAATGTTTACCTCATTCATGCCATAATAGCTGAGCCAATTCTATTCCAAGGCCAAGTATGTTTGCTTTATTGCAATTACCTTTATTGACATTATCTCCTGACTGTACTACTTCAATTTCCTTACTTATTTTTTTTAAATTGGCTTCAAGATATTTTATCTTAGTTCATTTTATATTCTATAAGAAAATACCAAAGACTGGGTATCTTATAAAGAGAAGAAATTTATTTCTCACAGTTCTGGAGGCTGAGAATTCCCTGGTCAAAGTGCCAGTACCTGGGGGATGGCCTTTGTGCTGTATCACACATCACATGGTAGCTGAAGAGTGATTGAGCAAGAGGGGGCCAGCCTAGCTGCTATTAGAGCAAATTCACTCTTCAATATCTAGCCCTCGGGGCTGGGGATGTGGCTCAAGCAGTAGCGTGCTCGCCTGGCATGCGTGCGGTCCGGGTTCGAGCCTCAGCACCACGTACAAACAAAGATGTTGTGTCCGCCAATAACTAAAAAATAAATATTAAAAAAATTCTCTGGGCTGGGGATGTGGCTCAAGCGGTAGCGCGCTCGCCTGGCATGCGTGTGGCCCGGGTTCGATCCTCAGCACCACATACCAACAAAGATGTTGTGTCCGCCGAGAACTAAAAAATAAATATTAAAAATTCTCTCTCTCTCTCTCTCTCTCCCCTCTCTCACTCTCTCTTAAAAAAATTCTCTCTCTCTCTCCCTCTATCACTCTCTTAAAAAAAATATCTAGCCCTCTTCTGTGATAATAATATTAATCCATTCATGAGGGCAGAGCCTTCATAACCTAGTCATCATCTCGAATTAGGCTCCACCTCCCAAATGATTGCATTGGGATTAGGTTTCCAACATAATCCATATGTATTCAAACCATAGCCACATTTTTGGGTGCATTTAAACGTCTTTGAAATTGGAAGCATCTTAAGTAAATGCCTCATTATAGTTTAATTAGCACCATTGAGTCCTAAAATGATGGTGTGCTTTATAATTTTAGGTGTCTTAGGTTTGAAGAAGTAGCAACATTCCCAGTGAGTCTCTCGGGTTTGCAAAGTCCTCTTGCTTTTCAGCCTGTCGTCTGCTATTGCACCACACAAACCCTGTCCTGAAGGCCATCTTGTAAATGACTTGTGTCCCCAGAACACATGCCAAACTTTCTTGCCCGATATTTGCTTCTGGTTTTCCTTTTTGCTTTGGTGTTTTCTTGCTCCATCTCTTCCCATGGAAATCTGTCTTGTTCTTCTGTGTCCAGGTCCAAGTCTCATGCCCATCTGGAATCTTCCTTTATTATTCCACACCATCATTCCTCTCTTCCCTAAGGGACTTGTTTGTGCTTCCTCATGGCATTTAGAGACCTTTAAAAACTAATGATCAAACTATTTTTCTTCCTTAATAAATTCTTATTATGAATTTTCTTGCTATTTATAAGCAAATATACATTTCTCAAATAGTAGTTCTTTCATGACCAATTTAGTAAGGGTTGTTGGACAAAACTCAACTTTCTAATTCTGGTGCAATATTTGCTCTCAATTTTATATGAAGTCTTTCTTTTTCTTTTTTAACCCACTTTTTTGGAGACATAATCCACATCCAGGAAGCTGTTCATATTTTATGTATAAAACTCGATAAGTTTGGAGATGAATGTACACCCCCCAAACCATCACCAAAATCATTGCCATAAAACTGTCATCTCCGAAGTTCCTCCCACCCTCTCTATATATTGCCATTATTTTTATGTAAAATCTGTCTATGTAAACCTCAATTGGGTGGTATGAAAATGTAATTTATAAAACTTTACCTAAAACTTTTATTAATTTTTCTAAAAATTAGACACACACACACACACACACACACACACACACACATTTCCAGATAAAAAAATCTTAGGGAAAATACAGAACCTGAAATGTTGTAATGTGTCTTTTTTTCTTTTGCATTTTTTTTGGGGGAGGGTTCTCCTTTCTTCAACTCTAAACCTTTCATTTTTAGGATTGGTGGAGAGAGAAGGATAAGTAACTAGCACATATTTGCAGGGAATTTGTCTTAAAAGAAGGGCAAAAATAGGAAGTTAGCTCCAGTTAGCTATGAGGATCCATGGGAAGTTTTGAAGAGAGAGAAGTGATCATCAATGATACCAGCTGGGTGAGGGCTGCATTTTCCTCTCATGGCTGTAGATGGTCGGAGGGATGGATATGGCCCAAGGGCCTTCCATACTTAATAAGCCACAGAGCTTCAACTGTGTGTCAGGAAAGAGGAAAACATGAGTGTCTGTGGAAAATGCATGCTCGGCACGGGGTTTTCTATAATGTATACAAAAACGGATAAGGCATTGACCATGTTCTTGTAAAGTGTGAGAGTATCTAAGGTTTGAGTCTGAATGAGCAGAGGGATAAGACCGCAACAGAAGGAGATAAATAAGATAGATGACTCCAAGAGACTAACTGTACTCCCAGTGGCTCGGGGCTGAGGCAGGAGGATCTCAAGTTCAAAGCCAGCTCAGCAAAAGTGAGGCACTAAGCAACTCAGTGAGACCCTGTCTCTAAATAAATACAAAATAGGGTTGGGGATGTGACTCAGTGGTTGAGTGTCCCTGAGTTCAATACCTGGTACAAGAAAAAAAAAAAGAAATTAATTTTTTTTTAAAAGAGAGACCAAATGATGAGTTCAATTAAACCCCTCTCCCTAAATCTGTACTGTTTTAACCTTAGTTGAAAAAAACTCCTTAAGTTATAGTAAGTCTACCTCAGTGTGTCTACCTGTAATTTCCATAGAGCAGGTTTTAGAAGGGTGCGGTTGGGGAGTATTGGGCACCCCTGTGGTAGGAAGAGGGTGGCAGGAAACGGGGCTCCTCCCCAGGTTCCTGAGGCTGCCCTTGAGTACCGGCTTGCTCTGACTTTCCTGTGGGCAAAGGCTGTGCCTGTTGCGTGACTTGGACCATGAGCAGCTGGGCTCCATCTGCAGCATCCATTCTCAGGAGGGCCCAGGTGAGTCTGCCATTGCCAACCTAAGCTGAAGAGTTTGAATGCTCGGTTAATATGTGGCCTTTGCTGCCATGCAACTTGTGAGTGCCAGGTTTGGCCTCATTGCTGCTATTGCCATCTTTCAACAAGCCCAGAAAGCTGGGTGAGTTACCAAGTGGTGTGGGGGGAAACTGGCTTCCTTCATTTCTCCTGAAAACCTGTGGGTTAACATTTGCATTGAAGGTGAAGAAGGAGCCTTTGTCATCGGCAAATAAGTATTCCAGTGTGTTCTTGCTCCCTGTCACTCAAGATTCATCTCTGCAGGGAACTTTAAACCAAACAAAAGGATTGTTTTCTTACTCTTTTAGGTGATAGCAATATTGAGTCCTTGCATTGATCTGACTTCTGTTTTTTTGTCTTTGAAGTGAGAATGGGATAAAAGGCTGAAACTGTAAGTCTTAGGATCCTTGCCTCGCTTTAGGAGCACAGAATAGCAATGCTAGCACACATAGATTGTTCACAAATGCCTTGTGGTCTTCCCACAGAAAGATTTATTGGCAATGTAACTTTTAAAGTTCAACTCTAAAGCACTCACTGAACATTTATTGAGCATCTGTTATGTACCAAGCTCTTTGCAAGGCACAGGGGGTGCAAAGCCTGTAAACTTCATTCATTCATTCATTTATTCAACAAATCCCTATTGTAGGCACTGGTAATACCACAATGGATAAAACAGAGACAGTTTCCACCCTCATGGTGTTGTTACAGTAGGGGCAGGAAACAATAAAATACCAGGTAATGATACTTCTTAGAAAGTGGTGTGATCAGAATGACCTCTCTGAAGAGATGGCACTCGGGTGGAAGTTTGAAGAAATCTGACAGAGGGTGTATGGTTACCTGGGGGAAGAACACACCTGAGCAATTGCAAAGGTCCTTAGGTACAAGTTTGCCTATTGTGTCTGAACCACAATAAAGAGGTAGTGTGGCCAAGGGTGGTGTTCAAGGGAATTGCACAAGATAAAGGGAAAGAGCCAGGCCAGTTGTTCAAGGCTTGTTGTTCTTGGATTTTATGTTGTTTTATTTCAAGTTTTGCATTTGGATTTTTTACCATATGGGATTTTAAAAGTAATACTTTTTCCTGTTATGTCATAAACACACAGACACATGAAAATTCTGAACATGCAGTCTGAACACATGGGTGAGACCAGGACTCAAATTGAAAAACAGAATTTTACCTGAACCCCACCCTAGTGTCCCCTTAGAGCCATTCTCCCTTCCCCACAGAGAACCCCTATCTGACTTCTAGAATCAGAAATTTATTTAAATGAAATTATAAAATATGTACTCTTTTGTGTTTGGTTTCATTCATGGGGCTTTATGTTTGTGAAAATCTTCCATGTTGTTCTGTGTCATGGCCTTTTATTCATTCTTGTTGCTATAAATACTCCATTATATGAACATTTCACAGTTTACCGATTTGAGTGGTTTCCAGTTTGGGGGTTATCACAAACACATCTGCCTGGAGCATTCATGTATGTATGATTCGGTGTGTATGTATGTGTTCCTGTTGGGTATAAACCTAGGAATGGAATTCCCGGTTCATGGACTACACTATAAAGATTAAACTTTGGTAAATGTTGCCAGTTTTCCAAAGTGCTTGTATCCTTTCACTTTCATCCACACTTTATGAGGATTCCAAAGGATCCGTATTCTTGCCAACTCTGGGAAGAAATTGGTCAATTTTTTTAATAGCCATTTTGGTGTATATATAGTGGTGTGATGTAATTTTAATTTGCATTTGCCTGCTAACTCGTGAATTCAAGCACTTTTTCATTTGTTTGTGGAACGTAGAAAATCTACTTTTGTAAGGTACCTGTTCAAATCTTTTCTTCATATTTTCTGTTAATTGACTATCCTTTTAAGAAAAGTCTGTAAGGGTTCTTTATTTGTTCTGGACATAAGTCCTTGATTGAATATTTACATTGCAAGTATCTTCTCCAATCTCATGGTTTGTCTTTTCATTTCTTAAGTTTCTTTTGGTGGGAAATTTCTTAGTTTTAATATAGCTCTTTTATTACCAATGCTTTTTGTGTTCTGTTTTACCAGTATTTTTCTGTTTAAAATCCAATGAAGATCTTTCATTTAACAACATTATTATTTTACATTTCATATTTAGATCCATAATCTGTCTGGATTTCATTTTCTTATATGGTGTGAGGTAGGGATCAAACTCCAATTTTGTACATATGTACATTTTGCCCAGCATTGTTTATTGGAAAGATGTATTTTTTTCTTCACTAGATTTAAAGCTAAGTATGATTAAGAAGCTGAGCATTTCCAACAACGGAATTGTATTTTGAAAATATTATGCTCTGAAGACTAGACAGTAGAGGCAGGAATAGGCCAGATAAGGGATAATGATGCGTAGACTAGCGTAGAAGCTGTGATGAAGACATATATGAATATTCATATAGCTCATGAATTAGATACAAGGCATAACTGAAAGAAAAAAGTCAAGAGTGACTCCAAAGGATTGGACACGAGCATTTGAGCAAATGGTGTAGAATGAGTGGAGAGTAGCCGAGCTCTCCAAAAGACATGCAAACAATTTTTGCTATCAGAGTTGTATTTGAATTTCATTCAAATTTTTATTTGTAAATGTATGGAAAACAATACAAGTTGGTTCACTCAACACTAATTTGAGATTTTTTTCTCCTTTGACCTTCTTCTGCTGTTGAAGCTGGGAAATGAAAATATTTGACTTGTCATCTTTCTTTGCAGTTGACAGTGGCCATATGATATAATTCTTGTCAAGATAACAGTCAAAAATCCATTGGTACTCAGAGTGTTGAGCACATAGTAGATGTTTGATAGACAATTTTTAGTGAAAGGGTGAAAATAATGAAGGATGTGATTGAAGACATAAAAAGTAGAGGAGATATTTATGGAATAAGACCAAGGAAAAAGAAAAAGGAAAGGGATTGGGTAAAACTTGGTTTTGGTAAAATAGAAGTGTAACTTTTCTCTAAGACTAGACAATTAATTTTCTGATAATCTCTAAGTCCAATGAACTTTTTCTTCTTGACCTTAACTCTGTTGACTTAATATTATTGATTACCTTACTTTGAATTTTTCATTTTACCCTCTCTTCCAGTTTGCCAATTTTTCTAAACACTTTTAAAAATGATTTAAGAAATAATCCATATACCATACAGTTCACCCATTTAAAGTACACAGTGGGTTTCTGTGTATTCATGGACATGTGCCTCCTTAACCTCAAAAAGAAACTCTGTGCCCTTTAGTTATTATATTCTTAAGTCCATCCCCTCAGCCCTAAGCTACCACTAATGGACTTTCTTTCTCTATAGCTTATCCTATTTTGTACAGTTCATCTGATGTGACTAGCTGCTTTCACTTAGCATCATATTCTTCAAGGCTCCTCTATGTTGTAGCACATATTAGTACTTCATTCATTTTTATGATGGGATATATGCTGCATTTTGTTTATTCATCAGAGCATGGCTATTAGGAATATGTTTTTATTTCTCTTGGGTATATAGCTAGGTATAGAATTGCTGGGTCATTTGAGGAACAACTACTAAACTGTTTTCCAAAGTGACTGAATCATTTTATGCTGAGGGCCATTGCCAAGTAGGAATGACGCATTGAAATTTCCTTGTTCTTCTATTTTATCCAATATTTGACTTTAAAATTCTCTCTTCTACCTTTTTCTATCTTGAATGTCTGTATCTAATAGTCATCTTAGCCTTTTGCATTTTCTATCTGAAATACCTTTATTTGACATTTTTAACCATTTTCTATCTTATTTCTATCTTCTAGTTTTCTTCTAAGGTTTTTATATTTACCCTTAGTTGCTTTTTTCTCTCCTAGTTTTCTTTTGTTTCCTATTTTGTGGGTTTAAAATTCTTGTCTTTCTACATCTTTTTTATCTTCCTATATCTTTTTTATCTTTCTACATCTTCTCTCTTTTTTTTTTACCTTTCTGTACTTCTGCTTTTAAAGTTTTCCACTTCAAATTTTTAATCTTCTTTATCTAAATATCTTTTATCTTATTATCTTCCCATTTTCATGTTTTTTTCCCCTCCATCATGAAGGCATCTTAAGCACCTTCAATTTAACCTTTTAAAGCCTTTTGCAACTTATTTAGACATTTTACAACTTTTTACTTTACCACACAAAGATTATCTCATCTCCCTCTTTTTGGTTTAATAAGTACATTTTAATAGTTTGATGAGTGAAGCAATCTTTTTTCCGCCATGAAGGTATCTCGACCACCTTCAATTTAACCTTTTAAAGCCTTCCAATTATCATTTATACTGTACTTTTAAATGTACCTTTTCACCACCTACAGCTTCACTCTTTTAAACGAGGCTTAGATTCTGTTTAAATTGCTTTAATGTTAGTTTACATGGCTGCCCTTCAACTAAAGGCTTTTTTTTTTTTACTCCATTAAGAAGCTTTGTCTCAATCTGCCATGTACAAATATCTTTTTCTTCTTTCTTCCTTTCTCAAGCCTTTAAAGTAAGTCTAGTTTCCTCAAAATCTTTTTAAATGGCATTTTACAACTTTTTACTTTACCACACAGAGATTATCTCATCTAGAAACATTTCTTTTTCCTTTAACCTTTTATATTAAAATATATTTCCACATCTTGAATCTTTTTATATCTCTTTTTTAACCATTAACCCTTTTTATAAATTCACATTCTGAAACAACTCTTATAAAATTTCTGATTTAGACAAATTACTCCACTTTAATAAGATGAAATACTTTCATGTTTTTTATGGTACTATAATATTGTAATTGAAACCCAACTGAAACTTCTTATACTCTTTGTATATAAATTACACCTGATAGAATCTTAACACTTAGTAACCTTGTTTCAGCAAAGACACAGACCAAAGCAATATTAAACTTTTTTCTATTTACCAATTTATGAAAACACACATAATGTTTAAATATATTACCTTATGGAACTTAATAAGTAAAGAGTACTTGATTTTATATTTAGTGGTTGATAATTTAACACTTTAGCTTTGTAAATTAATCAGATATCTGTAAAAACCAAGATCTTAGACAAATGTAGTAAACAGAACTAGCCATTTCTTTCTTGTTGAAGAAAAATCCTTCTACAGGATCGAATGATGGTCCCATTGATATACTTAATAACTCGTCTCTAAAAAGCCATGGGCTACATTTTTGTATTGTATCAACATATGCCCTAGCTGTTCTTGGTCTTACTGGGGTGCCTCCTTCCTCTAACAATTTCTCTTCCTCGGAGGCGAACAACTTCAAGCCTTGAGTCAACCATTTTCCCCAGTTTGCCTGAGAAAGTTCTAAGAACAGGCAACTTGAAATAAAAACAAAATAAATCAAAACAAGAATATATTGTTTTTTGAAATGGTCACCCATTCTTTTTGCTCTCCTTCAGGAGCGAGCAAATTCACTTACCCCCAAGCTTCAGACGTTCCCCGTACGGACCACCAAATGCCAATGTCTTGGCTGGGCACAGAATCACGAGCCACTCACACCTTGTAGATTCAAACAGCAATTCTTTATTCCCGAACTCACACCGGCCTCTACACACACGTTCTGGGGAAATCCCAGTTCTGCCGCCGCCCAATTCACCTACTCCACGAGGCTTTTTTCCCAAAAATACTTTCTGAATCTCCCGAGAACTCAACGGGAGCTCAGGCAGCAGGAACGCCCTATTTCCAGCAGCAATAATCTTCAACCTCCAACTTCCCTAAAACCCATATTGTCTTAAACCGGGAACGCCTTAAACTTGTCTTAAACCGGAACGCCCTAAACCCAAGGACTGGGATACTTCCTCAAACCTGATCAGCTCTAAACCCGGATCCGCCCTGATCCTTGAGCAAGGTCACCTTACATGCAATGTCAACAGCGAAATTCCAAGGCAAGTCCATTTAACATGGGGTGCGCTGGCAAGGAAATTTCGATGTGTCATTCCTACTTGGCAATGGCCCTCAGCAATTTTACAATTCTTAAGACAGTATAGGAGTGTTCTAATTTCTCCACATCCTTACTAATACTTTCCCCTCCTCTTTATTTCCGTCCTTCCTTCTTTCAATATGGGGATCGAATTCAGGGCTTTGCAAATGGTAAGCAAGCACTCTAGCACAATAGCACTCTAGCCCTATCTGACTTTTTGATTCTAGTCATTCTACTGGGTGTGAACTGGTATCTTACCCTGCTTTTGATTTGCATTTTTCCGATGACTAATGACATACAACATTTTCTCAGACATGTATTGTTCCTTTGAATATCTTCCTTAGAGAAATATCTATTTGGATTCTTTGACCATATTTTAAATTGGGTTGCCTTTTATATTGAACTGTGAAGTGTTCTTCGTAATGTTCTGCATACAATTCTCTTATCAGATGAAGGACATTTGCAAATATGTTCTTCCATTCTTTGGGTTGTCATTTCATTTTGTTGGTGATGCCCCTTGAAGCACAAAGTTCTTCAATTTTGAAGAAGGAAATTCACATAAATGTGAAAATACATAACATACTCCTAAATACTCAATGAGTCCAATAAGAAATAAATAGGGAAATCAGAAAATACTTTGAGATGAATTAAATGAAGACAGTATACTCAAAGTAAGCACAGCTCTCACTGTATCTCACAAGTTTTGGTGTGATGTGTCTTTGTTTAGAAGTATGTTGTATTATTTCTATGTATTTATGAATTTCCTAAATTTCTTTTACTGATTTCTACTTTCATTTGTTTATGACCAGAGAACCTACTTTGTATTATTTCTATTCATTTACATTTATTGAGATTTTTTTTTAATGGTCTAGTATGTGGTCTATATTGGGTGATGTTCCATGTACACTTGACAATAATAGATACAGAGTCAGTAGTTGTTGGGTGGAGTGTTCTCCAGATGTCTGTTAGATTTAGTTGGTTTAATGTGCTGTTCAAATTTTTATCTCTTTATTGATTTTCTACCTATTATTGAAAGTGGGTATTATGTCTCTATTAATATTGTTGAATTGTCTATTGTCCCCTCATTTCTGTCAGTTTTTCCTTTGTGTATTTTAGTACTCTGGTATTAAGTACATATAACTTTATAATTATTACATCCACCTGATGGACTAATCCTTTATCATTATAAAAGATTTCATCTTTATCTCCAGCGATAACCTAATATCAGACCAAAAAAGTCTTATTTTGTCCGATATGGGAGAGTGACTCTGACTTTATTGTGGTTTCTGTTTGCATGATATATCTTTTTTCTTCAATGATATATATTTTTGCATGATATATCTGTTTGCATGATATATCCTTTTTACTTTCAATGTATTTGTATCTCTTTAATATAAAAATTTAGCTTCAAGATACAATATATAGTTGGATATTTTTCAATCCAATCTAGCAATCTCTGCCTTTTGGTTATATTGTTCAATCCATTCACATTTAATGTTACTATTGACATAGTTGGATTTATACCTGACATTGTAATTTTTGTGGGTTTTTTGGTGTGTTTTATGTCTATTTTGTTCTTCTATTCCACTTTCACTGTTTTCTTTTGCATACCATGAATATTTTCTACTAAAGTATTTAAGCTCTTTTAATGATGTTTTTCTCCATGTACTTTTGATTTTTTTTTAGTGGCTGCTCTAAGGCTTAGCTACACACATCTGAAATGACTAGAATCAGTTTCAGATTTATACTAATTTAATTCCAGAGAAATGCAGCAACACTACTCCTGAATATGTCTATTCTCTTTCCCCTTTTTGTAGTATTATTGTTATCCATACTGCTATTACGTCTATTGCTGTTACGAACCCAACAATACATTGCTGTAATTATCACTTTACCGTTTGCTGTCATTCCATAGCCCAGTACGGCTTTGTTCCCACCCCCTTCCTTTGTGCTATTATTGGCAAAGGTATTACACAGATTCTCTTTGTCCAAGTGTGCTGCTGTAACAAAATACTTAGACACTGAAATTTATAAACAATAGGAATTTATTGGTCACAATTCTAGAGGCTAGGAAATCAAAGATCAAGGTGTTAGCAGGTTCAGTGTCTGCAGGGAAGCTTTTCCTCATAGAAAGCATCTTCTAGATGCATCCTTACATGATGGAAGGGTCAGTCTTCCTCCAGCCTTTTTCTTTTTTTCATTTAAAAAATTTATTCTAATTAGTTATACATGACAGTAGATTGCATTTTTGACACATCTATACAAATGGAGCCTAACTTCTCATTCTTCTGGCTGTATATGGTGCTGAGTCACATCAGTAGTGTGATCACACATGTATATGGGATAGTAATGTCTGTATCCTTCTACTGTCCTTCCCATCCCCACAGCCCCACCACTCCCCTTATTCCCCTTCACACAAACCAAAGTTCCTTCATTCTCCTCCCTTCCCCCCCCCACACTATGGATCAGCATCTGCTTATCAGAGAAAACATTCGATTCAGCCTTTGTGTTTTGGGGATTGACTTATTTCTCTTAGCATGAAATTCTCTAGTTTCATCCATTTACTTGCAAATGCCATAATTTCATTCTTCTTTAAGCCTCCAGCCTCTTTTGTGAGGGCACTACTGTTGATCATAAGGGCTCCACTTCATGATTTAATCACCCCCTAAGGGCTCCTCCACCTGCTAATACTGTCACATTGGTGAGTAAGTAAGTTCCAACATAAATTTTGGAGGAATGCCAACATCAGAACATAATATAGGTAATATATTTATATGTCATGAGCCCAAGAATACATTTCATACATTATTTTATACAATTGCTTAAAATTATTTTAGAGAAGAAAAGGGAGAACATGCATGTGTATTGTCTTTTATAATTACATAATTACTTCTCTTTACATTTTCTTGGAAATTTGAAATACCATCTGGGGTCACTTGCTTTAGCCTGAAACCATCCATTCTTTTTCAGTATCTTTTGCTGATTTATGCCACCTGTGGTTCATGTTTCTCAGGATTTAGTTTGGCTTTCTTAGGATTCTTGAGCAAAGTCTTGCTTCCTAATGGTTTCAGTTTCCACTTAGTTGATAAGGATCAAATTTGTATGTTTATCTGTAGCCTTATTTCTGTTGACTTCCCATATAAGGACACAAGATACTCAACATGGCAAACCAAATTCACTACTTTTCCTAGTTATTTTTATTTTTTAATTTTTAATTTTTTTTTTTTTTTTTTTTTTTTTTTTTTGCTAAGGCTACCCTCTACCTCCCTTTTGCCTAGACTAGTTATCTGTACCCATTCACTTACTACTTCTCTTCCTTGTCCTCCCCAATACTCGGGGTCACTATGTCATCTACAACATGGCTTCTGTTTATCCTTTAATACCCACATTTCTTTCCTCAATCTTCTACCTGAATTTTAAGGCCATTTGTGTAAACTTTAATGCAATGGCTCTCAACTGAGAATGTTTTGCAATGTTTGGAGATTTTGTCACAACTGAGGGGGAAGGGGAAGTGCTAGTGACATCTAGTGGGTAGACACGAAGGTTGCTGCTAAACGTCTTACAGGGCAGGGACAGCCCCCTCACAACAACAACAACAAAAGTATCCAGCCCAATGTCAAACATGCCAAGATCCACAAGGAAAATTCCAAGTTTTGTAGCATCTGAAGCTAATGGAATTTTAGGGACCTTCTTTATTTTTTGTTTACATTGCTGGGGATCAAACTCAGAGTCTTGTGCATAGTGTGTAAGTACTTTATCATTGAATCATGTTCCCAAATCCCTAGGGGCTCTCTTTAATAAAATAAGATAAAATAAAATAAGCAAGCTAGGGTCTTAGTCCACTTGAACTGCTATAACAAACTATTACAGACTGGATGATTATTAAATAACAAATTTATTTCTCACAGTTCTGGGGGCTGGGAAATCTAAGATCAAGGTGTTGGAGATTTGGTGTCTAGTGAGGGCTCACTTTCTGATGCAGAGAGGACTGTGTTTTGGCTGTGTCCTGGAATGTGGAAGGGAGGAGGGAACACTCTGAGACCTGTTCTGTAAGGGCACTAATCCCATGTACGAGGGCTCAGCCCTTGTGATTTAATCATCTTTCAAAGGCACTTTCAAGTGCCATCACACTCGGGGGTTAAGATTCAATGTATGAATTTGGGGGATACAAACATTCAGACATAGCAGCTGGGAGTGCAAACATTTGTTAGTATGAGAAAAGAAATCACGACAAATTTTGAGATTCAGTTCTCATTCTTCAGAGATAGTTTCAGGTACATTTCTAGAAATACTTCCTGTTTGTAACTTGATTTCTCCCCACCCAGACCATCCCAGGAACTCTGAAGCTTGTGTCAGTAAGAAGCCCAGATACTTAAACTTCATTAGCTTCTTGAAAAATTGAATTCTGACTATATCACTAATATTTGCATTAATTTTTTTTGTAGTTGTAGATGGACACAATACCTTTATTTTATTTATTTATCTTTATGTGATGCTGAGGATCAAGCCCAGGGCCTCCCACGTGCTAGGCAAGCACTCTACCACTGAGGCACAACCTCAGCCCCTATATTTGTATTTTAATTGCAGCAAGAAGGGAAAAATTAAGAGCCTAATTCAATTTGATTCCTCCTTGTAGAGGTAATATATGTGCATATGTGTATGGGCTTGAGTATGTGGGAGTTTGTGTGAGTGTATGTGTGTGTGTGACAGTATATCTGAGTGTGTACATGCATATGTGTCCTGATTAGCTTAGATAAACTATTGAGGGAACTGCCTGAGAAGTGATCCTGTTAAAGACTGTAATTTGCAGGCCAAACCTGGCCTCCTCTACTGGATGGCTCTTGGTTAGCAGTCAACCAAATGAAACTTCAGACTTATTCAGGAAGATCTGGAGAGAGAGAGAGAGAGAGAGAGAGAGAGAGAGAGAGAGAGAGAGAGAGAGGAGAAAAGGACTCTACGTGACCAAGTGGGAGAGAATCACTGCCAAAGATAGAGGAGCAGAGCCAGGAATAGTACCTTGAGGGTTGACACAGGCTGGTGGCATCCATGGTGGGGCCCATAGTGCAGACAGAGGAAGGCTCATGAAGGACACAAGGCCAGGTTTGGGACGTCACCTGGAGAAGCTACTTGAGTGGTCTTTTACTCGGCACTGAGCCATGGGGGACTTAGGTCTCCCCTTGGGAATGATCCGACATCCTGTATGTAGACCGCCCAAGGTGTGAGATCTCTGCCCCTGCTCTACGAGTGGGACAGCTCTTGTAGCTCTGGAGTTAAGTGTAACCCATTGGGAACTAGACAGCCCACCCCCTACCTTATTTGGCAAAGAACATTCCATGGAAAACCTTTGATGTTTCCCCATATACATAAAGCAAGCGCGGGCTCTCGCTCTCTTTCCAGTGTGGAAGTTTGATCCCTAAGATCGGAGAGCTGTCCTACCCCCGCTTTCTAAGACTACTTCCTGTGTCCTGTGGTTTCTTCTCTGTCTTCTCTTTCTTAGCTTTTATTCCGTAGCCAGCCAGCTTCACACAGAGGAAACCCAAATTCCACCCCCTGCGCAGGACATGGGCAAGAGCCAGGTGGAGAGAAGAAGGGGAGAATTCAGCAGGTGTATCATCTTGGAGTAGGCAAAAAAGGAATTTTGAGGGAGGGAGGGAGGGGACCAACCTGGGAAAATTGAGTTTATGGAAATGCTACATAGTAAATGTAACCTCTTAATAGTGGGGACACAGGGACATCTAGGTGGCCTGATTTGTCCGTGTTACTTTCTCCACAGGTGGGAAGTGAGCGCCTCAGAAAAGAGCCTTCATTTTGAGAACATCCGATACTCAACGCAGTGTAGAGGTTGGTTGTTGAGTTAATCCATGAGTAAGAGATGGATTGGATGGGAGAGAATGAAGAGATGGCAAAATGGCGGGTGCACTGGTGCAGGCCCCACAGGTTGAGTGGTCAAGGGAGGGAATGAGGTAAGACATCAACACGTTCGCGTGCAGCTGGACCAATATTTCCAGCAGCCACTGGTTCCCAGAGCAGAGCGGTGGGCCTCAGTGTGCTAGTGGGGTCCCCTCCAGGAGAGAACATGGTGGGACCTGAATGGGCTGGGTTATGACCACGAGGCAGAGCAAGGCCATTCCTCTGGCTGGGGACTGTATTTTCAGGTGTCACCATCTTCTTCTTGGTCTTTTTCCTCTTCCTCCTTTTTCTTCTCATTAAAGGCAGGCACTAACTACTTGCCTCGGTTATAAGAAGGCAAGTTGCCCAAATGACATTGCTTTGCTTGGATAATACAGAGCAGAGGGATGATTTATGGACACCCAGTGAGAGCAGCTGTGAACTTCAGACCTGGTCTTGAAAGATAATATTGCTATAGTCTCTAGCAGGTCCCTCTCCAGAGTTCATCACCCTTCTTGAGGCTGCAGTTGAATAAACTTACATTGGATTTAAACGGAAGGTGCTTATCTGAGCTGTCTTCCTTTTAGGGAAAAAAATGGATACGGTGACATAAATCCAATGAGCCCAGCGGAGATAAGAACAAGGGGTCCTGTGCAGCTGAGATGAAGTGGATATGCCTTGGGGGAAGGAAAGTTGGGAGGAAAAGTGAAAGCCAACAGTCACAGTCAGACAGCTTGAGCCCTAGAAGTGGATTTTGATTCATTTCACACACAACTCCAACGGTGCCCAGGAGTGAGACTCGTCTGTGCTTGCTTGTCTGTGCCAAGGGAAATGTCCCGAGCCTCGAAGCCTGCATGGACTGTTTGCCTGGAAAGAATTGCAATAATTGAGCCACCTGGAAGGCAGGAATTAAGGCTGGGAGAGTAGGCTGTTTTGAAAAAGAACTATTGAAAAACTGACTAGGTAACATTCCATCTCCTTAAAAATGAACCATACGTTTTAGGATATTATTTGTTTTCTCATTCTACTTTACCAGAATCATGTAGTAGTCACTCAGAAAACATTGTTTTGATGTGTTAATTTGTTTCCAGTTTCAAGAAACAGAGGTACCTGATAGTTATACCTTTATCTATATCTGATAATTATACCTTTATCTATTTCCTCTTATGAACAAATTCGAGCAATGCTTCTGATGGTGCCCATGAATTATCTGGAGGGTTTTATTACAATGCAAGATCTGATTCTATGGGTCTGGGGCAGGGCTCAAGAGAGCATTTTTAATACGCTTCAGATCATTTAAAATAAGTTTTCGAGTCATGTTGATACTGCCGACTGTGGACCACACTCTGAAGAGCGAGGCCCAGGTACACCACAAGCAAGTGGGACAGAGCCCAGCTAGGACAGAAGCTCCCCTCTTGGAGGCAGGTGAAGTGGACCAGGCTGCTATGTATTAGGAAAAAGGAGAAATTCAACCACCAGCCTCCAGGGACATCCCCCAGACTCTTCAGTATCAATTTCTGCCTTTACTCCCATGAACGTCAGAAAGGGTAAAGAAATCTCAGTGGTGATCTTTTTTGTAATCTACTTGGAGTCAAATAATTGCCCTGGGAGTCCAGAAGAATTATTAATGAGCTGAAAAACGGGAAGCTGGCAACTTGCCACTTCTTATTGGCTGCCCTCCAGGCTGCACCCAGGGAGCAGGGCAGTAGAGTAGTTAGCTCAGAGGCTGCTGTGCAGGGGAAAGCCACACTGCCATCCGCCCAGACTTGTCCCGGGGTTGGAACAAACTGCTCTTCCCTCCTTCCGCTTTGTGGCATCTGGAGGGGTGCTGGCCTCAACCCTGCCCTTGGTCAGCAGGAAACCCTTTTCTCAGAAGAAATTTGATCTTTGGTGGCTATTGTCCTCTTGTCCTGTTTTACCTCTTCTATTTATTTCCAGGAACTGTTTTCTTCAAAGCCGTATGCAAGGGGCCGGTCAGAGAAAGGAGGGAAAAACAGGTGGGTATTTTGTGCTCCCAGAAACTTCTCTTCCAGGGACCTTGACAAATGGAGCCTGATGTGTCACATTGTCAGATGTGGTTGACCTCCCCGGAGAGCTTTAGAAGCTGCTGTGGTTTTGCTTGGTCTTATCTGGTTTCATTTAGAAAGATTCACTCCTGAGGTGATTTCGTGAGTGCAATCTAAAAACCAAATAAAGGCATGATTCACCCAAATAAATGAATCACTTGGCTGGCGAGGAGAAAGAAACCCTACGCAGTGCTGGCAGATACTTTCCTTCTAGCAAAATCTTCTTCTGCTATGAACTGATGACTGGTGAATACGGAAAGCATATTTCAAATGCTGGAGTTATTCTCAGCATTCTGCCATGTCCTGTTTCTGCAAGTTCCATCACCTGAGAGAGAATTCTTCCTTTAGCATGCAGTTCCACAGGACTGACCCTGCAGGACACCATCGGAGTGCAGGAGAGATCTAAAACATGTGGCTTCTGCTTCCACTCAGCTACATGATGCAGCTGGGGAGACAGACCAGAGCCACATTAGCTGTCCTGGGACCCAAGCCCAAAGCTGCATATTGACAAGAGTAAACAGAGACCAGGCTCACACCTACACTGAAATTCTGTCACTCCCACTCTTCTGAGTATCCTTCTCATGCTGTTATTGCTATTCATCTTTTAAGCTGTTCATCTTTTAAAAAGTCACTTATGTTTTTTTCCCCCCAAGTCGTTAAGTTTCTTGGAGACTCTGTTCCTGCACAACTTGGAAGCCCTTTGCACAGAATAGACTTTTGGTCTCTTATTAGTGGAGGATGGGCGGGGGGCAACTTAATCTAAGAGCACTCCCTGGAAAAGATGATTTTCCTCTTAGATTTGGAAGAAAGTGATGGTCTTGGATTTGAGAATCATCCTCTAGATTTACCTTTCCTCCATTTTGTAGATTTCTTGAGCTCCCTATTGTTAGTCAGCACCTAATGTGTTAATTAACTTCCTATCACAAAATACCTGAGATGATCAACTTAAAAGGAAGAAAGTTTATTTTGGCTTAGTGTTTCAGAGGTTTCAGTCCGTAGTCAGTTGGCTCTGTTGCTTCTGGGCCTGTGGTGAGACAATGCATCACGGTGAGGAACATATGTTGGATCAAAACTGTCACCTGATGGTGGCCCTGGAAGAAAAGAGAGAGGGAGAGGTCAGGTCCCAATACCCTTCAGGAGCACATCCCCAACGGTCTAACTTCTATTAGGCCCAAACTCCTAAAGGCTTCAGTACGTCTCAAGAGGGCTGTAGGCTGGTGACCAAGTCTTTAGCAGACAGGCTTTGGGGAACATGTAAGATCCAAACCATAGCGTGTTGCATGATTGTATCCCCCTTGAGAAACTTCTTTTCAACAAATTTCATACAGCGACACTGAGGGATATTACTTCCATGACTAGGTTACAAAGCACTGTGACTTCCACCTTGCTAACAGACCCTGTTGCCTTCTTGGCCTGCATTCTCTGATGAAGAAAGATGCTATGTTGGAGAGACCTACAGGAGCAAGGGACCGAGAGTGGCTAATAGCCAGTGAGGAAGTGGGGCCCTTAGCCCAACAGCCCGTGTGGCTACTGACAAGCCCAGACTGATCTGGGAAGCATACTCGCCCCTAGTTTAGCCTTTAGGTGGACACACAGCACCTGCAGATACCTTGACCACAGCTTGGTGCTAGATTCTGAAGCAAAGGACACAGCTGTGCCCAATTCCCCACTCACAGAAATTGCAAGATAATAAATGGGTGTTGTTTTAAGCCATTGGATTTAGGATAATTTGTTATACAGTAGCAGAAGCTAAAACACACCCAGTGGATTTTGTGGATAGAATATCAAGACTGATGGGCTGGGGTTGTGGCTCAGTGGAAGAACACAGGCTTAGCATGTGTGAGGCACTGGGTTTGATCCTCAGCACCACAGAAGAAGATAAATAAATAAATAAAGGTGTTGTGTCCTTTAAAAAAAAAAAGAAAAAAAAAGAATATCAAGACTGAACTTATATTCTTGTCTCTATTCCCCCAGTCCAGCTCCCTCTGCTGAATCCTGTGAACTAACTTCCGGTCCCCCCAGTCCCTATTTACTCAGCCTGTGGACGGGGGAGCCCTTCTCCCTCCAGGCTCCAGTCCTGTTCATATTTGTAGGGGTGTGTCTGTGTCCTTTCTGAGTCTGCCACAGAGGTCTTCACCAGATGTGGGGCTTCCTTCCTTCCCCAGGCCAGGCCCACATCTCTGACCTCCTGCTCCCAGGTGCTTCTTCCTCCAGGCAAGATGCCCATGAGTCAATCAGAATCACTTACAGAGGAAGTTCTTTTTACCAAGAACCTCCGGGACTCAGTTTTCTCCTCCCCCTCCATCACTGGCCTGGGTCTAAGGTCCCTGCAGACCTGGTCTCCTCTCTCCCTCTGCCTTGCCTGGTGGTGGCTCTCGCCTCTCACAGGTGCCCCACTGATACCAACAGTCAGGTCTCTGCTCACACTGAAATCTTTTCTGGGGGATCCTGCCATGTCTCTCGTCTAAATCGTACACTTCATTCAGAGCCCAGTTCAAGCTCCATGACCTTTACCCAGTAGCAGATCTCATTCGAGCACCTGTCCATGTGCCAGGCTCTGCTAAGGGTCTGAAGTTCAGCAATGAACAAAACAGACACGGCCTTGAGTTTACAGCCCAGCAGGAGGAGAAAGAAAGTAAACAATATACTCAAAGTAAATCAACACCACAAGTCATGCCGAAGTCTATGGGAGAAAACACTTAGCTCAGAAGGAGTTTCCTTGAGGAAGGGACGTTGAAGGTGACTCCTGGGGAGGAACAGGAATTAACTAGGTGAAGAGATGGGAAAAGCATGCCAGGCAGAGGGAACAGCATATGCAAAGTCTATAAAGCATGAGGAAGATGAGTCTCTTGGTTCTTATTTACCTCCCTTTTCTCTGATTACCTACAACCAGCCCACTCTGGCCATGTTTAGCAATTCATTAAACATTGCGAGGTGTCTTTCTCTCTCTTGACATTTCGTGGGTTAATCTTTCCAATTAAACTGGAATCTGTGATCATAGCTCAGAAGTTATTATTTCTTTAGGGCACTGAAACACAACCAGAAGGACATAATGGATTAAAATAAAAAGGAATTGGCTGCTTTGACTGGGGCCCAAGGCTGCGAGTCCCCTGGAGCCACCCAATGTGAATATGGTGTGGACTCAGAGCATGGCACCTGTGACTTCGCTAGAACTTGTCCATGCAGCAGGGTTTCCTGCTGTGGATATTGGGAAGAAACTTGCCACGGCTTCCTCCTATTTCTCCTTCATCACCCTGAAGCTTAGGATGTGACCTTACTGACAACCTGACTCTGTAATACTTCTGCGGAGCTGTTGATTTCGGGCTCCTTCAGCCCTTTGCTGAGTATAACGCAAATCATCGGTGACATTGATTCAATGACGGCAGAATTACAGCTCCAGGGAAATGTGTGGTGGCATCACAGCGGGCAGAAGATGGCCAACTCCTGTTCGTGAAAACATCTCTGATTCAAATTTGAAGTGCCCTCACCTTTGGCTCTGACTCATGCACTAATTAGCCACATTTGCCTTTCATCCGGCAGAACTATAGGAACACCTGACTGATTCTCGTGCTCCAGAATCTGATATTAGCAGCCTGAGCCAGAAATATGTATTTAGCACCTGTCACAGACACAGGATTGGGAAGGTCAATAATTACAGTGAAGGAGAAAGGCATAAGGGTGATTCTTTTTTTAGTCATTAAATTTACTTTCTGACTGTGGACAGACAGGTCTTGGTGGAGCAGAGATGCCACGTAACCTCAGATCCCAGGGCAATGGTCATTTCAAATCTTGTTTCTTTTTCTTTAGTTTGTTCGTGGGTGGTTTAGAGCTCAAAGGGGTGCCTTGGGTGGAGAGCCAGAGGCAGGAGCAGAAGTAGAAGCCTTCTAGAAGATTCTAGCACAATGGAAATGGCAGGGAGAGAAGGAGAATTTTTTAGGTCACTGTGTTTAGTGCATATTTCATCATGCAAACAACAGTGTGGCCATCAGGGAAGAGCAATGGTCAAGGATAAACCAATACTCATGCTTCTCAGTGGAATTTAGAGAGAACGGCAGGGACACTCAGAAGAAAACTCCAGACCTTGCAGCCCCAAGTCACTAGCAGACAAGTCTTTAATTAAAGACTGAACTCAGAGTCAGCACAACCTCCTTCCTTCTTTTTCCTGTGCCTCCTCCCTGCACCTAAAGCCATTATTAACCCCAGTGTCCCTCAGTGCTGTGACAGTGGGTCAGGGTTTGTGTCCTTGGAGTGTAACAAGTGTATCATGCGATCGTTGTTGAACTTGAAAGATTCAAGAGGCAGGTAGTGCCTCTTAGACCTGCTTTTCTTTTTTAAAGCTTCTGGAAATACAGATAAGAACAGACACATCTAGAAGGGTCCCCTGAGGTAATTGTCTTTAGTTAAGAGATTTTAGTCTTTTGTGTGTGTGTGTGTGTGTGTGTGTGTGTGTGTGTGTGTGAAGGAGGGAGGGAGAGAATAACACTGAGTTGTTTGTTTTGAATATTTCTGACTCGATTATCTCCAAGACTAACAGTCAAGTTAAACTCCACAAAAGTGGCCTAGTTCTATGCAAACCAAAACACGAACAGGGCTTGCAATGGTTGCCCTGTCTCTTGGCAGAGCCTAACCATGGTGAAGGCTATTTATAAAGGGGCCCTGGGCACGACTCCAACCCTAGGCCCTGTAGTGCCGGTCAAGGTTAGAACATCAAGTGAAGTGAGTGTTCATCTGCTCATCTTTGACCACTGTTCCTAACAACCTGTTTTAATTCATTGTGTTTTTAAAAATATATAAAATCTTTTTTTAAAGGTGGAAACAATGTCTTTATTGTGTTTCTAATGTGGTGCTGAGGATCAAACCCAGTGCCTCATGCATGCTAGGTGAGCACGCTACCACTGAGCCACAACCCCCGCCCACATTCATTGTGTTTTTTAAACCTACCAAAATGACTGCAGGATTGTGCTTTCAGCAGAATTCTAGAGTCCACAGCTTCTGGTATCTAAACAATAAGCAACAGCTGACCTAGCCCAGGGAAAACCAGTTTTCAAATGCAAACTGTGGCTGGCTAGGACTTAGAAAATTGTTCCCAACAGGGCCAAGAGGCCCAAAGGTGGCCCACATTTGCACACCAGGAAGAAATAACAGGGAAGTTAGAAGGCGGAGTCGATGGTGTCATTCCTCAGCTATGTAAGCGCAGACATGACCTTAGTGTGTAGGTGTGTGTGGCAGAAAAACAATGGTGCGTCTTTCTGGACATTCTTCAAATTAGTAAAGCAGATAAATCCAAGTTGCACATGTACATCCCTCAAGAGAGAAAAATACAGTCCTTAAATGTTTTTATTTTTCCTAAATTTTTCTTTATGTGAAATAGTTGCTCCTTTCTGCTGTGAGGGACTGCTCACCCCAGAGTTTGCTTTCTAAGAAATTTCTGGAACTCCTAGATTTAAATTTCAAAGAGCTTCCTGAAGAGTCCAGAACTCAGGTAGAGTCTAGAAACCTTCAAAGCAGGATGGGACATGAGGATACTGTTTTCCTTATCACCGGTGCAAGTAATTTCTCCCATCTCCTGTGGATCAAGATCATGATCAAAGTTGAAAAGGGAATGTGTACCTGAAACACAGGCTTAGACTCTCTCATGGGAACCTGTGCTCATGAAACTCTGGTGTTCAGGTCTTGGGAGGAAGGTGTTGGGATGTAGAAAAAGCCTGAGGCCCAAGAGGAAAGCTTGGAAATCAGGGGTAGAAGAGAGGGAGAGGAGAAAGACAGTGACTCATGTGCCCACGTACGCCTTCCCCCCCAGACCTCTTGTGGAGCATCCCAAATGTCCTGGGTGATGTGCTGGGTTCCATGGGAGTGCACAGTGCTATGACTTAATCCCTTATACCTGGATCACAGTCTGGTTGGGGAGCAAAGAGAGGACACCAACTCTTTGAATACATGGGATGCTGCATTAGAATAAAGCTTTCCTAAGTGCTCTGGGAAACCAGAGGAGGAAGAGAGTGATTGTACCTGGGACTAGGTGGGAAGGCTTTGCCTCTTCCTTTGAGAGAGAAAAATTGAGGGAGCCTGAAAAAACCTATAACTCTTTTTGGAATACTCCACAGAGGTTGAAATAAATTCAGGATACTATTGACAAATTGAGAATGCCATGAACTATAAACAATATAAAATATATTCAGAATATTTTGTGAATGTAGAGGAAATGACATAATCTTTCTCAGCATTGATAGCCATGGAAGAGTTGGCAGGATCCATTGACTGATCACTTTCCTTCCTCAGGGAGGCCAGCGGTCTCTGGATCCTGGGAGGGCTTCCTTGGTACTTAGTATTCAGTGCTTAGTACTCAGCACTCAGTGTTGGTGTTTGATATTCAGGGCTTGGAGCTCAGTGCTCAGCTCTCCACATTCATACAGCTGTTTATGCTGAATACAGAAGCTACTCCAAAATATACAATCCCCTTACTGGAGTTCACTGGCTTCTCAATAGCTTAAAAATATTTGACAATGCTTCATTACATATTTTCTTTGTATAGAAAAATCTAAAGAAAACAGTTATTAGGCTATCAAAGCTTCCCCCCCTTTTTTTTTCAGAGAAAGAATTGCCATGAGGATAAAAACAGATTCCAATCCTGCCTCTTCTTTGGCCTCAGTTTGCTCCCTCATCTGCCCTAGGAGGAGGTTGGACCAGCAGAACACGGATGCTCCTTCCCACTGGGACATTTTCTTAGTTGGAGCTGGATGCAGACCAGCAGCTGTTTGCAATTACTCAGCCAGGCAGAGTAAGTTCACTCCCCACCATGTTTCTCTGCATCTGCCAAACTGAAATCTTTTTTGGGCAACATCTGTTCTTATTTCCCATGTGAAGCTGTCTCAGTTGACCACAAAAATAATTACATACTTATACTGAAGTAATCAGTTCATCCCAAACCTTTTCAACAGGATAGCAAATTTCACTGGGAAAGTGATCTCAGGAACAGAGTTACTCCAGGGTACCACAAATCAGGGAGCTTACCAATGCTCTTGACTTTGGGGGATGGCAGGAAGAGGCGGAGATGACTTTGCCACGTGGAGCCATGCTAGACCTGAAATATCAGCCTCTTTTCCCTTCATGATCAACTCTCTCTTGGAGCTGAGCTGGGGAGTGGGTGTGGGAGGAGGCTGGCTCACAGACTGGGTACCGACTCTAATATAAAGTTTGTGGTGGCGTAGGCAAAAGAAGCAGAGAATTTTATTTCAGCCAAGAGTAACAAAATTAAATACATTCTATTTCCTTCAGTATACACCTGAAAAGCATAAACTAAACCATCAGTAAGCAAGCAAAATAAAAACCAAAACTCAAAAATAGTGTGCTGGCAATAAAATAATATCTTTTATTAGCCCTTGTATAAAACATGACTGAGATGCATAATAGTTTGGGGGAATTGAGTGAAAGCATAACAGAAGATAATACTAAAAAGACAGACTATATGTCAGATCTTGGATGACCTTGAATGACAGGCTGAGCCTTTGTACTACATTTTATGGTATGTCATCAGAGGGATTTGAACATTCCATTTAATCGGATTTCATGTCCTTCTTATCTCAGGCTGCCTACTCTGCGGGGGAAGGAGTACCATGTATCATCTTTCCCTGGATTGTAATGTTCTGAGTTCCACAGAGTTCCCTTTTCTTCCCTAAGTGATAGTTTCACATACTATTTTCTAGGGAACTGGAAGTTTTCCTGTGTCTGGGAGCACTGCTAGACTTTTAAAATTCAACAATTATGGAAGCGGTTGGTGTTTGTTTAATTAATTAATGTCTTAAACATTGAGTGTCAGACACTAGGAGGATACAGCAAGTAAATCATGGTCCCAGAGTGCAAGGGGAGAAAAAGAGTGAGGAGAGAGAGAGACCCTGAAAGATACGTTCATTCTAATGCAGTGAGTGTGGTGGAAATAAGTATCAGGATCTGTGGGATTATAGAGGTTCAAAGGAAAGAGGAAAAAGAAATATACAGGTTAAAGGACAGCTAAGAATTAAGTAGACAGGTCAAGAGAGGTGCAGATGCATGTCAGCCTGAGGATCAATCTGGGTCTTGCAGTCTGGTGTTGTTATTAGATGCAGTGTCTCCAAAGAAAGGGGAGCAAAAGCTAGACTGTCATAGTTGGGAATTTAAGGTAACTGGAGTATGTGGGGCAGGGAGTGAACAAGCCTGTTCCAATAAGAGTGTTTGTTCTAGAAATATGCAAAACTAGATAATCTCAAATCCTTCTGCAAATACCCAGAAAATTATTGACAGAATATAATGAAGGTTCCTTTGTTTGGTTAACTAGCTTTGCAAGAAAAAGGAGGAAGTCCCCTGTTATAGAAACACAGAGAACTAAAAACAAGAATGGCAAATTCTAGTTTATTCTCTGGGTTAGGGAAGAGCACAAAGAAAATGGTCAGTCTCTCTAATCCAGGAACTTGGATTTTTAATCCAATTGGATTTGGCAATAGGACCTAAAACTGTGAGTTGACAAGAAAGAGCCACAAGTGAACAAAACCTGTTCTTTAATACAGTGAAAGTGCTGGCAAAGAAAATCTGTGCACGGGCTCAGAAAGATAATAGAAAGCTTATCTGTTCTTGTATGGATAAAAAGAGGTCCTTCTCTCCTTTCTCCCCAAATTCATAACCACAGGGCCAGGCTTCATCTATGCTTTGCTGATTAAATTTTTATTTCCCATATGGCCCAGCAATAGCCAAAACATTTTCAAAAAAAAAAAAAAAAAAAAAAAAAAGGAACCCAGATTAGGGAAATAGCTAGGACTCTTTGAAAGAATGAATGCAAAAATACTGTTGAAGAAAATATTTTCCCAGCCCAGGATGTAAAAAATTGTACAGTGAAGACAATAGAAATCAGGCTTACACCCTAGAGAACTTTAGAAAATTGAGTGATAATATAGGAAAGAGATTAGAATATCAATATATTTGAGTGACTAAATACATAAAATAAATATTTAAAACCATAAGATATCATGGGAGACTGAAATTGGCAGATTTAAAAGAATCACATTGAACTTTTAGAAAAAAAATAATCACTGGAAAAAATGAGTGATAGCAGATTAGATGCATTTTAACAGAGAAATAGTCAAATGGAAGATAGAGCTGAAAGAAGCTCTAAGAATCTGGCACAATGGGAGATAAAGAGAAAAATATGTAAGTGATGTTAAGAAACATGGAGGATAGAATGAGATAAAAAACTTAGAGGATAAAGAGATTATATGGATAAGCATTGTTAGAAGGGCTAATTATTCTGATGTTCCTAAAATTGGTGAAAGATATGAATCCTCAAGTTCAGGAAGCACAGTTATTTCTAAAGAAGATAAATATAAATAATTCCATTTCCAGACAATCTTATTGAAAATTCAAGTTTGCAAAGACAAGAAAAAATTTTAAAAGAAACCAGAGGGAAAAAAAACAGATTACCTAAAGAGAAGTAAAAATTAGGATTCTTGCAGACTTCCCACCAAAAGCAATAGAAACCAAAAGACAATGGAATATCCTCAGAGTGTAGCAGTATCAACCTAGAATCTTGTGTCTAATTTCCATGTAAGAGTAAGGGTGAACCAAGGACATTTTTAGACCAATGCTTGGATGATACTCCACATTCAGAGAATGCAATACCAAAGAATGTAGTTCGAAAAGAAGGAATTGAGGCTGGAGATATAGCTCAGTGGTAGAGCACTTGCCCTGGATTCAGTCCCTAATACTGTAACAATAACAAACAAAACAAAACAAAAAGGAGGAGCTGGAGGAGGAGGAGAAAAAGAAGGAGAAGAAGAAAGAGAAGGAAATACAACTTAACAGGAAGAAGAATAATAATGAACTAATGGCAAGCAAATAAATTTGTAACCATGTGGGTGAACTTAAAAAATGCTGATTAATAATAGTGATAAGTTAGGTGCTCAAAACAACCATGAAAGATGAAAACACAGTAATTGGAATTAAGGTTTTTTTTTAAGTTTATATATTTGGGGGAGAAAGGAGGAGAACCATAATTTCAAACTTTGTGAGGTCAATTTGTGTATTAATAATGTAAAGGAAACTACTAAAAGAACAGAAATAGGAATATTTTTCAAACTAGTAGAGAGAAAAGACAAAAAGGTATAAGAAAAATAGAATTAATTATTAGAAGGCAAGAAAGAAGAAAAAAGTTAGCCATGTAAGAGCTAAGTGAATAAAATTCAACTACAGCCTAATTACACTACAAACCTCTAAAATATAACTACACCGATAAGATAAAAAACAAAGAGGAACTAAATGTCAAGCAAGCAAACCTATAAGAGAAAAGAACATGCAGCTATATTAATATTAGATAAAATGAACTTAAAGCCCAAAAAAAACACAATTAAGATTAAATGTGTCACAACCATAAAGGAAAAGTTTTGTGGAAACCTAGAAGAATTCTGAAGTATGCACAAAAATGATACCAAAGATACAATTTATACCAGCATTTAGTAACATGACCTCAAAATATAGAAAGTAACAATTGACAGAATTACAAGGAGAAATCCACAATTACAGTAAATTATTATAATATGCTTCTCTCAGTAATTAATCAAGCATGCCCCCATTAAAGGGTTATACAATATTTTAACAACAAAATTAGTAAACTTTATACATGTGATGGTTAATCTTGGATCTGGATTGCCAGCTCGATTGGATTGAGGCACACCTAAGAAGCACTCTAGGATTGAGAGACTGCGGAATGTGTTATGGAGGGCGTTTTCAGAGACAATTGGCGTGTGGGACAGCAATCTGAGCCTGGAGACCCACCTTGAATATGGGTGGCACTGTCCAATTAGTTGGGTACTCGGTTGGAACAAAAGCTGGAAGAAGGAGGAAGCTGAATGGAAGTGAGATTCTTCTTGAGAGGGTTTGTCTGTTGTGCTGCCATCACCTGGAGACAGCAAAAGGCAGCTTCTTCATGCTTCTAATGTGGACTCTCATCCGCGATTCTCCAGGGAGTTCCCAGTGCTTCAGTCTTGGACTGGGGCTACATCATTGGTCCTTCTTGTTCTGAGACTCCAACTTCTTCTTTTTTTTTTTTAAACACTCATTTTTTTTTTAGAGAGAGGAGAGAGAGAGAAATTTTTAATATTTATTTTTCATTTTTTGGCGGGCACAACATCTTTATTTTATTTTTATGTGGTGCTAAGGATCGAACCCAGTGTCCCGCGCATGCCAGGCGAGCACGTTACTGCTTGAGCCACATCCCCAGCCCCGACTCCAACTTCTTTCTTTCTTTCTTTCTTTCTTTATTTTTTAATTTTTTATTGGTTGTTCACAACGTTACAAAGCTCTTGACATATCATATTTCATACATTAGAATCAAGTGGGTTATGAACCCCCAATTTTACCCCAAATGCAGATTGCAGAATCACGTCGGTTACACATCCACAATTTTACATAATGCCCTATTAGTAATTGTTGTATTCTGCTACCTTTCCTATCCCCTACTATCCCCCTCCCCTCCCCTCCCATCTTCTCTCTCTACCCCATCTACTGTAATTCATTTCTCTCCTTGTTTATTTTCCCATTCCCCTCACAACCTCTTATATGTAATTTTGTATAGCAATGAGGGTCTCCCTTCATTTCCATGCAATTTCCCTTTTCTCTCCCTTTCCCTCCCATCTCATGTCTCTGTTTAATGTTAATCTTTTCTTCCTACTCTTCCTCCCTGCTCTGTTCATAGTTGCTCTCATTATATCAAAGAAGACATTTGGTATTTGTTTTTTAGGGATTGGCTAGCTTCACTAAGCATAATCTGCTCTAGTGCCATCCATTTCCCTGCAAACCGACTCCAACTTCTTAAGATGAGAATCTACTGGGTCCTTTGGCTCTCTAGCCTATCGATGGACAGCTTCTGATCATATAAGCCAATCTAACAAATTCCCTTTTGTAATCATACATATACATATCCTGTTGGTTCTGTTCCTCTAGAGAACTCTGACTAATACAACTAAGAATCATTAAAGTACCTGTGGCAAATCAGCCTCAATGCTTCTGGAGACAGCAAAGCCCTAGTGGGTGGTGATGTGCAGGTTGGAGGGAAACAAGACTGGAATGACTATGTGGAAGAGAGCCGTTCTTTCAATCTGGCCTGGCACCTCAGAACTGTTCTATGTGAGAGAAAAATTTCTTTACTTTTTAAGCCATTGTATTTTGGGTCTCTCTCTTGTAACAGCTTAGCATTTTACCCCAAGAAACCTAAGTTTTAGTGATCTTTTTTTCCCTCACTTTAAAATAATTTTAAGACTAATGGAGATAAAAAAATACCAAGTGCCAAACTCACACATACCCTTCATTATATTCCCATAACATTAACAGTCTTGTATACCTACAGAGCTGTAGAAACTCAGAAATTTAATATTGATGCAATATTAATCTTTTTATCTTATAAGAAAATTTTTAATTAATGTCCTTTTTATAATCCAGAATTCCAGATTGCATTTAGCTATCATGTTTCTTTACCCTTTGCCTATCTTTGACAATTTCTCAGCTTTCCATTATTTTACATGGCCTTGACACTTTAGAAGACTACTGGTCAGTTTTTTTGTAAAATGCCCCTCAATGTAATTTTTTTTCAGATATTGTCTCATGCTTAGATCTATGTTATGAATTTTTGACAAGAACACCACCAAAGTGACATTGTGACCTTCTCAGTGCATCATATCAAGAGGTATAAGTTGTTGACATGTCTTATTACTAGTGATATTAACTTGTCACTTGTTTAACTTATTTAACATAGTACCTGTCGAATTTCTCCACTGTCAGGTTACTATTTTCCCTTAGTATTGAATAAGCATCTTGTGGGGAGACACTTTTAGACTATGTAAATACTCTGCAGCTCCACATACTTTGCCCACTAATTTACCATCTAATTTTGCCTGTAACAATTAGCAATTGCCATTTGTTTAATGGCTGTTTCCTATTTTTCTTCTTTTTATCTTTTTGTAATGCTGGTGATTGAATCCAGGGCCTCATGCATGCTTGGTAAGTGCTATACCACTGAGTGACGTCCCAAACCCTATTTCATCTTTCTGTCATCCTTCATATATTTATGAACTGGAATTCATCATAAAGAAGAACTGTTCTCATTCTCTGATCAATTTATAAGGAACAAGCAATTATATTATATCATAACTTATTTCTGAGAAAAGAAAAAGAGGCAAAGTTCTCTAATTCTTTTTTGAGCCTTATATAACCAATCTCAAATTCAAAAACCAGATGAACAATGAAACTTACAAGCCAATCTCACTTAATATGTGCATAAAAATGTACACATCCATTTGTAAAAACCATTTAGCTATATATTTTAAAAGACATCTTGACCAAAAAATGAGGAAACCTACAGAACCACTTTATTTTTTTTTCAAAGAATAGCTCCTTTTTTTTTTTTAAGAGAGAGTGAGAGAGGAGAGAGAGAGAGAGAGAGAGAGAGAGAGAGAGAGAGAGAGAGAATTTTTAATATTTATTTTTCAGTTCTTGGCGGACACAACATCTTTGTTGGTATGTGGTGCTGAGGATCGAACCCAGGTCGCACGCATGCCAGGTGAGCGCACTACCGCTTGAGCCACATCCCAGCCCCCAGAACCACTTTATGATGTTAGCAGATTAGAAGAGAAAAACTACACAATCATCACAATCATGCAAAAAAAAAAAAACCCAAAAAAACCATTTGACAAAATTCAAGACCCCCTGTAAGAAACATTTTTAAGTTTAGGAAAAGAACTATATAGTCTGATAACCTGTTTTTACTAAAAACCTACAGCAAGCATAATATTTAAAGACACCCCTTTTAAATCAGAAACAAAGATATCTATTACCAGTTCTTCTTTTTATGTGTTTATTTGTGCATTATTATAATACACAAGAGTGGGGGTTCATTTTGACATAATCAAAAATACATGGAATATAATTTGTTACATTTCAGTCCCCAATACATCCTCTTTTCCTCCCCTTCTCTTCCCCCTATTTCCCTTCCTCTATTTTACTGGTCTTCTTATTTATTTATAATTTTTAAATTGGTGCTTTATAGATATACATAAAGGTGAGATTCACTGTGGTCTGTTCATATATGTATGTCGTATAATCTGGTCAATTTCATTCTGCAGTTCCACACTGACCCTCCTCCCCTCCCCTCTATCTCCATCCTTGACTCCACTAATCTCCCTTCATTTTTCATGGGCCCATCCCCCCGCAACCACACACACAGCCTTTTTTCTTATTTTGCTTTAGCTTCTGCATGTGGGAGAAAACATTCAACCCTTGACTTTCTGAGCCTAGCTTTACCAGAAAGTGCTGTTCTTTACGGCTGAGTAAAAGTCCATTTCCCCAAATCACATTTTCTTGATGCACTTATTTTTGACACTCATCTGGGCTGATTCCATAATCTGGCTATTGTGAATTGTGCTGCTATAAACATTGAAGGGCCTGTATTGCTATAGTATGCTGATATTAGTTCTTTCAGATAAATACCAAGGAGTGGGGTAGCTGATTCATACGGTGGTTACATTCCTAGTTTTTAGAGGAATCTCCACACTGCTTTTCAGAGTGGTTGTATTAATTTGCAGTCCCACCAACAATGTATGAGTGTACTTTTCCCCCCACATCTTGGCCAGCATTTTTTATTATTTCTCTTCTTGATAATTGTCATTCTAACCAGACTGAGACAAGATTTCAATGTAGTTGAATTTCTCTGATTGCTAGGGATGTTGAGCATTTTTTCAGATATTAATTGGCCATTTATAGTTCTTCTTTTGAGAAACGTTCATTTAGTTCTTTTTCCCATTTATTGATTGGGTTATTACTATTTTTTTTGTGTTAATCTTTTTTAGTTCTTTGTATATTTTGGATATTAATTCCCTGTTAGAGGAGCCACTGGCAAAGATTTTCTCCCATTCTTCTGGCTTTTTCTTCACATGCTTAATTGTTTTCCTTTGCTGTGCAGAGCTTTTTAGTTTGATGGCCTCTCACTTATTGATTCTTGGTTTCATTTCTTGAGTTTTAGGGGTCTTGTTAAGGAAGTTTGTGCCTGTGCCAACATGTTGGAGTGTTGACCCAATATTCTCTTCTAGCAGTTGTGAAATTTCTGGTCTAATTCCCAGGTCTTTGATTCACTGTGAATTGACTTTTGATCAGGGTAAAACTAGGGATCTAATTTTATTCTTATACTTATGGAGATCCAGTTTTCCAAGCCCCATTTGTTAAAGAGGCTATCTTTTCTCCAATGTATTTTTTTTTTTTGGCACCTTTGTCAAGAATCAGATGACTGTGTTCATGTGGGTTTGTCTGTGTCTTCTATCCTATTCCATTGGTTTCCATGTCTCTTTTGAGGCCACTGCCATTCTGTTTTTGTTACTGTAGCTCTGCAGTGTGATTTGTGTTCAGATATTGTGATGTCTCCAGCATTGCTCTTGCTCAGTATTGCTTTGGCTATTCTGGGTCTCATTTTTCCTAATGTATTTTAGGACTGGTTTTTTTTCCTAGTTCATTGAAGAATGTCATTGATATTTTGTTGGGGATTACATAGAACCTATCTAAAGCTTTTGGTAGTACAGCCATTTTGGCATTATTAATTCTGTCTATCCAAGAACATGGGAATCTTTCCATCTTCTAAGGTATTTAAATTTCCGCCTTCAGTGTTCTACAGTTTTCATTGCAGAGATCTTTTACCTCTTTGGTTATATTTATTCCCAAGTATTTTTTTGAAAGTTATTGTGAATGGTGGGCTGGGGATGTGGCTCAAGTGGTAGCGCGCTCGCCTGGCATGCGTGCGGCCCGGGTTCGATCCTCAGCACCATGTACCAACAAAGATGTTGTGTCCACCGAGAACTAAAAAATAAATATTAAAAAAATTCTCTTTCTCTCTCTCTCTCTCTCTCTCTCTCTCTCTCTCTCTCTCTCTCCCTCTCTCTCCCTCTCTCCCTCTCTCTTAAAAAAAAAAGAAAGTTATTGTGAATGGGTTTTCCCCCAGAAACTTAGTGAGGTCCTAAGCAACTTACTGAGAATCTATATTTCAAAATGAATATTAAAAGGGCAGGGGATGTTACTCAGTGGCTAGGTACCCTGGATTAAATCCCCAATACCAAGAAATAAATAGACAATGAACAAACAGGTGAGTAAAAAATCAGTAGAGAAAGGAGAATAGGAGGAGGGAGGATGGAAGGGAAAGAAGAGGGGACAGGGTTCACAATCAAATTCCATGCATGTATGATTCTCTCCAAAGGAACCCAAGTATCAGCACTATTGGAAATAACAAAAAGTCAAGACTTCCTTTTATTAGTAAGATAATGGATAAACTGCTATTTGTTCATGCAGTTTACAACTCTGCAACATTTTGTTAAAGTGTTTGAACCAGGTCTACATGTCTTCAAGGACAAAGTTAAAAAACAATGTTGAGAGATGTGTAGAGAATAATACCACTTACATTAATTTGAAAAACATGAAATAATTTATAGTAGAGTTATGAACACACATGTGCACACCTTGCACATAAGCTTTAGGATAGGCATGGGGAAGAAAGAGTGGAACTTCACAGCTGTCTGTGAAGATAGCTTCTTTCTTCTTATCTTGTTTTCCTCTTAATTCTTTTTTTAAAGGAGAAATCTGAAGCCACTGTCTAAAGTTGTTATTTAGTGTAAATTAGGAATTTTATTACTCTTTTGTATTTTCTCAGATATTTTATAACTAAAATTTTTTTACATGGAGAATTTTTGAAAATGGCAGCTAAGGTGACCCTGGGTGTAGATGATTGGAGGAATACGAAAATGTCACAAGAAATGAGAAAGTCAAAGAATTTGCAGACCAAGCTGTCATTCATGAACAGTACATCAAGAAGCCTATCAAAATATTAGTCTAGGGTGATACCAAGAATGTGCATGATTTGCAAACCCTTGGGTTAATTCGCATAGAGAATATCTTTTGAGTAACACTGGGCTAGAGTATATTTTATTTTAGGGTATATTGTGTGAACTTTTCAGTTTGTTAAGAAGATGGAAGGAAGGGTGAAGAAAAGATTTTGAGAGGTCAAAATCTTCAGAGAATGTGGTTGAATGACAAGGAGGAGGTGGATGGATGACCACAATAAGATCAGGGACCTGCTTACTAGAACAAGGAAAAATAATTCTACTTCCTGTTCCACAGACATTCCTTTAGACCTCTGTAGAAGATGCTTCCCACTGCCTGCACTACACTCCCACTAGGTGTTTGGGCAGGGTGGAATGTGAGTGGACACAATTCAATTTAGAGCAAATATATTGCGGAGTGCAGTGGTACATGCCTGTAATTCCAGCAGCTGGAGAGGCTGAGGATTATGAGTTCAAAACCAGCCTCAGCAACTTAGTGAAGCCCTAAGCAACTCAGTGAAACTCTGTCTGAAAATAAAATATAAAAAAGGGCTGGAGATGTGGCCCAGGGTTTAAGTGCCCTTGGGTTCAATCCAAAGCACAAAACAAAACATGTTTTTTGAGCTCCCACTGATTGAATCAAGTTAAATTTACTCATCGCCTCCAGCAAGATGATGTTCACACCTTTTCACACAGGATATGTGCTGTTTATAAGGAGCATAGCTGTACTCAGCATACTTTCAGATAAGGGGTTAAAGCTGCCATCAGAGATTCTGTCTGAATTGCAGAGGACCCTGTAGGGAGGGGAAGATGAGTAACTCTTATGGGGGTACTAGGTCATTTTCCCTTCTATTTTTCTAGAGGAGGGTTGGGGAGGAGCTGCTGAATAGGACCAAGGGGTGGAAGAGGCAACTTGTGCATGCAGTAAAGAGCCATACTCACCTTTCTTGACTGTGTGACTGATCAGCCAACAGTAAGATTCTTTCCCTCCCTTCAATGACAGATTGCTGCGCTCTATCTTCCCAGCATCAAAAGCATAGCCTTGGATTTATGTTTATTGTTTCATAGTTATACAAGGGGCTATCACTCATGTTATTGCTTTTTATGGATTAATTCAGTAATCACACAAATATTTATTAAGTATGTCACCAGTAGCACCTTGATTCCACATTTGCTCTAGCTGCAGGGTTCTTTCTCTTTTGCCCTTAAAAGCCAGACTTTCCCCCAAGAATGATTTACATACATATCTCCATTTTATTACCTCTTGTCCATGACTCAACCTTCTTCAATCAACCTGAACAACTCTTAAGATCACCATGTTATTAAATCCAGCAGAGCTTATTTATCCTCACCTTACAGGTTTTCAATAGCATTGATTACAGTAGATCCCATCCTTCTTCTTCAACAATCTTTTTCCTGGGCTTTCATGAAATCATTGAAATCTCTCTCCTCCTTCATATCAAACCCATCACCCAGCCCTGTTAACTGGCTTGCTTAGCTGTCTCAACTATTTTATTACACTTCAAGCTACATTGCCTCTTGCATGGTCTACTGAAGTAGCTTCCTAATTGATTTCCTCCCTTTCCTCATTTGTTCTAACTCTGCTCAAATTAGTTCTCCACCCACCACTCAAAATAATATTTTGAAAATTCAGTTTTGATCAGGTTACACTAATGCTCCAAATTGTTTAGTGGTTCCCTATTCTCAAAGATAAAATGTCCTAATATGGCTTAGGAGGCCTTGTGTGCTCTGGCTCTCACCTGTTTTTCCATTTTCAGTTTTCCACACCACCTCTTGCTTTCTGGGGAGCAACACATTGGTCTTTCCTATTTTCCTCCTGTGAATGCATCAGCACATGTACAGCACCAGTTCTAGACCATTCATTTGGTCAATCCCTACTCATCAATTAGCTCTCACCTCAAAATTTTAGTTCCTAAAAGAGGGGCAGATAATACATGAATGATAGAATTAATTCTAAGAAATAATAGAATTAGTAAAACATTCTGAACTGTCAATATAGTAACGGACTCAAGGGAGGATCATCAATGGATGCTTTCCCCACTAGGGGAAAGTTTGTTGGGAATAGGATTGTTTGTTGGGGTTCTCCCACAGACCACTTCATTTTTCAAGGGATGATTCTCTTGCATGGGAAAGTCTGGCAGACACCTGCTGAACCAAGCAGTCTCACTTGGTTTCCCAATAGTCAAACAGCCCAAAATGATGTGTCTCCCATGAGATGGATAAGAATTATGCAGTGTTACCAGTGAAGTCTTACTGTCAACAGTGTTTAACTTGAATCAAATGATAAAATATTAGAAATGCATAAAAATATCATTAAATGTCATTAAAATGAAGAAATAACAACAAAAGATGGGAGACTGAAGTGATTTAAATAAATGCAAATGTGACATTGAATTATAAAACAAATGAAATTCAAGGACAAGTAAACCAAATAAGATATGTAGGATGATTGGGGAAATTTGAATTCAATTTGTATGTTAGATGACATTATAGAATCATGCTGATTTTCTCAGAGATAATGCTATAAAGGTTATATGAAAGAGTGTCTTTGTTCTTTGTAAACACATGATGAAGTGTTAAGGATAAATTGTCATGATGCCTGAAACTTACTTTCAAATATTTCAGCTAAAAAACCTCTCTCCCTCTCTTTCTCTCTCTGTCTCTTTCATGGTTTCAGAGGTTTAGTCTATGGTAGGCAGACTTCATTGGTCTGGGCCCACAGTGAGGCAGAACATCATGGTGGGAGGGTGTGGTGAAGGAGCACTGCTCCACTCATGGTGACCAGGAAGGGAAAGTGGAGGAGGAGACAAAGGTACGGGGAGGAAGGAGCTGCATGGAAGATGGATCCTTCCAAGGCACAAGCCCACTGACCCACCTTCAACTAGGCCCCACAGGCCTACAGCCATCTAGTCAGTCCATTCCAACTCGGATGGGCTGATTAGGTTTCAGCTCTCACAATCCAATTGTTTCACCTCTAAATATTCCTGAATTAGCACAGGAGCTTTTGGGAGGACACTTTACCTCCAAATCATAACACCCAAACTCATTCATTTTTATTGCATTATTTTTCTCTGTGGGTTTGAAAAATTTCAAAATAAAAGATTGGAGAAAAATAGGGAAGGCTGGATAGATTCATGTGGTACTGGGTTAGAGTTGGAGACACCATTACGAAATCATGATATTTAGTTCAATATAGGTACAAATATATATATATATATATATATATATATATATATATATATATATTTATAGTTATGTCCATATATAAGGGTTAATATACACACACATGTCCCCTTGCTTTGTCATCTGAGAAGACCAAGAAGCAATGACACTCCAAGGTCTATGAGCACACTCAGGCCCAGATCTTGGTTTCTAATACCATTTCCCAGTAATAGAACCAGGGCTTCTTGGGGGAATGGTTGATTCTATGACTGGGGAAGAAAATGTATGGTTTGGGTGTCTTGTAATGCCAGAGAATAGAAAAAGAGTTGAAAAGATCCCCCACAATGACAGAGATATGTCCAAGGGCTACATGGTAAAACACTGGAACAACTAGAAAAATAAAATAAATGTATAATAAAAATTGTAAAATATATATCCACGAGTACATAGTGATATAAATAATTGAATAAATAAGTGGGGGAGGGAGAACAGACTTAGCTTCCTACAGTGTAATTCCAAATAATTCATGTAGCTGCCTGTGCATGGCTTCCTTCCAAAGAGTTCAGTTTGGAAAGGGGTGAGGGTGGCAGGCCAGAAACTTTACATTGGAGAAACCTGACAAACACTACCTGCACCAGGTGATCAAGGTCAAGATCAATAATCATAACTCATGTTGCTAGTATATACCCTTGACATAATAATGGTGAAGCATGGACTTCAATTAATAATAATGTATTGATATTGTGGCACTAATAACAAATGTATGCACTAATGTTAACAATAGGGGATATGGGTTGTGGGGTATATGAGAACTTTTCTTACTATCTTTGCAACTTAAAAATAAAATCTAAAACTCTTTTAAAATAGTTTTGCTTACTTTTCCAGGGAAGTCTTTCCTGATGAAGTCAGAGACTATCCTTAAGTGTCCTTGTAGCACCCAGCACGTCTCCTCTATGGAATGGATGGTACATTTCCATCCCTCCATAATGCAAGCTCACTGAAGGCAGACACTTTGTTTCCTCAGTAGCTAGAATCATCCCTGGTTTAGGGTGGACCCTGGTAAAATATTTGTTGGATAAATATACGAAAGTGTATATTTGATTAGTGACCCTCTCTTCTAATAGACTGTTTCACCAGGGCAGGGGTTGGCTTTGCTCACTGTTGGAGCTCGAGCACTTTTAACTGGGCCCAGCCAGTGCTGGTACTCAGGAAAGTGTTGGTTGAATGAATAAAAAAAAAAAAAAAGAGTGAAACCCAGGTATGTGCTAGGTGTGGTGCTATGATAAACAAGACACAGCGTGGTCCAGGCTCATCCTCGTTATCTAGAACTGGCCAAGCTGGAAGGCTGGGGAAGCCATTGTTTGTTGAGGAGGGGTCTTCTTAGTTTATGTCTACATAGGGCTCATTCATTTTCCCAAGCCAAGGAATAAGGAAATTAGCTGCTCTCTAGGGTCTGGAGAAGTGGTCAGTGTAGAAAGCTCAGGCCTCTCAAAAATGTGGAATAACAATGGGTGAGAGGCCAGTTGAACCCCATGTCAGGGCAGTCAAGACAAAAAGGGAATTATGACCCGTGAGATATTTTAAATTTTGTGAGGGCAGAAATCAACCCTGCTGATATTTTGATGTTTCAGCTTCCAAAACTGGGAGAAAATAAATCTCTGCTTCTTATGGTATTTGGTTATGGCAGCCCTAGCAGATGTAGATTCTTCTGAGTGAGTGGAAACACGCAAAGGCAAAGAGGTCATGGGCAGGCTTCCTAAAGTAGTGCTTCTTTTACGCTGAGCATGTGCTGACTGCCTGGGCTCTTGTTAGAATTCAGATTCTGACTTTTAAGGTCTGACTTGAGATTCTGCCATGTCCCAAGGGTAGCAGAGTCTTTGAATCATGCTTTTGAGCAAGGTTTTGGAGAAGCACCATCTTGGGTCCAGAAGTTCAGAGGCTTGTCTTTGATTTGGATGATCTTGGGTGACTTTAGAGAAAAATGGGTGAGGTGGTTGGAGTGTATCCCCCCACATCTCATGTGTTAGAAACTTAATCCCCAAATTGACATGGAAAAGGTAATTAGAGGTGACATGTTTAGGGGTCACAAGGACCATGGATTCAGGGATAAATGGGCTGTGGGGGAAGTGGCTTTCTTACAAAGCAAACTTTCTCTAGAATGCTTGCTTTGCTTGTGATGCCCTCTGCCATGTTATGATGCAGCAAGAAGGCCCCTGCCGAATACCAGCACCTTGATATTGGACTTCTCAGTATCCAGAACCAAGAGTCAAATAAACCTCTAATCTTTATGAAGTATTCTATTATAGCAATAGAAAATGGACTAAGACAATGGGGAAGCCTCTTTGAGTTCAGTTTAGCAATTAATGAGTACTTTTCAGCTATAACACCCTGTACTGGCTTGTGGAGCAGCCCCCGCTCCCCCCCACCCCCAGGTGGGCCAACTAGCAATGAATCATCCAGCGCAGGGGGACAGGGGTGCAAGGCAAGGGCTTATTCAAAGCCTGGGCACTCTTTTGTCTGGGGAGAGCCAATTTTATTCTATTGCAGGTATAAAGGATGAGGTTTGCCTATCAATCATGCAGTGCTGCTGGGAAGACAACTGTTTCATCAAAACTAAAGAAAAACTCGATTAGTTTTTGAAAGGAGTGGGAGGAAGCTGAGTGTTATTTGTTGACGTCAGTGACCTTGAGGATTCCAAGTAAGATTCTCTTTCGGTTTCTGCCCTTGGGTCCCGTTCCTTGTGTGTAGGCATCACTCTCTTCCCACGCCTTGTCTGAGAAGATGCCTGGCTGGCCATGGGGGGTCAAAGTCAAGTGTGCCCCTACGTCATTTTAATACATCTTTTTCTCCACTGAAGCAATCAAGACTCCTTGAGGAACAATGGCAAAGAACAGTTTCTAATGCTCACATAAATAAATAAGCTATTCTTCACAGGCTCATTTTCCAAAGCTCCAGGAAGATGATTTGTGATGGAAATTAGGCATGAGATACTGCTGAGAATTACAAAATGGTGGGTATTTGTTATTATTGATTAATTAACCTATAAACAGGCTACAAAAAAAGACTAAGCCTGAGAAAGATGAGATGGGGCTCCATTTGAACTCTTTCATGATCAAATGGAAGGGTTGGGACCAGGCCTTGAAGAGCAGCCTATGTGTGTGTGTGTGTGTGTGTGTGTGTGTGTGTGTGTGGATCTTTAGGAGGTGGTTTAGCTGGGAAGAGCTAGAATTTCTTTTTTTTCATTCCACCTTCTTAATTGGAAAATTATATAAATTTTACATAATGGTGTGATTCATTGTTATTTGTTTGTACATGCTTGTGATACGACAGTATGATTTCTCTTCTCCACTGATTTCCCTTCAATTCTTGTGCGATCTCACTCCCCACCTTTCTTTTCCTTTTTCCTCTCAAACATCCACACAGGAGAGAAAACATAAAATACTTGACTTTCTGAGTTTGACTTATTTTGCTTAACATAATATTCTCAAATTCCATTCATTTTTTTTTTTTTTGCAGATGACACAATTTCATTCTTCTTTATGGCAGAATAAGACTCCATTGTGCATATAGACCACATTTGTCCATTCTTCCATTGACAGACACCTAGGCTGGTTCCATATTGTGAATTGTGCTGCTGTAAACATGGGTGTGCGTGTATCACCATGGTATGATGACTTGAATTCTTTAGGAGAAATACCAAGGAGTTGTGTATCTGGGTCATATGGTGGTACTATCCCTAGTCTTTTGAAGAACATCTATACTGATTTCCATAGTGGATGTAATAATACAATCTTACCAATGGTGTAAAAGTGCTCCTTTCCCCCCACATCTTTCCCCAAAGCTAGGATTTCTGTAAGGAATTATTTACAGAGAATGTTGGGCCCACTGAGTTTTTGTTTGCTTCTTTCAATATAAAGGACCCACACCCATAGTATTTGTATTGACCCTGTTCCTCTGGGTGGAAGGATGCTGCTTTCACTGGAGCTCAGCAAGTGGGAGACTGAGCTTTCTCATCTCATTCATGCCAGCACTCCTCTGGCCCCAAGGTTTAGCACTGGGAGAGAGTTTTTGCTGCCTTCCTTCTTGCCCTTTAAAGGGACAGCTCAGGAGCAGAGCAGGCCAAGTTCTCCTAGGAAGGACCTTGGCAACATGGGGTTGTGGAGCAGAATCACCTGTTCCTTCCTCTCTAAATACAGACCACCCTGGTTCTAGAGCACAGGGGGAATCCAGAGACCCATGCCTTGCTGCATTCATCACCACCCATTCATGGGAGTCAGCTCAGAGAAGGCCACACGGTGTGACTGAGGTCATTAGAACAAGGCTGGCCTTCCCCTATTAAAAAAAAACTGTAAGCTTTCCCTCTTTCCCTGTCTTATAGTGATGTGCCATTAGGGCACAGGGAGCTGCTGTTTCACCTAATACCTGTGTTCAGAATTTAATCAGCTGCCCAAGTTATACCATAGACTAGTGGAAAGAGAAAGTGAGTCATCACAAACACCAAATGAATCATCAGAAACACCAATGAATCATAACTAATTTAACGCAATCATATATGCGTTGCAGAATAGACTAGATCAGCTTCTCCTTGTCCTCCTCCTCCTTTTTGTTTTAATTGTCATTTTGTGGTTGGAGACATGTGCATGTGTCATAGGTCCTGATTACAAAAGAATTCCCTCCATTTCACAACCCAACTTTAAACTTTTCTGAAATATATCACCTCCTCTAAATCCTTAGCTATGCTAATGAAGAGAAGGAGAGAGAAAACTCAAATCACTAACATCCATGATGAAAAAGGAAATATCCTGATGGACACTACAGAAATACAGAAGATAATTAGGAATTATTTTGAAAATTTGTACTCCAATAAAATAGAAAATATTAAAGGCATTGGCAAATTTCTAGAGTCATATGATTTACCCAAACTGAATCAGGATGATATACACAAGTTAAATAGATCAATTTCAAGCAATGAAATAAGAGACACCATCACAAGCCTACCAACGAAGAAAAGCTCAGGACCAGATGGATACACAGCTGAGTTCTACAAGACCTTCAAAGAAGAACTAATACCAATATTCCTTAAATTATTTCATGAAATAGAAAAAAAGAGGGAACATTTCCAAACTCATTCTATGAGGCCAATATCACCCTGATTCGAAAACCAGACAAAGACACATCAAAGAAAGAAAACTTCAGACCAATATCTCTAATGAATATAGAGGCAAAAATTCTCAATAAAATTCTGACAAATTAAATATAAAACATATAAAAAAGATAGTGCACCCCAATCAAGTGGGGTTCATCCCAGGAATATAAGGTTGGTTCAACATAGAGAACTGAATAAGTGTAATTCATCACATCAATAGACTTAAAGATAAGAATCATATGATGGATCTGGGGATGTGGCTCAAGCGGTAGCGTGCTCACCTGGCATGCGTGCGACCCGGGTTCGATCCTCAGCACCACATACTAACAAAGATGTTGTGTCCGCCGAGAACTAAAAAATAAATATTAAGAAAAATTCTCTCTCTCTCTCTCTCTCTCTCTCTCTCTCCCCTCTCTCACTCTCTCTTTAAAAAAAAAAGAATCATATGATCATCTCAATAGATGCAGAAAAAGCATTCAACAAAATATAACACCCTTTCATATTCAAAACATTAGAAAAAAACTATGGATGACAGGAACATATCTCAACATTGTAAAAGCTGTCTATGCTAAGCCCCAAGCCAACATCTTTGTAAATAGAGAAAAATTGAAGGCATTCCCTCTACAAACTGGAACAAGACAGCGATGCCTTCTTTCACCACTTCTGTTTAACATAGTTCTTGAAACTCTAGCCAGAGCCATTAGACATATGAAAATAAGAACTCAGATTATCACTATTTGCCGACGATAAGATTTTATATCTAGAAGATCCAAAAAGCTTCCACCAGAAAACTTCTAGAATTAATAAATGAATTCAGCAAAGTAGCAGTATATAAAATCAACACCCATAAATCAAAGGCATTTCTGTATATCAGTGACAAATCCTCTGAAAGAGAAAGTAGGAAAACTACTCCATTTACAATAGCCTCAAAAAAATAAAAAATACTTGGGAACCAACTTAATGAAAGAGGTGAAAGAACTCTACAATGAAAACTACAGAACACTAAAGAAAGAAATTAAAGAAGACCTTAGAATATGGAAAGATCTCCCTTGTTCTTGGATAGGCAGAATTAATATTGTCAAAAAGACCATACTACCAAAAGCACTATACAGATTTAATGCAATTCCAATCAAAATCCCAATGACATTCCTCATAGAAATAGAAGAAGCAGTCATGAAATTCATCTGGAAAATAAGAGACCCAGAATAGCTAAAGCAAGCCTTAGCAGGAAGAGTGAAGCAGGTGGAATCACTCTAGTTATTTTTCTTTAAAAATATCATCTAGTTATTCTTCTTCCCATGGTTAATAGCATCTGTTTGGTAGAAATACTGGGAATCATGTGCTTGCAAAGTCTTGAAAGAACTGGAGGATTGGAAGTCTGGATGCTGTCACCAGACAAGGTGCCCAGCATCACCTGTCAGGTAGAATCCTCAGCAGAAAATTGCTGCTATCATGACTTCAGTTCTCCCAGATGTTCACACCCATGAAGCCTGTGACAAGATGGGAGAATCTGGCCCTGTTCTCATGGTGTACGTTAGACCTTTCTTGTCAGCCAGCACCTTGGTTGAAAGAAGGCCTTCATTTCCTGGCTACCGTCCAAATTTTGTTCTGATATCTTATGGGTAGAAGCTAAATGACACATGGAATCTAGCTGCAAGAGAGTCTAGAATGTAGCTGTTAGTCCTTTAGCCTTGCAATACAACTTTTATTTTAGCTTTTAGCCTGTGCAGTACAGAAGAAGGGAGTGAGATGCCAAGGGCCAGGTAGTGAGATGCCAGGGCCCAGGGGATCATAACTAGTACCACTTTGGTCCTGTGACCCCCTTCTTTTTCCTGGATTTCCTACCAATTTGATCATTCCTTCTCTGCCTCCTCTGTGTACTTTTCCTCAGCTTATTCCTTAAAATGTAGTGTTTGCTAGGGATCTACCTGGCTACCTCTTTCCTTTCCACTCCACCTGCTCTCCTTCTGATTGACTTATCTTCTACCTATTAACTCCCACACAGTGACCCCAGGGTCACCTCAAACTCCTCCGGTTTGAAGCAAAACTAGGTAGCTTCTCCAACCCTGTTTTCTTTCCTTCCATGGTTAATAGCATCTGAGTTAAAACACGGTGTCAAGCTCGGCTCATTTCTTTTATCCTCCACTTTTAAATCAATCACCAAATCAGTTGATTACACTCCTTCCATATTTCTCACAACCTCCCCTTTTCTCTCTCATTCCATGTCATTGTTCTAATACAGGTACTTTCCCCTGCTCCCTTGAACTACTGAAACCACCTTTTAATCACTTTTTACCTAAGTAACATTCTGACTTTCTGGGTGGCCCTTTTGTCTTGAGTCCTTCCCCCTCCACTACCCATCTCTTTTGCTCATTATCATCATTGTGATCTTTTTTAATGTGAAAATCTAAATATACATATTAATTTCCTGTGTAAACCTTTTCTTATTTGCCTGTGCTCATGAAATTAAGTTTAAACATTGTAAGATGGTCCCATGGGTTGAATTGTGTTTACCACAAGATATATTCCAGTCCTAAGCCCCACTACCTACCTATAAGTGGGACCTTATTTGGAAATATATTCTTTGCAGATATAATCAAATTATGATGAGATCACACTGTATCCGGATGGGCCGTACTCTAGGGACCATGTCCTTGTAAGAAGAGGGTGTCAAGTTCAGGTTCCTGTTGCAGATGGTTTGAATTCCACCAGAAATTGAATGTAGGCAAAGGTGTGAGTCTTGATATTATTTGCCTTGCCTAAATCGGCCTCTTTCCAAACAGTTTGTAATGTCTTTCTGAGAATTTTCCATTTTTCTGCCCTCTCTCCTCTCTGATCTGTTCTACATGCTTCCGCTTCTGGGTTCTAACCATGTTGCTCCTTGTCCAAGAATCACTGAAAACTCCTCACTTCACATAGGATAAGGTCCAAACCTTCCCAGATTATTCCCATCTTTCCTTTCCCTGGCTTCAGTCTGTTTCCAGGCTCACTGCCAGCTTCTCTTATTTTCCTGTTCTTTGGGAAAGACTTTCCACTTGAATCCAGCTCTTGAATTGCTATTTATTCTTCCAGGTTGAAGTGAGAGGTCATCTCTTCCCTAAAGCCTTTTTGGTTCCCTGATCACACAGAGAATTCTGTTGATACAGTCCGTTTTGCCTCCCGGCTGACTTCTTTGGCTGACTTCTCCTCTGTGAGAATTTCTTCAAGAAGGAGGGAATAGTTTCAGTACAATCCAGAGATTGTCATGTTTGCCTGTGATGTTTCTTAGTTATGCAAATGTTTTCTAGAACTCAAGGGCGTGCTTCCTCATTTTTAGAGAGAAAATCAAAGCAATATATGAGGACTTCAAGGAGACAGATGAAAATCTCCAGAAGAACCTTCCCTTAATCCGAGTAGCAGTTGATTTGGTGGCCTCAGGCGCCACTTAGCTGTTCGTTGAGGTTGTGTGTGTTGATGAAGAATCTGCAAAGACATCTCCCCATGTGTTAATACAACGGATTGATAAAGAAGGCCATACTCTAAACCAGATGCTTAATTATGAGGGGGGAAAAAAACCTTCAATAAGAAACATATGGCATCCAGAATCTATATTTCAAAGGAGATCAAAGTTTCCAAGAACTGGATTCTGTGAAGGACTGATTAATCTTGGGTACAAATGCTGGGAGAGTCTTAACTATGTTCCAAATTTAATTAGGATTTTTTTAACTTTTTTTTTTTTTTTTTTGTTAGTGGTTTGGATGTAAAAATTACATAGTTTTTTTTTTTTTTTTCTCTCAGTTCTGGGGATTGAACTGAACCAGGAATGATCTGCCACTTAACTGTATCCCTAGCCCTTTTTATTTTTTTATTTTGAGACAGGGTCTCACTAAGTTTCTCAGGCTGACCTTGAACTTGTGATTCTCCTGTCACAGCCTCTGTCATGGTTTAGGTATGAGATTTCCTCCAAAAAAGGTGAATTGGTTGGGTTATGAGAGCCTTAACCTAATCAGTGCATTAATCCACTTGCATGGATTAACTGTAGGTAGGGTGTGTCTGGAGGAGGTAGGTCACTAGGGGACGTGCCGTCGGGTATATATTTTGTCACTGGGTCAGTGAGGACTCTCTCTCTCTCTGCTTCCTGATTATCATGTCCTGAGCTGCTTGCCTTGGCTATACCCTTCTGCCCTGACCTTCTGCCCTCACCTCAGGCACAGAGCAATGGAATTGGCTGTTTATGGACTGAGACCTCTGAAACTGAGTGCCAAATAAACTTTTCCTCCTCTGACATTGTTCTTATCAGGTCTTTTTTGTTACAGCAACAAAAAGGTGACTAAAACAACCTCCCAAGTACCTAGAATTATAGGCCTAGGCCACTGCATCTGGATAAATTACATAGCTTTTGAGTGGTCTTTGCATAGTCCCCTTTCCCCAAGAGGCCTGTTCCTTTCAGTGTGGACTTTTATAGAACTCTGTTTTTCAGAAGCACATATATGATGGAACAGTAGGAACTGCTGAGATGTATGTTTGGCATTTATACTCTGCCTTTAAAATTTTTTTTTTAAATGATATAGGAGGTTGAACCCAGGGCCTCATGCATGCTAGGCAAGCCTTCCACAACTTAGCTACATCGCCAGCCCTTTTAGTTTGATTTTGAGACAGGGTCTTGCTAAGTTGCTCAGAATGACACAAATTTGTGATCCTTGTGCCCCAGCCTCCTGAGTCACTGGGATTACAAGCCTGGGCCACCACCCTCAGCTCCTCCTCTATTTACCTGTCTACAGATCTGCCTCCCTCTTTCAATCAAAAAGGCAGAGACCAGGTTGGAGTCTTCTTTGTGTTTTCTCATGATCATTGGTGAGTTGGATATTTTTGTAGTTTATAGAAGGGTCTCTAGGTGCTGCTTGGTGTAGAACATGGCACAACACTTGAAGACACACCCTGTTGAGGTTGATTGAGCTGATTCCTTGTCCAACTTGGCTGTCTTCAACATGGCAGTCAGGTTTCCAATGTAACAGTAAATAAGGGGATTCTTCCTTATAATTTTGCATAGGGATTTGGAATTTATTTATTCTTCCTTTTAACTTTTTTTTTTGTTCTTTTTAGATATACGTGACAGTAGAGTGTATTTTGACATGTTATACATACATGGAGTATAACTAATTTGGATCCCATTCTTGTGGTTGAACATGATGTGGAGTTATACTGGTCATGTATTCATATATGAACATAGGAAAGTTAGGTTGAATTTATTCTACTGTCTTTGGGATTTGAAATTTAAATTTTTGTTTTGGACTTAGAAAAGTCATTTTGAATGTTTTAATTTAATTTTTAAACCAGAGCATTTTTATTTGATTTAATTTTTAATCTAGAAAATATAACTTATTAATTAAATTTATTTATCAATTGACTTTATTTTAAGCAGTACATAAAAGCATAAAGATTATTCATATTAATGGAGTGATATATGATTGGAATTTAAGTTTGGTCCTCAGGGTGACCAGTGTGGTATACTTGTAGCCAGTTCAAATCCCATCACTATTGTTAGTCATGAAGTAACCTTAAATTGTTTTACTTCTTCCATCTCCCATCTCTTTCTCTTATAATTATATACTGACATCCAACCTCATTTCAAAGATATATGAGATTGCTCTCAAAGGAGCAGTATATATAAGCTAATAAGATTCAAAATACAAGAGAGAAAGAAAAATGGTATGGTGAGAAAAAAGTAGAATAGCCTGAGCTGATAAGCAAGGAGGCTGTGTACAGGATTGGGGCCATAAGACCCTCTGCCAGGGATGGAAAAGAGGTTTCATCTAAAGTGTCTAGAAGTGGCTTTTTGGAGTGCTGTAAGCATGGTTTCACCTGGGCCTGTTGTGGAAAGTCTCTGAGGTGCATAAATGAAACCAACACAGGGCGTGAAAGGATGAGCTGGTAGCATTATTGTCACACATCGGCCAGAATCATCCTATAAATTTTTATCCTTATATTATTGTTAATTATTGTAATATATTATCCTTATAGATAATAACACCAATTCCACAGGTGACCTCGTTTAAATGAAATAATGCATGAGAAAGTGCCTGACATAGAACTTCACATGGAATCACTGCCTGTTATCTTGGTTTCCTTTTAAAGCTATGGGAGTATTTCTCAGTTCATTGGTCAAATATGTTCAAAATAGGATAGTTTGTTAAATATGGAAAATTTGATCAAGGCTGAGACTTTTTATTTAGTCTCCATTTTTAGTGGTATACTAGATAGAGTAGATAGAGTACAAAGACAAAGCTAGGTCTTCTCTCTTGTGACTGTATGGTTTTTAAGGAAGACATGAAAATATATCTTTAGAGATACTGGGAACTAATATCTAATACATAGAATATATGACATAAATCAGTCGACTTTCACTGAAGATTTATATGACTCATCTATTTTTTTTTAAAAATCACTTGTTCTAATTTGTTATAATTGACAGCAGAATGCATTTCAATTCATATGGAGCACAATTTTTCATTTCTCTGGTTGTAAACAAAGCAGAGTCACACCACTCGTGTCTTCATACATGTACTTAGGGTAATAGTGTCCCTCTCATTCCACCATGTTTCTTACCCCCATTCCCCTATAAGAATCATCTAGATAACTATAAAATATTATTCATACTGCGATACACCCTCAGAAATCCTTTTTAATTTGTGTGGGGCAGGGTTCATATTTAAGGATTTTTTTGAAAAACTCATAGTTATTCTTATGTACGGACAATGATGAAAACCATTGGCACAGATAGTATGTACTGTAGAAGAGACAGTAAACTCAGTCTTGAGATGGTTTGGCCTTGGATGCTAGGGGGAACCTAGCACCAGAAGCAGGATCTGGCTCTTCTGTGGCAGGGCTCATGATTGAAGGCTCTTCCCCTTCTTGAGGACCTTCTCCCTCTGATCCTGTTGAACTTCTTGTACCTTCACCATGGTTAAGAGCCCAGCTGCTTCAAGTTTATTCATTCTTTTAGATTCTCTCTCCCCTCCCTTGGTAGCTTCTGGTTCATCCTTGGGTCTTCCAGTTTGATTTCATTGGATTTTTGTATGTGTGTGTGTTGGGGAGGGTACTTTCAGGGTTACCACCTTCACTTACTTCTTGCTAATCATCTCTCTGGGTCTTTTGGACTCTTACCATCAGCCTCATTTTAACTTCTGGCCAAAATGCTGTGGGAGTTTCTCTCCATGGAAGCTCTCTGATACTTCTACCTGGCCTGTGGGAACTTGCTTCTTCTATGAAGAAACTTATTTATTTATAACCTTTTGTAGTAAATTGTTCCTCTTCAAATAAAGGTTAACTATAAAAATTGAAAATTCACAAGGACCCGAGCATGAAGGAGAGACATAGATATTCACATTTTCTAAAGGAAACTCAAAACACCACCACTTTTTCTCATATTTGTTTTTTAAGTATTTTTTTAGTTGTTGATGGACCTTTATTTTATTCATTTATTTATATGTGATGCTGAGGATGGAACCCAGTGCCTCACACATGCCAGGCAAGCGCTCTACCCCTGAGCCACAACCTCAGCCCCTCTCATATTTTTTATTGGCGCATTATAGTTGTACATAACAGTGGGATTTGTTCTTATATATCCATACATGCACACACTACTACAGTATAATTTGGAAAACACCATTTTAAACCAGTAGTCTACTTTCAGAAATTTGATAGAGTTATAAGAGGATGGCTTTGGTCATCAGGTAGATTGGGATTTAAATTATGACTCTACTATCTGTTGTTGTGTGATCTAAAAAAATTACTTATGATTTATGGAAATCAATTTTCTTATCTTCAAAGTGAGCCTGATATTATCTATCCCATGTGGTTGTAAATATTTAAAAAATGAAATACATACAAAACAGTATATGATGCTCAGCTTTTCCTCTAACCATAAACAGTTATAAAATGGGATAAAATATACAAAGCAATTCACTGAACAGAGGTAAGGAGGGTTGGTGATGCCTGAGAGAAGGGAATGCATGAGGCGAACTCCACATTCGTCCGGCTCTCTGACCAGGACCACTTCTCCTACTGTGGTGCAGGGGGTGCGGAACCAGAGCACAGCAGCAGTCTTGTTGAACTGGGGTGGCAGAGATTGAAACGAGAAGTTCCTTAAGTAGTTGAAGTTGGTGGTTAGGGTACCAGAAAAGGGAACTGGGCAGGGAGGTTACCCTGGAATTCTGTGTGAGAATTTATAAGGGTTTTGGGGGCTGAGGTCTGGCTTATAGTGCATGTGATAATATTCCACAAACCCAGCTAAGAGCCTCTATATACCTGAGAGCTAAAGAAAGATATCACATATGCCTCAGTGTTAGAAGATATGGACATTCTAGTGCAGCTAGAGTGCAGAGATCATACCGAGTGCCATGGGATATTAGTGGGAAGTCAAAAAAGACCACACATTAGGAAAAGGAACTGTCTCCTAGAGGAAGATCATGCCTTAGGACTAAAAACAAAACTAGTCTGTTATGGAGTGAAAGTCTGTGTCAAATTCTTAACCCTCATGTGACGGTATCAGGAAGTACAGACTTTAGAGGTCTTTAGATCATGAAGTGGAAGCCCTCATGAAAGGAATTAGTGTCTTTATAGGAAGAAACATGAGAAAGATGTGAGGATATATAGCAAGAAGATGGCCACTTGCTCACCAGGAAGAATGCTCTCATTAGACCCTGGATCTTCTGGTACCATGAGCATTAACAACTTAGCCTTTTGAATGTGAGAACCTAAGGAAGACTGCTTTGGAATATTACAGGCCTTTTTGATTGGGTGCAAGTAACCTTCCCTCATATTGAACTTGAACTGCTTAAAAAACATACATGAAGGGCAGGGGTTGTGGCTCAGTGGTAGAGCACTTGCCTAGCACATGTGAGGCACTAGGTTCAATCCTCAGCACCACATTAAAAAGCAAACAAAAACCAAAAACAAACAAACAAACAAAAAAACCAAACCATAAATGAAGTGCTTGAAGACTTCTTCCATGAGAGCTGCTTAAGGTAAGTTCTGATCTGGTTGGCCCACAAACTTACAAACTTGTTCACTCTCTTTCCTTACCTTGGTCTGTGGAGGATTCTGAGAGGTACCACCTGAACCTCCCTTCAGTACAGACTCATTCTTCCAGCTGCTGGGAGTGTTAGTGGCTAATGACTCTCTGGGAAGCCTAAAGGACCCATCTCACCCAAAGTAATTCCTCTCTCCTCAGGGCATTTTGCATGTATCAACCCACAGGGTTGAAATGGGGATGCAAAAGCCTAGCGTCCTGGACTCCTTCAAGGCCAATGGGTTAACTGAGCTTCAATGCTCCTGATGGGATGGGCTGAGGCCTTCACTGCAACAGCATCATAGTTCAGGTTCCCTCTTAGTCTAATCCTATCATCTTTACTCCCTTTCAGGAATTCCTACAAGCATTTTCTATAAATTTCTTGTGCAAAAATCATCATCTCAGAGTCTATTTCCCAAGGAACCCAACTCAAGACAGCTAGTGATAGATGTAGGATTTTGCACTGGTTGGCTGGCAGTGAGGAGCCCATTGCTCGTGGATGAGGGATCTGGAGAGCTCCTGGCAGGTTGTTGCAGGGCAATTGTTAACATTTGTACTTGTGATGACCCAGAATGGGAAAGGTATACCAGAGAATGCACCATAGGGGCTGCGGTTGTGGCTCAGTGGTAGTGCTCTTGCCTATCATGCATGACACACTGGGTTTGATTCTCAGCACCATGTACAAATGAATAAAATAAGTGTCCATTAACAACTAAAAAATTTTTTTTAAAAAAAGAATGCACCGTGGGAGCAATATCTCAGGCATTTGAGAGGTTTTGGAGAAGTAGTGCTTGCCAGGACAGTGGAATTGGATGACTTTTGTTGAGTGCTATCAATTGGCGAGAGACACTCAAAGGTTGAGCATGATTAATCATTAATTTAGGGTGATGCGTCAAAGCCTGAGAGCCTTTCAACAGCATAGAAAGAGATTGTCATCTCCTGAAGCTGGAGGGAAGAAAAAAACTATGAATTAGGCTCAGGCATTAATTATAAGCATTTTGGAATGTCATAGAAAGTTGAATTTGTAACCTGGCAAGTCTGGTATGTCAAGGTCAGGGTCAAAATTAAGAATGAACAACACCCTTAAACTTTGAATGGAAATATCTGAGTTGATATGGTTGGGCATATTGAATTCCCACATCTTTCTGAACCTTCTGGGCTGCAGAAACATTCCATCCCTCCTTGTTAAAGGTAGCACCTGCTTCCTAAAGACAATGAAGAGTTGGCTACTTTGCAATGTGCCTCTTTCAGGATCTATTCCCAGCCCACCTCTAGGCCATCAGACATGATCAGTTCAAGTTGCATCTAATTCTGGCTGCATGAATATTAGTTCTTAGTTTCTTTCTTAACTCTTTTTAGTGGTACTTGATATTGAACCCAGGTGTGTTTTTTTTTTTTAACCCTAAACTACATCATCAGCTCTATTTATCTTTTTTTTTTTTTTTTAATTTTGAGACAGGGTCTGACTAAGTTGATCAGGCTGCCTTTGAACTTGCAACCTTCCTGCCTCAACCTCCTTAGTCACTGGGATTACAGGTGTGCACTACTGTACCCACCTTAAATATTGGCTCTTTTAGGGAGTGAATGTACCATCCAAAGGAGCTCCAGGTTCTAAGCAACATTTATTGGCAGCCATGGAGAGAGTCTACCTGGAACTAGACCCTGAAGGCAACGGATCAAAGGGGGAAGTAAACAAACTTGGAGAGGGAAAAATTTTGAATATAATAGCATTCTCTCAGGATACAGAAATTAACAACCTACTATGATTCTCAGATGGATTCTGGATGCTAGCACCCACTAGCAAACTATCCAATAGAAAGACTCAGAGGACACCATATTTACCAAGAGATGGGGAATACCCTAGGGAGAGTCATCAGCCGGGCTGATGGTAGGTGATTCTGTTAGAGCACTGGATTCCCTGATAGCCATGGAGATGATAAGAACAGGAAGAACAGCAGCCAGATGGCACAGAGCTCTCAATGAACAAAAGAGTTGAAGGGGCTGCCTTGGGGCCTGACCTGCAGAGTGCTATAGAGATGAGTAATGGGGCAAGAAAGATGGGTTGCCAACAAGGAAATCATTCAGTTGAAGCTGGTAAAAGAGAGCAAGGATAGATTATCATGAGCTGAAGGCAACTGCTCCAGGCAAAAATTCATAATTCCTTACCCTGTTTCCTTATCTGCACCAATTTTTAGGCCCAGAACCCATGACTGAAGGAGCGACTGGATCCCCAAGAGGAAGAATCCTGCAACACGACAGCAAGTGTATATGTATGTACGTGTATATGATTCTATGGGCTCACCTGAGAGTTGAAAGGGACCTATGGTCATTTACTTGGTAATTGTGCCCTGGAGGACAGGGAATAACCAGACATTTTGAGGACTGTTGGACACAGCATTTGTATAGTCATTTATACCTGCACCTGAAGCATTCCCATGGCTTGTTAGGGTGGGGACATTTGGAGGCCAGATAATAAATAGAGACCTGGTTCAGCTTTGTTTCAAAACTCTTCCTTAGGCCCAAGCTCCCATGGAGTGGTTTCATAATACATTTTTGAACTGGACATACTTAGTAGTTGAAAGAATTCACACATTTGAGCCTAGAACTATGCTGAAAGAGCTCATAGAATGGGGAAGGTCCAGTGGAAACCTCTGACTCTTCACCCTCCCTAAAAAGGTATTAATACAAAAATTGCATCGTATCCTGGGGTGAATGGAGGTCAATGCCACTCTTGAGGATCTAAGGGATACATGGGTGGTCACCCCTTCACATGCCCATTTAACTCACTCATTTGTCGCCTACAAACCCATATGGGTCCTAGGAATTGACTCCCTTCAGTTCAACTAAGTAGAAGCCTTAATCGCAGCTGCAGTGTGAGATGTGTATCTTTGATAGAGTAGATTTACATGGCCTGGTGGTACATGGCTATTCATCTGGCAAATGTATTATTTTTTTATCCCTTTTGGGAAAGAATATCAGAAGCAGTGTGCATTAATGTTGGAACAATGGTTTTACATTTAGCCTTTTTCTAGGTTTATGTTAACTCATGCTCTCTGTCATAAGATAATTGAAAGCAACCAAAGCCATGTGAACATTCTGTAAAACATGATATTGGACTACTACACTGATGACATTATGTTAATTGAACTGATGAGAAAGAAGTGACAAGTACATTGGAGGCCTGGGTAAGACACATGCAGTCCAGAAAGTAAGAGAGAGACCCAGTAAATTTTCAGATGGTCACTATAGCAACGAAACTTTAGAGTTCTAGTGGTCTGGATACAAACCCATTCTGGGATATTCCTCCAAAATAATGGATACATTATTCCTTTTTGTTCCCTCCACTAGTAGAAAGGAAGTATAATACTTGAGTTGGTAGCTTGTGGATTTATGGACACGGCATAGGCCACACCTGAGCAGAATTTTCTGGCCCATTTGCTAAAGGACATGGAAACCTTCCATCCTTGGAGTCCACAGCAGAAAGGGCTCTGAAACTGGTCCAGGCTGGAACATAGATTTGGAAGACTTTACCAGTTTCGATAGAAAATGGATCCATGGCCTGAGAAGGCTTGATGACTAGGGACTCAGACCCCTCAGGGATGACATTCTGTCTCAGTCCTCCAGGTAGGTCACTAGGGCAGTAGATGTGCTGGTCTAGGGTTGGAGAATGGGTAGCAGAGGGAGATGATGAATAGCAGTTGTGTCCTGAGACAAACTGCAGCAACTGGTGCTGTAATTTGTCCCATTGACATTCAAAATCCTGAAGGAACCCTTCCAGGAAGGTTGATAAATTTATATAAACCAAGTATAGTAAGCAGAGCAAGGATCGGACTACAGTGGATGCTAAGGTGGTGTATGCATTCATGGTCGTGCGCCAGACCTGTTATTGCTATTATCTGAAGATTGGCAACCCTCAAAAATCATATATTGAAATCTTAATTCTCAAGGTAACAGAATTAGGTGTTAAGGCCTTTGGGATGTATTTAAATCATGAAGACAGAACCTTCATTATTGCAATTAGTGCCTTTTTAAAAGAGACTGAAGAAAGCTAGCATCTTCCACCAGGTGAAGATACAGTGAGAATTCATCTGAGGAATGGACCCCTCCATCAAACACTGAATTTACTGACACCTTGATCTTGGACTTCCCAGACTCCAGAACGGTGAGAAACAAATGTTTGTTATTTATATATTTTCAAGTGAACTATTCATCACTTGAGAAGCAGTTTCTGGCATGCTGCTTGGCTTTGTTAGAGACTGAGCACCTGACCATGGGACATAAATAACTGGAGCTGTCCATCATGTCCTGGGTATTTTCAGACTCACCCGTCAGGCAGGTGCAGCAATAAACCACTGCACCATGGAAACATTACATTTGGAACTTGAGCAGATCCATAAAACACAAGTAAGTTATAAAAATAGATGGTCCAGATCTATGTACATCTCTCTTACTCTGGCACCTTCTCTGTGGCCTCATTCATGCTTCCCTGGGACCAGCTGATCAAAGAGGTAAAGACTTGGACCTTGTTCATGGATGAGTCACCTTGATGTGTTGGTACTATGCTTTGCAGCTCCAGGCAGTGATGGCTCTGGAGGACAGTGCTAGGAGAAATCCTCCCAGTGGGCACAGTGGAGAACAGCATGCCTGGCCATCAGGCATTTGCGTAGAGGAAGTTGTGTGAGCTAAGGATACATGAGGATTAATAAACAGCTGCTTGGTGAAGGGCTTAGGATGAGCAAAATTGGAAGCTCGGAGACAAGGAAAGCTATAGAAGTATGGGATACATCTAGGAAAATATGAGAACATTTGTGTTTCTATCAATGCCCAAAGAAGAATATTTAATACAGGAGGTGCAGAATAACCAAATGAGTAGGATGATTCACCCCATGGAAATGAGCCAGGCCTTGGTCACCATAGTTCTTCTATAATGGGGCTGTGATCATAATAGTCATGGAGGGATGGAGATAGAGTTATGCAAGGGTCTAGGAACATGGGCTTTATTGCCAGAACGATCTAGCTCAGAATAAGAAGCTCACTTTACAGTGAAGGAAAGTGATAATAGGTAAAAGACCTTGAGAGCCAGTCACTGTACTGTATTCCATATCGTTCAGAAGTGGCTGACATAGTAGAATGTGGGGGATGATACCCAGAAGGACTGGGGACACCGTTTTCTAAGATGGAGTAAATACTTGAAACCAGCGATTTTTACAGTGCAGCTTTTCTCAAATAGAATACATTTCTCAAATGTCAGAACCAAAGTGCTTACAATAGGAATAGCCCCTTTCTCTGCTAGGTCCAGCTAGCCACTTAGTGAATTTGTGCTTCCAGCTGCTGTAACTTTATTCTCAGCTGGATTCGAGGTCTTGGTAGTGGAGGAGGGATGCTCTACTAAAAGATGCAGTAAAAGTTCTACCAAGTGCAATTATGGCTGATATCTGCTCACTTTGGTTTCCTGAAGTGAGTGTACCAGCAGGCAAAGACAGGAATTTCCATAACGACAGGAGTAACCGATCCTGCTTATCACCAGGAGACAGAGTTTCTGCTTCACAAAGAGGGCAGAGAAGGTATAGCTGGGATCCACAGGGGATGCTTCCATAACCACAAATAAGCATGAATGGGCAAATGAAGCAACCGTAGCCTCACAAAGGCATGGTGATCATTTTGACACATTGGGTACGAAGGTCTGTGTTACCATACTGGGTCAGCATCCTAGCGGGATACACTGAACAAGCAACCTAGACAAAGTGTAGCCTTAGGGGAAGGAGAATCTAGAACATGTTCTAGAGATGGAGATGGCAAGTATCATTTGCAGTCTTGGGACCAGCTGTAGCAGCAGGGACTACAGCTTCATATTAAAAAGCATTTTCTTTAAAAAGTTGTGACTTATCAGCACCTTGAAAGCTTTGGCCAGACAGGGTGAATTTAAGAAGTGATACAAATAGATCTGAGTGGTACAAAGCTGGACTCCAAAGACGGTCAGTGCCCTGCTCACCTACCTGGGGCACTACTATTTTAAGGCGTTTTGGATGATTTTGAACTCCCAGTGCCTGCTTCTGTCCACTAGAGAGCTTTTTCTGCAAGTGCAGAAGGCTGCTCTGCCTGTCTGCCCAGCAAGCTGAAAGTGCTGGGGAATTAACAGCTCCTTGGGATCAGCTCTCAGCCAATGACAATCAGAAGCTGGTATGTAACTACTCCAGCTCAGTCATTTGTTGGGCAGGAGAGCTTTGAGACTCATGATGTGCAGTTTCTTAGGGTGTCCCTGTGGGATTAAGCTCTAGTTGCCTACTGTTTCAGCTGGTTTCATACTGATACTTTATTAACTGCCTTCCTTTCCCTCTATCACTTTCCTACCCCTCTGCAATTGTTGCTGTGACTTTGAGATAAAGCTACTTACACTCTAAAGCTTGTCTCAGGAGTCAGTTTCTGGGAGAACCCAAGCAGAGATAGTTCCATTTAATATTTCTACCTTGGTTATTGTATTGCATGGATTTCTTGCTTACACATTCCATTCTGTTCTCCTTTTGAACCATGTTTCTGGGGACAACAGTTCTTTCTCTTTCACTGAAAGCAATCCAGTCCATGTCACCTGCAGGGATCAAGACAAGTGAATAGACATCATCAAGGGACAACAAAAACAAAAACAAAACACAAAACTCAAGTGACAGACAGTTTAACAAAAAGTCACATGCAGATGAGCTGGGAATAGAGTAGTTTTCTAAATTGATATGTCTTTGAAAAGATAATAGACTGGCCTAAATTTTACCAGCTTGAGAGTCTAACAGCCACCTTTGGCCTTCCTCTTCTCAGTAGGAACTTAATATTCCTTAAAGATCATATAAATTATTTCTAAGTGATTGATTCCAATTTGGCATTTCAGAATTTGAGCCATCTGTCAGGGTCTTCTTCCACTCTGGTTTCTCTAATCAGTGTCCATGATCCTGGAACCTGCCAAGGTATTCTTGATGAGAAAGACAATGTCTGTGTCAAAGAGGTTGCTCTCAAGGCTGTGGCTTTCTTGGTTAATGGACATAGCCCAGGAAACTGTCAGCCATTGCAAGATGTCACTGGTGGGAACACCCAGGTCTTTACCAAGGGTGTTGTCTGCAAGGCTCTCAGAGCTGCCACTCCTGGGGTGAAGGTCAACTAGAACTGCAGACCAAGGCCCCTTCTGAGTTCTCTGAGCTACATTTCTGGTGCTAGGTTTTTCATTTTATGTCTCTTGAGAGCATTTCCTTTAACTTCTGAACTTCATCCCCACATTCCTCAAGAGCCGCTGATCAAATGAAAACTTGTGCATCCCTCCAAGAGCCAACAACACTTTCTTTTTCTGCACTAAGACAACTCAACCCATTGTTTTTTGGGAAGGTGGGGGTGCTGGAGATTGCACTCAGGGGCACTTGATCACTGAGCCACATCCCCAGCCCTATTTTGTATTTTATTTAGAGACAGGATCTCACTGAGTTGCTTAGTGCCTCGCTTTTGCTGAGGCTGGCTTTGAACTCGTGATCCTCCTGCTTCAGTCTTCTGAGCCACTGGAATTACAGGTGTGCGCCACCGCGCCTGGCTTCATCCCATTCTTAAAGCATAAAATGCAATACGGGTTCTAAAGGCAACTAAATGTAGAGAGCAGCAGTGCACTTTTCATGTGGACACCCACAGCATTTCCACTCAAGAATCACAGCAGTGTCTAAGAGCCTCTTCTCTAATTACAGACTTGCTTTAATATTTGCATACCCAAGTGGTTTATTTGAATGGATTCCTGGGTGAAGAAAGCATAATCATGCATCCAAATCTTCATCTCTTTCCAACCCCAATTATTTAGAAATGGTAGCATTTCTCCTTCAGCCTCCCTGTTATCTCCCCTCTCTATCCCCCAATACTTCTTTCATTCTACCGTCTTTCCAGTGATTTCAGGGACAAGTTTCAAGGGACCAGTGGTACCTAAAAGGGAATGTTGCAGGCAAGTGGCCTGTGAAGACCTACGCTGAGGCCAATAGAAATTCCCGTAGCCTTCCTCAGTGCCAGATCACGGACACTGCCCCACCTTGAGCCACAGGCCTGTATTTATCACATTCATGCTAAGTCACGGTCAGCATTTCAGTTCAGCTTCATGTCTGATCCTGCACCCAGGCTAATCATGACTGTTTTTTTCTGGCTGGAAGGGAAAGATTGTTCCCCGAGGCCTCTTAGAAAGGAGACGGAGATCTTGAGGATGGCAGGGTCTCTTCTAAGCATGTCCCTAGGAGCACTGGCTCTGGGTAGCTCTCATCAACCTCCTGTCAGCAAGTGACCGCTGCAAACTCTCTCTGCAGATGGGAAAGAACTGCTGACCATTACAAAGTGCCCAAGCCATGGGAGGACAACGAGATGAAAGTACTCATTTCATCATGAATTTCAAAGACTTCTCGGAGCCCTCACTCATCCAGACTTGGCTAATGGAAGAGAGGCCTGAGAAAGCTTACTCATCCTGCTTAGCTCCACTTTGCTCTGCCTCCTACTCAGCCCTAAATTGCTGCACAGACTGTGCTGGATAAATTGACATTAAGAGTTATTAAAGGTATGAGTCGACAGTTTAGAAAATGTGCATTCACAGCAGGCTTCGGCAGTCCTTGGGAAGAGCCAGGCCGGGCAGGGTGATCTGTGAGTTACAGAGGCAGGGCCTCCCATCTCTGAAGGTTGGGAGAAGCCCAAGTGCTCAGGGAGGCCCATACCTCCCCTTAAGGAGACAGAGCCATAAAGATACCCTGTGGTGACTCAGCTGCTCTATCTGTGACATTGAGTTTGATAGGCTTATGTTTAGTTTCTAAATTTGTGTTATGTCTTTCTCCAAAATTCATTGTTTTTGTTTTTGGCAGTCTCATAGTAATGAATCTTGTGTGTGGGTCCCTGTTATCTGTATATTGGCAGCCTTAGCTTCCTGGCTGCCAAGCCCTCTTACCCCCTCCAGAAGGGACACTTGCTTCTCTATATGACCAGGTTAGCATGGATCACACTCCATCTGCAGCTTCTCTTGCACCCACTCATTTAACTCTTGTGCTGTCACCCAAGTGCTTGTGTAGAGCTCATTTTCCCTACCAGATTATTCTTCCTGGAGTACAGCAAATATCTGGCCTTCCCATTGTACCACGGAGACAGTACCTGTGACCCCCAAATAGTTTGTATGTGTATTGATGGAGCTGCCCTCACAGTTGCAGTTTGAAACTCAAATTCTCTTATTATGCCTATTTTACAGATGGACAAACTGAGGTGGGCAGTGACTAGGTACCAGGCCCAAGGTCACATAGCTAGCAAATTGTGGAATTGGGGGTTTAAGCTCAGATGTTCTGGCTCCTGAAATTGTGCTCTTAACAAGAATTCACAGAACATTTTCATTCACATAGACCCACCTACTTACTCTTCCATCAGAAAGTGAAGTCTCTTTTGAAAGAAATAGCTTATATATAATGACTATGTCTTTCAGAAATCCATTAAATCTTTTATTTTGTTCCTCTTCGTACCTTGCTCCTTAGCTATTAAACTTGGTAGGGGGCATCTACAGTGAATAAAACCTCTGGCTAGGATTTTGAAAGCAATCAAGAGCCCTGGGAATGATAACAGTAATTTGGAGTCCACTGAATTTATCCTGGAAAAATCAAGAGAAGAACTTGATGGAAATCATATGATTTGTGATACACATGAAAATTCTAGGAATTATTTTGTTTTGAAGCATTCATATTGGGTAACATTCTGGGTGAGTTTTCCTATGTTTTCTTCATTATGTTCCATATATTGATTCATATTCTTTTTTGGGGAGGGTGGGAGGTGGGAACTGGGGATTGAACTCAGGGGCACTTGACCACTGAGCCACATCTCCAGTCCTATAATGTATTTTATTTAGAGACAGGGTCTCACTGAATTGCTTAGTGCCTTGCAGTTGCTGAGGCTGGCTTTGAAGTTGAGATCCTCCTGCCTCAGCCTCCCAAGCTGCTGAGATTGCAGATGTGCACCACTGCACCTGGCTGTTGATTCATATTCTTATATCCCATTCCCTTAAACCTTCTGAAGGATTTTTCTTTCTTTTCTTCTTTCTTTTTCTTTTTTTGGTCTGGACCATCAGGGATTTAATAGGGTTTCTGCTCCCTACTGTGATTTGAGCATGTACCTTTGGTCTAACTGAACCATCACTGGCTGCTTAAAATGGGAAAAGGGAAGACTTGGGCCTGAAACAGTAATAATTTCTCTGGGACTCAGTTTCCTCATCTGTAAAGTAAAGGAAACAGATAAGATAAACTGAATGGCCCATTTCAATTCTAATAGGTTATGATTCTGAGTACTTTTAGCCCCTTTTCTGGAAGACCACTCTGTCTACATTTTTTTTTACATGCATATCAAAAGTCTGCATGTTTAGCACTGGGTTTTGGCATAGAGACATCTTGAGACAATCTTTTCTATCTTGGGAAATAGCATTCAGGAGAAAGGATGATGAAAACTTTCATTTTGGATGAGATAAAAATGCTTTCTTCTGGTCTTCCAAGTCATTTTTTTTTCTTTACTCGTTTTCCTAATTTTTGAGTGGGCAGGGTGTCCCTGAGGTCAAATAACCTTTAAACATCAACACTAGCCCACAGCTGCTTTCAGAGGTTACTTGCAGGAGTCACTGGTAGAGGAGCAGGTCTCCTAATAGGTGTAAAATGCTGGTTCTGCCTGCTGGTTTGTTGGCCCCTACCCTGGAATTCTGCTAATGTTGCATTCATATTCTGGATTTGTGTCTTCTGTCCCCATTACCTTACCATCGCTCTGCTATTAAAAAAGGAATTCAATGTCAGTGAAAAGTAAAACCATCAAATGTCAAAGCAGTAGCTGCTTAGTGACTCCAGTAATAATAGTATGTGCCACCATCTGTTGAAGATTATTTTTCAGGTAGTTTTAAATGCTTTATGTACATGGGTTTGATTTTCAATGAGGTGGATATTGTTTGCAATCTATCAACTGAGGAACAGAAAAGTTAAGAAGCTTGATCAATATCACACAGCTAGTAGTACATATCTGAATTTTGGTGTTTAATACTAGGAGTAGGGTGCAGGTAGGTAGTATCTTGCTATGAATAAAATACAGCTCAATAGATTGGGAAGAGCATATTTCATGGGAGATTTGCCAAGTGGATTCTAATAGCTTCAAATCAGCGTTTACTGAGAGAAATGAAAATTACTTCCTGTCCTGTCTGTCTCAGAGTGGAGGACATATGTGATACTTTTATTCATTCATTTGTTGCAAAAATAGTCATATACCATCTTATATGTTTCAGGTGGGATTCTGGGTGCTTTAGAAGAAAGAAGGCTGAATATAGAGGAGATGCCCATCTTTCCAGATACAGAAACTTAAAAAAAAAAAGAAAGAAAGAAAGAAAAAGAAAAGAAAAAAAGGGCCAATGATTGGAAACAAACAAATCTGACCTCAAATTGTTTTATACAAATGCATGGAGTAAGAACAATAACAAAATCTTTCAGATTTAGAAACACCTAAACAAATATCCTTTATGACAAGTATGGTGGGCCAGGACTCACAAGTAGATGGTAGATTCCAAAGAAACAGATCCAGTGGGAGGCAAGTGACATTTTTCAGACTATCTGGAAATGTGACCTGGCTGTTGAGAGAAGAAAGCTGAAATGTCTGTTATGGTTGTTGGCTGTTGGAAACCATCTTTCACATGCACCAGAGTCACAGAATAATTAATGGGATCCCATGGCTAAGGATGTCAAAGGAGAGTTGGAGATGGAGGGAAGTCCTCTAAGTTTAGCAAATTGAACTTAGGTAGTTAGATCCCAGGAGGCAGAAAAAGGAGATCAACAGGCAGGTAAAGAAAATGTGGGGCAGCCCAGGGAGCTCAATTGATTCCCAGTCACCTTGGCTGGGCTTTATAAATGAGGTGGGTTGTTATGGGTTAGATATTAGATGACCCCCCAAAACCTCATGTGTGAGACAATGCAAGAAAGGTGAAATGATTGTTATGAGAACCTTAGCCTCATTAGTAATGAGTAATCAGTTAATCCCCTGATAGGGGTTAACTGGGTGGTAACTGTAGGCTGGTAGGGTGTGTGGCTGGGGGATGAGGGTCATTGAAGGGTGTGCCTTTGAGGAATATATTTTGTACCTGGTGAATAGAATCTCTTTCTGCTTTCTGGTACCATGTCCTGAGCTGTCTTCCTCCTCCACACTCTTCTGCCATGATGTTCTGCCTCACCTTGGGCCCAGAGCCGTGGAGCTGGTCATCTATGGACTGAGGTTTCTGAAACCCTGAGTCCCCAAATAAACTTTTCGTTTATATTTTCAATTATTTCCTAATTGTTCTTTTCAGGTCTTTTGGTCACAGTGACAAAATAGCTGACTGAAACATGGGTAATATTAAGTAATATGAATGCCCCACAGCTAAAACCCAGGATGATCAAAATGAAAATAAAGGGACTGGGGGTGTGGCTCAGTGGTTGAGCGCTTGCCTTGAATGCGTGAGGCACTGGGTTTGGTCCCAGCACCACATAAAAGAAAAAAAAATAAAGATATTGTGTCCATCTACAATTAAAAAAAATTAAAAAAAAAGAAAATAGAAAGCAAAAAATACATTTTGACTATCATTGGAGTTAAGAACAAAGGAAATGTGTTTTCTACATTTTCAGTAGGCATGGGAATTCTGCCTGTCCCACCTTTTGTGTAGCGAATGTAGACAAAAGTCTTTAGATGGTGACAGTCGGTCCTTCTAATATAAAGTTACCCATTGAGAGGATGACTGTAGCAGTTTTTTATGGCTGTTCTGCTGGGGTCCTGACCTGTTTATCATTTGTTCTTGATTGTTTTCCCTTAAAAACACTATTGTCATTGGTAATTGTATCCACATAAGCCAGGAACTGCATTTCCAGTTCCCTTGTTCTCTCATCCGGAAGTCGGGGAGGCAATACGCAGTGAGCAGAGATCTTACTTAGCATGTGGCTAATCTTGTCAACAACCAGTCATTACCTGCTTTGTTAATGGAGTCAAACTAGGGTTTTGATTCAAGAATTGTGTAAGGGGTGTTCATCAAATGAAGTGTGTTCAGGTACCACTGGCCAGGGAAAGGTAAATCTGTCCAATCTCAGATGGTGGCAAGATACGGAATCAATGTTGTTGCTCTCATCTGGGCAACTGCAATAATTGGTAGTTCAGACAGGTGTGCAGTGGCCTGTGCTATAGCCGGAAAGATTCAGGAAGCCACCTGACTGTATAACGCTGTGGTCATTGGGAAGTGTAGGCAATCACAGGAGAAGTGGAAGTAGAGGCTTAGCTAGCCCAATGTAGGAAAGCAGTCCGGAGTGCTCTGGCACAATCATGTACCATGTGGCTGAATGATAACAACTATGTATTTTATTTGTTTTTGGTAATTTCTTGGTAGCAAAAATTTACAAAAAAAATGACAGCCTATATTTAATGACAACTTAAAAAATTCCTATCTATTAAGTAAGTTAAGCTGAAGGCATAACTTGTCTCTAAATATTTGTTATCACCTCCCGTGGGCCCATAGTGATATTATTGACCACATGAAAACCAGGAGACACAAATCTCATGAAGGAGTATCATGATGATAGTCAAAGTGTATTTTTTCCTTTCTATTTTCATTTTGATCATCTTGGGTTTTAGCTGTTGGGCATTCATATTAGTTAATATTACCCATGTTTCAGTCAGCTACTTTGCCACTGTGATCAAAAGACCTGAAAAGATAATCAGTATCTGCTTCAAAAAATTATATCTATTTTTGAGAAAACTGAGCCTGAAGATAATGATTTAACACCCTCAATTGGAGAAGATGCTTTTATGCATCACTTGGTAAATCATGACTTTTCATTTAGATCAAATAAATAACCTTTCAAATTAATTTTGCCCATTTTCTATTTCAAGTTTTCTTGTTCATTTGTGGAAAGTGGAATGATAGGTGTACATATCTACATGACATTAGCAGAAGAATTTTGTAAACAGTTAAATGAAAATTGATTCGTAGCAACATCATCAGACCTTCAAATAGAAATCAACTAATTCTGGGGTTGGGGTTGTGGCTCAGTGGTAGAGCACTTGCCTTGCATCTGTGGGGCCCTGGGTTCAATCCTCTGCACCACATAAAATTAATAAATAAGTAAAACAAAGGTACTGTGTCCATGTTCAACTAAAAGAGTTAAAAAAGAATTATTTATTAAAAAATAAGAAAAAAAGAAATCAACTAATTCCAATAATGTTTGTGATTTTTCATTATTTTCATTTGTTTTAAAACCTAAATAGAGATTTTAGAAATTTAATCTGTTAAGGGGAATATTATTGTACATGCTATTGTAAAATTAATAAATGCTTATTCAAGATAAAATTATCTATTTTTATGGTGACAGTAACACATACAAATTTTGGTGGGGCCATCTAGTGTGGCAAAACAATATTTTTGCTAAATTAAGAAATTTATGGAGCATAATTATAATTGTCAGGTATATATAATCTATAATTTCATCCAAATAAGATACAATATTTTACTAATCAAAATAGAAGCTGTAGCTTCAAAATTTACAAATCTGAATCATCACAATTGCAATAATTGAGTTACAAGATTTTTGTGATGAAGTACTATATTTTTTTTGATTCATCAAAAAAAATGATACTTTCTCTCTGCTGCAGATTATGAGCCAGAGTTGAGTTATGCTGGGGCCTTGAAGAACAGCTTTGTAAATCAACCCTTGAGTTCTACAATAGCATTGAACTATCTTTTTTGGTGTGTGTGGGGCAGTACCAGGGTTGAACCCACGGACACTTAACCACTGAACCACATCCCCAGCCCTTTTTAAAATTTTTTATTTTGAGTCAGGGTCTCTTCAACTTGCTTAGGTCCTCACTAAATTACTGAGGCTGGCCTTGAACTTATGATCCTCCTGCCTCAGCCTCCTGAGCCTCTGGGACTACAGGCTGTGCCATCATGCCCGGTTGGCACTGAACTTTCTATAAGTGATTCAGATGATTTTTGGTTGTATCTTGTTCACAATAAGTTGAAAGTTTTTAAGTAGCGTAGTCAAAGGAGGACACCCCAAAAGCTTCAGCTTTTGAAACTTTTGGTGAATTGCAACTATTGAGAAAATAGCTTGCAAATAGAAAGGCCTTAGAAGTTATCTTTATAAAATGCCAGAGGAAAATAGAACAAGTTGTACAAGGACAACTCAGACTATATTTAAAATTTAATTTTGGATTACTCTATTTTCACCTTGGAATATATTGAATTATGGTAAGAATTCTTTGATGGAGCTTTTACTTTAATTAAACATTTATGTGCCATATTGAAAGAAGATTTTTGACTTTGTAGCTTCTACATTTGGTGAAACCTTGAAACTAATCATAAACAGAGACAATGTATTTAGTGAGTTTTTTCCTTGTAGAAATACTTGATAAAAATAAAGGTAAATGACAATTTTTTTAGAAATACTTGGGATGAAATATATTTTTATATTTCAAGATAGGGAGGATGGATACCACTTTTTGGGTGTGTAAGAAGGGGGTTTTTGAAGCATCTGTACTGAGAGAGAAGAGGCAAATTCATGTCCTTCTCATCCATTCTTCACGTGAGGACAAAACATTATCCCTGTCATCCCTTCTGTGGCACTGACAGGCCATTCCAGCAGACCATGGTATATTGGAGGCTCAGTGTTGGCCTCTGGTTTGGGCAGGTTGGTACCCAGGCGTGGCAGTAACCAGACCAGACATGTTGAGGAGAAGACCATACTATTCAGCATGCGCAGCCTCTGTGGAGCAGGTCCTGGGGTGGCTGACTGACAGGCAGCAAATGGACCCCTTCCTATCTAATTACAGAGAATCTCCTCTGGCAGACATGTATGTGGGCTAGAAACATCTTCATGCTCCATGCTCATTCTGAAAGAGCCACCCACATAACTCAACCCCAGACTTCTTTGTCTCCTGTTCTTTTCAAGACTTTTGGGCAAGCCATGGAACTGTTGTCATGAGTCATTACAGATGTGTAGCCCGGGCCATTTCTCCTTCTGCATTAAGTGGATAACCAGATGTACCCCTTGAAATTCTGCCCACCAGGATAATTGTCCTTCATCACTGCCTTTCAGAGCCAGCCCTGAGGGTAGTACAGTGCTGGAGGTATCCACTTCTGCCTGGTGACCATGTAACATGCGGATTCATCCCTAGACAAGGCCCGCTCTTGATATTCCTCTGATAACTGGTCATGGTGGGCTCATCCTGCAGCCACAGGTGGGATTTAAGGGGGAGGTGGCAAAGCAGTAGGAGTTGGAACCACTGTAGTTTGAATCAGCAGCTGTTTTTGCAGGTGTTTTCAGGGACTTTTGGGTCTAACTTCTTGTCGCACTTCCAATTTGTAATTGATTTTTCTGTGAATGTCCAATTTTATGGTTTGATGGACTGAAACTGTGATGGACATTTTGGATGGCAGTCAACTTGGTCTCCTCTGGTGAAGCATAAGTCCTGGGGCCTAGTAGCCAGACATGTCTTGCTTTCAGGATGAGGAATAGTTATGTCAGCAGAGGAGGGGACTGGGGCTTTCCAGCCACTCTGCTGGTCTCCAAAGACACTTTCCAAGTCCATGGAAATAGGCTGGTAATTAGATTTAAATGGCTATGAAGCTTGCACCACAACCTGAACCTGTTGGAGAACATCTCTTGTTTTCTACCCTGTTCAAAATTGCCATCCTTATTGGTCCCTTAGTATATGCAACTGCATGATATATATTGGCTCACCAAACAAAAGGCCACCAAATGCCATGCTTCTTTCTTTGTGATAGATGGCTCAAAAAGCAACAATATGGCTCTTACTTTAAAGGGAAATGCCCATATCCGTCACTCCTAGACTCCTAGAAACTTCGCTTTGACAGACTCATATAAATGTTCACAGGGATCATCTCCTGACCTGTTTGTGCAAATGTCATTCTAGACGTTTAGGATACTTGATATAACCTGTTCACCAAGACCAATTAGCATACTGTCATCAATTTCATGAATCAAACTATATACATATATTTTGGAGGGATTGTGACAAATATAAAGTTGACATAGTCCTGGGAGCCAGGATGTGATAAAGGAATCTATTGGCCCTGGCAATAATGATACTACAAATGGAACCATAGCTGGTTGTCATTACCGTCATCTGATTATATGTGTGATAATCTATAATTATTCTTCACTGCCTGTCTCACCTTTGTTCTAACTAAAAGTAATTAAGGATGTGAAAGGAATCACCATCCCTTTCTCTCTCAGGTCTCTGATGGTGGCACTAATTTTGGCAATCTCTCCAGATTTTGATTATTCTTTACCATCTTGGTGAAGAGTAGGTGCTGGGAAGTGAGGATAGTTCCTGGAGTTTCTACCTGACTTTTCTTAACATATTTGGTTTCATAGCACAGGTTACTAAATTAGTGTAGAGATTTTGCTACTTCGTTACACTTATTTTCACTGTATGATATATCTGAGTTTGGGAATTGAGCCACCAGATAGGTTCACAGTTCCACTGGCCCTGCAGTCAGGTGGACCTAGACCACAACTCCTTCTAACACTGACTTCACTAGGGCCCACACTAACTTGTGGTCACAGAGGAATTTTGAATTTCTGTGCTATGTATGCATATATCACTGGCAAAATCTCAATACATTTTACAAACTGTGCCAACACCAATTTCTTGACTGGGATACTGAGCTGTGTTGTGTAAGGGAGGGTGCACAGAACTTACCTGTACATTCCTCTGTAACTTCCTGTGAATCTATAATTATTTCAAAACAAAAAAGTTTCCAAATAGGTGTAAACATGCTTGCTTTGCTAGGTTTAGAGGATTAGAGAAAAATGCACCTACCGCCAGGCCTAGCACAGAGAAGATTTTAATCAGTCAGATTCACACAAGCACAGACCTAGATACACACATCTGAATATTTGACATTCCCAGTCTCCCACCAGTGAGGCGTGAGCTTTGAGGTGTTTGTCCATCAGATATACTGTTATGCCTCACTCTGTATTCTGATTTGACCCAAGGCACAGCTGATAAAACAGCAGGTAGAGATAAAACCCACAAGACTGGCCCCTAAGTAATGGAGCTCCCTGGCTACCCTTGTATGTGAAGGTGGTTGTAAACCCACTCCACAGTAATTGCATGCATGAGGTCCCCCGAGTCAGCTGTACCAATGATAATAGAGGGTGGTGTTGGTGTCAAACCCATGGAAGAGTAGGGTTTAGAAATAAAGGATCCTAAGATGAGGATTCTGGGAAGAGGTCTCAGGGGACAGTCTCCCCTGGTCACACATCAAGGAACTGTGACTCTGGCTCACCTATGGACAAGCCTGCCATCAAAGACGGGCCTGCTAGTCATCTTTCTACTAATGCTTGTTTAAGAGCTTGGGCACGATGTCTAAATATGTAATTAGAGTTAATCTTGTTGCCATTACCTTATTCATTATAGCAATTTTCTGGTGGCTTTTATGGATCATTGTAAAACTGGTTTTGAATGAAATATGTCTCCTCTCTTTTCCACCTTCACTTTTAAGAGTGCCTATATTCTTTGGTTGCTAAGTAACATGCCTATAATGTGTTATCATAGTTCTATCTGGTTCCTATCTGAATAATTTCAGTAATCACTTAGGAGATTGCTTTAATTGTATATCATTTTAAATGGGAAGAAATGACTAATTCTAGGCTGTTGGGAGGAAAATGACTGAAGTATTTCCTCAAAGGCAAGAGGTTCATCAGCTGAGGAACATACAGACAGCCCATGATACACCCCTCCTGTCGCTGTCTTTCAGAAGTTTACTAGTGCTTTTAGTGTCTCTCCACGGAACACACACTCAGAGCTTTCTCGGGTTTCAAAGAGCCAAAGGATCTGTAAGGGAAGGTTTTGAGAAGGGAATATTTTGCTCCAGTGACTTGAAATATCGCACTGATCATGAATCTAAATAAAGCATGGTACAGAAGGACGGCAGTGATGATCTCGGTAAAGTAGGGCAGAAACACGAGCTGAGTTTAAACAAGGAGCTGTTACTAGTGCCTAACTGATGGGAGCCCCTGGGTCTCAGGCTAATCAGCTTGACCTCAGATGAACCTCCATGGTGTCAAGTTTTCTTTTTCATCTTAGAGAAATGTCCTGGAACATGTAGCCAGGTGCTCAGGAACAAGTTCACCTGAGTTGGGGACCAACAGGACTAAGACTGATAACCTGAGACCCAAACACAGGCACAGAGTGTGTGGTTCAGCTGCTACCCTGATGCTGTTCACCTTATAAGCCTACAGGCTGGGTCAGGGGGTACAAATGGCATGAGACACATCCAGGTCTATCCTGTTGAAGAAATGTCTCCCTCAACCTTCCCTTCTCTTTTGCTGACTTTCTTTGTCTCCTGTTGACTTTCCTTTCTTTGTCTCTGAAACTTTACAAGGAGCAGAGCAGCTCCCACTGTCCCTGTCCCCCGGCCTCACCTCTGCTCTCTGCATTCCACTGCAATCTGGACCGTCCTGCCCTCCTCCCCAGTTAATCCACAAGCTGTTCCCTTTAAGGTCAGTCATGGTCCCAGCTTTCCAGACCCGTCTTCAGCCTTCACCCCGAAGGGCATCTCTGCTGGGTTTGGCACAGGACAGTGTCTTCCCCTTCCCTTGACGCTGGTTTAACCTCTCTTTCCTCCCCATTCATCTTTCTGCAGCACCATCTCAGAATTCTCCTGCTTCTTTCCTTGGTTCTTTTTGGGCCTGTAGACTGGCTACTCTCTAATCATTAGTGTTCCATAAGATTTATTCCTTAACCCTTCCTTATCTTACCTCTGTCTGGCCACCTCTTCTCCCCACATACAGAGCCATCTTATCTGTTCCACTTTGTGTCCAGTGCCATGCTAATACTGGAGATAGAGAGAGATGACCAAGACATCATCCCCGACTTCCCTCCATGCACTGAGGGAGAGTCAGACAAAGGAGTAAAAAGGTAATAACGGGGGGGTAATAAAAATGTTAGTGGTTCCTTGTTACAAGTTGGACAAGGTCTGGTGGGCGTAAATTCAATTCTGCATTATGGGGAAGAAGAAGAAGCAGGCCAGTGATCCATTGGGGTACTTATTGCAATAAGTAACAGGTGGTAAGTAGAAGTGTGGACTGTCAGGCCTAAGGTATGGATTTCCAGGAGAGGGAGGAGGAGGGGAGAAAGAGAGAGAGAGAGAGAGAGAGAGAGAGAGAGAGAGAGAGAGAGAGAGACAGACAGACAGACTATGTACAGGTATCCAGAAGCCTGGAACAATGGAAGCAACCTGAGTCCTGGGAAAGAAACCTTGTCTGTCTTGGGTAGTGCTTCAAATGGAAGTTACCAGAAGACTCACTGGGGGAGGCTGGTCTTGTGCAAACTGCCCATGTATCATTGAGGCCTCCTCATTTTCTCTTTGAACTCCATACTCAGGGTGCCAAATTATTTTTGTCTGCAAGAGTGATTTTTTAATCAGTCAGAAGGAATGACTGTGATTCCTCTTGGGAAAAGTATAAACGGCAGCCATACCCCAGAGAAAAAACCCCAACATGGCGCCTAAAGACTTCTTCTTCCTACCTTCTTCTTCTCTGCAGTGGCGCGAAAAGTTCCCGCCCTTGTGAACTCTCCCGCCGGCGCCAATTTCAAATCTCGCTGGCGGGGAACCTTAGCCCCAATGAGAACTAATGCCTGGGCGCGGGAACTGATATCTGGAAGAACTTGCCAATAAACGGCGGCCTGCCATTTATCTAAGCCCTACCATCTCCCCTTTAGTTCTATATAAGCACACAGCTTGTTGCAATAAAATTGGAATTCTCCCAGCAAAGTGTCTTTGAGTGGGGAATTCTTTCAATTCCAGAAGTCTCTTTCTGTACCATAAGGTAAATGCTTCAGTTCTTGATAATAGGGAAATGTATGTGTATTGGGGTGGGAGGGTTCTCAGGGAGGGGGCACTGTAAATGAGGCAGAAAGGAGGAAAAATGTGAGGGTCTTGTTACAGTGCTATTTCCCAACTCTATGCAAGAATTTCAATATTTTAGTATCCTGAATGGCCGTGTAGGGGTATTGCCGCTTTCCTCTTTGGACTCCGAATTCTATAAGGGTAGACTACATCTTAGTAATTTCCATGATCTGAGTTCTTAGGATAAATTCTGCTTATAGTGAATGATGAAAAGACATTTCTGAGCTATGCAGAAGCACCAATTAATGGCTTATGAAACCCCTTGATCTCCCTTCAGAAAAAGAACTTAAAAGAATAGGATGGTGAATAGGTGATGCAGTCTAGGTTTTGCCATGATATGTAAATAATCCTTAAGTCTTTGTGGCTCATCACACAAAGGCTTAATTCTTTGGCATATGATTTGTCAACTTGGGGTCATCTGGGGACTCTGTTCCATGTGTCCTTCCTCTGGGACCCAGGCTGAGGGGGCAGCTGCCATCTGACATGGGTGGTCAACATGACAGAGAGGGAAAAATATTGTGACAAATCATGTACTGTTCCTTAGAGTGGAAGAGTCCCTTTATGCTGGAAAATAACATGTGACTTCTGCTTACATTTCATTAGCCAAAGCAAGTCTCATTTGATGCCAACATTTTCTTTTATGAAAAACAGTCTTCATAGATATAACCTGATTGCTCCCTCTGGGCTCCATGCTCTGGTATGGCCTGTTGAGGAATCAAAGAGAGAAACAAAGACAGTGCCTAGCTCTGGCGGGATCACAGTGTAGTGAGGAAAATGGGTGTGCAAAGAGACACGGTACTACAACAGGTCCCGGAGGAGGGGTGGCTTTTAATCAACAGAGAAGAGGGAATTGTTTCTGTAAACTCCATCATGGCTTAATTTCACCATCAGCAACACATATTGGTAGAGTACAGGCCTGAGGCCTGTGAACTCCTACACCCAATACATGCTTTTACATTTACACCTGTGAAGCTTTGCTGGGATTCTTTGTCTAGTTTCTGTGTCTCCTGTTACCCTCCAGCTAGAAGGCAAGGTCACCAAGGCAAAGTCATAATTCCATTAGTTAGCATTTGGGCCTGTGGTATCAGTCTCCTCAGTGCTAGGCACTTGCTTGGTACATAAAGAATAAATGAATGGGCTGGGGTTGTGGCTCAGTGGTAGAGCGCTTGCCTAGCATGTGTGAGGCACTGGGTTTGATTCTCAGCACCGCATATAAATAAAGAAAATAAAGGTCTATCAACAACTAAAAAATATATTTAAATAAAAAGAATGAATGAATGGCCAACCTCATACCAAGTTCCGCTCTTAGTGGCTCCTCATGTCTCACCAGCAGTCTTATCTTCCTCCTCCTTCTCCAGATCTAGGGTGCACCTGTCTTAGTCTGGACATGGATTTCATTAACTATTCAGCTTTTCCTCTTAGCATGTGGCTCCTGAAGAGCAGCAATATTGTGGCCCTTGGTGTAGCCTTTGTGCTCAGGGATTTCTCCTCCCTCCATGCTGTCTGGCCCCTCTCCCCAAAGGCCCGATTCACACTGTGAGGTTCTTTCTAAGGAGCAGGAGGCAGCTGGAAAATCCAGGCTGCAATTTATGTGCTTGTTGCTGTTGTTTGTACTGGGTTCCAAAGAGTCCCTCCAAAATCAAGGTTTCTCAGTAAGTGATATTATTTGGGGATTTGAAACCGGTACACTGAAGAGATTTTCACTCCCACGTTCATTGCCACACTACTTATCCTAGCTACGGTACGGAATCGGCTCAGTCTCCATCCCTGGATAAATGGATAAAGAAAATGTGGTACTTACAACCTTTAAAAGAGGGGAATTCTATCAACTGGGGACAGCATGGATGAACCCGAAGGACATTATGCCAAGTCACACACACACAAAAACACTTCATAGTTACACTTTTAAATTTTTTTATTTTTTGTGGTGCTGTGGTTGGAACCCAGGGCCTTGTGTTTACCAGGCAAGGGTTCTACCGCTGAGCAACCTCTGCCCCCATGTTCTCACTTGTGTGTGGAATCTACAATAATTGAGCTTCTAGAGGCTGAGAGTAAATGATGGCTACTTGAGGCTGGGAAATGGGCAGATATTTGTCAGATGGTACAAAGTTTCAGGTAGACAGGAGGAATAGGTTTTTTGAGATCTATCTCATGGTGTAGTGACTGTAGTTAATAGTAATGTTGTATATTTTCAAATTGCCAACCAAGAGAATCAATTTCAGATGTTCTTACCACAATGAACAAGTATGTGAAGTGATAGAAATGCTAATTAGCTTGATTTAATCATTCAACATTGCATCTATATAGTATAACATCATACCGTCCCTCATAAATATGTACAATTATCATCTGTCACTTTACAATAGACCAAAAAAAAAAAAAAAAAAGAACATGACCTTATACAGAAATAGTGTCTTTGTGGATGTACTTAGTTAAATTAAGATGAGGTCAGACTGGATTAGGGTGGATTCTCACCCATCTAATGGTTGGAGTCCTTAAGAGAAAGCACATGAAGACACACACAGCACTCCAGCAACCATCAGAAACTAGAAGGAGGTTGCCGAGTACTGTGTGCACACCTGTAGTCCCACTGGCTGTGGAGGCTGAGACAAGGAGGATCATGAGTTCAAAACCAGCCTCAGCAATTTAGCAGGGTCCTAAGCAATTTAGTGTGACCCTATCTCAAAATTAAAAGAAAAAAAAAGGGGGGGTCTGTGGATGTGGCTCAGTGGTTAAGTGCTCCTGGGTCCCCCCCCCAAAAAAAAAAAAAAACAAAAACAAAACAAAAAACAGGAAGGAAGAACTGTGGGAGGAGACATTTCTGTTACTTTAAACCACCCAGTCTGTGACACCTTGACACATAATTGCTCCTGTTGGGTTTTGTTCCTGAGGCAGCTCCGTCGTTCCCCCCCCCCCCAAGTCCTTCCCAGCCCTGGCTCCTGGGCAGGTGCTCCAGCTTCTCCCCATTGTGAGAGACAGGAAGCTGCTCAGCAGTGGTCTCCCTCATGCCCCAACCCAGGCATTTATTCCCTCCGCCTCTGCTTCCTCTTGATGGTTAAATTCTGGGCTGTGCTCAGGGGCATTTCAGATCAGGCAGAGCTAAGTGTAGACAATATAGAAATCTCCTTCTTGGATTTCTAGTGGTGGAGGAGGGGCCTGAAGGTCAAATGAAATTCCTTCTTGCAGCTTACTCACCAGAGTCCATGAAATGGGCAAGAAAGTCGTGACAAATGGCCTTGTCCTATAAGCTCTGCCGTTTTCACAGCCCAGCTTTCCTCTCCTAACATCCCAACCCCATTCCCAAGTACATACAGCAACTCCCCAAGAATAGAATTGAATCATTCCTATTGTGGTGCCAGTAACCACGTTTTATTAAGAAGTATGTATGGTGGGCTGGGGTTGTGGTTCTGCCGAAGAGCGCTTGCCTAGTGAAAGGAAAGGGACCACAACACTCGGAGTGACCAAAAGATCTTTATTGCAGCAGTGCAACAAAGAGAAAAGAAGGAAGGAAAGAGAGAGAGAGAGAGAGAGAGAGAAAGAAGAGAAGAGATGAACAGGGAGAGAGCAAGAGCAAGAGAGAGACAGAGAGCGCGCGCAAGAAAGATAAAGAGAGCAAGAGAGAGAGAGAGAGAGAGAGCAAGAGAGAGAGAGCAAGAGAGAGAGGGGACTGGCAGGAGGGAGTTTTTATAGCCCAAATCTAATGGGGCCTCTGGGTCTGCAAGCTGCCTTGTTGGCCCAAGTGGGGTTGAGTGCTCAGCCTTGAGCGGAACTTGACACAAACAGGTGATAAAGGACCAGATAGAGGGGGGTTTGAGTGTGTGGGCTATCTTGCAGCCAACATCTGTTCAGCCTGCCCTGCAGACAACACAGTTGTCTGCTCTGCACCCAACACCTAGCATGTGTAAGGCCCTGGGTTCAGTCCTCAGCACCACATATAAATAAATAAAATAAAGGTATAAAAAAAGAAGTATGTATCATGTGTTAATTATAAAGTCAATTTAGTGATCTACACATAGTAAGTGAAGTCCTTTAACCCTCTCCACAACCCTTTGAGGTAGATTATATCGTTATCCCTGGTTTTCAGATGAGGAAATGAAGACTCAGCGAGGTTAAGGAACTTTCCCAAGATCACACAGGGAGAAGAGGCAGAAGTAGGATTTGAACCTATATAGTCAGACTACAAAGCCTATACGCTTAAGTACCCATGTGTCCTAATGAGTGCTTTTTTTCTCAATTCGACAGATATTCTGTTGCTATAAAAAATTTCCAACATATGACTATTTCCAATCTACAAAAAAGGTAGTTTTTATATGGTTTAAACTAAAATGGGCCAAGTATACTGGGCTAAATTTTGTATGTAAGAAGCACAGAACTGTGTAATGTCTTTGTTTTCTTTTTGTTCCTTAGGTACCACTCACTGCACTGTCACACAGTAAGTGATAAGAATGAGTTTTGCAGCGAGAAAGATTTTAGTATGAATCTGAGCTCTGCCACTTACTGACCAAGGGCTTCTGTGTAGATGTTATTTCTCTTCTTTGAACTTCAGTTGAACTTCAGGTCCTTTCTCAGTAAAATGGGGGATATTCGTTTTTAAATTGCAAGGTGGTTGTAAGGATAAAGTGAAAAAATATATTCACAAGTGTCACCACCAATAAATATTACTGATGGGAAAGAAGAACAAACTCTATCCAGCATCCCCATCACTTACAGTCGAGAGGCGGGAACAGAGCCATTCATAAATAATTCTTACACAGTGCAGACTGATAAGCTCAAAAACATCCGTGGCCAGCTGGCTGACTAGAGGGTGGCCCACCAGACATAAAATGGGGCTCTTTTTGCTTGAGGGAATTTTTCAGCTGCACTTGAAGTGAGCATGCGTGGAGGACTGCACTGAAACTTATCTCCCAGGAATAATCTATTAGTGTTGGGTGAGTGGCCCTTGTGCCCCAGGAGAGGCTGAGGCAAAGCCACCTTACCTCTTGGTATGACCAGTAGCCCAAGGGGCCAGGGTTTCCCAGTAGGAAAAGCCATTATACCCCAATCAGAGACTTGCTGGTTAAATGAGGGTAGCTCTGGAATTCCATTGACATACCACAAGAGAGACAGCATTGCTGGCTCAAAGAGAAGAACAGAAATGGACATCTGGTGGGTCCCTTTTCTATTTACATTATGCCATAATTACTAAACAGTAAGATTTGCTCTCAAAATTATCCTAAGTGTCCTAAAGTTTCCCGTATTACAGGACATATACACAATTATTATGTTTTGAACTATAACTTTGTTTTGGGGGAAAGATCCTTAGCCTGACATGACCTCCCTGAATATTAGTTTTAGACACATATGAGTCATTTGAAAGAATGAGGCCAGCAGAGAAATGAAAGTTTACCAATGAATCCCTGGAGGAATGACTTCACCATAGCATTTCTTCCATGTTGTTTTAAGTAAGCCCTTTCAATATCACTCAATAGGGTGAGCTTACACTGTGAGGATCAAGAATGTTGAGACAATGTACAGTGTCACCATAATGGTTTTCCATGGCAAATCACCCCAAACTGATTATGAATCCGTTTATGTGGCACCAAAATGGAATGGCTTAAAACAATACAAGTTTGTTATTTCACAGCTCCTGCAGGTCAGGAGTCTGAGAAGGTGTGTTAGTTAGCTCTCCATCACTATGACGAAGAACCTGAGAATATCAACTTAGAGAAAAGGTTTAATTTGGCTCCAAGTTTCAGTCCATTGTCAGCTGGTTCCATGGCTCTGGGCCTGCGGTGAGGTTAGTACATCGTGGCACAAGGATGGGGTGGAGCAGAGCAAGGCGGGGAAGCAGGCCAGGGACGAAATGGTAAATAATAAAATAAAATAAAAACCTTTCAAAGGCATGTCTCATTGGCTCACCTCTTCCAGGTTTTCGCTTCCTCCCACAGTGCCACCAGCTGGGGTCCAAGCCTTCAACTCAGGAGCCTTTGGGGGACATTTCAGATCCAAACTGTGATAAAAAGTCCTCTTAGGCTAAAGTCAAGGAGAAGGCAGGTCTCATTCCTTCTAGAGGCCTTGGGAAGCATCCTTGTCCCGGACTTTTCCAGCATCTCCAGGCTGCCCACATTCTTTTTTTTTTTTTTTTTAAAGGGAGAGAGAGGGAGAGAATTTTAATATTTATTTATTTTTTTTAGTTTTTTGTTGGTATGTGGTGCTGAGGATCGAACCTGGGCCACATGCATGCCAGGCGAGCGCGCTACCGCTTGAGCCACATCCCCAGCCCAGGCTGCCCACATTCTTGGCACACTGCCCTCTTTCCATCTTCCAAGCAGAGGGGGTCATTCCCCTGTAGCATCACCTATACTTCTATTTTTAAGGACACTTGTGACTACCTTGGGTGTGCTTCAATAGTCTACAATAAACTCCTTATTTTAATTGAGGTTGATTAGCAATCTTAATTACATCTGCTACCTTAATTCTTTTTTTGCCTTGTAACCTGACATACTCATAATTTCTGGGAATTAGGATGCAGATACGTTGGTGGCAGGGGACACATACTGCTTTTCCTGCCAAATGATCATATGGGATTAAAAAAAAAAACAAGAAATAAAACCCTCCTTTCTAACAGGATGTGATTGGCTCATAGAGGCTTCAGATAAATTTCCTGTGACAGCGTCATGCTGTCAGACGCTCTATGTCAAACAACACACACGTATCAGTAAAGATTATCTTTCAGAAAATTCTGCTGGATGATGCAAAAGGCATTTGTTAGAGACTGACCGTGACGATCAAGAAATGGAAACGTTTGAGTAAAGTTGTTGCATAAATAAGAGGTTAGCAAAAAGCAATTTTAAAAGAAAAAATTATGTGAATAATATGTTAAATATTTTAAACAGGCTTTTGATTATTTCTACTATATCTGTAAGTACTAGAACTGACTGAATATTTTTTAGGTATTTTTATTGCAAAGCAGGGTCCTCCGATACTGGAGTCATGGTATATGTGGGCACATATGATAAATATTTATTATAAAATTAATAAAGATATGTGCATGGTTGGTCCTCAAGCCACTGCTTTCCTGGTGATATAAAAAATGAATGTTGAGGATCTTTCCCGAGGTCAAATCCATATGTCAGTGGTGAAACAAAGGCTCTGAGAGGTGATGTGCTGAGGTCTCGCTGCCACTGCAAGGGAACTGGGGCTGAATCCAGGTATCTGACCCTGACTGGGGAGCGTCATATCACCATCCCAGTGTCTCTTCTCCTTTTAGTTGGAGATGTGTCAGAAAGCCAGCCTCTGCTCAAATGGAGTCCCAGGCAATTTGACATCAAAGGCCGTCCTTTGCCACCAAAGGGAGATCAAGAGAAAAAAGTTCCCCGGGAGGCTGCCAGGTGCTCTCAGGTAAACAAAGACTGAGCTCTGAAAAGCCTCCTAAGGTCAGACCTCATCTTCACACCTCCCTGTATTTTGGGGGAGGCAGAGCCCCACTGCTGGGCAAGAGCCATGCTCCTGGTGTTGGGGCCCTTGGGAGAATTCCTAGCACCCCGTTTAGGGGATTGCACTGCACATCTCCTGAATTGTTAGGTAGAGGCTGGCCTGAGTTTTGGGCTCGTGATCAGGGGCATAAAGACCTGTTTCCTTTAGTAGCTTTGAGCATGAGATTATGGCAAGTTGAACCTAAGAAGGAGGAAAGGGGTGACCAGCAGCAGGCCTAGCGATTCAGCTGGTTTGTAGGGCCCTAGGAATCCAGGCATTTCCTCTTGAGATGCCAAAGGAAGCAGGAGGCCCTTCTTCAGAAGCTCTGCCTGGATCAATTTTTACCACTTCTGTTGAAAGCAGAGACACCTACACTAATGTATTCATTAGAGAATATATATATTTTTTAAAATTTTGCAAGAAAGCAAAGGGTGAGCAGGCTGCACTGAGCATCAATTTGTTTTCAGGAGAGTAAATCCGCAAATCAAGCCAGACAGCCTCCTCATGAGCATTCTTCTCACTTGTAATGCACGGTAGGGAAGGGTGCAGTGTGGATTTAATCCAAGGCTTGGTTCCTGCCTCTGGATTTTGAGAAAGCAGCACAGCCCAGGTGCCGTCAGATAAACAAGGACTGAGCTCTGCAAAGCCTCCTGGGATCAGACCTCGTCTTTACACCTCCCTGTATTTTGGGGGAGGCAGAGCCCCACTGCTGGGCAAGAGCCATGCTCCTGGTGCTGGGGCCCTTGGGAGAATTCCTAACACCCTGTTTAGTGGGATTGCACTGCACACCCACTGGCTTTCCAAGAGGGACTTCCATGGTTACCCCATTGTGAGCACAGTTAGGAGCGAAAACATGGTGACCAAGGTGGTGGTAGGAAAGAGATTGAGAAGGAGGAAAAGGGGAGGTGGAGTGAATGGGGTTGGGGAGTGTTATGGTTTGGATCTGGAATGTTCACTCAAAGGCTCATGTGTTGCAGGCTTGGTCCCTGATGAAGCAGTGTTCTGAGGTGGGGGCTTCTGGGAAGTGACTAGATCATGAGGGCTCTGAATTCATCCATGATTCATCCATTAATGGATTCATGACTGAAGGTCTATGGGGAGGAGGGGCAGGAATGAGAGGGTCCTAGTCCTGGGTCCAGACCTCAGGAGGCTTGGCATCACTATTTTTGCATTCTCATGCCTGGGCCATTCATTGCCATGAGTGGGCTACTGGTCCAAGGAGGAGAGGGGTCATGTGGAGCAGAGCCTAGATCACTTTGAATCTCCTCATGACCCTCAGTTTCATGAACAAATTCAGCTGAGATCAGCAGAACCAAGTGATCCACTAGGTCAGCTGACCTCCAGGCCCATGAGAAGCAATAGATGATTGTTGGTTTTAAGCCACTGAGTTTTGGAAAAGGTTTGTTACACATTAATTGTTAACTGATACAGCTACCCAAGAGTCACAATCCCTTCCTTTCTTACAGAATTCTGATTTTGTTAACATTGGCAATGAGCTATCATTAGTTTAAGCCTCTCAAGTCACTCACATATTCTTTCCCTGACTTTCTGGCAGCTGGGCTTTGGGACCTAATTCTGGCTAGGGAAATGTAAAACAAAGCTTACCAAGGATTGGACTCAGGGGCACTTGACCCCTGAGCTACATCCCCAGCCCTATTTTGTATTTTCTTTAGAGACAGGGTCTCACTGAGTTGCTTAGCACCTCACTTTTGCTGAGGCTGGCTTTGAACTCAGTATCCTCCTGCCTCAGCCTCCCGAGCTCCTGGGATCATAGGCATGTGCCACCGAGCCAGGTGAAAAAGCTTATTTCTAGGAAATATTTTTTCTCTCTGATAAAATAACATAGTCATTTTATACCCATCCTTTTCTTTTCTGCTACTGGTATGATTAGGTGATGCCTGGAACTGTGGGAGCCATATTGTCAGCATGAGGTTATTAAAGACACCCGCACTATGGATGTCCAAACAGAAAAATGAGAAAATTTATGGCTTTTGCCTGCATTATTGAGCTTCATAACAAATCCTGGAATCATCCACCTCTAGCTTCTCACCAAATAAGCCATGGCCGTCCTTATGGTTTAAACCACAGTCTGTCAGATTTTCTGCTATGGCAGTCAAATGCATTTTTGGATGGTGAGAGATATGGTGAAGTGTGGGTGACAAAGGAGGAGGATGTGTCATGATACAGTGAAAAGAACATTGTACTGGGAATTAGGAGACCTCCTCCTAATTAGCAGTGTAACCTTGAGTAATTCACTCTGCTCTTCAGGCTGCAAAAATGTCCTCTGAGACATTTCTTCTGAGAGAAGAAAACATTTAACTAGACTATCTCTAAGGTTTTTGCAGTTCCAGGATTGATTCTGAGCACACAGGAAGGGCTTGGGTGCCACAGCTGGGCAAATATTCATACAGGATTTTGGAGAATTATTAATTATATTCTTAGAAGGGTGAGAATAGTTGCTCTATAGCCAATGCTTAGCTCGGGGCTTGCAAATAATGAGTTTCTTTTTTTCCCGTTTCTGAGTTTGTGTCTCCTTTGTCTTACCTGCTCTTGGGGACTTTCATAAGAAGGCTCATTAGATGCCTCGTTTATAAAAACGATTTGCCTGCAAAGAACAAATGCTTCCTTTACAGGAGCAGGTGTTGTGGGATGGAGAGGAACGTGCTGGCTAATGCCTTGTCATCCAAATGCACAGAAAGTTCTGGTATCCTGGACAGGTTTGACACCATTCTGGGGAGACAACTAAGGGGAATACATCTGAATAAATTAGTCTATTAGTTCAGTTTCTGATTCGGCAGAAAAGAGCTTTGGCAGGATCCCAGAGAAGCATCAGCAAGGGAAAAAAAATCATGTTATTTTCTGTTTCAGTCAACAGCATTTTCCTGCCCAGACTCTGCAAAACAGACTTGCTTAGCTTTGCAGCCTCCTCCAACTGCCTCTGCTCCTCTCTGGCCTTCTGGTCGCTCATGCCTCGGGCTCAGTCAGATTTCTTCAGTCCTAATGCTTGGCTCTCCAAACCATTTTTTCTTGTTTCCTCTTGCTCTTCCCCACAGTGATATCCATCAAGTTCTTTCCTTTTCTTCCTACTTCCATTATCCCTCCCCTGTCACCCTCTCCTCCTTTCTTGATCTGTGGCTACATTCTGAAAGGCTTCCTTGACCTGTGTGTCTTGAGGTCGCTAAAATCTAAGAACTCGGAGGGTCCAGGTCGTCTGATGTAATCACACACGTGTTTCGCCAGCTACCATTTGCTGCTCAACGTGAAGTTCAAAGCCACCGTCTTTCCCTATTTTCCTGATAATGCTCTATAGTATAATTTTTAGCTCTGTAGACATAATGGATAAAAGTGGAATTTGGAAAGAAGGGCAAGTCCCAGCATAGAACCAGGGAAGGGCAGTGGAGACCCCCTGAGCATGGGCACTGCATTCACACAGTAGGCTCTTTCTATCTACTGACTCCACCTCCATGGGTTCAACCCACTGTGATTGGAAAATATTTGAAAATTAATTGTATCTGCACTGAATGTGTAAAGACTTGTTTTCATTGTCATTTTCCCTGGACAATACAGTATAACAACTATTTGCAGAGTATTAGGTATTATGAGTCACCTAGAGATGATTTAAAGGGCATAAAGGAAGATGTGTGCAGGTGTTTTGCAAATATTACGTCATTGTATATAAGGGACTTGAGCATTCTCAGATTTTGCTATTTTCATGGAGTCCTAGGATCAATCTCCCACAAAAACTGAAAGACAACTGTGTACACACTTTTCCTTCACTGGAGATAGCTGTGGAATTCCAAACACTGAGCTGAAGACTGTCATAGGAAATGTATCACCTGATCTACAAGCTTGTAATATGTGGGGTTTCATGGAGGCTATTATGGTTTTGGATATGCGGTACCCCCCCCCCCCCAAAGCTCCTATATTAGGGGGCTGGGGATCTAGCTCACTTGGTAGAGTGATTTCCTTGCATGCACAAGGCCCTGGGTTCAATCCCCAGCAACACACACACACACACACACACACACACACCAAACAACAAACCTCCTACATTAATGCAGGAATATTCAGTGGCAGATGATGAGGTTATGAGAACTGTAACCTAATCAGTCCACCCTGATTGAACTGAATTCAGTCAGTCAGTTGAATGGACTGACCTGGTGGTAACTGTAGGCAGGTGGTGCGGCTGGAGGAGATGGGTTGCTGGGAGCCCTGAAAGGGTTCATTTTCCCTGCAGTCCCTCCCCCCTCCCCCTCCTCTGCTTCCTGGCTAACTATAAATGGAGCAGCTTTCTTCTGCAGTGCCCTTCCATGATGTGCTGCCTCACCTTGGCTTCAGAGCAAGGAGTTGGCCGTCTCTGGATTAAGACCTCTGAAATCAAGAGCCTCAAATCAACCTTTCTTCCCCTAAGTTGATCTCGTTGGGTATCTTGGTCACAGTGACAAAAAGCTGACCAACACAGAGTCAGAGCACGCTGGAACTGTAAAAGGGAAAATTCCTACTCTGAGCCACACTTGCCTGAGCAGATACCAAAATTAAAAGTGTTTCCTCCCAACAGATTCTAAGCCACTGAAGTGGACCCTGACACCCAACCGTCACCAGATCCAACCAAAGACTCTTCTGACGAACGAAAAACTGGATTTGCTTAGACAAATAGGGTTCACTGGGCTTTATTTTGAATGTTAATGTTGAATCCTTAATCACTGTGCGCACCCTCTTTCTAGATTAAAAATTCCTGACTTTTCCCTGCGAAGCTGTGGACATGGCTTGTTTCCCAAGTAACTGTGTGTTGGGAAGCTGATCTCCAGTGCGGTGATGCTGAGAGGCAGTGAAACCTATAAGATGTGGGGCCCAGTGAGATATCATTTGGACTGCGGACCTTGGAAGGGATTAAGTAGTTCCCAGGGGACCCCAGTTAGATCTTGGAAGAGTGTTGTTATCAAAGAACAAGACTGATCCCTCCCTGGTCTCTCTGAATTCCTGTTTTGTTATGTAATCTCTCCTACTCACATGCTTCCACCATGAGGCCATCTGCCATGATGTGATGCAGGCAGGGGCACCTCATCAGAGCCAGCAAGCACCATGCTGTTTGGACTATCAGCCTCCAAAACTATGCGCTAAATAGACTTTTTTCTTTTCTTTTTTTAATATTTATTTTTTAGTTGTAGTTTGACATAATACCTTTACTTACTTATTTTTATGTGGTGCTGAGGATCGAACTCAGAGATTCACACATGCTAGGCGAGCGCTCTACTGCTGAGCTACAACTCCAGCCCAACTTTCTTTCTTTATAAGTTTCCAGTCTCAGTTATTTTGTTATAGCAATGCAAAATGGATCAATGTCCATACCGCTGCTAACTTCAATGGTATGTATTTCCTTGGCTGGCAAGTTAATAAACTTGGCTTCATAAATTGTATTGTAGTGCATATTTTGTCTTTTTAAAATTGGGCTATAGTGGAGACAACAACTATTTAACATCTGGCAGCTGCCCATAAAAAAAATTCTGAACATTAAAGAACAATTTTTTTTAAATCCCAAAAACAAATCTCAGCAAAACAAAAACAAACCAGTAACATTCACAGTAACAATATAACAACAGCATATCTCATTCATCAGATAGGGTCTTGCCAGGAAAGTAAACCCAAATAACTTTGTAGCTCGGATAATTTCTAACTAAGAGTTGGTTTCAACTGGACTAAGCCAATTTCCATAGATGTCTAGATTTAAATACTGCTTCTAGATGTTTGTGTGGCCTCTTTGGTTTAACATTCAAAATTTTGCAGGCTGATAAGGAACCATTGCCATAATTTTAACAAAAATGACTTGCCTGTTACTTTTTAATTATTCACCAGATAGGCTGCCAAATCTGGTTCACTTAGTTAGGAGCTATGCACATTTGACTTTTGTACTATGAAACCTGAATTTTCACAGAAGACTCTTCCCAGAACTTTATTTCATTTTGTCTTCTGATCGTATTAAAGAAACTCAGGAGACTTTCAGTTCTAATCAATGCTTCCACAACACAGCTATCCAATGTTCCCGGATCTCAGGGAATGAGCTGAGTCCTGCACACTGTTCCTCAGTGAAGAAAACATCTGGCACTCTCCCCATGAATGTACTTTCCTCCTGCATCAAGATACTGTTATGATGTGTTTTCCCCCTAATGAAAAATTACTGATGTACTTCATATTTGTGAAGGGAATATACTGAACGTGTAGCAGAATGTATTTGATACTGCTTGCTGCAGCCTTAAAATATCAATCTCATTTCTGCCTCTGGCTGTTCCTATCTCTCAGTGACTTGGTTCTGTAATACGACGTGCCTAATGCTTTCCACGTCCTGAATAAGATGGGGACCCAGTGTCTTTAATGGAAGTCTTCCCTTTTATTGTTATTGTTTCAAGTAATGTTTATTCAGTTCTTAGGATCCAGGGCTGTATCTTGTGTATACACAAAATAGTGTTTGAATACATTCCCTGTCTTCTGGGAGTTCAAGTTGGGATATTTTCTTCCCTCCCTACTTCAAGCATTTATTAGCAGGCAGAAGAATGCACGTAAGAGGAATTTTTTGATGATTCAAGAGACAAAACAGGGCAAAGGCTCTGCCCAAGAGTGAATTTTGAATGGCATGTTTCTAGAATATAGACAATAGGAGAGTATAAACAGGGATGTGAGAAGATCAAAGGAAAGAAGTTAAATAATAGTTATTTCTCTCTCTCTCTCTCTCTCTCTCTCTCTCTTTCTCTCTCTCTCTCTCTCTCTCTCAGTGATCTTTATTACAGTATGGATTAGTAATCAATTGCTGCATAACAAGTGACCCTAACACTTGGTAGCTCAAAACAACGGTGCTTTATTATCTCTCCTGATTCTAGGGTTGAAAATCTGGGTGGTTCAGCTACTCTGGGCTCATTCCCATGGCTATCATCTCTGACCATCTGGGGTGGAGGGTATAAGGTGGCATGACTCACTGTCAGCTGCTGGAGCTGGCTGAGGGTTTGCAGGGGTCCTTAATTCTTTCTCACATGGCTTCTTATCTTCCAATGGACTGGAATGGTCATTTTCACAGTGTGGAGGTCTCAGTAAGGCCTAGGTTCAGGACTTGAACAGTGTTATTGCTGATGCATTCTTTTGGTCTAAGAGGAATCTCAAAGACCTTTCAGATTCTAGGGGTGGAGAAATAGACTCCTGGTATGTAACATGGCTGCCGGCGAGGAAGCAGCGATTCCAATGTCTCCACATTAACGGGATCAGAAAGACCCATTGGAACAGCTGCAGTCTACCTACTGAGGAACTTCTAGCAAAATTCCGTTAAGAGGGGACCTGCCGGGAATTGGTAGGTTTATTAGAAGTGTCAGTTTGTCCCAGACAAGTGGATCTTGGCCGGCCACGCGGGCGCAGAGGTCCAGTCCCACAGCCACCAGCTGCTTCTGCAAGCGGCCGGCGGCCCAGAGCGGCGCAGCCCGCCTGAACCTGCAGACGGCACCCGCCATCCCGCCGTCCCGGCTCTCCCGGGAGGCCCTGCTCTCGCTCTGTGAATGGCCACCCCGCCTGCCAGGCTCTTAGCCACACGGCCGCAGCTGCCCGGCTCTACAGGCGGCCCCCCGGAGGGTGCAGAGGTCCAATCCTGCGGCCACCAGCCGCTTCTGCAAGCGGCCGGTGGCCAGGAGCGGCGCGGCCCACCCGAACCGGCAGACGGCACCCGCCATCCCGGCTCTCCCGGGAGGCCCTGCTCTCGCTCAGCGAACGGCCACCTCGCCCGCCTGGATCATAGCCACGCGGCTGCAGCTGCCCGGCTCTACAGACGCTCCCCGGTGGCCTGGCTCAGCAAAAGGGGTCCCCGCCTGGCCGGCAGACGGCCCCTGCCATCCCGGCTCTCCTGGCGGCCCCGCCCACTCTGCGAACGGCCACCCCGCCCACCCGGCTCTTGGCCAGGGTGCTGCAGCTGCCTGGCTCTACAGGCGGCCCCCAGCGGCCCGGCACAGTGAGAAGTGTCCCCGCCTGGCCCAGCAGACAGCCCGTGCCCTCCCGGCTCTACTAACAGCCCCGCCCACCCGGCGAATGGCTCCCCCCCTGAGATAGCGTGAAGGGAATCTAACCAACCCTTTACGAAATAGCGAACTGGGAACTAAAACCAGAGATTGTGTCAGACCAGAGACAAGCCAGTTCCACCCCTCCCTTCGGACACTCTGGCAAGGAGCCAGGGGCCCGCCATAGCAGAGAGGGGAAGTCACCAAAGTTCGGCCAAAGAGATTCTTTCCCAGCGGAATCTACTTTAGCAGGTGTGTGACTCCCACCCACACCAGATACAAACAACCGGGAAACTTCAAAATCTCTCCGTGGGCGTGACCGTAAGGGCCAAAGGACTCTCGAGCCCCAACTCCCCCTACTGCCAGTGAAGTGGGCGTGACTGTAGGGGCAGAGGGAAGCAGAGAAGACTCCCCACCCCCAAATCCCCCAACCACGAACTGAGAGGGTGTGACGGTAGGGGCGGAGGGAAACAGAGGACACTCCAGACCCCCAACTCCTCCTACCGCCAGCAGAGTGGTTGTGACTGTAGGGGCTGAGGGAAGTAGAGGGGATCCTCGACCCCCAACTCCTATTACCACCAGCAGCGACACCAATGGTCTTAGCTGCCAGATTCCGAAGGTGTGCCCACCAAAGGGGTCCGGAAAAATTAAACAATTGACTCCCAGACCACAGCTCCACAGCACTGGGGCTTAGATGAATGACAGAGAGAGTGCTCAGTAGTTAGGGAAATAGAGCACTTGGTGGGGCTGAAAGTGTAACCAAATCCTTGGGGAACTGCCTCTGGTGAGCAGGACCTGGCTGGCTGGCAGGAGGAAGGGGAGGAGGGGCCGTAGAAGTGAAACGGCTCTGGACCAACAGGATTGAGAGACTCCCAGGAACCGCCTTACAGGGATTGCTGTCGACACATTGAGGGCAAAACTCAGCCCGGAGGCCACAGCTTTGCCTACGGGAAGAGAAGAAAATGGATCTCTAAGACCTAATTTTATTTCCTATTTCATTTTATTTTTTTCTCTCCCTTTTCCCTCTCTCTCTCCCCTTCCAAGTTTTACTGCTCTTTCCATTCTCCTCTATGCTATCTATCTCCCTCTCCTTCTTTCTTTTCAAGAGCACCTACCTTCCCCTTCCCCCCAACTTTCATCCCAAGCATTACATCCTCCATTTCGCATAACTGTCTAAATGCAAATAGGTGTGCGCCCTCCACCCGCGCCTGCAAGGTAGGCGGACCTGCGACCCACTGGCAGGTCAGGCCCAGCAACCTGCAGAGTGGCAGAGCCGCCCCACGTGCCTGCAAGGTAGGCAGACCTGCGACCCACCAGCAGACCAGGCCCAGCGGCCTGCTGAGGGGCAGAGCTACCCCCTCCCCCCACGCCAGCAAGGTAGGCGGAACTGTGACTACCTACAGAACAGGCTCAGTGGCCTGCGGAGGGGCAGAGCTGCCAAGAACGCCTGCAAAGTAGGTGGACCTGCGACCCACCAGCAGAGTAGCCCCAGCAACCCACGGAGGGACAGAGCCGCCCCATGCGCCTGCAAGGTAGGCGGACCTACGACCCACCGGCAGATCAGGCCCAGCGGCAGGGCCGCACCCTCCCCCCGCGCCTGCAAGGTAGGCGGATCTGCGACCCACCAGCAGAGCAGGCCCAGCGGCCTGCTGAGGGGCAGAGCTGCCCCCTCCTCCCGCGCCAGCAAGGTAGGCGGAACTGTGACCATCAACAGAACAGGCCCAGTGGCCCACGGAGGGGCAGAGCTGCCAACCACGCCTGCAAGGTAGGCGGACCTGCGACCCACCAGCAGAATAGGCCCAGGAACCCGCAGAGGGGCAGAGCCACCCCACTTGCCTGCAAGGTAGGTGGACCTGCGACCCACCAACAGAACAGTCCCAGTGGCCTGCAGAAGGGCAGAGCCGCCTCCCACGCCTGCAAGGTAGGTGGACCTGCGACCCACCGGCAGAACAGGCCCAGTGGCCTTCAAAGGGGCAGAGCCGCTGCCCGCGAATACAAAGGAGGCGGAACTGAGACCACCGACAGGACAGGCCTAGCGGCCCGCAGAGGGGCAGAGCCGCCGCCCGCACCTGCAAGGTAGGTGCACCTGCTACCAACCAGCAGAACAGGCCCAGTGGCCTGCCGATGTGGTAGGCACATTGCCCCAATTGGAGGAGGAGCAGAGCCCCTGCCCGCACCTGCGCGGGAGACTTTGCCACTATACAAGAGTAATACAAATATATAGGGGGAAAATTCAATAACACAACAGTTTCAGTAAGCAGAAAGAAACGCGAACAGTATGAAGAGACAAGGAAAGAAAGGACCACAAGCAATGCAGGTCAACTCAACGTTAAGGGAGGTAATATCTGCAGCAGATGGAATGTCAGATAAAGAATTCAGGAGATACATGCTTCAGATGATCTGGAGTCTCAAGGAAGACATTAGACAGCAAAATCAGACAATGAAAGATCTCTTCAACAATGAATTACATAAACAAATCCAGGAAGCAAAAGATAAACTGTACAGGGAGATAGAGGTTATAAAAAACAAACAAACAGAAATCCTAGAAATGCAGGAAGCAATAAACCAACTTAAAAACTCAATTGAGACTGCTACCAGCAGAGTAGAACACTTAGAAGATAGAACATCTGACAATGAAGACAAAGTATTTCAACTTGAAAAGAACATAGACAGCTCAGCAAGACTGTTAAGAAACCATGAGCACAACATCCAAGAAATATGGGATAACATAAAGAGACCAAACTTAAGAGTCATTGGGATACAGGAAGGTATAGAGGTCCAAACCAAAGGAATGAGCAAACTATTCAATGAAATAATTTGAGAAAACTTCCCAGACTTGAAGAACGAGACAGAATCCCAAATCCTAGAAGCCTACAGGACGCCGAATGTGCAAAATCATAAGAGATCCACACCTAGACACATTATAATGAAGATGCCCAACATACAGAATAAGGAGAGAATTTTAAAAGCTACAAGAGAAAGGAAGCAGATTACATTTAGGGGTAAACCAATAAGGATAACAGCTGATCTCTCAACACAGACTTTGAAAGCTAGAAGATCCTGGAATAACATATAAACAGAAAATTGGTTCCAACCAAGAATTGTGTATCCAGCAAAATTAAGCTTCAGGATGGAAGATGAAATTAAAACCTTCCACGATAAACAAAAGTTAAAAGAATTTGCAGCTAGAAAACCATCTCTCAAAAAAATCCTCGGCAAAACATTACAGGAAGAGGAAATGGAAAATAACAATGAAAACCAACAGTGGGAGGTAGGACAGTAAAGGGGGGAAAATAATCAAAGAGGAAAACAAACCATATTCAGTAACATAAATAAACAAATATGGCTGGAAGGATAACCCATATCTCAATAATAACCCTAAATGTTAATGGCTTAAACTCACCAATTAAGAGACACAGGCTAGTAGAATGGATCACAAAACATGACCCAACAATATGCTGCCTACAGGAGACGCATTTGATAGGAAAAGACATACATAGACTGAAGGTGAAAGGTTGGGAAAAATCATATCACTCATATGGACTTCGGAAACAAGCAGGAGTGTCCATGCTCATATCAAATAAAATAGATTTCAAGCCAAAGTTAATCAAAAGGGATAAAGAGGGACACTACATACTGCTCAAGGGAACCATATACCAACAAGACATAACAATCATAAATATATATGCCCCAAACAATGATGCAGCTATGTTCATCAAATAAACTCTTCTCAAGTTCAAGAGTCTAATAGACCACCATACAATAATCATGGGAGACTTCAACACACCTCTCTCACCACTGGACAGATCTTCCATAACAAAAGTTGAATAAGGAAACTATAGAACTCAATAACACAATTAACAACCTAGACTTAATTGGCATATATAGAATATACCACCCAACATCAAGCAGTTACACTTTTTTCTCAGCAGCACATGGATCCTTCTCAAAAATAGATCATATATTATGTCACAGGGCAACTCTTAGACAATATAAAGGAGTAGAGATAATACCATGCATCTTATCTGACCATAATGGAATGAAACTGAAAATCAACGATAAAAAAAGGAAGGAAAAATCATGCATCACTTGGAGAATGAACAATAGGTTACTGAATGATCAATGGGTTATAGAAGACATCAAGGAGGAAATTAAAAAATTCTTAGAGATAAATGAAAACACAGACACAACATATCGGAATCTATGGGACACATTGAAAGCAGTTCTAAGAGGAAAATTCATTGCATGGAGTTCATTCCTTAAAAAAAAGAAAAAAACAACATATGATCTCATACTTCATCTCAAAATCCTAGAAAAAGAAGAGCAAAACAACAGCAAAAGAAGTAGAAGGCAAAAAATAATTAAAATCAGAGCTGAAATTAATGAAATTGAAACAAAAGAAACAATTGAAAAAATTGATAAAACTAAAAGTTGGTTCTTTGAAAAAATAAATAAGATTGACAGACCCTTAGCCATGCTAACAAAGAGAAGAAGAGAGAGAACTCAAATTACTAGCATACGGGATGAAAAAGGCAATATCACAACAGACACTTCAGAAATACAGAAGATATTATTTTGAATACAGAATACAGAAGAAATTATTTTGAATCCTTATACTCCAATAAAATAGAAGATAGTGAAGGCATCGATAAATTTCTTAAGTCATATGATCTGCCCAGATTGAGACAGGAGGATATAGACAACCTAAACAGACCAATATCAATTGAGGAAATAGAAGAAACCATCAAAAGATTACCAACTAAGAAAAGCCCAGGACCGGATGGGTATACAGCAGAGTTTTACAAAACCTTTAAAGAGGAACTAATACCAATACTTTTCAAGATATTTCAGGAAATAGAAAAAGAGGGAGAACTTCCAAATTCATTCTACGAGGCCAACATCACCCTGATTCCTAAACCAGACAAAGACACTTCAAAGAAAGAAAACTACAGACCTATATCTCTAATGAACCTAGATGCAAAAATCCTCAATAAAATTCTGGTGAATCGGATACAAAATCATATCAAAAAAACTGTGCACCATGAACAAGTAGGATTCATCCCTGGGATGCAAGGCTGGTTCAATATACGGAAATCAATAAATGTTATTCACCACATCAATAGACTTAAAAATAAGAACCATATGATCATCTCGATAGATGCGGAAAAAGCATTTGACAAAGTACAGCATCCCTTTATGTTCAAAACATTAGGAAAACTAGGGATAACAGGAACATACCTCAACATTATAAAAGCAATCTATGCTAAGCCTCAGGCTAGCATCATTCTGAATGGAGAAAAATTGAAGGCATTCCCTCTAAAATCTGGAACAAGACAGGGATGCCCTCTCTCACCACTTCTGTTCAACATAGTTCTCGAAACACTGGCCAGAGCAATTAGACAGACGAAAGAAATTAAAGGCATAAAAATAAGAAAAGAAGAACTTAAATTATCACTATTTGCAGATGACATGATTCTATACCTAGCAGACCCAAAAGGGTCTACAAAGAAACTATTAGAGCTAATAAATGAATTCAGCAAAGTGGAAGGATATAAAATCAACACGCACAAATCAAAGGCATTCCTGTATATCAGCCACAAACCCTCTGAAATGGAAATGAGGACAACCACTCCATTCACAATATCCTCAAAAATAATAAAATACTTGGGAATCAACCTAACAAAAGAGGTAAAAGACTTATACAATGAAAACTACTGAACCCTAAAGAGAGAAATTGAAGAAGATCTTAGAAGATGGAAAAATATACCCTGTTCTTGGATAGGCAGAACTAACATCATCAAAATGGCGATATTACCAAAAGTTCTCTATAGGTTTAATGCAATGCCAATCAAAATCCCAATGGCATTTCTTGTAGAAATAGAGAAAGCAATCATGAAATTCATATGGAAAAATAAAAGATCCAGAATAGCAAAAACAATGCTAAGCAGGAAGTGTGAATCAGGTGGTATAGTGATACCAGACTTCAAACTATACTACAGAGCAATATTAACAAAAACAGCATGGTATTGGTACCAAAACAGGCAGGTGGACCAATGGTACAGAATAGAGGACACAGAAACCCACCCACAAAACTACAACTTTCTTATATTTGATAAAGGGGCTAAAAGCATGCAATGGAGGAAGGATAGCATCTTCAACAAATGGTGCTGGGAAAACTGGAAATCCATATGCAACAAAATGAAACTGAATCCTTTTCTCTCGCCATGCACAAAAGTTAACTCAAAGTGGATCAAGGAGCTAGATATCAAATCAGAGACTCTGCGTCTGATAGAAGAAAAAGTTGGCTACGACCTACATACTGTGTGGTCGGGCTCCAAATTCTTCAATAGGACACCCATAGTGCAAGAGTTAATATCTAGAATCAACAAATGGGACTTGCTCAAACTAAAAAGTTTTTTCTCAGCAAAAGAAACAATAAGAGAGGTAAATAGGGAGCCTACATCATGGGAACAAATCTTTACTCCTCACACTTCAGATAGAGCCCTAATATCCAGAGTATATAAAGAACTCAAAAAATTAGACAATAAGATAACAAATAACCCAATCAACAAATGGGCCAAGGACCTAAACAGACACTTCTCAGAGGAGGACATACAATCAATCAACAAGTACATGAAAAAATGCTCACCATCTCTAGCAGTCAGAGAAATGCAAATCAAAACCACCCTAAGATACCATCTCACTCCAGTAAGATTGGCAGCTATTATGAATCAAACAACAACAAGTGCTGGCGAGGATGTGGGGAAAAGGTTACACTTGTACATTGCTGGTGGGACTGCAAATTGGTGCAGCAGTATGGAGATTTCTTGGAAAGCTGGGAATGGAACCACCATTTGACCCAGCTATTCCCCTTCTGGGCCTATTCCCTAAAGACCTAAAAAGAGCATGCTACAGGGACACTGCTACATCGATGTTCATAGCAGCACAATTCACAATAGCAAGACTGTGGAAGCAACCTAGATGCCCTTCAATAGACGAATGGATAAAAAAAATGTGGCATTTATACACAATGGAGTATTACTCTGCATTAAAAAATGACAAAATTATAGAATTTGGAGGGAAATGGATGGCATTAGAGCAGATTATGCTAAGTGAAGCTAGCCAATCCCTAAAAAACAAATGTCAAATGTCTTCTTTGATATAAGGAGAGTAACTAAGAACAGAATAGGGAAGAAGAGCATGAGAAGATGACTAACATTAAACAGGGATGAGAGGTGGGAGAGAAAGGGAGAGAGAAGGGAAATTGCTTGGAAATGGAAGGAGACCCTCGGGGTCATACAAAATTACATACAAGAGGAAGTGAGGGGAAAGGGAAAAATAATACCATTGGGAGAAATGAATTACAGTAGAGGGGGTAGAGAGAGAAGAGGGGAGGGGAGGGGAAGGGAGGGGGGATAGTAGAGGATAGGAAAGGCAGCAGAATACAACAGACATGAGTATGTCAATATGTAAATCAGTGGAAGTGTAACTGATGTGATTCTGCAATTTGTATACGGGGTAAAAATGGGAGGTCATAACCCACTTGAATCAAAGTGTGAAATATGATATATCAAGAACTATGTAATGTTTTGAACAACCAATAAAAAAAAAAAAAAGAAATAGACTCCTCCTGAAGATGGGAGGACCAGAGAGCCAGAGATCCACCCAGGAAGACAGGGCTCACTGGAGGCCACTATTATAACGATGTGTCCATCAGAAGTAGGACAGAAGAATGGCGATAAGGGGAAGTTGGGGCGGTTGGAAGAGGACAATCTAAGCATGGAAGACAAAGTCTTCCTTTGGAATCTTTATTCTTGTCTTCAATTATGGAATTCTTGTGTGTTGGCAAGGCCCCCAGGTATTTGTTGCTGAGATATAGACTCAAAGGAATATATTAGTGAAGAAAAAATGGTCAATGCTAGAAGTTTTATTAGTGTTTGGCACCTGGGGGATAATATGTAAGAATGAAAAGTAAAGTGGAAAAAGCAGAAGAAATGTGAATATCAAAGAGATGGAGGTAAGAAATATACCCAGATACACAGGTACACTGAAACAGAACATTTTGCCTGGAAATTATATACACATTCCAGACTCTACGTCTATATATCATGTATACATTCAAAATACTCTAAGATAACTTTATTGTTGCAGCTTTGAAAGTGTGTTTTCCTTTTATAGCCCTGCAATTCAGGTAGGCTGTCACCAAGGAATGGCTACATGCTTTAACTGAGAGCCACATGGGTCCTTTAATTTAAGCCTCTTAGAATCATATAATTGTGAATTTCCTATCTGTAATCAGTAGACACGCAATTCTTTATTAAAGGAATTGAATCTAAAATATCATTAGCAACTCATTCTTTTAAAGTGGAATTTTAGGAAGAAAACCTCTCCAGCGCATTTTGTACCTGGCTCATCAATCTTTAACCTTCCTTTCATCCATTTCCTCTGAATCTAAAATCAATAGCCTTTCCAAATAGTTCCTCTGTTAGCAGCTCTTGTCATCTTCTGTTGTGGCCACAGAAACATGTCAGAGTTCCTCTCTCTGAGGTTATTAGACTTAACCAAAGAGAGGGCTTTAGTTTACTTTATAGCACACCTCATCTCTATTTGCATTATCATGCAGAAGGGAAAAATGTAAAATGAAATGCTAGGCCTGTGCTATAGCACTAAGCTACATCTCCCACTCTTAACCGACTTCTTCAATGGAGTCAGTACGGCCTGAATAGATGATAGGCAGCTTACTCTCTCTTTCCAATCATCAGCTCCTTCCTCATCTGGTGCCATGACCTCAGATTTCTGTATAAATTTTCCTAGAAGATCTATAACAGTTTTTAACAGTTTGAACCAATCTTCAAAGGTTTAGAAGAGTGATTTACACCACCTCCATTTGCAAATGCCTTCTTTATTTCTTGAACTGGACAAACCAGGTAAACAAGAAAATTAAAAACAACAACAACATTCATTTAGAGATGACTACTCCTAACGATGGCCTATGTGAAGACAACTTTTTGGGAAGTCTTTTAGTTAGTTCCAGGTGAGCCTGTGGGATTCTCTTCCCTCCAGAGCCCCCTCACAAACACAATTAACTGTCCTCTTCGCCTACCAACCAAAGTCAACTGGCAGCTCCACCTTGAGTCTCAGTGTTGTGGTTCCATGTGGGCAGGGATTTTTTTTTTCCCACTGTGCTCTGCGTGCAGGTGTTAAGGACAGTTCTTATCTCCCAGTTCTCTGGAGGGAGTCCTGGGGGTAGTTAGCCTCAGCTTTATATCAATGAGGCAGTGCAAGGTCAAAACCCAAAATTCACTCAATTTTGAATTATTGAAGTTGGATGAAAGAGAAGTCATTACCGGGTGCAACATCTGGTGTTTCTGTCCCAAGGCCACAGCAGAATGTTCGTCTCTGAAGCTTAATGATTTTGCACTTCATGCAGCAGCTTAAGTTTTTCACAGCCTGAACTCGATTAATTTCCACTACCCACGGGGGAGGTGGAGATGGAAGTGTCATAAATTTCTGCAATGGAGGCGATATTCTATTATTGATCAGTCATTTGCATAAGCACCAAGACTTTGCCTGCACTTTCAGGGAATGCAGGGACCTCTTGCAGTGTCTCTGGCCTATGGATCTGGTGACACAGGACCTCTGCTTTAGGCTATCAATTGTCTCGGCTGGACTTTTGGAAGACATTATGGGGCAAACCATGCATAGCTGAGACCAGGGACATGTGCTTACATGTCAGAATTATCTGTTGATGGGTGAAAAACGCAGCTTGAGGTAGCAAGCATGCGGACAACACCCCCTGGTGTTGGTGAGAATAAACCAACAGGTACAAAGAAGGTACTATCGGGATAATAAATAAGAACAATGGGGGTTGGGGTGTAGCATATGTAGAGCATATGCTTAGCTCCTGGTTCAATTCCCATTTATAAGTAAATAAATAATAAAATAAAAAACAAATAATTAAAAGACAATAAGTAAAAAATTACAATGTTTCTTTGGGACAATCAGACAATAGGGTATCAGTTTAGTTATATATCATTACTTTAATAGACTATTTAGGGTTTTGCTGTATGGATTTACTATACTTTATTTAACTAATATTTAAGATAATTCCAATTTTCTGCCATTATCAACAATGCTTAAGGAACATCTTTGCATGTGTTTCTCTATGAACTTAGGATGAATTATTATATCCTTGGGAAGATGTTCCACGAATGGAATTGTTGGGTCATAAAATGTTGATACATGGGCTGGGCACGGTGGTGCATGCCTATAATCCCAGTTACTGGGGGTGGGGGCCTGAGGTAGGAGGATCACAAGGTCAAAGCCAGCCTCAGCAAAAGGCACTAAGCAACTCAGTGAGACCCTGTCTCTAAATAAAATGAAAAAAAAAAAAAACAGGGCTCGGGATGTGGCTCAGTAGTTATGTGCCCCTGAGTACTGGTACTCCACCTCCCCCAATGTTGATACATGTGTTAGATGATCTTCTAAAAAGGTACATACTAAGATTCTAAATCAATTGCTTATGATTTCTTTTGGAATTTTAATTAAAATGTATATTTTTACTTTTAGATATTTGCTCCAAATGAAATTTCTTTGGGTAGATTTATCACTTCTATTTTTCCAAATGGCCGGTTTTCTTTTTCTTTCTTTTTTTTTTTTAAAGGGAATTACCTCTTTATTTATTTATTTTTTTAAGAGAGAGTGAGAGAGGGAGAGAGAGAGAGAGAGAGAGAGAGAGAGAGAGAGAGAGAGAGAGAGAGAGAGAATTTTTTAATATTTATTTTTTAGTTCTCGGCAGACACAACATCTTTGTTGGTATGTGGTGCTGAGGATGGAACCCCGGCCGCACGCATGCCAGGCAAGTGCGCTACCGCTTGAGCCACATCCCCAGCCCTGACCGGTTTTCTTGACTCATTTTGTTCAATAGTTTACCTTTTCCATCTGTCGAAATCTCATACACATGAATCTGCTTATAAACTATAAATTATGTACTACTGAGCTTTCTGTTAACTCTTGTATAATGTCTTAATATTTATTTTTGCATGTCTTAATATTCAATGGGACAAATACTTAATTCTTCTTCCTGTATATAGCTGATATTCTTTTGGGATTTTAAAGTTGTTATTTTTTTGTATCAAAGACTAAAGTCTTGAAATATTTTTGATTGGGATTTGCATGGAATTCACTTTTTAAGTTTATTGTATTTTTATAATATGGAGTGTATATTTAAAAAAAAAGAGGATGCAATTTTCCATGTATTTAAACATCCTGTGTCCCTTAGTAAAATTGTGTCCCTTAGTCATATAAGTCATGCATACAACTCATTAAACTTTATTCCTAGGAACCTTACATTTTTGTAATTAAGGTATTCCTTGTCCAAAGTTTAAGCTCCGCAGCCTGCTCCATGTAAGTAGGCTAATCTATTCAGCCCTTGGTTCTCCAATTGGTTGGACACTAAAGCCTGCGCCTGCGCATTGACACCTGCAGGTTTTCGTGGAGTGAAGGGTCTAAATCGCGCTCCCTGTCTTCTCCTCCTCCCCCCACTTCTGTGGTCCAGTGTGCCTTGCAGGCCTTGCTGAAGGAAATAGGGGAGAATCAGTCTCACCCCCCCCCCCCCCCCCGAAGTGACCAGCAATGAAAATATGCGCTTTTTTCTAAGTGCTGGTGCTCTATACCTGGAGTTAACTTCCACCGCTGAAAGACAGGATCTGTGGCCTCAGCAGCCTGGGACTGCTGAGGAACCGCACAGGCTTGGAACCGCACAGGCTTGGAACCGCACAGGCTTCTTACACTGACTTGGTCTTGAGGCCAGGACCTTGGCAGTCAGCCTGGCGCACTGTGGGGAAAGTTTCCAGGCCCCTCCCTGCAAACACTCTTCTGCCCTCTATGCAAAAGGAAAGATGCTGGGGCCAGAAAGGCAGCCCCAGCTCTCAGACCTCTGGCCAGCAGAAAGAACACTCTCTAGAGAACCAGAGAGTTCGATTTTTCTGGTTCTGATTTCTATCTCAGTCATTAAAATTCAAGCTTTAAAAATAAGACCCTATCCATTATGTTTTAATAATCATCACTGGGTCTTAAAGTGATTAATAATGGAAAGTTTTTGTTTAAATATTAAACATTAATGGTTTTGTTCTGTTCATGAGAACTGAAGGCAGACAGTTGGAAATGGGCTTACAACAGGCTCTGCCCCTGGGGTGGTGGCTGATGACTAAGGTGACCCTTGAGCAATGGTGCTTGTGATCAAGAAAATTGGCCACCTCCAACCCCCAACACACCTTTCCCATATGGTGGCTGCACCCTCACTCTGGCAGTTTGGGACTTCACAGAAGCCTTCTGCATTTTTTTTTTTTTTTGTTTTCTGAATGACCAATGAGTCTGCTAGAGAGAATCTATTGTCAATTGCTTCTTTTCTTTGATGCCACAAGACTATACCCTGAGGCTCAGAAAACCAAATCCCTTTTCTTAATAATAATAGCTGCTCTCTTGCACTGAGCTGACACTTTATATACATTATTCCATTTAAAGTTTACAAGTACCCCGAGGGGTCTGCAATATCATTCTTATTTTAATATGAGAATACCAAGGCTTAGACATAATGACTTTCCAAGGACACCTGGCTTGTAAGCAATAGAGAGATTGGGAAGCAGTTCTTATTTGTTTTCCAATAACATTCTTTTTCCATGGCCCCATCTCACCTAAGTAAATCACAGTGAAAGTAAGCAATGTAACTTCTTGGGACATGATTTTACTTTTGCTGGACAACTCCCTTTTCTTTTTTGAAGGAGTAGTATGTCAAGGGTGATTTCAGGGCTTTTGCAATCAGGAGTGGTAACATTATCATAATAGAAAATGCTTACACTGTCCTTGACCAAGTGCCAGGTACTATTCTAAGGACTTTGTAAATATTAAATCACTGAATCCTCACAACCTTCCCATGATCAGTTAGTGTCTTAGTCTATTCAAGCAACTATGTCAAGATACCATAAACTGGGTGCTTATAAACAGCAGCAACACATTTCTGGAGTCCTGGAGCCACAGCAAGGTGCAGACAATTCTGGGTCTGGTGAGGACCTACTTCTTGTTCAAAGACTGTGCCTTTTCATTGTGCCCTCACATGGTGGAAGAGAAAAAAATCAGTTTTCTCAGATCTCTTTTGTAAGGGCACTAATCCCATTTGTGAGAGTTCTCTTCTCATGACCTCATCACCTTCCAAAGGTCCTGACATCACCAGGGGGTGGGGGTATCAGGATCTCAACATAGGAATAGGAGGTAGGGCATAAACAGTCAGGACTTGAATGCAGGTGACCTGAAATCAGAGTCCTGTGCTCTTAACCATTTATACCGGCCACCCTAATCAAGAGGGGGAGGGTGTGGAGGAGGTTTCTGGGTGGAGCTGTCAAGCGTTCTAGGAGCGCATGCTGCATCTGAGGAAGACTACTGGGAATCCGAACAGTGCTCCCAAGAAGGCATTTGGACATCATTTGGCATCATCAGCACCTAGGTGTTATGTCAAGCCTGAGATAAGGGGGAATTAACTTCTGAAAACCATATAGGTGGAGTGGGAGAGAGGCTCAGAGCCCCTTCTGCATCCCAAAGTTGAATAGAAGAAAGAGAAGGTTGGCAAAGGATGCTAGTGAGGACTTCTTTTTCCTCACATCTCATATCCCAATCCTTAAGCAAGTCCTGTGGCTTCCAACTTGATTCTCTCCACTCCTTACCTCTGTCCAGCCTCTGGCATCCCAGAAAAAATCATTTTTCATGGCTGACTACTATGATCTGGGAAATCTGGCTCCCCACCCTGACCCCCCGTGTTTCACCTCTGTCTTCCCAATCCTCCTTCTAAAGTCCTGCCACACCAGTCTTTTTTCCTGAACATGTGAGCACATTCTCCCTTCAGGGTACCTGCATTTGCTATTTTACATAATATTAACCAGTCTTTTATTGCTGTGACAAAATGCCTGAGAAAAATAAACTTAAAGGAGGACTCGTCTATTTTGATTCATGATTTCAGAGGTTTCAGGCCATGGTGAGCTGGCTCCATTGCTTTTGGGCCTGTGGTGAGACAGGACGTCATGATGGGGGAGGGTGTGGCGGTGAAAGAGGCTGCTCATCCCATGGCGGCCAGGAAGCAAAGAGAGAAGAAAGAAAGGTTTGGGGTCGCAGTATCTCCTTCAAGGGCATGCTCCCGAAAACCTATTTTCCTTAGGCAAGGTTCCACTTTCTAAAGGTTTCACCAGCTCCCAATGTGCTATCAGCTGGGGAAGGCTTCAACACCTCGTGGTCTTTGGGGGACATTAAGGTCCAAACCATAACACATGTGTTTGGAGTGTACTTCCCTAGAAATTCCCAGGGCTCTGCCCTCTTTCTTCATATCCTACTCCAATGCCAACTTTTCATAGAGGACTTTCTGGCTACTCTACCAGACAGACACAGTTTAATCTTACAGCCTGCTTTAGTTTTCTCCATAGCCCTCATTATTATCACATTATATTACACATAATGTAGTATGTGTAATTCATTGATCATCCCCTCTCTGTACTGGTAAGCACCTAAGCACCGTGAGAGTGGGGACTGTGCTTATTCACTACTGTATTCCCAGCACTCAGAGGAGTGGGAGACCTACAACAAATATTTGTGAACATTTGTGAGTGAATGTTCTATTACTTACAAAGAAACTGGAAAATATTGGTGTGAGTGGGAAGAAAATGAGAAGGATTATGCTGTCATAGAATCCAAGAGAGGAAAGTGTTTTAAGAAGGTGAGACATGCATCCATATTTAATGCTGGTGAGAGATGGAGGGGGATGAGGAGGATGTATTGACTTTGAATTTGGAAGTTGATGTTCCTCCCATTTCACTTCATGATTAATGGTATGATAGAGACTCATGTTCATTGTGGCACAGTAGGTAAGAGCACAACAAATGGTGGGGGGATAACCATCATTAACTTAATGGTTGAATAAATTATTATATCCATATTGCAGAACATGATGCAGAAAGAGAGGCGATCTTTAGTATTTTCTGGAAAGATATCTGGACATACTAAATAAAAATGTAAGTTAGACTCAAATTTTATAGTAGGAGGCTTTTTTTTTTGCCTTCTGTTTTTGTTAGATTACACACATCCACATCCATACACACACACACACACACACACACACACACACACATAAGGAAAAATTAGAATGAACAATAAAGTATTTCATAGATCATCCCTGTGACGTTGAATGTCTTGGGAGATTTTCACCTATTACTTTGTATAGTTGTTTTTTTAAGTAGTAGGAAAATGGAAAGTATTTTTTTTTTTTACTTTGAAATTTTCAAAGAATTTTTAAAAAGCCAGAATTATATTTAATAGATACAAATAATTGAGGGTGGGGTTTGGAAGCACCACCCCTGATGTGAGCCATCTGGTGAAAGGCCAGAGGATCAGGAGGAAGCCCTGAGCATGAGTGGATGCTTTCAACAAGCTTGCCTCTGCTCTGGAAACATGTGAGAACCCAAACAATTGGGTCTTTGAATGGTGTGTTAGTCAGCTTTTCCTCACTGTGACCAAAATACCTGACACAAATAACTTTGGGGAGGAAAGATTTATTTTGGCTCAGAGGTTTCAGTCCATAGCCTGCTGACTCAAAAGCACACCATCAGGGTGGAAGAACATGGTGGAGGAAAGCTGCTCAGCCCTTGACAACCATGAAGAAGCGGGTCCTGGGACAAGATATAGTGCCCTGGGAAGTACAGGGGGAACACACCTCCAGTGACCTATTTTCTCCAACCATGTCCCACCTGCCTATAGTTTCCACCACTTGCCAGCAATCCATTTAAATTATTAATCCATCAAATGGATTAATCTACTAGTGAGGCCAGACCCCTCATGATCTAATCACTTTCCTAAAGCCCCACCTTTGGACATTGCTGCACTGGGGACCAAGCCTTCAACACGTAAGATTTGGGGAGGATACTGTAGATCTAAACCATAACAGATGGTGATTGTCATGAAAGCGAGCTGGTATTGTGCTGGCTGCTCTGTCTCTCCTCAGGGGCCCTTCTGTTGTGTGCCAGTGGCTGGGTTAGTCCAATGGTCTGTGAAGAATTCCTCTAGGTTATGCCAAACAGCTGGGATGCCATCATTTATTTTGTTGAATTCATTATTGTCCCAAGACACCTAGAATCTGCAACGTGAACTCTGATGAGAACTGAGCCTGCAAACCTAGCTCTTCTCTTTTCTAGATGCACCATTAGTTAAGTTTTTTTTTTTAAAGAGAGAGAGAGAATTTTTTTAATATTTATTTTTTAGTTTTCGGCGGACACAACATCTTTGTATGTGGTGCTTGAGGATCGAACCCGGGCCGCACTGCTGAGGGCCATTGCCAAGTAGGAATGACGCATCGAAATTTCCTTGCCAGCGTACCCCATGTTAAATGGACTTGCCTTGGAAATTCGCTGTGACATTGCATGTGTGTTTGAGAAAGGTGACCCTGCTCAAGGACCAGGGTGGATCCAGGTTTAGGGTGTATCCTGCAGGTTTTAGGAAGTATCCCAGTTTAGGATAATTTGGGTTTAGGGCGTTCCCGGTTTAGGACAATCTGGATTTAAGGCAGTTCCAGGTTTAAGGTTATTGCTGCTGGGAATAGGGCGTATCCTGCTGCCTGAGTTCCCATTGAGTTCTCGTGGAATTGAGAAAGTATTTGGGACGTGAATTGTGCGGCAGAACTTGGATTTCCCCAGAACGTGTGTGTAGAGGCCGGTGTGAGTTCGGGAATAAAGAATTGCTGTTTGAATCTACAAAGCTGTGAGTGGCTCGTGATTTTGTGCCCAGCCAAGACTGTAGCACCGCCCGCATGCCAGGAGAGCGCGCTACCTCTTGAGCCACATCCCCAGCCCAAGTTAAGTTGTTTTTAACTTTCAGAAAAGGGACACACACTTGGCTTACCACCTAGAGGTTTTGTGGCAGAGTAAAATTCATTTTTGTTGAATAAGTAGGTAAGAACCAAAGCTAACCTCTAATGTAGATTTTTCTTGGAAAATGGAAACAATTAACCAGATGAAGTATATTTTAAAAAAATGGATTCTTATTTATTTATTTATGACAGTGGAATGCATTGCAATTCTTATTACATTTATAGAGCACAATTTTTCATAACTCTGGTTGTATACACAGTATATTCACACCAATTCGTGTCTTCATACATGTACTTTGTATAATAATGATCATCACATTCCACCATCATTAATAATCTCACGCTCCCTCCCTTCCCTTCTAACCCCTCTGCCCTATTTAGAGTTTGCCTATTCCTTCCATTCTATTGGACATAATTAACCTATGTGCATATGTGATTACATTACCAGTGTAATTCTACATCATGTACAACCAGAAAAATGAGAAGTTATACTCCATTTATGTATGATGTGTCAAAATGCATTCTACTGTCATGTAATTTGAACAAGTTAAAAAAAAGAAAGAAGAAAAAGAAAAAAATTGGATTCTACTTAATTAATGAGAATTGATAGAAGATGCTACTGTTCTTCCCTTTTGACATTGTTAAGGAATCAGTATTGAGGCCTTCTGTGTGTGTAGGAGGAAAGGTCAGTGGAATCTCTATGTCTTCCTAGTCAAACTCACTGAAAGAGAGAGGGAAGAGAAGTTCTTATCTGCTATCTTTTTCTCACTTCTTGGTCTTTTCCCTGCTCTCTGCAAGATGACTTTCTTTCCCTGGTTTCTTTATCATTTCTCATCTCTGTATACTCTCCCTCCTTATCCACCACCCACATGCCAAGAGACAGTCTGAGTCCCCAGAGCCTAGCCTGGTCTCTGACGTGGCCCTTCCTGCACAGCACACCCAGCACCCCAAGATCTCACACACTGTTCTGACATTGCTCAGGTCATTCTCTTTCCCTGGCGTGTCATTCCCTCATTGTTCTACCTAACAAACTTACCTTTCATGACCAGCTTAACTGTCCTTAGAGAAAATTTGCTGATCACTCTCCACTACCTCCAAGAAGAATGGAGTCTTTACAAATATGGGTTCTTCTTACACTGTGAAGAGATTGCAGTCAAGGGATCAGAATATTCCAATGAAAAGACGCCACTTTGGCATAAGGATTATTTTGAGCTGAAGGTGATTGAGAAACAGTGCTTGCAGGAACTTCCAACTTTATGCCTAAAACCATAGTATAAATTTCACTTTGTGCAGATGTTCCCCCTTCCCTCTCTCATACCATTATCACTAGAAAAATAAAATTGGCACCTAGTTGAGTCTGTACAAATCTTGCTAAAATAAATTTTTTACTTCCACTAGTTTCTTTCATATATTTGCCTTTCCACAATTTGCTGCTTCTAGGTATCCCAACCCCCTTTACTTTGTTTTGTCAGTTCTTATCACCTTTTGTTAAGATGGTATATAAGCCCCCAATTCTAACACCCTATTGAGTTACTTAAGTTCTGCCATGTATATGTGCATTACATATATATAAGCTCTGGGTTTTTTTCCCTTGTTAATCTTTTAGGAGTTTGATTCCTGAGTCCCAGCCACTGAATTTAACAAGGTGGAGGAAGAGGGTTTTTGTTTTTGTTTTTTTGTTTTTCCTCTCCCACAATAGACACAGAATTTAACCTCAGCATCAGTAGAACTTGTCATTGTTCTACTTGTGGTGTCTCTTCTATTCTGTACTTTTACATCTTTAGCTTCTAACGCAGAATAGGTACATGTTATGGTTTTAATCTGGAATGTCTCTCTAGAAGCTTATGTGTTAGGCAATACAACAATGTTCAGAAGTGAAAATATCAGATTATGAGAGCTCTGACCTCATCGGTGGATTAAACTATTTGATGGATTAATAATTTGAATGGACCAATGGGTGGTAATTGTCAGCAGGTGGGACATGGCTACAGGAAGTAGGTCACTGTGGGCATGCCCTTGTAGACTATATCTTGTCCCTGGCTCCTTTCTCATTCTGTCTGCTTCCTGGCTGCTTTCCTTTGCCATTCCCTTCCACCATGATGTTCTGCTCACCTTGGGTCCAGAACAATGGAGTTGGTTCACTATGGACTGAGACCTCTGAAACCATGAACCAGAAAAACCAACAAACCAAAAAGAAACAACACCCCCACATTTCCTTCTCTAATTTGTTCTTGTGAGGTATTTTGATCACAGTGATGGAAAACTAACAGAATACTTTATTTTACTGTTCTTCACTTTATTGAGCTTTACAGATACTGTTTTTTTTTATGCAAATTGATGGTTTCTGGTAACCCCATGTTGATCAAGTCTATAGGTGCAATTCTTTTCCAATGACTGAGATGATCATTAACATTTTTTGGCAACAAAGTTCTTTTAAATTAATATATTTAATTTTTAGACATCATTTGGTGGCACACTTAATAGACTGCACTGTTGTGTAAACATGATTTTTATATGCACTGGAAAACTAAAATATTCATGGACTCACCTCATTACGGTATTCACTTTATTGTGATGGTCTGGACCCAAACTGTCAATCTCTCTGAGGTATATCTGCACTGGATGTGCAGCGCCTAATACATATTTGAATAAACAAATGAATTATTTGCAATGGGGATCTGAAAGGCAAAACTCACAATTCTCCTGGGGACTCATTGTCCTGATGATAGGAATATTGATGAGCCGTGTGCATGTCACTTCTCTTCCTGATTACCACCCTGACTCTTGTCCAAGTCTACACTCTACATAAAAGATGGCTCAAGAGCTTTAAATCCCTGTCCTGATTCTTGACCCAGTCTAAACCTTTACATCATTCACTTCCTGTTTTTGATGGCATTTGTTGGATTGTAAAGCAAGGTGACCCTTGAGGAATGCTAACAACTGAGGGCTTATAAATGATTTTAGAATGCCATGCTGTTATGAATCAATAAAGTGGGTGAGTGAATCAAAACCATTAAGCTCTCTTCTGGATTGCTAATTATTTGTCAAATTAAAAAAAAAAAAGCACTAAAACCACCCCATGGGGAGAATCTTGATATTCATTCTTCCTCATGAGCAATTTCTTATTAAGAGAACGAAAGATAAGAAGTCAGAATTCCAGATGCAGGGGGTGGGGGCGGGGAGTGTGGGTGGGCTGGGACCGTCTCTCTTGTTCTAATTCCCACTTTCCGTATATTTTAAGTATGTGTCAGCCATGAGAGTGATGCATAAATTATTAGTACCCAAAGGCAGTTCCTGAAAAGGGAAGAGAGTTTATGAATGTTGTAGCACTGTTTCCTTCTGAGGGTCGCTGAGTGAATCAAAAGTCTTGTGGACATTTGCCCCTTAATTTCTCTTGTCTCCTGGGAGAAAGAGTGTCTCTGCAATGCCCTGAGGACTTGGGATACCCCATTGCTTTTTCCAGGATGAACATCAAGGGCTGTGGGCCCACAGGCCTCCCCCACAGTGGCACCTTTCAGATAGGAAGTAATCAGCTGATCACCCGCTGGCTGCAGGAGTGGGGCAGTACCGAGTGCCTGCTAGCCTGGTGCATCAATGTCACTTCCCAGCAGCCAGGACTAATGATAACATGAGGACCAAAACATGACAAGCAGCCCCCCAGAGAGTAAGATTTCCCTTGATTGGCTTCAGTCTAAAAGTGAGGACTGGATGTGGGCTTTCCTCATGTGCTTTCCTCATGTGCTTCATAACCAAGTCCTGCACGCCAGTTCATGGTGTGGGTTTTAGTTAGACCCTTTATTTCTCTGACAGAAGGGAAAGCAATGGCAGCGGTAGGGTAGGGGTAGGCTGGGAGAGGGCGAGGGCAAATATGGGGGCTCCTCATCATCATCCTGGTGGGTATTCAGGGGTCTTCTTTGGACTCAAGAACATCCCAAGGGGTCTGTGGAGTGAAGTCTATGGGGATAGCTTCAGGATGGGGTGGCAGCTTACCCTGTCATTGCTGGGAGAAAGGAAGGAAAAAAAGCCTACCTGGGTGAAGATTGGGTGGTCACTGACTGCAGGTTTTGGGCCAGGCTGTATGCAGGTATTATTCATGGGAGAAATTTTTACTCTGTCCCAGGGAGTGTCAGTCTTACTCTGGTGATGACCCAATTTTTTTTTTCTAATATGGAAAAGAAGACCCCAAAGCTATGTGTTCAGACATTTTTTTAAAACTTTCAAGTATTCTTATAAAGCCACTTGCACATACATTATAAGCAAATATAATTATTTATATATGTGTATCTGTGTGTCTGTGCATATTTAACACATACATACATGGAATTTGTATGTACATTGTCATATACTCATGATAATATGCACTCATATGGGCTGGAATTGTGGCTCAGTGGCAGAGTGCTTGCCTTGCACATAGGAGGCACTGGGTTTGATCCTCAGCATCACATAAAAATATATAAATAAAATAAAGATATTGTGACCATGTAAAACTAAAAAAATTTTAAAAAATATGTACTCATGTATCACTTTAACAAGATTACCTTCTGAGAAATGTTTTGTTAGGTGATTTTGTCCTGTGCAAATATCACAGAATATGTAGGCAAATCTAGGTGGTGTAACCTACTACACCCCTGGGCTGCTTGGTGTAGCCTATTGCTTCTGCCTTACAAACCTATATGACATGTTACTGTAGTGAATACTGCAAGCAATTTGAACACAATGCTATCTGTGCATCTCAACATACAGAAGCACAATATTAGGCAAAAGGAATTTCTGAGTTTTGTTACAATCTGCGGGACGATGTTGTCTATGTGGTTCTCCACACACTGAATGCGGTTAGGCAGCTGGACTGTACATAGCTTGAGACAAGTTTTCTCTCACCACATTTTTCCTGGAAAAGTTAGGAATCACTCTGTTAGAATATAGAAATTCTTTCCAGGTTGGTGCTGCTCACGTGAAATTAAAACTGGAATAAGCCACTTGAACTTTTTATTTAATTGATGCCTCATTCAAAACATGTGGAAAGTGTCTTGGAGAAACATCTTGAATGCAGTGAATTGGGAGACTTATGTTTGGTCCCTAGGCCTGGTGCTGGGAGTTCTGATGTGTGTTTGGGATGTGTTTACTGACAAATGACAGGGGTTGGGGCTGGGGACAGATTCTCCATGAGGCTCCTGACTCCTTGTATCCTTATCTGGGGATAAATGCCTCTGGGTTTGTAGATTATAACTCTGCAACTTGATCCCAGAACACACTGTTGAGTTAAACTGCCCCTCCCCTGAAAAATCTTATACACTTAAAGAAACAAAAACAACAAACTGAAGCTCAGTGGAGCACCACAGAAGACTGCACAGCTTCTCCATGTGTAGGGACCACCATGGTTGGTTGCATTGAAATATTGATAATTTGTTTCCTTTTATATTCTGTGGGTATGATCCCAGAAAGTTGGTTTCAAAAATATAATCTATTTTAAAGGGCAACTCTTTGCTTTGATAAAATTATGGGCCTCTTTGTTTTCTGGTTATTCCATCCAAAATTATAATGATCTGCATGTTGACAAACTTTAATTCAAGCCTGAACTTCTTAAGTTAGGATTTTACATTGGTACTATGATGCTTGGACATGGTGTTATGTGCATACACGCATTATGCTTTGAATAATGTTGTGAACAAATTAAAGTATGTACAAAAATATGTTAGGGATTGCATAGAATTGTGGTACTTTGTATTCTGCCTTAGAGTCTATGCACAAGAATCCATCACAAACTGGGCTGCCGTGTTCTGTGGAAGCCCCTGGCCATTGATATTTCCACAGAAACTTCCTACATACTGGGGGAGTAGCTGGGGGCTGTCTTCTGACAGATCAGGTAACTGTCTCTAATGAGGTGAGAGAGGGATGTATTTTATTTTCAATTCTCTCCTTTAAAATTTATATTTGCATGACTTGAACACTCACAAACACTCATACAAATGAACCTAAAGAAGGCAGAGAGGTGTCACCTTTCATGGAAATGTCAGTAGTTTAGTGGAGACCACCCTGAGCACTGTTTTCAGAACTTTGAAGCTGCAGAGGTAGGACTCAATTAGAAAAAAAAATGTAATAGGTGACTGGAGACATCCGCTAAGGGTATGGGGATTGTCAGAGGTGAGAGTGATTTGCTCTTGTATCTAGAGTCATGTGGAAGAATTGCATATTTTATTGGTTTTGAATCTGTTGGGTACATTTTTATTTGATTTGAGCTTGTTAAAACAACTGTAGCAGGCATTCAGTACTTGGCAATAGTCTCCTCAAAACATCAAAAGTTCAACTAGAATTTGTATTGTAAGTATAAAATAAGTGACTCAATTTAAAGCAGGAAATGGGAAAGAAAATCGGTGGGTTCATTTTAAGCTAGTTATATTCATAACAATTAACATTAAATTAAATTCATGTATCATCCCTAAACTGAAATTAGTTATGTTTTGTGATTTTCCACTATTAACTTAAAACATTGTTTCATAAAATTTAACCTTCATAAGTAAAGGAAGTATACAATCTTCAATTGAGTGAAGATTGGCTTTTACAGTAAAATAATTTTATAAGACGGCCTTTATCTCTTTACATTGGAAGAAATCTGTAATTTGTGAAGGAACAGAGTCAGGTTTATGTTACTTGAGACTTTGCCTCAGTCCGATTGGCTACCAAATGGTTTGTTTTTTAATTGCTTAGTTCATTAGACCATAAATTCATTTTCCTTATCAGCATAGAGCAAGGCATTTATAGCCCAGCCTTGGAATAAACAAAAGCACTTTAAGTCCAAGTAATTTGCTCCATAGCACTTTCATTAAAACCGACACTTCTTTTAAAATAGAAGCTTATGTTTCTGATTTTGTATTTTTTTCTCATAAAGAATGACTTCTAATGTCCTATTTGCCCATAAAGAAATAAAATGTTTGCAGACAATGAGTGCATCATTTAGAGGCTGCACTTGGCTGCCAGTCAGAGACCTGAGCCTAATGGCTTAAGCAAATTAAAAGTTTATTTTTTCTTATAAGAGCAGGATGGGTGTTCGTAGGCTCTTCCTAGAGCCACAGAACCAGGCTCCTTAGAATTTCCTGCTCTTCCATCTTTGTTAAGCGGCTTTCATTCTCAAACTTGCCTCATGGTGTAAGAGGAAAGGAGCATTGGCAGCTATCATATCTCCATTCCAGAAAGGAGCCAGGAGGAAGAGAATCTGATGTTCTTCTAAGAAGCCTTCCCATCAGTCGCACCAATCAACTAATTGTTCTAGATGATTCTCATGGGCTTCTTGATTTTCCTAGAGGGCTTGAACAATGTAGTCTTTGACCTGCTAATAGTGACATCAAATAGAATCATATTTCTGTCATTAATGAAAGATGGGAAAAGCTTCTGCCACAGTGACATATAGTATAGAGGAAGATAAACAGATGGCAGAGAGTGACCAGGGGCAGATCTTCATCTGGGAATGGCAAGACTGAAGGTACAGGCATCATGGAAAAACTCCATCAGCTGCACAGAGCTAAACTGGAGATACTGGTACTGTTGGGACTGGGCACAGGAAAAAATGTCAAAGTGAGGCAAATTGCACCAGTAGAGAATTTTCTCTGGGGCCTAGAAGAGCCAGGTTGTCTAGATGTAGCCTGTAGCCACAGCCCTCGTGGTATGGTTGTTAATATAAGATAATACTGCTTTTAGAGAATACAGTGTTAGGAGGATTAGGCTGTCACTGTTGTGGAATGACTTGAGGCTGCCCAGCTGCCCTGAAACATCTATTATTATTATTAACCAGGATTTGAACAGGGGCACTCAACCACTTATCCACATCCCCAGCCCTATTTTGTATTTTATTTAGAGACAGGGTCTCACTGAGTTGCTTAGTGCCTCACCATTGATGAGGCTGGCTTTGAACTTGTGATCCTCCTGCCTCAACCTCCTGAGCTGCTGGGATTACAGGCATGGGCCACTGTGCCCGGCTATTATTATTTTTTGTATCAGGACTGTGTGAGGTGAGAGATCATGGATACTGGTAGAAGTAAAGAAGGTGGTGAAGTTAGAAGAAAATAGAAATCTAAGATTAAGATATAATCATCAGGACCAAGAAAATATCTGGTTAAGAAGAAAGCCAAAGTAGTTGAAGTTGAAGAAACAAAATGGGATTACTAGAGAAGATTTGAGAGGGAGGACAAGGACACCACACAGGGTGAGTTTGATCCTTGTGTTTTTTTTCTTTTTTGCTTATATAGGGGCTGGTACCTTAGGGAACTAGAGGATGACCTGGCAAGAAAGGCTTTTATTGGGTTCAGCCATTTTATTTTCTAATTTTGGACATGACTTTCAAAATCTCTGAAGTCTCTGGACAGACTTTATTAATACCTAAATAGGGATTAGTTGATAAGTCTTAGAAGTCACAGGACACTGGATGTGGAGAAGAAGGGGATGGGTGTGTGGGAAAATGTTCCCCAGGGCTTCAAGTGGGGAAAAGGAGAGAATCACTATCAAAGGGCTGGCTCAGGACCAGAGGGTTGGATTCCCAAGCAGCTTGGCAAAACTCCAGGAAAGGGACGTCTTCCAAGTCTACCACAAACCATTCTCCCCAACTCACCCCGTCTCAGTGCAACTCAGGTTGGCTTAACGAATGAGCAAAGCTAGGCCAGCATGTTCACAGCCTAATTTTGTTAAGTGCTTCTTAAAGTACAGAGATAAAAGATAAAACCACATAGTATGCTTTAAGCTGCAAGTAACAGAAAATTCAAATTCAGTGCTCTTTAATATTGTGGCTAGTTCCAGTGCTTATTAAGACAGGATCAACAGCATCTTCAGGGTTCCAGAATTCTCTTTCCTTCCTTCTGCACTACTCTGCTGTCTTTGGTGCCAGCTGGTCCTCCCTTCTGGTACCAGGTTGGCTGCCAGGGGTCCAGACCTGGAACAGAGACACAACGACGTCCAGTTGAAGAAGTGCTATCATGTCAGAAGTCCTTTACCTGTTTCCCTTTCTTGCATTGTTGACCAGAAATGTCCCCAACCAAGCCTCACATTGAGTCTTAGACCATTATGTTACTACAGTTGAATTTCAAGGACTGGATAATTTGTAAAGAATAGAGGTTATATATGATTATTTTCTTATTCTTAGATATAAACTTGGGAAGAGATAAAGATTCTTCTAAGGCTCTTGAAGCAAGTTGCCCAACTGTTTCCAGAAAAAAATTTTCATTGCACTCTGACCAGAATACCCTTGTGTTTCATATTTTACAATATTATTTTTCAATCTTTGCAAACTTGAAAATCATATCAGTGGGTATCTCAATTATATTTGCCTTTTTATAACTAAATTAACAATGTAGTATTAGTTGTAATAGTGAAAAATGGACACTATGTATGTTTAATAGGAAATGCAAAGGTTGTTTTAAAAAGTGGAAAATACCCTGTCATTATAAATGGAATCATAACAAAACAAGTGATTACATGAAAAAGTGTTAATAATAGAAAGCTACGTCAAAAAGAAGACATAAAATGAAAAGAGGATAATTTCAATCTAACTGCAGTATGCCAAAGATCAGTAAGGAACATCCAAGTGATGATTTTTTATTTTTTTCTCCTTTCTTCTCTCTCCTGAATTTTCTACAATGACCTAATATTACTTATGTCATCAGAAATAAAAACACTAAAAGAAAAAAAAAAGATTAAGGGTTAATTTAATTTATGGTTCTGGAGGTTGGAAGTCTAAGAACATGATGCCAACATCTAGTGAGGGCCTTCTTGCTGAGTTGTGACATGGTGAAGGGCTTCACATGACAAGCAGAGAAACTAGACAGAGTCACTTCCTGTTAACCCATGAACCCTCAAATCCACGAATGGAGGAATCCATTCAGGAGGGCAGAGCCCTTATGATCCAATCACCTTTTCATTGTCCCACCGCTCAAATACCACTAGCATGTGACTTTGGGGATTAAGTTTCCAGCATGAGATTAGTCAGCTTTGGCATCACTACGACCAAAATACCTGATAAGAACAATGTAGAGGAAGAAAAGTTTATATTGGGCTCATGGTTTCAGAGGTCTCAGTTGGCTGACCATGTAGCTCTGGGCCAGGAACGAGGCAGAACATCATGGTGGAAGGGTGTGGAGGAGGGAAGTAGTTCAACACATGGTGATCAGGAAGCAGAGAGAGCTCGACTCACCAGAGACAAAATATAAACCCTAAAGGCACGCCCCAGCAACCTACCTCCTCCAACCACACCCTACCTGCCTACAGTTACCACCCAGTTAATCCTTATCAAGGAATTCATACACTGATTAGGTTAAGGCTCTCATAACCCAATCGCTTCACCTCTGAACGTTCTTACAGTGTCCCACACATGAGCTTTGGGGGACATCTCATATTGACACCATAACTCAAACCATAGCATCCTGGAAGGGGACAAGAACTCCCAGGGTTGGTTTAAACCCATCTCTATATACTGCTTAGGCCTGAGGCTGGAGCCCACCTCCCCGCTACATTTGGCCTCCTGGAGGACTCTGGACACCCGCTACAAATGGTAATCTTTTTGACCCTCCGTTCATCTGCAAGACTGAACTGCTAGCTGTGTACCTCACAGATGGGTTGTGTTGAATAAATAAGGGAACAGGTGAAGTGGGAACCGCACAGTAAACTCCCAGTCAGTGGTTGCCACGATTACAGGATCTTCCATTTCCTCATTTCACTTCTAGAAGGAGAATTCCTTCTGCCACAGAAAAAGATCACAGCAGAAAGAGAATCCCAGCTGCAGTGCCCCTGGCTCTGGGGAAGAGGCTCTTCACTCTTGTGTCAAAGCTGTCTCTATCTCCTTGTAAGAATTCAGGGGCATTTCATGGTGCCCGCATGACAAATTGTTCTCATCAGTTTCTCCTCCACAAACGATACACAGGCTGCAGAATTTGGACAATAAATTAGTGTAGGATTAAGCACATATATTCCCTGTGCACCACTCAAGGGAGAACTCATTCTCTGGAGTCTCAATTAATTTGGCTGCCGGTCTCAATAAACTGCCTGGCAGATAAAGACCTTTCATGTTCTGACTGCATTCGGGGAAGGCCCCTGGGCTACAGGCCTGTGGCTTTGCAAGGTCTGCTCTGTTGCCCCGTGGCATCCTAAAATGAGGGCAGAGTGGGCTGGCTGGTAAAGCAGACACACCAATTTGCCTTCGAACACCAGCTTGGCCGTATGCTAGCTGTGCAACCTGTGCGAGTCACTGAAACTCTCTGTGGCTCATTTTATTTTATTTTCCAGCTGTAAAGTAGGTCTGATAGCTACCTTGCAATGCTGTGAGGTTACAGAAAATGGCACATGAAGTCTTCATGCACATGAGGTCACAGACTATGCATTCAAGAAATAATGGTGACTATTATTAGTAAATTGGATTTTTCTTTGTATAAATGTATACAAAGATGGTGGAGTTGGAACCCATGGCCTGGCTCATGCTAAGCAGACACTCTAACACTGGCTACCTTCCCAGGCCCATAATATATTTTAAATTTCTGAATTAAGGTATAATTTATAAATAAAAATTTTTAAAAAATTATTAGTTAATAATAGTTAGACATAACATCAGGATTTATTTTGAACATAATTATAAATGCATGGAGTCTAATTTGCTCCAATTAAGTCCCCACTACTTACCCTTACCCTCCCTCTCCTCCTTCCCCCTTTTCCCTTTCCTCTACTGGACTTATCTTTCTATTTATTTACATTTTTAAAAAATTAGTGTCTGTGGACATACGTGATGGTGAGATTCACTGTAGCAGATTCATAAATGTGCATTGGAAAGTTAGGTCAGCTTCAGTCCACTGTTTTCCTATGAACTCTCCCTCCTCCCTCACCCTCAGTCCCCTTATTCTAGTCCTTTGATCTTTCTTTTATGTTGATGAAATTGCTCCCATTTCTTTTCTCTCACCCCCTCGACCCGCAATTTTCTGCATATCAGAGAAAATATTTGATCATTGACGTTCTGAGTCTGGCTTATTTCACTTAGCATTATAGTCTTGAATTGCATCCATTTACCAGCAAACAACATAATTTTATTCTCTTTCAAGGCTATAATACTCCTTTATATGTGTGTGTGTCTGTGTGTGTGTGTGTGTCTCATATTTTCTATATCCATTCATCTGTTGGAGGACACCTAGGTTGATTCCATATCACAGTTATTGTGAATTTTGCTGCCATAAACATTGATGTGTCTGTGTCCTAAGAGTATGCTGATTTTTAGATCTTTTGCATTTAAACTGAAGAGTGGGATAACTGGGTTCTATGGTGGTTCCATTCATAGGTTTTTGAAGAATCTCCATACTACCTTCCAGAGTGGTTGCACTAATTTGCAGTCCCACCAACAATATGCTTGTGTACCCTTTTCCCCACATCCTCATGAACAATTATGCCATTTGTATTCTTGATAATTGCCATTCTGACTGGAATGAGGTGAAATCTCAGTGTGGTTTTGATTTGCATTTCCCTAATTGCTAGAGATGTTGAACATTTTTTCATATATTTGTTGCCCATTTGTATTTCTTCTTCTGTGAAATGTCTGTTTAGTTATTTTGCATATTTATTAATTAGGTTATTTGTTTTTTCAGTGTTTAGTTTTCTGAGTTCTTTATATCGTCTGAATATTAATGCCCTATCTGAGGAGCAGGTGGCTAAGATCTCCTCCCATTCTGCAGGCTCTCTTCATCTTCTTGTTTCCTTTCTGTGCAGAAGCTTTTTAGTTTGATGGTATCCCACCTATTATAGATTTTTAGCTTTATTCCTTGAACTTTCGGGGTCTTGTTAAAGAAGTTGGTTTCTGTGCTCATATGATGGAGTGTTGGGCCTACATTTTCTTCTAGTAGTTGCAGAGTTTCTGGTCTAAATCATAGGTCTTTTTTTTTTTTCTTTCTTGTGGTCCTGGGGATTGGGCCTTGTGCATTTGAGGCAAGCACTCTACCAACTGAGCTATATCCCCAGCCCATAATTCATAGGTCTCTGATCCACTTTGAGTTGACTTTTGTGCAGGGTAAGAGAGAGGGTTACAGCTTCATTCTTCTGAATATGGATATTCAGTTTCCCCAGCACCATTTTTTAAAAAGACTATCTTTTCTCCAATATATGGTCTTGGCACCTTTGTCTAGAATCAAATAACTGTATTTATGTGGGATTGTCCCTGATATACATGATAAAATTTCTTCAAGTTTATAACTTGAGGAGTTTTGGCAAATGAATATCCATGTAACTGCCACAGGCATGATATAGAACATTTCCTTCAGTCTCCTACACCTTTCTTTGTGCTTCTTTGTAGTCAATTTGGATCTCCATCCTTGACTTCAGGCAATCATTAATTTGCCTTCTGTCATTTTAAGTTTTTACCTTTTCTAGAATTACATAAAAATGGAATCATACAGCAGATAGTCTTTTGTGTCTGGCTTATTTTCCCTTGAATGATGTTTTTGAGATTTATCCAAACCAGGCACACATATCTGAGTTGTTCCAGTTTGGAGGTAGGATTACTAGTGAGGCTTTAAACATCACAACATGTATACATATATTTTAATTTCTCTTGGATAAATACCTCAAAATGGAATAGCTGGGTCACAAGGTATATTTAATATTGTAGGAAACCATCAGCTCTCTTCCCAAGAGGCTGGTACCATTTTGATTTTCCACACACACACACACAAAAAATGCATGAGGTTTACAATTGTTTCAAATCCTCACCAGTAATTACTACTGTCATTTCTTTTAATTTAGATATTCCCATGTGTGGATGGAGGAATATCAGTGTTTTAATTTTTTTTCTCTGTTGACTAGTGATGCCAAACATCTTTTCATGTACTCATTGGCCATTAGTATGTTTTCTTTTGTGACTTCTCTGAGCTTTTGCCCATATTTTTAATTCAATTGTTTATCTACTTACTGGCTGCTGCACATTTCTTGAAATCTTCTGGATTCCAGTCCTTTGTCAGATACATGCTTTACAAAAAATTGCTCTCTTTTTAAAATTGTCATTTTCGTTTCATTAATGCTACCATCTAAAAAGCCTATTTTAAAAATTTCATCAAAGTCCAGCATATCAAATTTTTATTCTATGGTTTGCATTTTTATGTGCATGTTCTGTTTAATAACCTTTAGCAATCTCCAGGTAACAATGATTATCTCCTACTTTAGCTTTTACATTTGGGTTTATGATACAGTTAAAATTCATTTTTAGGCAGGGTGTGAGGTAAGAGTCAATGTTTGTTTTTTCCCCCGCATGGATATTCACTTTCTCCAGCAGCATATGTTAAGAAGAATTCCCTTTCTCCATTGAGTTACGCTGGCATCTTTGTAAAAAAAAAAACAAAACCAAAAAAACCAGTATGGGTCTATTTCTGGGCTCTATTCTTTTTTATGATCCATATGCCAACACTTTATAGTGACTTTCAAGATCAGACAATGTAATTTTCCAAACAGTCCTTTTAAAAATATTTTGGTTATTCTAGATCTTTTTCGCTTGTAAATAAATTTTAGAACCAGTTTGTGATTTTTCTAAAAGTGTGCTAGTATTTTGATTGGGGTTCCACTGAATTCATAGATCAATTTTTGAAGAGAATTGGCATCTTAGGATTGAATCTTTCAATCTACAAATCTGCTATGTTTTTATACACTTATTTAGGCCTTCTTTAATTTATCTCAGTAATATTTGATAGTTTTCAATATGAAGCTATTGCATATGTTTGATCAAATGTATTCCTAGGTATTTATTGGTGTTATTATAAATGGAACTTTGAAAAAGATTCATTTTCTAATTGTTGCTGCTATATAGAAATGCACCTGATTTTTATGTGTTGACCCAATTCCTGCAACCTTACTAAATTCACTTATTAGTCTAGTGGCATTTTTAATTCCTGGGGGTTTTGCATATACATGATTAAGTTCTCTGAGAATATAGGCAGTTTAATTTCTTCCTTTCCAAACTGCATGTCTTTATCCCCTTTCTTGCCTACTGCATTGAGTAGGATCTTCAGTAAAGTGCTAAATAGGAGGGGAGCAAAATCCTTGTTCTTACTGCTCTTAGGTAGAAAATTTGCTGTCTTTTGCTGCTGGGTATGATCTCAATTGTAGGGTTTTCATAAATTATTTCTATCAGCCTTCTATTATCTTTTAAACTTTCCCTCTATTTCTAGTTTGGCCAGAGGTTTTTTTTTAATTCATGAATGATATTTAATTTTGTCACATACATTTGCTATATCTATTGAGATGACCATAGCGTTAATATTAACAGGATGCATTGTATTACTGATTCTTAGGTTTTTAAATCAATCTTGCATTCCTGACATAAAACTTACTTGATTTTAATGTGTATTGTTTACATGCATTGGAGAATTCAATTTGATAGTATATTTTAAGGATTTTGTACCTAAATTCATGAGTGATATTGTTTTTGTCTGGTGTCTTTGAATGATTTTGGTATATTGGTTATACTGGGTTCATAAAAGAAGTTGGGAAGTGTGGTAAGCTACATAAAGGGCCCCAAAGATATATCCATATCCAAGATATGCCCTCCGTCCCCAGAATAATGTCACTTTTATGGAAACAAAGATTTGAAGATGCAATGAAGTTTCTTGAGATGATCCTGAACTTTCAAAATTATTCCTAAATATTATTGCAATGTCCTAATAAATGGGAGCAGAGGGAGTTTTCACACAGACAATAAGGAGAAGTCACACAGAAGAGAAGAAGGCAATGGGATCAAGGAGACAGTGACTGAGTGACCCGAAGCTGAGGAACGCCAGCAGCCACCAGAATCCAGGAGATGCAAGGGAAGGATTCTACTCTAGATCCTCTGGGGGGGGGGGGGCTGGCTTTGCTGATATCTTGATTTGGGTCAGTAATACTGATTATGGACTTCTGGTCTCCAGGACTGGGAGGAAGTAGGTTTTTGTTTGTAAGACAGCCAGTTTATAGCAGCCTCAGAAAATGAATAGAAGATCTGTTCTCTTCTCTGGTGTATTTGGAAAGATTTGTGTAAAACTGATACTATTTCTTTTTAATATATGTGTTAGAATTCACCTATGAAACTCTCTGGATTTATATTTTGTGTTGAAAAGCTTTTAAAAGTATTTAAATTGATGCATTATAGTTATATATAATAATGGGGTTCATTATGACAAAATCATATATTCATGTAATTTGCTCCATTTTAGTCCCCAGTACTTCCTCCTCCCTTCCTCTCCTCCCTTTTCTTATTTCTCTTCCTCTACTCAACTGATATTTTATTCATTTATAGTTTTTTTAAATTGTGCCTTATAATTTACATGAAGGTGAAATTCACTGTGGTATACTCACTCACATATGACATAGAATAATTTTGTCAATTTCATTCCACCATTCCTCCCTTTTTCTGTTCCTCCTCCCTCCCCTACTCTTCCTTCCTCTACTCCACTAATTTCCCTTCTATTTTTGTGGGATTGCCTCCTCCCAGTGTTGGTCTAATTTCTGCAGATGGAAGAAAATACTTGACCTTTGACTTTCTAAGTCTGACTTATTTCATTCATCATGATATTCTCTAGTTTCATCCATGTACCAGCAAATGTCAAAATTTCATTTTCCTTTATGGCTGAGTAAAACTCCTTTGTGTATATATGCCCCATTTTCTTTGTCCATTTATCTATTGACAGGCAGCTGGGTTCATTCCATAACTTGGCTATTGTGAACTGAACTGCTAAAAAGTCATTGCTATGCCTGTATCACTATAATATGCTGATTCTTCTTCTTTAAGATACCAAGGAGTGGGATAGCTTGATCATACAGTGGTTGCATTCTTAGTTTTTTTGAGGAATCTCCATACTGCTTTCCAGAGTGGTTGTACTAATTTGCAGTCCCACTAAATAATGTGTGAGTGAGTGTAACTTTCCCCCACATCCTCACCAACATTTACTATTATTTGTACTCTTGTGTTGCCATTCTCACTGGAATCTCAATGTAGTTTTGATTTGCATTTCCCTAGAGATGTTGAACATTTTTTCATATATTTGTTGCCCATTTATATTTCTTTTTTTTTTTTTTTGAGAAATGTGTGTTTGGTTCTTTTGCCCATTTATTTATTGAGTTTTTTTTTTGGTAATAAGTTTTGGAGTTCTTTGTATATTCTGGATATTAAATTCCCATTGGAGGAGCAGGTGGCCAAGATCTCTGTCATTCTATAAACTCTCTCTTCACTCTCTTAATTGTTTCCTTTGCTGTGCAGAAATTTTAAAAAATTTGATGCCCTCCCACTTGTTGATTCTTGGCTTTATTTCTTGATCTTTATGGGTCTTGTTAAGGAAGTCAGTGCCTGCACCCATATGTTGGAGTGTTGACCCTATAATTTCCTCTAGCAAATGCAAAGTTTCTGGTCCAATTCCTAAGTCTTTGATATACTTTGAGTTAACTTTTTTCCTCCAGGCTAACTTTTCTCCAACATATGTTATTGGCATCTTTGTCAAGTATCAGATGACTATATCTGTGTGAATTTGTCTCTGGATTTTCTATTCCATTAGTCTTAATGTCTGGTTTGATGCCAATACCATGTTTTTGTTATTGTAGCCCTGTAGTGTAATTAGGGATCAGGTGTTACTCTTCTTGCTCAGGATTACTTTGGCCACTCTGGGTCTTTAATTCTTCCATATGAATTTTAGTACTGTGTTTCTAGTTCTTTCAAGAATGTCATTCATATTTTGATGGGGATTTCATTGAATCTGTATAGCAGTTTTGGTGATATGGCCATTTTGACAGTATTAATTCTGCCTATCAAGAAGATGAGAGATCTTCCCATCTTCTAAGGTTGTCTTCAATTTCCTTCTTTAGTGTTAGACAGCATTCATTGTAAGGGTCATTCATCTTTTTGGTTAGATTTATTCTGAAGTATTTTATTTTTTGAGGCCTTTGTGAACGGGATAGATTTTCTGATTTCTTTTTCAGCAGATTTGTTATTAGAGTATAGGAAAGCAATGGATTTATGAATGCAAAGTTTTTAAAATGACAATTTCAAGTTTTAAAATTAATGGGCTGGGGATGTAGCTCAGGTGTAGCATGCATGAGGCCCTGAGTTTCATCTCCAAACCAAGAAATCAAAGCAACAACAACAGCAACAACAACAACAACAACAAAACCTTGTAAGATTATTATTCCTAAGTCAGGGTTAGTTATTTATGTCTTTCAAAGACTTTGTCTATTTCATATTATATGTAGTTGAATTTATTTGCATACATTGTCTTTTTAATATTTGTAGAATATGTGGTCATGTCCTCTCTCAAATTTCTTATATTGCTAATTCATGTCTCTTTCTTGATTAATATAACTAATGTGGATCAATTTTATTAATCTTTTAAAAAACAGCTTTTAGTTTTATTGAATTCTCTTATTGTTTGTCTAAGTTTTACTTTATTTTTGATATTTCTTTTACTTATCTTGGGAGTAATTGGTTCTTTTTTAACTTCTAAAAGGAGCATCATAAATAATTGATTTTATGTCTTTCTTAGTTTCTAATATAAACATTTGAAACTATAAATTTTCCTCTAGGCATTGTTTTTGCTAAATCAAAGAAGTTTTAATATTTTGTGTTTTCAGCTTCATTTAGTTCATATTATTTTTCAATTTGCTTTGAGATTTCTTTCTCTGATCCATGGGTTAGTTAGAAATATAGTGTTTATTTTCCCAATTTATGGGAATTTTCCAGACACATTTATGTTAATGAGCTTTAGTTTTATTCTGAAGTAGGTCAGAGAACATGTACTATATGAGTTCAATTCTTTGAATGTATTGAGATTTTGGACTGGCATGTGGTTTATCTTGGTGAATGCACTTGGAATTGTTGTTGGTGGGCTGAGTGTCAATTCAATCAAGTTGGTTGGTAATTTTATTCACTTACAATTGTCTTACTGATTTTCTGCCTACATCTTCTATGAATTAGTGAAAAAGGAGTGTGAAAATCTTGAACTTGAATTGTTGTCTATTTCAATTAGTCAGCTTTTGCTTTATGTATTGTGGAGTCTGTTAGTAGGTGTTTATACATTTACAACTGTTTTATCTTAAAATTTTCAAGTCTCTGGCAAGTTTCTTTGTGTTAATGTTTATTTTGTCAGAGAGTAATAGAGCTTCTCCATCTTTCTTGTGTTTATTACTTGCATGACATATCTTCTGCACAATTTTACTTTCAACATAAGTGTGTCTTTGAATTTGAATTACTCCTATGATAGAGGGCATACATCTGGGTGCTACTTTTTACCCAGTCTGAAAATCTTTATCTTTTTATCAGAGTATTTAGTCTATTGAATTTAATGTGATTAATGATATGATTTTATTTAGGTCTACCTTTTAATTTGTTTTAGTGAGTATAATTTCTTTATGTTTCTTTGTTTCTCCTCTTATATCTTTTTATTTTTATGTTTTGCTAATGAAATATTTGTAGTACCATTTGAATTAATTCATTGCCTCTTCAGGTATGTCTTTGGATTATTATTTAGTGTTTGCTCTAGGGATTATAACATGCATCTTTTACTCATTAAAAATTTACTGAAAGCTGATATAGAAAACTTGCATCTATGTGGATCCATACACACTTATATTTTAATATTCTTTTTTTTTGATTTTGCTTGGTGAAATGCTGGTAATTATGTTGATATATGTTATTATAATGGAATGATTGACCTCTTTTGTACGTGAACTTTCTGCTAAATTCTGAGGCATTTACCAAGAGAAATTCTGAGGGCTTAGTTGGAAGAGGGAAGGAGCCTGTGATGCGACATCATTCAAGTAGACTCACAGAAGGCAGAGGAGGTTCAGAGAGGTTGTCAGATGCTGGAGAATGAGAGTGGGGTGCGGTTGCAAACCATACGGGGGTCCTGAGGTTCAAGGCTGTGGCTCATGAGAGACATGTGCTTCTGAAAGTCAAGGAAAGGTGCAGTGGATAGATGGGAAGAATTTGGAAACTCAGTTAAGGTCCTTTTTAATTACCAATAAATAAAAAAATGTGCTAATATGAAAAAGTGTATTTTATTGAGACATTGATGATTTTACACCTGAGGGAAAGCTGGGCTAACAGCAAAAATTCTTGGAGACATTTATAGAAAGGAATAGAATGAAGTAAAACAAATGTACCCCCCAAAAAAGAAAAGAAAAAAAAAGAACCATTGGAGCTGGAGTGTTGCCCTGATTAAGAAGTCTAGTTATGAGGCAGGTGTGTGACTAACTTGTGGAGTGTTTGCCTCATATGCATGGCCCTGGATCAGAACCCTAGCCCTTGCAAAAAAAAAAAAAAAAAAAAAAAGGGGGGGTCTAGTTATAAGCTTCTGTCTACAGATGAGAGAAAAATGTTCTTGGCATAGTCTGTAAATTTAAGATGAATTAACAAATCCTCACTGTTATAATTTTTTTCTCTCTGATAAACACTACAAGTGAAGTGTGCACTATTCTGGTTTTTAAATGTTTGTTCCTGAGGAAACTATTGCACCTGTTCTGCGACTTAAAAAGCACCTCTAATCACCAGGCAGATGTGTCAGGGCAAGGGAAACGTGAAGTCCTGAGCAGCGCATTAGATGAGCCCTAAGATAGGGTGGTTGCATTTGACTCCCAAGGTCCTCTCATTATATTTCTCTCTAAAGGGCTTGCTGCAGTATAGTTCTTATGAACGGGGAGGTTGTCTTATCTTGGCAAATTTTAATATTTTGTCTGGTCCTTTCATGTGCCTGCCAAGGTATTTAAAGAGTTGAGTCAAAATTATTTGTATTGGGGTGATGAAGAATGGTTTAATTTCTTTCAGCCATTTGAAGTAGATTCAGGAAGATAAGGTTAATGAAGAAGCCCAGGGACGCTGCTGCGTGGCATTATCATGGTTGGCACTGGACGTGGTGACATGCTAAAATGGAATGGTTGACAACTGAGAGTAATTAGCTGCCTTGTAGTGCTTGGGACTCCTAGTGCTGGTGGCACTGGTGGGGGTAGAGCAAGCCCAGTAGCTTCCATTTCATTGTCCCTTGCCCTCACCTACTGGCAGAGGAGGTCCTGCCCTTGCAAAGTCCTCATGGAGTATGTCTAAGTGTTTCTTGGGGTTTCACGTGTGTTTTCTGGATGATCCTTCCCTTAATAGCATTGCCACATCTCCTTTGTCTTCTACACCAAAGCCTGAGAGGAGGAGTGGGGAGGAGGGGAAATGTTCCCTCTAAACTTGGATTTCATGCTGAGTGAATGAGAGGATGCTGAGCTCTCATGGCTCTATAGAGACCATGGGGGAAGCAGCTCCATGTTCTTCAGAGCCCTTGCTCTTCCTTGGGCGCAGTCCACGGAGGTGCTCCTGAATAGTCCACAGGACAAACACCAAGATCCCTTACCTTGCCACTAACAAACTATATGACCTTGGTTTAGGGTCACCAAAGAGAACAACCAGGTAACTTTGAATTTCTGGTAAGTAAAGCATACTTTTTAGTATACATATGCCCCATGCATATTAAAATTTGCTTATTTGAAACAGCTAGGTGTTCTATATTCCCCCCGCCCCTTCTGAACAGACTCTTTTCTGTTTCTACTTATTCACATATGAATTGGGGAACCAGCCTCATGTACCTTATTAATCTAAAGCTGGAACAGCATTGGGTACATTTAAGTTCTTTTGATGAGAATTTGCAACAAAAATGTGAGACAGTCTGCGTTCCGTGAAACTTGCCTGTCATCCCAGTGACTTGGGAGGCTGAGATAGGAGGATTACAAGTTTAAGGACAGCTCAGCAACTTAGATAGGCTCTAAGCAAATTAGCAAGACCCTGTCTCAAAAAACAAATAGGGCTGGGGATGTAGCTTGGTTGTAAAGGACCTCTGGGTTCAATCCCTGGTATCCTTCTCTGCCCCCCCACAAAATGTGAGACACTGTCATTCGACAAACATATTGAGTATCTACTGTTTGTTCTGGATAATATTGGCATGGTTTTTGCTATAGTGAATTAAAAACAGGTAAAAGACAGGTTTTTCCTCTTAGGGATGTTCTAGATACTTAAGAAGACAAGTTTTATGGCCCATTAAAGGCTATGGAAGAGAGGTCAATGTCATGCCAGATAGTGGGAACGTCAGCGTAATGCTAGATGAGCTGGAAAGGCAACACCCTTGCAGGAAGCCAAGAACTGAATCCTAAGCAGGACTTGGGATACTCAGTGGATGTGGGACCCCTTGCTAGGAATCCTCAGCAGTCCTGCATGCGCTCCCCTAGGGCGCCCCAAACAAAGGCAGCATTATGAAAACCAGAAACAAGCCTTTAAAGCAGTGAAGAAATCTGCTGCTGTAGCACAATTTCAGATCTATGTTCCAAGTTCCAGTGTGAATTAATTTGTTTCATTTTTTAAAATTTTAACTTGAGCTTATGTAATATCACAGGAAATGAAGCTAACATAATGTCCCTTACAAATGAAAAAATCCTCTCTCTCATGATTCAGTTTTCAGCTACATATTCAAAATGGAAAATTGTGATAGCTTTTTCATTCATTTGGTCATTAATTTATTCTTCATTTAAACACACATTGAGCACCTGCTGTGTACCATGCAGCCTTCTAGGCATATGAGTGTATTGAGAGAGAAAGAAACAATCTCGTTGGGAAGCTCACTTCACCTGCTTCTATAAATGGACCTTGAGATCTTGCCCAGTAGGACAGCTAAGTTTTCAGTGTGCCGTTGACCTGGGAACCCTCTTTCTTCCTCATATCTTTTCTCAATGAATTTGATATCTGGATAGGATCATGCAATTCAGGTCCCCTGACTAACTCTGGTCTCCAACAAAATGACTGATGTGAACCCTCAGATAGCCCTCATGTTTTAAAACACAGCAAAATAAAGTCTAGTAGGGAAGACAGATGTGGAATGAAAAAGTAAACATGGTCCACGATGATGATGGAGTCCTCTCAGTGTTATAGAAACAGAGGAGTGTCTTTGTGAGGGGTTTCTGCTTGGCTTTTGAGAGGAGCCTGCCTTGGGTTTTAAAAGAGCAGAGAGTTCACCTTGTGGCTCTGAGTATCATTTATCTTATTCTTCCTTCTGGCTTTCTCTCTTCCTACTTCAGTTCCCCAACCAGATCGTGGGCGCCTCCAGGCCCGAGGAGGCTATGTCTTAATCGTTTTGGATCCCACCATCTGGCATGTTGCCGTTGGGAAAATACAATTTTCATTCAGTGGCCTAAGGTTGCATCCGTAAGCTTTCTGAATAGAATTCTTAATGTTGAGTGGCATATGCAGAACATGCTCTACTCGTTATCCACAGACTCGTTATCCAAGACTGGTTCAAACCCTGACTCACCTTTCACTGGTTTGTACAACCTTGAGCAAGATACTGTCCCTGAAAATTTTCCTTATTAGAAATCTGAGAAAAACAATATGTTCTTCATATGTTGTTTTGAAGACTGAATGAAATGATGTGTATAATGTGACTGGTGTGATTACTGGTATCTTATTTCATACTGAGTTGTCATATCCACTCATAACACATCTGCCTGAAAAGAACTTGGAATTTATGTTACCTTTCTTGGAAGAAAAACTAAGTACCTGGAATATAGATACCAAATAACAAAAGTTTTGCTAGTGCAAAATATAACTCTACTTAAAGCTTCTTGTCATGGTTATATAGCTACATATTGCAAGTAAATTAATATTTAGATAATCTTCCTTGGGGGTGGGTGCTTTTGCTGGCTGATGGTTATGCATGAGTCCCAGATGTGTTTTCTAAACAACGTTTGGAAATTCAGGAGGAAAAAAGCAGGACGCCATGAACATTTATAATGTTAAATTTGAAAAAAAAAAAAAACGAATAAATATTTCAATGCAGAATCATTACAGATGAATGTATGAATTGCTTGATGAAATAATACTAGGGAAAAGCTAAATATTCTTTTCATGATCTCAGTGAATCAGGAAGAGCTGGTCATTCCTTGGTTCAGGGATATAGGCAGGAATTTGGGGTGTCATAGAGTACCTATGTTCCTCAGCAGCAGAGTTTGAGAGTCTCTGGTCTGTTAGATTAGACAGTTTCAAAGTAAACTGGTTTCTAAGTAATTTTAAACATGTCTTAAAGTGGTGTTTTTCCAATTACAGACCCAGCCTTGAGGAAGATGGGCCATTTTGAGGAATAGTTTCTGGCAGAATAGCAGAAGACTTGGTTTAGGCACTTGGATAATATTGCAGGATAGAGAGGGCCACATTCCCACCCAGCTAAGTTGCTGAGGCTGGTCTTGAACTTGCAGTCCTCCTGCCTCAGCCTCCTGAGTGCCTGGGATTACAGGTATGTGCCACCATGCCCAGCCCCAGTCTTTTTTTTTTCTTGCTGATAAAACCTTGATGTTGTTCAGGATGTTGCTTTCAACAAAGGCCTAATCTTCTCTTCAGCTCCTGGGTGAGGGATCCTAATTAGCTGAAGCCAGTCATGGCAGTGGTAGTGCACCTGTCAGTAGCCGATTCAAGTTGAGAGTGTGTGCAGCTGTGGCTGATGAAGGAAAGTGCTCTGTGGAGGTGTTTCTCAAATTTGATCTTGTGTCTGAATTTGCCACTTGAAATTTGTTAAAGGCAGATTTAGCTTCTGTAAGTCTGGTGGTGAGTCTGGGGGGTCTATATTTCGCCAATAGAGACAGGTCCACAGGCTGCCTGTCTGAGGTCCACATTTTTAGTAGAAAACTAGGGAACTTTGATATTAAGTATCCCTTTTAATAAAGGGTCAGACCTCAATGTCTCCAAAAGCAGTCTGTGAAGTGCGTTGCCTGGAGCTGCTGCAGTCCCTGGGACCACCAAGGAAGCAGCCAACATGCTGAGGGTGGCAGAATGGAAAGAGGGAGAAAGCAGAGAGCTGACACTGTTAAATTTTTGAACTAAACAATCCTGGAGCTGCCCAACCTAATTTTACTGTGTGAGTTGATTAATAAATCGCCTTATCATTTAAGCCACTTTGATCTAAGCCTTCTGTTACTTGTAGCCAAAAGCATCCCTTCTGAGATGTGAGCTCAAGTGCCCTATTTGCTAATCTAGGAGAGTCTAGGAGCATTCCCAGCACCAGTTATAAAACCTAGCATATTGTGAGTGCTCCCTGCATGTTTGATGAATGAATGGAGACCTCATGAGGCCAAGTATATTGTTAATAGCTTGATCCATAGACCCTGAATTAATAGGGAAAGCCATGAGGTTTTTGGTGTCTGGATTTGAGTGCTTTTTAATGTTTAATCCCACTTCCACACATATCCATTTAAGATCTGGGTGATACTAATCCCTGAAGTCTTCTGAAAGGTTAAATATTCTTTGTATTCTTTATTCTAGAAAACCAGACATTGCCTGTAGGTGGGTTTAGATTGGCGTTTTTCTCCCATCCTTCCATATTTTTAAGCTATGCATTAGAATTGTACATAATGGTGAGATTCATTGTTACACATGTGTTCATGCACATGATAAGTTGGTGTTTTTTAAACTGTGCGTTGTGACTCACTGATGGGTTTTAATATTAATTTAGGGGGTTGCAACCAGAATTTTAAATAAACAGACTAGAACAGAAGAGAGATATCAGAGTGCATCCTGAATACTAAGCATAAGGCATTGTTTTATGAAAATTTATTTCAAGTAGGTATGTGTATATATCTTCTGGGACATGAAGTAAAATGTATTTCTTACTGTGGGTTGTGGTCATTAATGTTGGAAAAACGCCATCCTGGATGGAAGGGCCAGTTGTTTCTCTGAGAATCCATGCACATGTGCCACCCTCTCACAGGGGCTAAATGCTGTCCCCGTCCCCATTTCTTTCCTCACTAATAACCAAGCCCCAGGCGGAATGGCCCAGCCTAGGAACTCATCCTTTTTCAAACTTTCCTGACTCTGGGAGGACTCAGTAATGTGAGGTCTCTTCATTCATTCTTTGTTAACTGTTTCCTGTGTTTAGCACGGGGGCCTCTGAGGGGCTCTCTGAGCTCTAGGAGAGGACTGGCCTCTGGCTTGCTTGCTGGCTTCAGGCCAGACCACCCAGATGACAACCAGGAGCTGTTTGACCCCCAGGCCCAGCTGTCTGTACTCTGCGCTGTCAGGGAACTGGGCTAGTGTCAGCATTTGGGACTCAAGGGGACTTTACCAGTGAGTGGGCTGGAGTTTGGGACCAGATCTTCCTTTCCCTGCTGCTGGGGATGCTGAGAAAGTGGAAAATTTAACGATAAGACTTTGGTCCTGAGTCTGAGACATGGCTCTGTAGGCAGCTGCGGGGACACAGAAGCCAGGCCAGGCCACTCCCAGAGAGGATGGAGACACCCAGCTCCTCAGCTCTTTCCCACACTGTATGTTCTGGTTGGTCTCCACTGAATTTGAAAACCTGAGCAAATGTTTTCTGATTTGATGTTTGCAGTGCCGTGGATCAAATCCCGGGCTTTCAGCATTCTAGGCAAGTGCTCTACCAATGACCAATGCGCCAAGCCCCCAGCCTCTGAGAAAATGTTGGAGGTGCTGGAGGAGGACATTTTGTCTCTTGGTTTTCCTGTTTCAGCCAAAGCTAACACTCTATATTTTCCCTGCTGAAATCATCTGAAATTGATTCCTCCCTCCAGCTTCTACATGTGGAAATCTCACCCATATGCCAAGGTGGAGCTCGGGTGCCACCATTCTTTGAAAGCCTCCCCAGTCTTCTTCACTCGATTTCACTGTGGTTTCCTCTGGATTCCCCACAGTTGTTCTGTTTGTCTGTGCCTCTATTTGAGCAGATACCACATTCTGCCTCTTACTGTCGTCACAACCATGTCTGCACAACGACGTGTCAGTCAAGGATGGACCACATAGACAACCACACACAAGAGTTCGTTGGAAATGACAAAAGCATAACTGGAGCAGGATGAAAAGGAAGTCCTTTGCTTCCATGAAGACCTGCCCTCGTCCCCACCCAAGAGTGTTTAATGTGTAAAACTGAAACTCTGTCTGCATCAAATAACTCCCCACCCCTCAACTCCTGGCAACCACCATGCTACTTTCTGTTCCTAGCAATTGGACTCCTCTAGGTACCTCATAGGAGTGGAATCATACAGGAATTGAAGACATAATTTAAGGTTGGTTGGAGTGGGGTGCAGTGGCGGAAAGGGCAGGAGACTCTTAGAGAAAGGGACAGAGATCAGAGGGTGAAAGAGTAGCAGGGTCCTCAGAGGAAATGGCTAGTGGGGATTAGAGGTTCAAAGGGCTCCCAGACCAGCAAAGATCCCACACTTCTTCTGTGTGATGGAAGGTCTGGGATTCAAGGATTGGAGAATGCTAATGGCAGTCAGTATAGACCGGAAGTAAAGGACCGGTGTACTTTGGATCACGAACGTCCCCAAAGGCCCATGTGTTGAAGGTTTGGTCACCAGTCTGTGGTGCTGTGTGCCTTTGAAAGGTAGAGGCCTAGTGGAAGGAAGTTATGTCACTGGAAATGTGACCTGGAGGGGATATTGGGACTCTGGCCTCTTCCTCTCTTTTTGCTTCCTGGCCTCCATGAGATGAAAAGCCTTCCTCCTGCCTCCTACCAGGACACACGGTGCTTCCACAGGCTGCAAAGCAACAGGACCCAGCGACCATGAACTCAAACTGAGCCAAAATAGATTTCCTCTTTTTATTATCTCAGGTGCATATGTCACAGAGATGAAATGCTAACACAAGGACTCATTGTCCATTTTGCAGTTTCCTCCTACGCCCTCTGGATTTTTAAGGAAATAGTGACTGATACTGAATTTTCTTCCAATTCATCTGGATGGGACCTCAATTCGGCATTAAGTTGCTCCAAATAGAATATTATTTTCTTTTGCACCTGAGTTTGTGGAATGAAATCCATTCCCACTATGCTCTGCAGTTTTCTTCTAAAGCATTGTAATTAACTTACATGCATCATAGCATAGTGGTTTACGGAACAGTGGGATAATAGATGTGAAAACATTCTGAAGGTTATAAACACCGAATAAATGGAAGGGGAGAAATAGCAATGCCCTGCTCAGAATGAAAATCACCATCCCATTAACCCAGAAAGCCCCAACAGACCTGGTAAAACTAGAGCAAATAATTCTTTTTAATAGTGTATGATCAACAATATTAGCTTGAATACGTTCATTTCTTTTATCATCGGAACTTCTGGGAGAGCTGGAACTAGTGCAGAGCCCAGCTAAATGGGTCACCACCACATTTATGTTACAATTTATAATAAACAGGAAGTGAGAGAAGGAAAATTGCTTGGTTTACCTGCTTCCTGAAATTCCACCTTGTATCCTAACAATGTAAACACTCCTGGGAAGATGGGCTAGGGAAGAGGAAATGATTATCAGTCATTTCTGTTTACACTTGGTGCTTTCAAAACAACTGAATAGGTTTGCTAGAAAGTGTAGTAAGCCTTGCAAGCAGTTAGAAGAAAAGCTCCCTGCTAGGGAAAAGTACCTTCTCCCTCCCCCAAATAATTTGGGGTGATGAGAATAAACTGGACTGATTTTGCAGTTTGGCCCAGGGCATTCCAATCAGTACTAGACCAATCCGCCTTTGATGCAGATGGTAATTTGATAATTTCTGGGAGAAATGGTTTAGATTCTTGCCCTATACTCTGGAGTCTGGGCTTCCATCTCAACACAGTTTAATCTTCAGAGGACCATTTGTTTTTTTGCCGTGAGGCATTCTTTAGGTAAGCAGCCAGGCTCAATTGAGCACAGGCAATCCTGCACGTCCCAGCGCCCTATCTGAATGGAAAAAAAGTCCCGAGGAAACATTAATCAGGTGTGAATCTTACAGATGAGAAAATTGTGAGAGGCTGCAGGGTAGTGGAGGAAAAGCATCTGTCTAGTGTTTGCTGGATCACCAAGCCCAGGAGGATGGGTTGCCTAGCAACTCCCAGTCACTTCAGACCAGTGCTAGGCAACAAGATGCAATCTGTCAGCTGCATCCGATCGTTGTTTCTCCTGGTTTTTAGAAGACATGTAGGTATTTCAGAAGCATCTAATTATCTTCAATTTCATTCAATTCACTGTCTGCATAAGGTAGCCTTTCTCTGGTGCTCCCCCTTCTCAACTCCCCCGACCTCTGAGGTCCAAATGCTCTCCTCTCATAGGAGGGGTCCTAAGGCTTGGAGGGAAATTGCCTCCATTTCAGGAAACAGGAAGATGAAACCTGTGCTTTGGTTATATTAGGCATTTCCCACTTTTCATTAACCCAGCTCTCTGTGGTCATTTTCAAGGCTTCCACACACACAAATTGTTAAGAGGCACAAAGAGAAATTAACTGATGAACGACAAGGGAACCAGGACCCCTGTTTTATTAGGAGAGCCGTCATTCTACTGCCTTCTTTCTTCTCCAGTGGAAGGAAAAATGAGCACGTGGTGATGCAGTCTCATTTGATTTCTGTGGTCAAGCAATCAATAGTCTTTACCGGGCTTATTGAATTCATCTTTCACTTTGCTTTTCAATTCTTGTGATAACCCTATTATTATTTTCATTTCACAGTTGAGGAATCAACGGCTCAGGAAATCTGAATGTCTCTAAGACTTTGTGACTCCTAATTGTTACCTGGTGCCTCCCGCAAAATGTACGAGACACAGTCTCTGCTCATTGGAAAGACTCAAATCTAGTTAGAAAACCTGTAACAATTTTGAATTCATGATTTTTTTTAAAGTCCCAGACAATCTAATTAAGATGGAAAAGGGAAGTCTGTGTTCTGGCATCTTGCAGGGGATGAGTCTGGAAAAAGATTTGCAGAATTGAAAAGATTCCGTGCTCTCCTGAATCTTCTCGGGAGACCATGAAAAAGGAGTGGCATCTTTTGGTTTTGCAGGCTGATGTTTAACTTTCAGATGGCAGACATAAACTGGAGGCCAAGGTGAACCCAGACTGTACTCTGACTCTCAGTGGCAGTTGAACTTGAGACTCAGGTTCAAAAGCTCTGGAATGCATAGGTCTACATGGACCCCACCTCCAGATGCAGGTCTTGACTGCTGTACAAACATAATCCATACAGAAACTGGGTTGAAAATGATATCAATATTTATTCTTCCTGGCCTCATGGCACTCAATTTCCAAGTAAGAACTAGAAAACAAATGGGAAATCAAGTGGCCCAGAGACTAGTAAGGGGATACAAAAAAAGAATCTAGAGGATTGGTTCAAGTTCAAAGTGAGTAAGGTGAGAACTTAGAAGCATATCAGCTATCTCTTTATTTTTAGAATAATCCCCTATAGAGTGTGTTTCTTTTGGGAAGAAGCTATATGATATCTGAATATCATATAACTGGGGTTCAAGATTCTGTCCTTCTAACAAACTCCAAGTTAATCAGATTTTGAGTAGTAAGACTGAAGGGCTTCCTTATTGAAGCCAGAAGTTGGGCTAAAGGACCCCACAGGTCCTTCCTTACTTGAAGATGATATTTGTGACCAGACTGTTTTTAAGATTCAAACCATGAAAGGCAACAAAAATTGGCAAGTGCACTGGTTTTGGCATGGGAGATCATTCTTTGGAAAACTCCTGTTGACATAAACTATTCTTCTCCCCGCAGCAGCCATGAGGTTTGAAGTGAGGCTGGACAGCATGGTAAAGAATCCCCTGGAATCCTCGCCCCAGCTCTCTGAGGTACCAATTGTTACTTTTATTTTTGGAGTGAGGAAATTGATAGGAATGGCCATGAAGTATGAGCACAAGCTGAAGAGAAGTAAACAATGATTAATAGCAATGTCTGCTGGGCTGCTCAAGGGATCTTTATTACATTTTATCTAACAGCCTCATTAATGGTCTAGAAGAGGTAGACGCTAACAGAACTTTAATTAAATTCATGGTGGATATTAAATTGGAAGCAATTGTGAGTCTCAGGGAAGGCAGAAAGGAACCTAAGGGTACGTGGTGAGTAACAGATAAAATAGAATTGAACATTAATAGGTGAAGAGAAATACCTGCTAAACATGACTTGCATGAAAATAATAAGGGTTTTGGAGACTGTGTCAGGCAGTGCTGGGTTCTTTGGAGATGGAAACTCATTTGTTCTTTCCAATAACATGATGAAGTAGGTACAGTTATAAATCTCAACTTGAAGATGAGGAGACTGAGGCAGAGAATAAAGTGGCATGCATCAGGTACTGAGATGGCAAGTGGTCTTGAAATTAAAGAATCCCTGCTGTCTTTCTTTCTTGTGGGTATTTTCCTCTAGAGTTACAACATTGCAGTAAAACTATGCTTTTAAAATGTTTCTTAAAAACAAAACAAAACAACAACAACAGAACCCCCAGATGACCTGAAAAATAGAACAGGGGGAAGAAGAAGGATGTGGTTGGGGGCAAGAGAAGGTAGGAGGGAGGGTGGACATGGTCAAAACACAGTATGTGTGTGTATGGAAATCACACTTGGAAATCCATTAATGTGTACAATTAGTTTCTGGTAATAAATATAATAAAAATATTCCTAGCTGGGCATGGTAGTGCATGCCTGTAATCCTGGTGGCTAGGGAGGCCGAGGCAGGAAGATCGTGAGTTCAAAGCCAGCCTCAGCAAAAGCAAGGCATTAAGCAACTCAGTTGCTAAATATAATACAAAATAGAGTTGGGGATGTGGCTCAGTGGTTGAGTGCCCCTGAGTTCAAACCCCAGTACAAACACACACACACACACACACACACACACACACACACATACACATACACACACACGTTTCTAGTTATCAAGTTTTAGTGGAAATGTGTATTTTTTGTTTAATAGACTAAGGGCAACTTTTTTCAAGGAACTCTTTTCCAATAAAGATGTCCATAGTATCCATTTCATGATGGCATGGATTTGGGCATCCAGGTAGCCTGCCCTGGAAAGAGCTTTGTCTATGAGAAAGCACTCTCTGCAGGTAAGAAGGAGCCTGGTCTCTTTTCTCCCTCTGCCTGCTTCTAGAAGAGTGCTTGGCATGCAGCAGACCTTCAAGAACGCATTTCAATTAGCCCACGTTGACTTAGCATCAGCTTTAATTTGGAAATCAGAAAGCACTAGGAAGTGTTTTTTTGTTGTTGTTTGTTTCATTTTCAGATATGTTTATAAGACTTTAGAATAAGTTTTAAAGGATAATTTTGAAGAGCATTTAGTGACAATAACATGTCAAGGCCCTTTCCTTTTTCCTTCACTTTAAAAAATATGAAATGCATTATTATTTATTATAGTCATCATTCTGCACAATATATCTCTAAAACTTATTTCTCTTGTCTAACTGAAATTTGAGCCCTTTGATTAACATCATTTCCTGACCCACATGCCTCCCCCAGCCTTTGGTAACCTATTTTTTATTTCTTTGAGTTTGACTTTTTTTTGATTCCACATGTAGTGAGATAACGTGGTATTTATATATCTGTACCTGATTTTTCTCATTCAGTATGATGTCTTCTAAGTTCATCCATATTGTTGAAAATGACAGAATTTCCTTTAAAAAAAGGTGAAGAGTATTCCATTGTGTATATACACCATATTTTCTTCATCCATTCACTGTTGATGGATATTGAGTTTGATTCCATATCTTGGGTACTGGGGATAATGCTCCAGCAGATATGGGAGTATAGATACCTCCTTGACATTCTGGATTGCTGGGGATTGCTGGATCTTACGTGGATTCTGTTTCTAGGTTTCTGAAGAGCCTCCAAACTCCCTAGAGGCTGCACTAATATTAAGTAATGGTCTTAGTGGCAGAAACAAGGTTGTGGATGTTAGGAGATGATGGATCTGCTTCATGTAGTAAGAGGTCCGAGCAGTGGCCCTCCTGCCATTGTAAAGGAACTCGATCAAGGTTTCCCTGCACAGAAGGAGGGATCATGGCTGTGCCCTCTCTCACACTCAGTTTGGGAAAATCAAATGGGAGGAGGGTTGAGAAGACATGCTGTCAGCTATAAGCTACTACTGGAAATGTTTGTTATTATCATACAGTTAGAACATCACTCTGTGTTTATCACTTTGGTGATATCCCCAGACCAACGTTTGAGGAACAATTAAGTTGGCTTAACCTCTCCTACAAATTCATTTAAGCTAGTCCCAGATAGTGTGGCTCATCACTAAACAGCAGATGGCTGCCGCAGCCCGGCTGGCTGGGCAAAATAACCGGGGGGTGATGAGGAACTTGTGTAGATTGATACAGCAGGAGCGGGAGCCGTTTATTGTAGGACAGGAGGGGTATATATACATTCCACACAGCTTATCTTAATTAACATAAACTAGATACAGCAGTCAACCAATAAGGAATCTCCACACTTAATGGCTCACTGGCGATACTTCACAAACCACTCCCTCTGGCAAAATGCCAGGCGCCATCCAGACTTGTTTACAGACAGACCCTAAAAGATGGCAACAGGCTACAGTTTCTTTGCAGGGTGAACTTAGGGGACGAGCCCAGGAATGTTGATATTAAAAAAAAAATGTCTCCATGAGGTTGTTTCACCGGGTTTGGGAATAATGACAAATTGAAGAGAAAAATTTCTTCTCAAGGTGGGTAGTAGAAAAGGTTAGGGCTGGAAGAACAAAGGGCCAGAAGGGAAGTAAGTGGCCAAAGGATGTGAAAGGTTGGGGAATAGTAGGTAACTTTAGCTTTGGGTGGAGAAGAGGTCCTAGGAAATGGTGTGAATGTCAAGGTCAGAGACTGAGCTTAACATGACGCTTCCATTGCCAGCTGAGTCTGGAGTGTTCAGTGTCTGTCCTGGGAAAAGAAGCAGAGTTGGTACTTTCTAGTTCTGGTAATTGAAGATTGTCTTGTAAACCGAGGCGAGATGTTCCTAGGACTTTCCTGCCCCTGACAGCACTTCCTCCCTCCCTCAGAGTTACATCAGTCCCCTTTTCTTTGTGTGCCCTGACACAGCAGCCTCTCCATGACCAGAAGTAGGTGTCAATTTCAGACACTTGATTCAGCACTTATTGCCTGAGTACCTGCTGTTTGCCAGGCCCTACTGAGGCCCAAAAATACCACAGGGGGCAAAACAGACATGGCCTTTGCCCTCTGAGAGATCATAATACAGTGGTGGAGACACATATGAATGAAATAATCAAAGAAAGACAAATGTAATTCTTAGAACTCTGTACAAGCTATGAAGGAAATGTCTGGGGACTGTGAGAGTTCATAGAAAGTCTTGCTTCAGGGAAATTGTCAGTGCTCCTGCAGGAGGGGAGCTGGGAGAGTACCCAAGGGCCGGAGGAAGTGGACTATGTCAAGAGAAAAAGGGGAAGGGGTGACTTGGTGAAGGAGGAAATTGCTCCAAAGTGCTCGCGAGTGAGGGCACTGTCACCTGAAGACAGATGGCCAGAGGGCAGAAGCCTGGCAGGGCCCTTCATGCTGGGCTCAGGGTCAAGGCTTCTGATCTAAGTGAAATGGGAGCCCCTGGAAGTTCTTAAGCAAGGGTATATGTGTGTGGGGAGCGAGGAGGGGGAAAAAGGGGGGAGAGAAGAGAGAGGCTGTACTAGTTTGCTCAGGCTGTCAGCAAAGTATCACAGACCTGGGGGCTTAAACATGGAAATCTATTTTCTCACAGTCCTGGGGGCTGGAATTCCAAGATCAAGGATCAGCAGGTCTGGCTTTCCTGAGGCCCCTCTCTTTGACTTGTGGATGGTCATCTTCTCTCCGTATCTTCACAAGGTTGTCCCTCTGTGCATGCATTCCCAGTGTCTCTTTCTTTGGATTTCTTTGGATTGCTGTCCATCCCAACAGTTCTCGTTTTAACTAAATCACCTCCTCAAGGGTCTTATCTTTAAATACAGTCAGTCACATTTTGAGGTAGTAGGCTTCCACGTAAGAATTTCTTTTTCTGGTGGGGCACAATTCAGCCTGTAACTGAAGTGTAAGAAAATGTATGTCTTAAAAGTCTTCTTCGGCATCTGGAGTGGAGAATGAATGAAAGAGACCCGAGTGAAAGCATGAGGTTGGTCTGAAGTCCTCCATAGCCTGAGGTAGTTCACACCACTTAATGCCTTATCCCAAGCAGTGTCTCAATCCTCCACTCTATTACCTATTACAGCTTTATTTCATTTATATACAGAACGTTCAAATCCTATGAAAATATAAACACTGCTTTACAAGTATATTTGTTAAAAAAATTATTCAAATAGGCACTAGAAAATTTTGCATTGGAACAATACTTCCAAATTTGAGTTTTCAAACAAAACAAACAAATAAAAACCAACTCCCTAAAAGCTGACAAGGAATCATTTTTGTAACTGAATTATAAAACCATCAGATAAATAAATGATTTTATTTCATTGCTTTTTTTTTTTTGCTGAAATATCACTTGAAATAAACAAGCACATATTAGCTGTTGGTTCCTGGCTTTCAGGATATTCCAGAGAACAAGATGAGAGAAAATTGGTTAGCTATTGAAAATTTATTTTATTTTTCCAGTCGTTGATAGAATAAGAAAAATTGGAACGGCACTTCAGAACAAGGCACAATCATCTGCCGATTCAAATCATCATCATTATCATCATCTTCATTACCTCATAGGGAAATGGGCTATAAAGCTTTAAAAGTTGGTAATTTCACATTCAGAAAATAAAACGTGGCTTAGAATGGAGGAGAGAAGGGGCATTAGAATTGTTGATTATTCAATAATGTCAATTTTGTACTGACCATGCTTAATAGTGTTTCTCAAATATGAACTGTAGAACACCTGCTTTAGAACCACCTGGAAAGCATGTTACACATGCAAATTTTGGGGCCTCATCCCAGACCACATCCAGATATGTGGGCAAGTATCCTGGGAATCAGCAGCTATAACCCATCACAGATCACCACAAGTGATTTTTTTTTTTAAGCCCAGGAAGATCTGAGGACCCCTGTCATGGGCAAATATATTCTGTGTTATGTGGAGAGAAGGGGGAAATCAATTCCACGTGTCTGCCCAGAAGGACTCATTATTGGCCTGGGAAGACTGCGTGGAAATCTGAAATCATAAGGAAATATGCCACAGTGTAGAAGTCTCCACTTCAAGAGACCACTGCTGTCCTTCGTCCAGTCCTTCCCATTTACAGATGAACGACCAACACTGAAAAGGCTGACCAACTCAGGTGACAGGATTAGGGGGAGTGGTGGGGTTTGAACCCAGAGGTCTAGTGCAGCATTTGGACCCCTCTATGGTGGCACAGGGACCTCTACCCTTGCATCACCTCAGATACATTCGGAATGATACACAGTGAGCAGTTCTTACCGGGAGGGCTGGAATAGCTTTCTACCGAAGATGTTTTTTTTTTTTTTTTTTTTAAGGGACACATGATCCTCACTCTTTTCCAAGTTTGAAATAACAAAATCATGCAGGCATTCTGCAAAGCATGATCCTGGGAAAAGCTCACCATCTGTGCTGTTTGTTGACTAGAATATCAGCTGGAAAAAAAAATAAAATAAAGGTCACTCAGGCTGTGCGTGTGGCCTGTCGAGCTTCACTGATTCCTGGAATTCTGAAGTAGTCTCCTGGAATTAATTTTTAACTTACTTAGGTATGCTTCTCAACATAAAAACTTCATCTGCCCGAGGAAAAAAGAAAATGAAGGAATTGGAGACGACTTTATCCGAAAGGGTTGAGGGAGATCAATAGGGTCAAAAATACGAAGTGCTTTATACACGTCATCATCAGGGATGTCAGTTTTAAAGAAAGAAATTTCTAGATGCTGAGAGTTGTGAAACTTTAGAAGCTCCCACCAAGGGGAAAATATTGCCATCTCCATGTTCAATGACTTTTGAAAGCAAATGGACTGTTAGCTCTCTTGCTGATTCCTTGGGTTCTCTCACCCAAGGCCACGGCTTCAACCAGGCCCTCTATTCTAAAGTCCTCAAAAATTCTAATCCTCAGCCCCTGCCATGAGGGCACTCCTCCCCTTGCCTGCTGCTCCTTTGTTGTAGGAGCCCAGAGTTCCTGGGTGACAGCTGTAATTTAAAATTCTGCGGGACTCCTGCTGTGTGAGCCAGAACTTGTTAATCTACTGACTTCAGAAGAGCGGAGACTGGAGGAAAAAATTTCTGGCTTCCTTGTAGACATCTCCACCTGGACATCCTCCAGGATTTCAAACTCCACTTGTCTAAAGTCAATTCATCTGTCCTCCAAGCCGTTTTTCTTTTCCCATCTTAATTACACCAACTGGGTCTAAAGCATTGCTCATCGACTGCGCTGCCCAAACTAGAAGCTCTGGAATCATCTTGGACCCCTTCCTTTCTGTTGACATCTTATTCAACCTAACACACCCTTTTAAACTTATGATAGAACTATCTATTGAGGGAAGTGTGCAGTGGGTATTAAAGGTTCTTAGAGTCTGTGTCCAGGATCACAGGACCCCAAGTGCCACCCTCAGACACCTGGGCTATGCTGAGTATGCAGCGAGGGTGCAGTTTGACTCGGTTTGCAGCTGGCTCACTTGGGGCTGGGCTGCGGTTGCAAGTTGGGTCTCCTCTGGGGATGCAGATACTGAGATGGCGATAAGTGTGCAGGAAGTTCATTAGGCAGTTCTTCAGGATGGACATCCGTGGTGGAAGGGAGGAAGCAAGTCAGAGAAGAGGGAGAAACTGTTTGCAGCAATGAAGTCACAAGATCTCAGCCAACCCCATGTGGAGTTCTGAAGTTGGAATGGCTCCTTGGGATTGTTTCCCATGTTGACCCTTCACTGGAAATGGGCTTCCCCGAAAAGGGGGCATGATCTTGGGCAAGGCAGTGCTCTGTAACCAAAGTCATTCTTGAAGATGGTGACAGCTAAGTGCTATTATCTGACCACCTTCCTAACGGGGGTGGGGGGTGAACATATCTTTCAATCCTTGGTGGAAGTGGGGGTTGGGTAGGCAATAGTGCCTCTGTGACAGTGTTCACCTTGACTCTCTTGGGGCCCTTTTCTTCATATGGGTTCTGGGAAGAGGATCCTTCAGGGCTCTGGTGAGCCTCCTAAGTAGAGTGAATCATGGTCCCTGCTGCTGCAGATGGGCTCCAGGCCACCATTGCCTAATTTTCTCCTTCCTCTGTTCCACTGTATCCTTCCTGCATCCCCCTCCCTCAGCCTCAGCCCCTCAGCCCCTCTAGTGGGCTTACCTGGTGGTGAGACCCAGACCCTCATTCCTGAAGGGTGCAAGCTGTTGTTTGCATTTGCTTCTTAGGCTGTGCGTATTTCACTTGTTCCTTTACTATCCAGTTTGCCAGACTTGGCAAATGGAGATTCTCAAGAGGTTCACTTGGATGCCAAATGTATTCTATCTTTCTCCTATTTATGACAGCAAGTTTGACCCTATTTGACCTCTTTCTGACGATCAAGGCAGGTTGCCTTGGTCAGAAATGTAAAGTTCTTCTTGCTGGCTGGTCTCTTGGCATAAGGAAACAAAACTATCAGATAGACCTGAAATTTAAACTAGGTCTCTTGCTGTGACCACCAGAAGACAGAAAGCTCAGAGGTTCAGGGACCAGAGGTAAAAATTTCTACAAGATGATAAATTGGACCATCTCTGCTTCCACCTGTGGTTCCTGGACCATGCATTTTTCCTATTGGGGACAGAGCACTGTAGACTGATTATTGTTTCAGCATGGAAACTGTGCCCTGCCAAGTGTGCCCTATTTGTGCAGAGGATTCCATCCTCGTTGGCTCCTCAGCTAACCTTCCAGCAGATAATTCTATCCCTCTGTTGGGCCAGCAGTTTTGGGAGGAAGGAGTCGTGGGGGTGGCATGCAAATTGGGTGTTATGGTCATGGGCCTGCTGCTATAACTATTGTGCTATAAAATGGGGGTTTTGATGTTATGTGGGATTGTGAGGTTGTGTGGGACATGAAAGTATTTGGAGAATTTAGATAGTAGTGCTGGTTGAGTTTCTCAAGCAAGAAAGGCAAACCTATATCATTCTGTCAAAATGAATTGCCATTACTTCCAATATGGAAGAGAGACTATATAGTCACTTTGCCAATAAGGAGCTGGTTTTCTGAAGGAGGGTGCCCTATTGGGGTCCAGTGCTGATGTGTGTTCCTGGTAGAGCTTTAGTCAACCTAGAACTACCCAGATCAGCTTTGGTGAGAGGGTCATGCTGTTGGGCCCATGTGTGATATCTACATCTGCCTTTTGGTTACCCCATTCATGTGCCAGATGGGTTAGCACGATCAATATTATTAAATGTCTTCAGTTTAAATTTCAAGTACAGTAAATATTTATAATATAATTCACATTATCAAAATATTTTGATGTCCTCAGTAGTTCTTAGGAGTGGAGAGGGGTCCTGAGACCCCTATTTCAGAAGCACTTCCCTAGATCAATCACTGTGACTCTGATCAGCCAGAACTTCTGGCTCAAGTGTTCATCCTCCATCCATGGGTGTCCCTCAAAACCCTGTGGACTATGAATGGGGGACAAGTGGCCCACCAAAAGAAAATCTAGGAGCTATTGACAGCAAAAAGGAGGATGTATACAGTGTCCCAAATCAAAGAACCCATAAAATCCAATAATGGGTATACCACAATAAGGATATTGGTTTCATTGCTTTTTGAACATTTGGGAGCAATTTTGTTCAATTAGTAAATGAAAAATCCATGAATTCATGAGTGAATGAGTGAAGTAATCAACAACAGCTGGGAAATAATCCTGATAACTGCTTAAGGTCCTTTTAATCCCAGGATTTTATACATCTCTCATGGAACAATATTCTGAAGTCCGTGTGTGTGTGTGTGTGTGTGTGTGTGTGTGTGTGTGTGTATGTGTGTGTGTATGTGTGTGTAAGGTGACTGTGACTAGGGAGGTAGTACTTTTGAAGCCCACATGGTCAAAGGGGCACAAAGGGTCAAATCAGGAACTAACCAGGTACCTACAACAAGTTGGATGTTGGGGGCAGTAATGGCAGTGGTAGCAGCTTGTTCCCTACCAGCTTGGCCCCTGACCTAGCAGGGTATAGGGGTAATCAATCAGAAATCCCAAAGGCTGGTAAGAAGAATTTGGGAAGTTTAGCTCTGAAGTTCCTAGGTACCCACAGGGTCCATGAATTCACAGGTAAAAGACAAAGTTGAATATAATATTTGAAAAAGACATGGCCATCCCACAGAACAGTGAGCTACAGTGATGCATTTAGGAGCAATTGCCTTTGGGAAGTGAATAGGCGATGGTGTCCACGTATGGAGCACGAGAGATGCCCACTTAAGGATGAATTTAGAGGCACTCGGAAAAGAGAACAACTAATAGAACTCTGCAGAACTGGATGGATGCCAAATAGCTACAAGGGCGGCGGTGGTGGAGAGTGACAGAAATGCTTTTAACAGATAACTTCACTGTGGGTGCCCAGGGCAGAGAGACTGCTGAAGGGAGTCAGAGCATTATTCTGGGCCAAGAAGGTTGAAAGGAGGTTGCTGCTCACATCCCAGATCCTGTGCCAGGTGCTCCCTGGCTCACTGGTGCTGCTGTTGGAACTCAGCAAGCCCCGCGTGACGTGTGCACAGATTTCCCTTCCTTCTGGGAGAGAAGCTCCAGTGACTTCCCAGCTTCCAAATGCCTAAAATTGAAATGTGTGAAATTGGGTATTGCTGGCAGATTTACCGAAGCCCAACAAGGTGTGAAATGCTACAAGGAACTACACTGCTCAGAAAAGATGGACCAAGTCCTTTAACGTGTAGGGATGGTTCAGATTACAGCTGAAGCCAAGAGGGAGCAGAAGGGGAGCAGGGGCCGTCCTGAGCCACGCTGAGGACGTGGCTCTCTTTGTTCTGTGTGGCTTCCCAATCCAGGGAGGACCAGGGCTTGGAAATGAGTGTGCAGTGAGACAAAGATGGGGTTTCTCACCTTGATCTGGCCTTAAAGAACAAATGTTTCCCCTGGAGATAATACATATGAATATACAGGTTTGTAAAAAGAAAGCTCTCTGAGATGCCATGCCTCTATTCCAAGGATAACTACTTGAAAGACAAGGGCTTAGAACTGGAATTTAGATTCAAAATATTTACTGTATATTCTTAAGTTATCTGTGTAGGGAAAAAAAAAACCCCTTTTTCTTTAGAATGATAGGTGGACAACTTTCTATGAGTGTATACACACACACACACACACACACACACGAGTTTTTAAAGGCAATAAAGGCTTATAATCTGCAGAACCAATGTGATAGCTAACATGTTCAGGGGTTGGGGAGATGGAAGCCAATGACAGAAAGATTTGAGATCCAAGCTGCTGGCAGGGACTGGCACGGTGACGGCTGGGGGAGGAGACACTGACTAAACAAAACACAGAATTGGGTTTGTAAGGCATGCATTTATTTAAAATGCTAGGATTGAATAAGCATCAGTGTGTGGAGAGGGAAATGACTTAAGAAACCTAAATAGGATCATTATGGGCAATGAAGAAACGAATGAATAGGAAGAGGCGACAGAGACGGTAATCGATATGGCTGACGGCTTGCTCTTGCCTGGTTCGCCTTCTGTGATTCCACGTGTGATCCATCCTCATTAGTGCTTGTTATAGTACTGTCTGCACACAGTTATTTACAGTCACTGGGATGCAGAAGGAAGCTGTCAGAGCCCCTGGGGATGTTGTGGGTTGGTGTCTTATTCTATTTGTGGGCATTTTCAGAGAACCCCCGCACACTTATTCTGCCATTAAAATCTGGTTAAAGGAGTGCAGGCACAGGTAAGAAGAGAGCTAGAAATGGAAAGCTGTATATGGTGGATGCCAAATATGAGGACTGAGTGATGGGTTCTAAGGGGTTTGGTGTTAGGACGAGATCTCTGTGTGCGATGCTGCTCAGCACAGGGATCCCAACGTGTCGGCTTCCAGATCCAGAGGGAAAACGTGCAAAAGATATTTTAAGAATTTGGTTGCAGATGGAAGGATGGATGAAAGGAGGAGAGATTGAGGCAGGAGGGTGCTAGCCAGGGCCAGATGGAAGGCCCACTTTCCAGAGGTGACAGCGCAATGGGAAAGTGAGAAACGAACAGAAGAATCCACAGGACTTGGTGGCTGATTGGATGGGGAGGTCCATTGAGAAGGAAAAATCAAAGGTGGCTCCCAGTGTCGGAGACAGAGAGAGAACTATTTTTTTTTCTTGGCAAGAATAGAGGAATAATTTTGAAAAGAAAGTCAGGAGCTTGAGATGTGGCAAGTGATGATGACAGTCCATGAAGAATGTCTGGCAGGCTTTTGGAGGTGGATTCTCAACCACTCAGGCTGTTTGGTTGACTCGAGAGTCGTCTGAACAGAGGCCACTGTAATGGGATAATGGAGTGAATGTGCTCCTGAGGGAGGAAGGTTGGAGAGAAAGATGACTAAGGAGACCGTCTGAGAGGTGTGTTCATGGCAAATTTACAAAATGAAGAATAAAGACAAAGAAGGTACACTAAGGGCATGGGGTAGTCTGTTACAAAAAGCCCAGGTAGGACAGAGTTTCCAAGAGGAAGGGATGGACACACTGAGTTGCTACAAAGAAGTTCATGAGAACAAGAGCAAAGTACTTTGAACATTCCAGTTATACATAAAGAATTTGTTCTATTTTTCCTTACTTTTCTTTTAGCAGTCATATCTGAGTTTATTTGGCTATGGGTCTCCCATTGTACAGGTAGAATTCAACTGGTTCTCAAGGACAAGTGTGTGGTGTCCTGCTCTTTTTTTGTTCATTTTTTTTTTTTTTTGGGAAGCCATAAACAGTAAGGTAGTAAGGTGGTTTTATTTTTTTTAATAATTTTTTATTTGTTTTAATTAGTTATATAAGACAGTAGAATGCATTTAGGCACTTTGATATACCATACATAAATGGGGTATAATTTCTCCTTTTTCTGATTGTATACCTTGTGAAACACATCAGTCATACAGCCACATATGTACATAAGGTCATAATGTCTGTTTGATTCTACTATCCTTCCTGTATCTCACAGAAGAAATACGATGGATCAACATATATGTGAAAAAATGTTCAACATCTCTAGCAATTTGAGAAATGAAAATCAAAATTATTGTAGGATTTCATCTCAGTCCAGTCAGAATGGCAATCATATTTTTCATTACTTTTTAATATATATATATATATATATATATATATTGGAGCACTTTTTAGGTTCTCAGCAAGATTGACGGGAAGGTACAGAGTTTCTATGTATACCCTCCCCCTCCCCATGCAGAGCATTCCCCACTGTCAACATTCTTCAAAGTGGCACATCTGTTCACAGATTGTGAATCTACATCGACACATCATCACATAGTTTACATTTCAGTTCACTCTCGCATTGCATATTCTTTGGTGTTTGTATGTGTATAGTGACACGTATCCACCATTATGGTTCCATACAGAATAGTTATGTCCTGAAAATCCCCTGGGTGTCACTTGCTCATCCCTTCATTCCCACAAATCTCTGACTACCACTGATCTTCTTTATGTCTATCATAGTTTTGCATTTTCCAGAATCACGAAGCGAGCCCTCTTTAAAGACTGACTTATTTTTTCACTGAATAATATGCATTTAACATTACCCCTTGTCTTTTCATGGCTTGATAGCTCATTTCTTTTTTAGTACAAATAACGTTTCAATGTCAAGATGTACCACAGTTTATTTATCCATTCACTGACTGAAAGATACCTTGGTTGGCTTCCAAGACAATTATGAATGCTACTATAAACATCCATGTGCAGATTTAAAGTTTTAAAAACAAATTTGCCATCTTATCCATTTTTAAGTATATATTTCAATGGTATTAAGTACATTGATATTGTTATGTAACTATCACCATCATTCATCTTCAGAAGTCTTTTCATCTTGCAGAATTGAAACTCTGTACCCATTAAAAAGTAGACACCTCATTCCCTCTGTCTTCAGTGCCTGGCAGCTACCATTCTACCTCCTGTTTCCATAATTTGGAGTATTCTCAGTACCTTTTATAAGAGGAGTCATACAGTATTTGTTGTTTTGTGACTGGTTTATTTCCCTTAGTGGATGGATAGATAGATAAATAAATAGATATGATATGATATACATATACATATGTTATTTCCATAATTGGATGCATGGGTTGCTTCCATGTTTTAGTTATTGTGTATAAGACTGCTATGAACATGGGTGTACAAGTATCTCTTTGAGACTCTGCTTTCAGTTCTTTGGGGGTGAATATCAGAAGTGGAAATGCACATGATATTCTATGTGCAGGTATTAGTGTGGATATAGATTTTCAACTCATTTACATACCAAGGAGAACGATTGTTAGATCACATGGTAAGAATATGCTTAGCAATAAGAAACTACCAAACTGACTCCCAAAGTGGCTGGGCCCTTTTGTATTGCCACCAACAGTGAATTAGGGTTCCTGTTGTCCTGCGTTCTCACTGTCATTTGGGGTTGTCAGTGTTTGGATTTTTGCAGTGGAATCTTATTGTTGCTTCAGTTTGCAATTCTTGAGCATCTCTTCATATGCATATTTGCTCTCTGTATATTTGCTTTGGTGAAGTGTCTGTTCAGTCATTTTTTAGCTGGATCATTTAAGGGTTAGAGTTTGGATAATAGTCCTTTTACATTTTTTTTTCTCCAAGCCTGTAATTTCTCATTCTCTTGGCAACCTCTTTCACAGAACAGAATTTTTTTTTTTTAATTTTAGTGAAATCCAGCTTATGAATTAGTTCTTTTATGGCACTTGCCTTTGGTATTGTATTTAACGGCTATAACTAAACCTAAACTCATCTAGATTTTCTCCAATAATATCTTTGGGAGTTTTGTGGTTTTTAGAGTTAAATATGGTGAAGAGTATGAGGTCTGTGTCTAGATTAATTGCTTTTTTAAAAATTTTATTTTTTATTCTAATTTGTTATGTATGACAACAGAATGCATTACAATTCATATTACACATGTGGAGCACATTTTTTTCGTATCTCTGGTTGTATACAAAGTATATTCACACCATTTGTGTCTTCATACGTGTGCTTAGGGTAATGATGTCCATCTCATTCCACCATCTTTTTTACACCCCATGCCCCCTCCCTTCCCCTCCCTCCACTTTGCCCTATCTAGACTTTGTCTAATCCTCCCATGCTTCCCCTTCCAACCCCACAATGAATCAGCCTCCTTATATCAGAGAAAACATTTGGCATTTGGTTTTTTGGGATTAGCTAACTTCATTTAGCATTATATTCTCCAACTCCATCCATTTACCTGCAAATGCCATATTTTTATTCTCTTTTATTGATGAGTAATATTCCTTTGTGTACATACCATATTTTCTTTATCCATTCATCTACTGAAAGGCATCTAAGTTGGTTCCATAGTTTAGCTATTGTGAATTGTACTGCTATAAACATTGATGTTCCTGTAATATGCTGTTTTTAAGTCCTTTGGGTATAGACCCAGGAGTGGCATAGCTGGGTCAAATGGTGGTTCCATTCCAAGTTTTTCAAGGAATCTCCATACTGCTTTCATATTGGCTGCACCAATTTGCAATTCCACCAGCAATGTATGAGAGTGCCTTTTCCCCCACATCCTCGCCAATACTTATTGTTGTTTGTATTCTTAATAGCTGCCATTCTGACTGGAGTGAGATGAAATCTTAGAGTAGTTTTGATTTGCAGTTCTCTAATTACAACATCTTTTCATATATTTGTTGATTGATTGTACATCCTCTTCTGAGAAGTGTCTGTTCAGTTCCTTGGCCTATTTATTGACTGGGTTATTTGTTTTATTGGTGTCAAGATTTTTTAGTTCTTTATATATTCTAAAGATTAGTGCTCTATCTGGTAAGAATTTGTTCCCAATTAGTAGGCTCTGTATTCACCTCACTGATTGTTTCTTTTGCTGAGAAGAAGCTTTTTAGTTTGAATCCATCCCATTTATTAATTCTTGATTTTAATTCTTGTGCTATAGGAGACTTATTAAGGAAGTAGGGCCCTAATCTGATATTATGGAGATTGGGACCTACTTTTTCTTCTAGCAGACACAGTGTCTCTGGTTTAATTCCTAAGTCCTTGATCCACTTTGTGTTGACTTTTGTGCATGGTGAGAGAGAGGGGTTTAATTTCATTTTGTTGCATATTGATTTCCAGTTTTCACAGCATCATTTGTTGAAAAGGCTATATTTTCTCCAATGTATGTTCTTGGCACCTTTGTCTAATATAAGATAACCGTAGTTATGTGGGTTAGTCTCTGTGTCCTCTATTCTGTACCATTGGTCTACAAGTCTATTTTGGTACCAATACCATGCTGTTTTTGTTATTATTGCTCTGTAATATAGTTTAAGGTCTGGTATAGTGACACCACCTGCTTCACTCTTCTTGCTAAGGATAGCTTTAGCTATTCTGGGTCTCTTATTTTTCCAGATGAATTTCATGACTGCTTTTTCTATTTCTATGAGGAATGTTATTGGGATTTTGATTGGAATTTTATTAAATCTATGTAGTCTTTTGGTGGTATGGACATCTTGACAATATTGATTCTGCCTATCCAAGAACATTGCTTTTCTCTTTCTTTTTTTGCATGCATATTTCTAGTATTTCTCATGGTGACAACAAAATATAGTAGTTTACCAGATGGCCTGCTCACAGTGAACTAAGACTAATGAGAGAAGTATTCCTCTTCCTCCCCCTTCCTTTATTCTTCTTCTTCCTCTATATATATTCATTTGTTTATTTTGTTTAATAAGCATTTGTTTCTTCATTGAAGCAAAATGGGTTACACAGAAACATTTGGAGGTTATTTCTTGGATAGAGTAAACTTCAAATAATATCCACCAGTGTTCCATGTGAAATGTTACATTTTTAAACTTAAGTGTGTAGAGTTTATCTTTATATTGCAAATATGGATATAATCATTTGGCATATTTGGGTGTAGGAATGATAATTTAAGCTTCAGACAATGTAATAGTTTTGATCCTTGATGGAAATTTAAAAACTGCATCACATGAAACAGTGTTTCTCAAATGGAAGTCAGAATCCTTGAGGGAAGGGATCAGGGACTGTCCTCCACGCTGGGCAGCACTTTGGGGTATAGCTGCTCCCCAGGACCCTTCTCAGTGCATCTTCAGGGTCTGATCCTCTTTCCCACTGTCACTGTCGCCTGCTAGCTTTTGTTATAGCTGGGTTTTGGCCTATCTTCCCAGGCACTTTAGCAGGAGGGAGAATAAGAACTATAGTGAGAAAGTTGGATGGAAGGCTCTGGGCAGTGGATGCAAGTGTGAGCTCCTTCACTCCTGGTTGAAATTACCCATGCCTTCTTTGTTCTTTTATTGCTTTTTGTAATCTTAATTACAAAACTCGCTATCTGTATTTCCTTCTCTCATTGGGTGGTGAGGTTTAGAAGCACCAACTTCTGTTCTAATTTACCTTTCTGTCCCTTCCGGGGCTCAGCACCTACCTGTTAAGTATTGGGGGCTCTATAAGCATTGGGTGAACTGAACTGAATGGAAACTAATTAGTTATGTCAAAAAGAAGCTGCACGGGAAGATGATTCCTTAATCACAGGCTTTCCAGTAGGGCCAGCAAAAGCTCCATAATTTCCACGTTGGATGGGTTTGGGAGTGACTGTCTGGGAAGGAAGACAATGTCCTACAGCTTTATTTGCATATAAATAACCTTGTTTTACTTAATTGAATAGTCGCCGGAAGCCAATTCTTGGCACCACCTTTGCCACAAATAGCTAAGGATAAAAATAATTTCTCCAAGCCTCAATTTCCACATATGTAAAATAGGAATAACTATAAAATGATACTGACCCCATCAGGATGATAGGAGGATTACTGAGATGTGTTGTTAATTATACATCTATCTTACAGTAGGCATTCAATTAAAAATGTTATTATTTATTTTTTTTTAAACATTTATTTTTTTTTAAACTTGTTTACGGACCTTTATTTATTTATTTATATGTGGTGCTGAGAATCGAACCCAGTGCCTCACACATGCCAGGCAAGTGCGCTACCGCTGAGCCACAGCCCCTAAAAATGTTATTATTACTCAGATGTCTTAAGTTGGTTATATTCTTCATATATATATATATATATATATATTTATATATATATATATATATATATATATATATATATATATATATAAATTGGTGGTATGGTCATCTTGAATATTAATTCTGCCTATCCAAGAACATTGTTTTTCTCTTTCTTTTAAACATATATTTTCTCTTTCTTTTATGTATATTTAATTGTAGTTGGACACAATGCCATTATTTTATTTTTATGTGATACCAAGGACCGAACCCAGTGCCTCACACATGCTCAGCCCCATTGAGTTGGTTATATTCTTAAAATGTCAGAATGTTAGAGCCTGAGGGAGCTCAGAAAAGGCAAAGATGTAGGCTGTGGCATCCATTGACCTGAGTGAGAACCTGGCTCTGTTCCTTCCTGGCAGGAAGACCTTGGGTAGGTTACTCATCTGTATATATGACCTAGACTTGTTAAAATTCAGATTCCAGTGCCCCACTCCAGAAATTCTGATGAAGATGTTTTATGGAGGTGTTACCAAATCCAGGTTTGGAAGATTGTCTTGTGGAAAAACCAGTGTCTGAGAGACCAGCCCTGGGGAGAAAGATCTGCTTTATTCAGTGACCAAAGAATGGAGAGAATGGAATTTTGCTCACAAGTCAGTTTCTCAGCCCTAAGGGTTGAGGGGTTACAGATACAGGTTAGGTAGGAATAGTGCAAGAGAAAGACTGGCTAATGAAGAAGAACAGTTGTGCCTTTTCTGGAAATAGGTGGAGATCTTCAAGGAAATCAGGCACCATCCCCACCCCACCTTTCATGATCTAGTATTTGCAGTCCTGGGGCTGGTAGGTATCTTTAGCCTTAAAGTGGGGTAAGAGAGTCTGGCAGGTCTAGGTCAAGTGAACCCTATGTTACAGATTTGGACCAACATTTCTCAAAGGATCAACATGTCTACATGTGGTACAGAGTAGAATCCGACCCAAAGACCCAAAGGTTACAGCAACACGGGAGACTGAAGCAATATGGAGACAGAGATGCTGCGCAGTTTCACCCCACTGTAGTCCTCCACTGGACATCTGCTGGCCCAAGTGAAGAGGCAGTGTTTTCAGTAAAAGTGGCCTTCAGGTGCCTGAACAGTAACCTCGTGAACCGCCTGTCATCTTAACCCATGGTTGGAAGTGTTGGTGAGCCACAACAGATAATAATGTATTGTCCAACTGAGGGACTCCAAAATCAGAATTGAAGCTAGAGGGTTTATTTAGGTCTGTCTCCCATAACAGTGGTGCCCATGGAATCTGAATTTTAGAAGGTCCCAGGTGAGTCTGATTTGTGTTCTCTATGGACCATAATTTGTGAAATGTTGCTGGAAATCCTTTGAAGTCTCACTTTTCTCCTGATACAACGGGGCCATGATGCCCACTTCATGGCTAGCTTACTGTAGATGCCCAGAAGCATCGCTCCCTTCTTTGTAGCTATCTCTCCAACTCTTCCATGCAGTCATAGATGCCAGCGTCAGAGATGAGAAAACAAACTCTCTAGAACACATTAAAAATTGGCAGGAATCAATCTACAAGTTGACCACGAATATTAAAGAGTCAGAAAAAGAGTCTGTGGAACGCATCAGATGCATTTTGAAGAATAATAGAGGTCAGTGATAAAATGGATTTCCTCCACAACAAACTAGCCATGTATGGAAATCAAAAATTCCACTCTGAGGAATACATTTTCCTGCTTCCAACTGCCAAAAAACCAAGCGAGCAGGGAGCGAGGCCCGCACCATTACCAACGGCAGTAAACAGTTTTGTAATGTGTTTTGGAAATTTGACGACTTGCCTGCCTCTGATTCATTAATGAAATATTAGAAGAAAATTAACAGGGTCTGATGACCTCAGAGGACATTTGGGGAGGAGGCCAAGTTCATGCTGAACTGAGTCAGCTGTAAGGAAAATGAAACCAGTCTGTCTGTCTCAGTGCAGCTTGCTATGCGCTTGCTGGCTGAGGTGAGCCCCAGTGTCTTAGCTGATGATTGATGCGGCTGTTGCTATAGAATGGGAACTTTGAAGCCCTGGTGTCTATAATAAGCTAGACAAGCACATTTGTTAATGTTTTTCCTTCCTGTTGTACTTTTCAGTATGTTAGGCTGCTATTTGGCTTAGAATTGTCACAATCTGTGACATTATATAATGACACAATTTCTTTGCTACATAATTGGTAAAGAACTTTGTGATACTTCTGATTGGAGGGAGATAAAAACTATAGGGAAACATAAGGCTGTGTTTAAATAAATGCAAAACTAACCAGTTCCATCAGCAATCCTGAAAATGAGTTAGTTGGGTTAAAAAAAAACAACCCACAAAAAAACCCTTAAGACGGCTTTTTTTTCCTTCCATAAAGAAAATATTTTAAACTGAATTTCCCCCTACTTTTCATCTGTTGTTTGTGGACATGGGATATATAGCAGCAGGGGGAGGAGATGATAAAAATCTACTTAAAAACTGGCTTTGTTTAACAGATTAAATTCAAATGTATTTTTAAAAAGAAAGAACTTGTAATGTTTTATTCAGGCACGGCAATGGTAATATCAGGATGGAAGCCTGCCTCAAGGGAAGACGTTCTGTAATTATAAACTCCTAAATAAAGCCTTGAAACAGTCTGATTTGCCAATGGATGGATTTTCTTGGTTTTAATTTATTCATACACTCGTTCATTCATTCAACAAACACTGGCTCCTGCCATCTGTGCTAGACGGTGGGGAAAGAGAGGTGAGAGAATTCAGACCCTCCTCTGAAACTCTTCTATCAGCCTCCATGAGTCCTGAGTGTGTTCCATCCCAGCACAGTTAGGATTAAGTGGGGGTGATGTAGGTGATGGGCACGGCACTGCATCTGGGGCCTAGAAGGTATTGAACAGATGTCTGATGAATGATTCAATGGCCAGAGAAAAACTCATGGGAAGAGATAGTGATCCTGTCTTAGTGGGAGGAGATGGTGAGGATGGTTCCAGGTTTTTACCAACTTCTGGAGGGAATCTTTCTGCTTCTCTCCAGCAGTCACGCTTTTTGACCTTCTGGTCTACCTGCTCGTATTTGTGCTTTTTCTTGGGTTTTAAACATTTTATAACTCCCTTGCTTTCTTCTTTCCTTCCTCACCTCTCTCTTCTCTTTTCCTTTCATATTTGTTCTGTATGTACTATGGTCATAGAATTTTAAAAATATTTTCTTCCACCGAGTTTATTTGAGATGATATAAAACAGACATCCAGGGATTAGGCTGCTCAGGACCCCACCCCAGGAGCCCCCAAGTCACTGTCCTGAATGAATCAGGGCAGGAAGCCAGTCTCAGGACCTCAGGTTGGGCCAGTCTGAGGATGGAAGAATGATATTATAACTTAAAATACACAAAGAAAAAAGAAATCTGTATGTTTCCACATATAATTTATCTAAGAAAGGTTTTGATATTCTGAATTATGGGGCCAAAATGCTGATTTCTCTGAAGGAACTCCAGTACCTGGCATGAGTGACTGGAATATTTGAAGTGACAAGAGTGAGGTGTTAGTGATTCTTGGAAGAAAAATATAACCTTCAGAGTTCATCTGTGATTTCCTTGGCACTCACTTAGATATTTTAAGTATATAGGATTATAGGTCAAGGAAATTATGTATTTGTATAGTTTTTAAAAAATTATTGGCAATGAAAGGGACTTGTTATTGACTCCAAAAAGTCAATTCCAAAGCATACCTTTAGCCCTCAGCTAGAGGGACGCATCTCTCAAATTAATTGATAATAATAAATTAATAGAGGGTTCTGTAAATTCCTTGATGACTAGACTGAATCTGCTGTTGCTTTCTATAAAGCCCGGTGCCCTAAAAATGCTCAATACATATTTATTAATGTAAAATAATTAAATATGTACAAGCTATTTTGAAATACTGTATTTTGAAACCCAAATTCTCTACACAGGGATTTCTTTTTTCTTTTCTTTTCTTTTTCTTTTTTCTTTCTTTCTTTTTTTTTTTTTTTTTTTTTGATACTGAGGATGGAACCCAGGGATGCTTTACCACTGAGCTACATCTGTAGCCCTTTTAATTTTTTACTTTGAGACAGGGTCTTACTAAGTTTCTGAGGCTAGCCTCAAATTTGTGATCCTCCTGTGTCAGTCTCCCAAGTACCTGGGATTACAAACGTGTGTCACCATGCCCATCTGTATGTAGGGTTTTTAACCAAGTGACAAGTCAAAAAGTCTAAGAGAATATAGATAGCAAACCAGAATATGGAATTATGGGATTTTTAAAGCATTGATATGAGTTTCAATAACACATTCTGGTTTTAGTTAATAATTGCTTGAGGAACTCAGAATTGAGAGGGCGACGCCCATATTTCCACAGGAAAATTCATGGAGGGGCCCATGGCTGGCTGTTACTATATTGGTCTAGACCACATAAGTAGGTTCAATCTTTCAACTAGGTGAAGAGAAGGGATAATTGATAAGGAGACATGCAGAAAGCCAAGTAAAATAAAGCAAACGCTGACTTCATCTTACTGAGAATACTTTTCTGGGGTTAGCATCAGCTAAATTAGCATATGCAAGCCCTTTGGGTAATCCCTGTCTGTATATATGGAGCCCAAATAGATGTTCTCAGCAGGGTTAGCTTACTGACTATCTTAAATCATTATTTGGTCTGATTAATTAGGTGACAATTGGTTTCAAATCACATTAAATTATGCATGAATGAAAAAAGAAGTTGATTTAAGTATCTCACCTACCTAAGACTTGGTCATATTCTAGGGACCATACAAATTTTTAATTAAGCCTATAAAAGTAAAAGAAATAAAGATATGGAAAAATATAAACAAAAATGCACAATAAAATTTTGAGAATTTTATCTTTCTATGCTTCATTGGATTATGTTGATAAACTAGTAATAAGAGCTCACTAGCACTTTGTCCTACAAGAAAGAATTTTTCATGATATTATATAGTTAATAGAGGGTTCTAAGCAAAACTAACCAATAGTTCCTTCCTGTGCTAAGGACACCCCATGAAGCAGGGAAGTTTGTTCTAGGGAACTGAAAGAGTATCTATAAGTAGATAGCTGAATTGGACACAATTAAAAGATTTGGTTCTTGAATTTACTATGATTCATTAAAATGGTATTTGAAGCCCAGAGACAATTATTTCTTGGCTCTTGGTGCTTGGAAAGTTATAAAGAGGCCACAGAGAAATAAAATAACTAATATTTTCCTTGCATCTATTTAAGCATGCACATGTGCAAATGGCTATTGTCTCTGTTGTTATAAATCCCAAACACTAGAGTATTATTTCTGCATCTTGCCAATATCCTTAATGGAACTACTGACAAAATATGACTATGTACGATAACTTTGCTATTGTAGTAACTCTTTTATTCAGTCAATTGCTAGCATTTTGTGTCTTGCTCATTGCTATTGGAATGTATAGTACTCACAAGCAGAAATACATGTGTCTAGGGCTTTGCTACAGTGGATATTGAACGTACCCTAAAGACCTATGTGCTAAAGGCTTGGTCCCTAGGGTAGTGATCTTGAGAGGTGGTGGAGCCTTTAGATGATGCCTAGTGGAAGTCCTTAGGTCATGGGGTGTGTCCTTGAAGGCATTAGAGGACACCAGTCTCACCATCTCTCTCTGTCTTGGTTCATAATATGAGTGGTTTGCTGTTCCCTGTGCTCCCCACTCTTGCCATCCAGCACCTTCATCTGATATCCAAAGCAATGGGTTGCCATCTTGGACTGCAACCTCCAGAACTGTCAGTTAAATAAATATTTCTTCTTTAGAAGTTAGTTGCCTCAGGTATTTCGTTGTAGTAACGAGAAGCTGACGATGCAGCTTTCTCCAAAGGGTATGACTCTAGATAACAAGCTTGGATCACAGGATCATCAGGGTTACCTTCTTTCCTTACTAAACTGGGAGGGTGCTTACTCAAAATTTTGTGAAAACAACAATGAGTTAGTTGAGGATAATTAAAATAATATGACAGATAAGAATGAAAACAATAACCAGTTTACCAATAACTAATACAGTTTCATAAATAAGGTTTCTCAATGGGGGGACTTTAAAGAACCCAATTTTTAAATTTTCAATAATTTTTTTTCATCATGCTGCTAGTAGTTTCTCTGTATGGAGGAACTGAGGCTTCCCTGGAGCATTTATATTTTTAAAGGTGGTAAAATATATGTAACATAAAAATTACCACCTTAACCATTTTTGAGTGTACAGTTCAGCAGCTTTAAGCACATGCACAATGTTGTACAACCATCGCCATCATCCATCCAGAACTTTCTCATCACCCCAGACACAAATTCTGAACTCAGTCAATACTCCGCAATCTTTCCTCCTCAACCCAGGTAACCAGGATTCTTACTTCTGTCTAGGAATTTGACTACTCTAGAAACCTCATGTAATGGAGTCATACAGTATTTGTCTTTTTTCGTCTGGTTTATTTCACTTAGCATGAAGTCTTCAAGGTTCATCCATGTTGTAGCATATGTCAAAATCTTCCTCTCTTTAAGGCTGTATAATATCACCTTGTATGTATATGCCATTTATCTTTTAATCTTTTCCATTCATCTGCTAATGGACATTTGTGTTCCTTCTACCTTTTGGCTATTGTGAATAATGCTGCTAAGAGCATGTGGATGCAAACATCCCTTTGAGACTCTGATTTCAATCCCTTTGGGTATAACCTCAGAAGTAAAATCACTGGACCAGATGGTAGTTCCATGCTTAATTTTTAGGAAAGCTGTCATGCTGTTTAGTGGCTGCAGTATTTCATACTGGAGTCTATCTTTTTTGATGCAACCTTTGTTTGTTATGAAAATGCAACACAAACATGCCCTCAGCCCTGGGGGAAGTTTGTCCATTGAATTCAGTTGGACTCAGCAGTGTCTCTCCTCTTGGTTTTCAGTGTATGTGAGAGGTGGACTAAATATCATGGGCAGTCCGGGTCTTGTTGGTGTAGAAGGAGGCTATATCTCAGTTTCAGGTGGGTAACCCATTGGTCCCTTATCATTTGTGTCATCCGCTTCTGTTTTCGTAATTAGTTTCTCTATTGGAGACAAAAAGGAACATCAGGACACACCTGTGCCACACCACCGAATGCCACCTGGATGTAAAACCTCAAAGAGTAATATATTTCTCAGTCTACCATCTTGTGAACTCTGGCAGAAAAGAGTTGGTAAGCCACATAACTAACGTGTTTTCTTGTTTAAAAAATATGACAACATTAAGTTCTATTTCAATGGAGAAAATCCTTTGCCACTCACTGGATAATGCTTTGGCTATGGGACTCAATTCTGCATTGAGCACTGTTACAGGAAAGGACAACAAGGCCTTTGGCTGAATGGGAACTAACTCTGGGGAGTCTCATCACCCACCCACACCCACACACATATACTCCAGAGCCTCAGAATATAGTTTTCCTACATGAGTGATCAGTTTCTTTCTCTATATGGATGCTTTGGAAATTCTCATTTTCTGTCTATGACCCCAAAGAAATTTTGATTCAGATTAAAAACATCTTCTGGTCCACTATAATTAAAACGATTGAGAACACCAGGCCTCATCTGAATAATACACTTGGAGAACAAAATGTGTGTTTGTCCTGATGCTTAGTGAGCTTGAGAGCCCACACCAAGTCAAGCAGCCCTCCCGGAACGGAGCCTCTGTGTGCTGGCCAACATCCCCTGCTGTACACTGTGAGCTGTGAAGTGTGTGGGGAAGGACAATGACACTTAACTCCAGAAGCAGGGACTTGCAAATGTCAAGAGGCCCTTGTCTTCAGCTGTGTAAGTGGAACAGTTATAAAACATGAAATGTGTTTGTGTGTGTGTGTGTGTGTGTTTATTTGTGTTTCATTTTAGTCAGATGAATTAGAAAATACTTCTTTTCCACATGTCTGAGTAAATGAAAAGATCAAGAACAAAATATGTACCATTTGTGTTCAAAAGCAGAGGAAACTACTAGCTAAATCTAAGATGTTATTCAGGGCGATAACAGAAAAAATAATTTTTAATTGGTCCAGTTACCTCCTGATCATTAAGGAACCCTGTCTAGTTTATAAATTTTCTTGGTTACTGGGATGGTTAAGTTTGTGTATTACTTTGGAGGGTGTTTTTGGATGAGATGAACATTTAAATCAGTGAGCCTTGGGTGAAACAGACTGTCCTCTTTCCAGAATGTGGGTGGGCCTCATCCAATCAGTTGAAGAGAACAAAAAGATCTGCCTCCCCAAGCAAGAGTGAATTCTCCAAAAGATTAAGTACATAGATACATACAGATCATATATACATATATGTGTACACACGCACACACATTATATATATATATACATGTTCTGTTTCCCTGGAGAACCCTAATACAATTCCATTCTTGGATTTATATTTCCTTTCTCTCGCTGAGTTCCTATATTCCTATATTTCATAAGGTGAACTCAGATCACTTTGTTTTATTTTTTTACTTAGTGGGAAATTAAGACAATTTATTCTATAAACTATATATAAAAAAAATCAGTGTTATCCTAGGTATTGGATACATTGTCAGGCTTCTAGCAAGAAAGATAATTCCACTTGAAAGAATTCAACTAAAAGGTGGCAATTTGCAGAACTGTGAGCAGAATGGAGGGAACTCACCAGGCACAGTGGCCCTCAGGAAACTGGCATCAGGAGAAGCCATAACCATCTGATGTCCCGAAGAGTCCAGGAGAAGAAATCTGTTTCCAGAACCCATGAGAACGGGGTCCCTGAAGGATCACCTCTCAGGGCTGACATCAAGCCAAGCAGCAGCCATGGCCAGGCCCTGACTGAAGCAAGGAACAGTGGAAGAAGGACCCAGTTGTTTTCTTACACTGCCCTCTGATCCCCTGAACCCAACCAGACATCAAGGGCCAAGAGCTGGGAGGTGCAGTTCAGAGCCACCAGCCACCTGGGCTCTCAGTAGGGCAGAGGGATCTGGGGAGGCAAACAGAGTAGCCAGTAGAAGAGTCCAGTCTGTAAGATTTTGCTAAGCTCTAGCGGATAATCATCCTTCACCTGCAATGGACCTCCTTGGCTTTGACACCTGGGTGGGCTCTCACCAACCTGCCTGCTTGGATTGGATCTATCTTCCGCTTGCTGCACTCACCTGCAGGGAAAGTCCACCACCTGCTCTCAGGTGGGTTTCCTCCTGCCTTATCACCCTGTAGGTAGCTCTGGGCATCCCAGGAAACTGTCCCCATTCTTCCTCCCAGAGCCTGACCTGCCCCAGCCAGCTCCCAGCTGGCCTGGAGCCACTGAGTGACACTCCTTTCAGCCATCCCAGATGACATGACCACTTGGAATCTTTTTAGCTGTCATTTTAAAGTTGGTGACATATCAAGCCTTGTGGAAAGGAAAGCCTCTTTGACGTGATTCTGAAGGATGGAAAAATTATAAAAAATAAAACAATCATCTTTTCCTTAAAAAAATGGGGGGGAGGGGTGAGCAGTGTGTGTGGGGGGGGGAACGCATACATGCAAAATCCTAAGGCTTCTAGTTCAAATAATAAATCTTACTGTATTGGGGGGAAAAGTCTCTCTCAGTTCAGCAATATTGTGTGTTAAAATGATTTATATCAGAATTGCACACTGGGTCTACAATGGGGCCACCTGGAAAACTAATTTTAAGAGAACAAAGCAAATACAAGGGTCGAGGAGAAGTGAAGTTTGTAGGGCTAGGGGCAAGAGGAGTGAGACACTCTTGCCCCAGCTCCCCACCACACACTGAGGCCTCACCTGCACAAAATTTAAGGAGGCACTTACTTCCCTGGCTGTACAAGCACAGAGTTGGCACTGAGGATGGGAGCCTCCTTAAATTTAAGTCCTTTAGTGCCTCCCCTGCCTCAATCTGGTACTGCCCACCCAGCTGGGCTGCCACTTCTCCTGGAGAAAGAACCCCCAGCACTTTGCACTAGCTTACCCTTTATCAACACTGGAAGCTTGTCCCTTTATAAAGGCCTCAATATGATTTCACTCAGTGGTTTTAAGAAAAAAAAATATAAACAATTAAAGGAACTTTCTAGAACAGCCCTGGGCAGGGGATGCAGGGGATAGGACTGTGTAGAATAGATACAGGACCTGTTGGCAGAGCACAGGAGAGGAGCTGGAGGAGTCAATGGATACTAGTCCTGAAGCACTCATCATTTAGCTGCAAACAAAGCAAAAGCAGAGAGTATTAAAAAATGCAAAATAGTTGTTAGTTTTGGATTTGAGGAGTCCTTCCAACTCCTGTGTTAATGCAGGAATATTTGGAGGTGAAATGATTAGATTGTGAGAGCTGAAATGGAATCAGTCCATCCTAGTTTGGATGGACTAAGAGGTCGGGTGTGGCTGGAGGAGGCTGGGTCCCTGGAGGCACACTCTGGGGGTTCATCTTCCCTGTGGCTCCCCGACCTGGCTGCTGTGTTCTGAGCAGCTTCCCTCTCCATGCCCTTCCACCATGATTTTCTGCCTGATCTTGGGTCCAGAGCAATGGAGTTGACCAACTAGGGACTGAAACTCTGAAATTATGAGCCCAAATAGACATTTCCTCCTTTGCGTCATTCTTGTCATCTAATTTGGTCCCCGAGATGAAAAGCTGATAAACCCAGTAGTAAAATGCTGCCTACTTGAAAAGATGCTCCAATATTTGAAATTCTTCCATGACTCCATTTCTTTGGGTAAAAGTATCTAATTTTCAAAAGCAGATGATTCTGCTTAAGTTGTGGAAAGGTATTTAAAAGGTGCCTACTTTATCTTTTGAAGTCATCTTTGAGATCATTTCCTGTAAAGGAAGAGATTGGAAAGGATGGGGATACGTTTCCGTTCTTCATGATGTTTTTCCCCCAAGGACAACACTAGATTCCAGGGGCTCCAGTTGTCAGATGGTGAACCGAGGATGAGAATGTTTTGGCCTGGTTTACTTTTCAAGGTAGCACTCTCCATGTAGAGTATGACAGGCAGCAAACCACGAAGAAAATCTGCAATAAACAAATGCCAAACGTATCTGTTCAGTCTCAATAGTCATCCCTAATCTACAATACAAATGACACTGTGAAGATGTTTACAAGGACATCTCTTGGAGACTTGCTAAAATGTTAGCTTTATGACTGCAGTGTGACTTTGTTTCATTCTTCTATATTTTTAGATAGTTGGTCTTACACAGAGTAGTTAAATATATTGCTTCTGGTTTCACTTGAAAAGAAATACTTGGTCCTCATAGCTCAGCAACAGATGGCTAAAGTTTACAAAACCACTAAGAAAACATACTCAATGCGTTAAAACAAAGTCCATGGCTAACACCAAGCCTTCTCTTTCATTGTTTTGATCTGTAACGTAACTGTTCCCTAATCTGGAAAAGGAAAACACTGAAAATTATTTAAAATTATACCAATATCCCATTTAACTGTTCATAATAGTTTGTTTATTTTATTTTGGGAACAAAGTACAGATTGAGCATCCATCTGAAAATCTAAAACCTAAAATTCTCCAAAATCTGAAATGTTTTGAGCTCTTACCCAACACCACAAGTGCCATGAAACTTTGCTAGGTCAGAATTAATCCACCAGAGTCTAAATTCACCCACCAAACATTGCAAAGCTACCTTCGATGTGTTTAAGTTGTATATGAAACATAAATAATTTTGTATTCAGAATTCCGTCCTAACCCCAACATATCTCATTATGTATGTACAAATATTCTAAAGGTAAACAAACAAACAAATCTCAAATCTGAAGCACTTTTGGTCCCAAATATTTTAGATAAAGGATACTCTTCCTGTAAAATGTACCAAGGCAATGGTAACATGCACAAGCGAGTGGCATCCCACCATTTTCCCTTTGATAACACTAATAAGGATACCCTAATAATGATCATCACATTTTGTGGTCAAATTTTTTTTAGACCATATATTTATAAAAAAAAAATCTAGAAAAGAATTTGGAAGTAATTATTGTTTACATTAAAACTATCCCACAATTTATTCAAGTAAATCTCTCAGATTCAATGTGACCTTATTCTCTAAATGTGATGAGAAAGTTTACATTTGGATGTGCACTAACATTTATTTATATATATATGATCTTGGATGCCATTAAAATATCTCAGGAGCTGGGAATGTAGCTCAGTGGTAGAGCACTTGACTACTGGGATAGAATCCCAGCACAGTAGAACTAACAAACAAAAAGCCCTCAGGAATTATAGAAATAGAAAATCTAGATGGAAAATGCCTTTCTGTCATCACAATCAATACATTGCTTATTTATATTCAATTAACTGAAGTAAGTCTTTGAAAAGATGTTTCTTAGGAACCCAGCCACTTTGTTTTGCAGTGGGTTGATGGGAAGGCCTGGGTGGGATGAGTCTGCTGTACCATAACAGAAATGAGACAGTCAGAGCCATCACTGTTGGACAATAGGCTGGGACAATGAAATAACCCCTTGAGCACAATAAACTGTCACCCTTCACAGCGGGTCTGTTGTCTTTCCTCTGTGCTCTTCTCAACAAGACCTGTCCTGAGACCCTGATAAAAGCACACGATGAAATTGTTATTGTGGGAAAACAAAACGATCCGTCTAGTTTTACTTATTTTTAGTCAACTTAAAAGTCACTAATTTGGGGGGTCACACACTTTTTGCTGTAGGTAACACCCTGATGATAACAGTTGCCTAGATTACTTTTTAGGGACGTGAAGGCCACTTGTGCTGAAGGTGCTAACCCTTCCCTTGGGCCTGCAAATGTCTGATGAGTGACTGGAATGGTATCAGAAGACTTGATGTCTCTGTCTTCGGATTACGTCTTTCCCTTCTGCTGCTCCCTGTGTAGACCTGTTGATTGCTCGTTGGAGCTGGTGGGTGTTTTATTCTACCCACCTTGGTGTTGTAGCAGCTCAGGTCTGAAGTCCTTCAACCCTGAAGTCCAGATTGAGCCACAAGGCCAGGATGTTTGCTCAGGATGATGGCACCAACTGCAAGAGTAACTTACCAGTTCCTGGGACAAGCTACCATGACTTCCCAATGGTAGAGCTCTTGTGCAAGAATAAACCTCTTTTGGAAGGGTGGCCCTGGCCAGTGGAAAATTACTGGACTTTAGCCCACTCCAGCAAACCATGAAGAGCTTGCATTTCCTTTAGTTTGGAGAGCAGCCTGATCCCTTGGTTAGTCTGTCTCCTTTTAGCTGAAGCCCCAATTATCCACTTTGGCTGAAGCCCTTGCCTGCGTGTACTCCCAAAACTTGACTCAGTTTTGTTTCTACATCACCAAGTCAGAAGTTCCGATCTCCAGCCACAGAGGCCATGCGTGTGTCTTGTATTTTGTCCGTAGGACATCTCTCCCGCCCCTGCCATGATGATGAGTGTTTTGATCACTGTAGAGAAGATGCAGAGCGAAGCCTGGGGAAGGCTGCTGGTTGGTCTTCATAAGGAGGAAAGAGAGTGTTCTCTGCACTCCGAGAGCATTTACCTGGGGAATTTAAAGGGAGCATATCACTTCTTTAACATGAAAGTGACTCTCAATACCTGGAGTAAAAAAATAATGGGTCACTATAAAGTGACCTGCATACAAGAATGAGAATCAGGAAGACAAGAGCAATGAAACATTCTCCAATAGGCTGTAAATATACCAAAGGGTTTATAGTTTTTCTAAAAGTTGACAGAAGTGATAATTCTTATGGCATATACAGCCCTTGGGTCCTTAAAGACCATACATGAGTCAATAGACTGTGTCTGTGTGTTTCTTTTTTCTTTTTCTTTTCTTCTAATAATATTACTAAAAGGCTCTGAATCATCTTTGCTGATTAGCATACAGACCCTAAATGTCAATCATTTATATGTATCCTAAGGCAATTATACTGTTTCATGAGACAACTTCATGAGAAACATATGTTTGAATTAAATACAGCGGTGATACCAACAACATGCAAAGGGTGCTTAATATATGCCAGACTGTCCTAAGTACATCATTATATAAGCTAATTTAATTAAAGAGAGGGAGCAAGCATCACAGAAAATGTGATTTTTGTTGTTGGAAAAGTCAATTCATTTAAAAAATCTGGAACTACTAAATATAACAAGATAAAAATGAAACTTTGGAATACCATGGATCATGTGACATAAAGGGGTCAGATATTTGTAATGTTTAAATCTGGCAAGGGATTAATATCTAGAATACACAAGGAACTTCCACATATGAGCAACAGCAAAATACCCCAAAAGAAAAATGGATAAAATAAAGGACAGTTCATAAGAAAGAGTTCTCTATAGGCTAATGAAAGTATAGAAAGATGCTCAAAGTCATTGTTTTTTTAAAAAATATATATCTTTTTTGGTTGTAGATGGACACAAAAATCTTTATTTTTATTTGTTTATTTTTATATGGTGCTGGGGACCGAACCCAGGGCCTCACGCATGCGAGGCAAGTGCTCTACCACTGAGCTACAACCCCAGCCCTCAAAGTCATTATTAACAAGAGAAATGCAAACTGAATGATGAAATGTCACTTTCTACCCATATACTTGGTGATAAGAGAAGTGGATGATGCCTATCTCAGTGAGGGTGTGGCTGTGAAGTTAGGCAACCTCTTGCCCTGTTGGTGGACAAGAAACTGGAACAGCCACCTGGGAGGCAGTGCTGCTACTCAGATCAATCAAGCGGATACATACCCTTTGCCCTGGCTGTTCCTCCTTGGGGTGCCTCTTAGGATATTCTCATTACAGGCCCATGGGGAATACACACTGTATGTTGATTGCAGGTTGTCTGAGGGGGCAAGTTGAGGAGGTAATCTGATGTTCATCAAGGGATGATCAACCATGGAAGACGGTGACACAGTTAAAAGCAATATGTGTCATTTTCATTGAGTAACACAAATAGACCTTAAGCTATAGTGCTGTGTAAATAAGGTAAGAAAAGATGAAGGCTGTGGTTTGAATGTGTTTCATGTGTTGGAATATTAATCCCTAATGCAGCAGTGTTGGGAGGTGAGGCTTAATGGGAGGTGTGTAGGTTGTTAGAAGTCTACCCCAACAGATGCATTAATGACAGTTAGGAGAGGGCTTGGGACTGCAAGTTCAATCTCTTGCTCTTGGGCATGCATGTATGCTCACTTGCCCTTCCTCCTTCCATCACAGGATAATGCAGCAACAAGGCCCTCACAGACGCATGCCTCTTGATCTTGGACTTCTAAGCTTCCCCAAACTGTAAGAAATAAGTTCGTTTTTTCGTTTTTTTTTCTTTTTTTAAAGAAAGAGTGAGAGAGAGAGAGAGAGAGTGAGAGAGAGAGAATTTTTTTTTAATATTTATTTTTTAGTTCTCGGCAGACACAACATCTTTGTTTGTATGTGGTGCTGAGGATCGAACCCGGGCCGCATGCACGCCAGGCAAGCGCGCTACCGCTTGAGCCACATCCCCAGCCCAGGTTTCTTTTTTTTATAGATTACTTATTCTCAGGTATTCTGTTACAGTAGTTCGAGTGTGCACATACACACACATGAATAAGACAATGAGACGTAAATCCTATTTCCATTTATATAAATTAAAAACACGATCACACACAATAGCAAGTATGCATTCCAAAAGAACTCATGCTAAGAAATATTTCAAGTGTTTGAAAAATTGAATTTTTCAAGTGAGGTTGATGGGAAAGGGGCCAATCACAGAGATAAAAGGGAATGGAACAAAAGAAAAAATACCTGTGATTTCTCAATTCAATTCCATTTAATGAACATTTATTAAGATTCTACTTTTTTCAGACACTGCATTTGAATTTGTGCTTTCTGATGGTATGTGAATCTGAATATGATTTATGGACACAAGATAATGAGTCTTTATAATTTTAGACAGAAAAGTACATGTGCCACAAGAACAGGGAGAAAAATAAAAATTAATTACTGGAGAAAAGTATCTTCTAAGTGCTTAGATGGTAGGATAAACTGATGTAGAATAAATGAGATTCTATCTTCAATGTAGCTTTTATCTCAAGTGCTGGAAAACATGAAAAGCCAAGAAATATAATTAAAAATAAACTACACATAAAATAATGTGAAGAAGATTAAATGTTATTAACTCATATAGTTAATCTCCTATGAAAAATAAAACTTTAGAGGTACACTTAGTTCTATTTAGTAGTCCCTAGTTACCACAAACTCAGCATGTCCTAATAAAACTCCCCCACTCTCAAATGCACATTAGTTCAGCAAATATTTAAGAAACACCAACCACATGCCAGATACTGGGGCTTCAACTATTGTATGTCATAAGTCTACATTTTTATCTCTATCTCAGACTTCTCTGAATTCCATGGCACCATATTCACATTACTACTGACTGTTTAAGAGGTCCCTGAAGCCCACTTTCCAAGAACAAACTCTGACTCACCTTCCACAACTATTATTCTTCTTTCAGGTTTTCTCACAATCATTCCATCATTTAATGGGAGAAGCCAGATAATCAGTGGTCATCTTTGCCATCTCTCTCTGTCACTTCTTTCATCCAGTCTTTTCGCCAACTTCTTTTGATTTTTGTCTTTGAAATATTTCTCAAATCCATCACTTTCCTTCGTCCTCAGCCACCATCCCTGTCCAAGACCCTGTCACTATCTCTCATTTCATTACAGAACTTTCAGCCTTAAACCTGCCCAGTTCTCCACCTCCTCTACATTGAAGCCAAATCTGGTCATGAGTTGAAGTAACAACCACAAGTCTCTTAAGTTGAAGATGATCAGTGACACATTCACGGTTTGCTCCTATGCATCTTCCTGTCCTCATTCCATCCCTTTCTCTCCCTTTGCCCATCCACACTGACATATAAGTCCCTTCTAAGTACCGAGCCCCATCCTGCAAAAGGACCTTGCTTCCTACATGCTCTTCCCATTGCATCAAAATATCCTGTCTTTTCCTTTTTCTTTTTTTAAAATATAGTCCATTCATTTACTCACAAAAATGAATTGAGGACCTACTACGTACCAGGCACTGATTTAGGTGCTGGAGACTCAGTGATGCAATAAACTCCCTGCCCTTGTAGGCTTCCTTTTGGGGGTTTGAACATGACCCTGGTGCATTATCTCTGACTTAGCTCAGTATAACTTCTTCAGGGAGTCTGCTTCCCCAAGGTAGATCAGGCCTCCTTGTTACAAGTTCTCAAAACACCTGTGCACCTTCAAAGTACTTATCACAGCTTGTGCATATTCATTTATTTGAGGGTTTGTCTGAATAACATCCATCTCACCTATCAGTCTGTAAGGTCCTTAGAGGCAGGCACATGTTAATTTTTGCTTATTACAGCAAACTCCGGGCTTGTCACAGGGCTGTGTGCATAGAAGATGCTTGATACAGTAAATACTTGTTGATGAAATAAAATGTGGATGGGAAGCAGTTGCTGCCCTAAAGCTAGTCCAGAGGAATAAGGCTGGTGAATGGACAGGTGATATGTCAGAAAGATAATGCTAACTCCGACCGTGTATAAAACCTGGAGGGACACGTAATGTCCTTTATCACCTTCAGGGTTTAGGAACCCCAAGTAGCACTAAAACATGATGCGCAGGAGCCACTGTAAACAGCAAAATCAGCAACAACAAAAAAAAATTTTAAATTTTAAAAAAAGGGAAAATGTGGCACCAAACAGACTGAAAAAAGGACACGTGTTTATGAGAGCGAAAAAGGAAGCAGAGAGTGGCCTAATTCAACCTCAGCTGGGAGTGTCTGTGTTGGGCAGCTCGATTTTTTCACCACTGTGTCTGTCAACAAATAATCATGAAAATGCTACAAAAGTTGATGTGGGAGATAAAATAAAATTTTGGTGGTAGATGGATTTGAAAATCAATGGATAATGAGGATTAACTGTATCTTGGTTGTATCAAATTTAATATATTAAATAAAATACATTAATGAAATCACTTCTACTTTCTTTACTTTTAAAAAATATGCTTACCAGTACATTTAAAGTCACACAGGTGGCTCACGTCATCTTTCTATTGGATAGCACTAGGTTAGATCATCATCAAGAGAGGGCATCTAGAATGGATCAGGAAGTCTTGAGGGGAGGCTGAGGGCAGTTCCACCCTTAGAACTGTGCAATGGGACCCAGCTCAGGACCTCACAAACCTCATTGTCCTTTGAAGTACATTTCTCAAAAAATTCTAAGACCCCTCTGGTGCCTGGGATAGACATAACTACAATAGACATAACTCACCCTGAGTGAGCCTGTGAACCCTAATTAGACCCTTATGTCCCCAGTGCCTTCTTGTTTGTCCCTTTGGTGTGCTCTCCAAACCTTGATCTTATTCCCTACACATGGCATTGACCAGGTGACCCAGGAGCTCTGGGACTTGTGCCCTTGGGGTTCTCCTTAGGTACTTTAGGAGAGTAGCCCCTTGGTGAACCCTTCTGCTGCCTGGCATGTATTTTTTCTTGGATCTCATGGGATTAGGCCACTAGAATGATGTCGACACCTTCATTTGGCATGATTCTTGTTCAGAGCCAAGTCTAAGACTCTTCATATGCATTATCTGGACAAGAAGCAAGTATAATAAATATGTACTTATTCTCTATCTATTGTTCTAAGTTCTTATCAGTTAATCACGATAACTCACATGGTTCATGAATCTACATTAAAAATCATATTATTTACATAGACAAGTTTCCATCCCAAAACCAGTTGTCTGCTAGGGTTCTAGCTGAATTTGCAGAGCCTCAGAACAAAGTTATAGAATGAAGTAATTCAGGGAAAAGTATTTTTCTTATCCTACAAATTATCATCTAAATCTTGAGTCAGTTAGGAAAGATTAATAACTGACTGTGAGTCTGATCATGGCCCTGGGAGGAGGTCCTTTCCTGTCACTCCCACAATCTTCTTGGACACCTCCAGCAGTGATAAGGGGCTGGGTCTGTGGGCCCCTGTGTGCTGATCTTGTCCCTCAGGTGTAGTTTGATGGTGGTTGAGAATTGTTTGATATGCAATGTTCCCCTTATAAAGAGGGAATCTGCAGCTCAAACCAAGTTTGAAGGGCATTGCCCCAGGGGCTATAAAAGAAAAGTGAGGAGGGTAAGGAGGGAGGGACTCCCAAGAGGGTGGGAAGCTGGAGATGCAGGTGGAGTTGAGCTGAGAGTGTGATAATCCTGATTAGAATCGAGCTTTACATTAGGTGACATTTCAAGTGTCCTGAAGATACTATTTTCATTATCAGCCACTAGGTGATCTGGAAGAGATGAATGCATGAGTGAAACTAGAGTCTCACTCACATTTAATTCTTGATTCTCCATCAGTGTCACAGGAGGCTTCATCTACAAACGTGAGATTAATGCATACAGGAGATGGCATGTATCATGGGTTTGATGAGCAGAAAAGAAAATGAAAACATTCAGTTATCTGTTCTTTAGGTGGCTTCTTTAAAATATAGATGGACACATACTTTCCATTTCTCCAGGTTATTTTTTCTCTTGTACACATCTATTCTTCCATACTTCCTGCCCTTTTTGGTTTGCAATACAGTCACACCTCAAAGGTGCTGCAGGTTCAGTTCCAGAACACTGCAGTAAAGCAAATATCACAGCAAAGAGAGTCACACAAAGTTTTCGGTTTTCTAAAGTCTAATTTATTATTTTTTTCTTTTTTTCAGTACTAGGATTGAAACTTGGCCACTGAGTCACATCTGCAGTCCTATTTTGTATTTTATTTAGAGACAGGGTGTCACTAAGTTGCTTAGTGCCTTGCCATTGCTGAGGCTGGCTTTGAACTCGCAATCCTCCTGCCTCAGCCTCTGGAGCCACTGGAATTACAGGCGTGTGCCACTGTGCCTGGTTTTGATGTCTAATTTTAAAAGTTATGTTTACATTATACTATAGTGTTTTAATTATAGCTAGTTCTCCAAGAGGTATATCAGTAATTTCACCAGGAGATAGAATAGCACAGTTGTTAATAATACCCAGCTTACATGATAAATTTTCTAGTCGTAGTGTAGAAAGAGGTTCCAGGGCATTAGGCTCCACAGGTGTAGCTTGGACTATGCTGTCTTTAAATTTAGATTCTCGCCCAATGCTAAAACTAAATATTCAAGGACATGAATTTAATGGGCTACTGGACACAGGTGCTGACCTTAGCATCATATCTCGTCAAGAATGGCCAAAACATTGGCCATTACAACAAGCCACTCAAACCCTTCGAGGCCTAAGAGTGGTGATTAATCCCCATAGAAGTGCAATGGTATTAGATTGGAAGGATCCTGAAGGATGTGAAGGAACTATACAACCATATGTATTGGATCATCTTCCCAAAAATTTATGGGGACGAGATGTCCTAGATCAATTAGGTTTGATGTTAACAAATAACATCAATACTAATGCGCCCACTACTAGGGCTAGACAAGGTTTTAGGAAAGAAAAAAGATTAGGAGAACAAGAACAAGGTATAGCAGCACCAATTCAAATAGATCAAGAAATAAATAGACATGGATTGGGTTTTCAGAAAGGGCCACTGAGACAATCAAAATTACTTGGAAATCAGAAAGACCAGTGTGGGTTCCTCAGTGGCCCCTGACTAAAGAAAAGATAAAAGTAGCCCATGACCTGGTCAAACAACAATTAACGGAAGGACATATACAACCTTCCATATCTCCCCATAATACTCCCATTTTTGTCATCAAAAAGAAATATGGTAAATGGAAATTATTGCAAGATTTAAGAGCCATTAATAATGAGATGGTTATTATGGGACCTGCTCAATCAGGGATTCCTCAATTGTCTGCTTTGCCAAAAACCTGGCATGTTTTAGCTATAGATATTAAAGATTGTTTTTTTTTCAATTCCAATTCATCCCGAGGATAGTCCATGTTTTGCATTTACTATCCCTGCATTAAATCATGAAGGTCCTGATCAGAGATATGAATGGAAAGTACTCCCTCAAGGGATGGCTAACAGTCCAACTATGTGTCAAATTTATGTTAACAAAGCAATCCAGCCACTTAGAAATCAAAATCCTGAACTACAAATATTTCACTATATGGATGATGTATTATTAGCACATAAAGGTAAAAACACATTGCTAGAATGTTATGCCACACTTACAAACTTATTAAAAAGTTATAATCTAGAGACAGCAATAAATAAAGTACAATTAAATTTTCCAATTAATTATTTAGGAGTTCTATTATCCTCAACCATGGTCCGTCCACCAAAAATTCAAATACGAGTAGATCAACTCAAATCACTTAACGACTTTCAAAAGTTATTGGGAGACATAAATTGGATAAGGCCTTATCTAGGCATACCAACAGGAGAGTTGGGACCTTTATTTGATATTCTAAAAGGTCCATCAGATCCAAATTCACCCCGAATGTTAACTCCTAAAGCAAGAAAGGCATTAAAAATTATTGAAACATATAAGGAAAATATGCATTTGGATAGAATTGATATAAGTTTGCCTTTATTATTTATTGTACTACCAACAAAAAATATTCCTACAGGAGTATTTTGGCAAGAAGGTCCATTATTGTGGATACATTTATCTTATTCTCCTAACACAATTCTTACTAGGTATCCTGAAGCTGTAGGACAATTAATACTCAAAGGAATAAAAGCAGCGAAGGGAGTGTTTGGAATTTCTCCCAATAAAATTATTACTCCATATACTATGGATCAAATTGATGAGTTAGCTAATGAGTTAAATACTTGGGCAATAATCATGTGTAAATCTAATGTTTCATTTGATAATCACTTACCATCTAATCCTTTGTTGTCTTTTTGGTCTAAGCATCCTGTAGTTTTTCCAAAAATGACAAGAAAAACCCCTATCATGAATGCTCCAAATATATTCACTGATGGGTAAAATAATGGTACAGCAGCAGTAGTTACCCCTGATCAAACTTTTACATTTTTAGTACCCAAACAATCAGCTCAAAAGGTAGAGCTTAATACAGTACTACAAGGTTTTGTGATGTTTAAAGATTCTGTATTTATTTTCTGATAGTCAGTATATAGTTAATGCTATAGTATCCCTTGAAGATGCTGGTAGGATTTCCCCTTCTTCTGCTGTTTTTTCTTTGTTTTCCACTATACAAAGTCTAATATGGGACAGAAAAGATCCATTCTTTATAGGACATATTAGGGCACATACAGGATTGCCTGGAGCCCTTAGTTTGGGCAATGATTTAGCAGATAAAACTACACATGACATACATATTTTCTCTACACTAGAAGAAGCTACAAATTTTCATAAAAGGTTTCATGTCAATGCTAATACTTTACAAAAGCGTTTTAAAATAACTAAGGAACAAGCCAGACATATAATAAAACAATGTCAAAATTCTGTGACCTTTTTACCACAAGTTAATCTTGGAGTCAATCCTAGAGGACTGATACCTAACCATATTTGGCAGATGGACGTCACACACTTGCCAGAATTTGGAAAATTAAAATATTTGCATGTTACAGTTGATACTTTTTCCGGATTTTTGATGGGCTCCCTTCATGCCGGAGAAAAAACTAAAGATGTTATAGCTCATTGCTTACAAAATTTTGCCACTGTGGGCGTTCCAAAACAGTTAAAAACAGATAATGGTCCTGGCTATACCTCTACCTCTTTTAAACAATTTTGCTCATCATTTGGTATTACTCACATAACAGGAATCCCATACAATCCACAGGGACAAGGCATAGTCGAAAGAGTTCATCAAAGTATTAAAACGTACTTATTAAAGCAAAAAGAGGGAATTGGAATGGGGTATATATCCCCCAAAGATAAACTTAAAGTAACCCTTTTTACTCTAAACTTTTTAAATTTGGATTCATCAGGACTTAGTGCTGCGGAAAGACATATGTACGCAAAAAATGTACATAAGCCCAAGGTACTTTGGAAAGATATTCTAACAGGACAATGGAAAGGTCTGGACCCAGTGATAGTCTGGAGTCGGGGTTCTGTTTGTGTGTTTCCACAGGGAGAACAGCAGCTGATTTGGATTCCAGAGAGACTAACCAAAGCAATTTCTACAGACTAAAAAGAAGATGATTTGACTCAAATCCATAACAGCTGATATCCAGAGCTCCAGCTTGGCTATTCTTACATCTGCAACAGTGATTAACCAGGATGCTTTTTTCAATATCTATTTTATTATTGCATTTTCCCACATCATAAAGTTCTATTTTAGTTTTTGAGCTCATACAAACCTAGGTTAATGTTTTTCTGATCAGTTTTATTTTTTGACTGTGGAGTTTTTAAACATTGCAATGGAAATTTCACCTATGTAAAGCTACAAGGGCTTTACTATTGTCTTATGTGTTGTACGTTTGTGTGCACTCTCGTGTTTTGTGTTGTATGTCTGTATGTGCGTATGTCCATATTTCATATATGAGGAGCGCTCATGAAAAAATGGATCCGAATTTTTTTATTCACATGATTTAAATGATTTAATTTAAATTAGGTAAACAGCTGTTAAGGATTGTTTTTAAAGGTGGTTAACAGATCTGTTTGCTTACTAATTTAAATTAGGTAAATAGCTGTTAAGGATTGTTTTTAAAGGAGGTTAACAGATCTGTTTGTTTACTTTCACCTTTCCTTTTCATTATATTTAATAATTCTGTTCAGGATAATGTCTCTTTAGCATCTTTGCCAGAATTCCTATCTTCATCCCAGTGCCGGTGAAGACAAAGATAAAACCAAACTATAGCTTCTATGATAGCTATCACAGTAAACTGTATAAACTGATGCATCAATGAATATAACTCAACAAGTAATGCTCAATCAAGGAGTCGATTTACTTTGGGAGGAAATGGACATATTGATAGATTCCTCCACTTTGAACTGCTTGCAGAACTTGCCTGGACTATGTATCACTTGTATGCATTGTGAACTATCTGTTGGTGCAGCGAATTGTGGTAGTGCTGGCATATCTTTGCTGATGGTGTCACTGGTGATACAATTTTTCCAAAAGAGCCGTCAATTGGCTTGGTGTCGTGGCATTTCTGTATCCTCCTCTCTTCTACTAGTGATGGTCTAAATTTGGGGGCCAACAGAGGTGAGGCAAAGAACCTCACCCCCCACTGGTGCATAGGCCTATCCACAAGTATGGCTATATGCTGGACCGGTAGTCAGTGATGGGTATGATCCAATTGCAGTGGTATCAACCTAAGACAGGAGGCTGACGCCTAGAGGTCAGTTCATCCTATGATGGGTAAGAACCATATGTTGAATTGGACAACCTAACAGGCACGGTCCCTAAGCCCCATTGCTTGTTGTTTAATTAATCAGAAGGGGGGAGATGCTGAGAGCCATAGCCAAGTAGGAATGACGCATGGCAATTTTCTTGTCAGCCTACGCAATGTTGCTTAGAGGGAGGACTCTCCATTGTGGAAATGGGCTTGCCTTGGACCCAGGTCATTTGCAGTGACATTGCATGAATGGCGACCTTGCTCAGGGATTAGGGCGGCTCTGGGTTTAGGGTGGATCCTGCTGGATTAGGGTGGCTCCAGGTTTAGGGTGGATCCTGCTGGGAATAGGGCGTATCCTGCTGCCTCAGGCGCCCACTCCTTGAGTTCCTGTGGAGTTCTTGCTGGGTTCTGAGAGTATTTGGTATGCAGAGCCCGGTAGAGGGTGTGTATTTTCCCCAGAACGTGCGTGTAGAGTGCCGGGAGAGTTCGGGAATAAAGAGTTGCTGTTTGAATCTACAAGGCTTTTGTGGTGGCTAGGTTATTTTATGCCCAGCCAGACTGCAGCATAGAATTTTGCCTAAAAAACATAATCTACATACCTTAATTAAAGATACTTTGTTGTTAAAAAAATGCTAACAATCTTCAACAAATGGTGCTGGGAAAACTGGAAATCCATATGCAACAAAATGAAGCTCAACCCCTTTCTCTCGCCATGCACAAAAGTCAATTCAAAATGGATCAAGGAGCTAGATATCAAATCAGAGACTCTGCACCTGATAGAAGAAAAAGTTGGCTCCGATCTACATATTGTGGGGTCGGGCTCCAAATTCCTTAATAGGACGCCCGTAGCACAAGAGTTAATAACAAGAATCAACAAATGGGACTTACTTAAACTAAAAAGTTTTTTCTTAGCAAGAGAAACAATAAGAGAGGTAAACAGGGAACCTACATCCTGGGAACAAATTTTTACTCCTCACACTTCAGATAGAGCCCTAATATCCAGAATATACAAAGAACTCAAAAAATTAAACAATAAGATAACAAACAACCCTATCAACAAATGGGCCAAGGACCTGAACAGATACTTCTCAGAGGAAGACATACAATCAATCAATAAGTATATGAAAAAATGCTCACCATCTCTAGCAGTCAGAGAAATGCAAATCAAAACCACCCTAAGATACCATCTCACTCCAGTAAGATTGGCAGCCATTATGAAGTCAAGTAACAATAAGTGCTGGAGAGGATGTGGGGAAAAGGGTACACTTGTACATTGCTGGTGGGACTGCAAATTGGTGCGGCCAATATGGAAAGCAGTATGGAGATTCCTAGGAAAGCTGGGAATGGAACCACCATTTGACCCAACTATCGCCCTTCTCGGTCTATTCCCTGAGGACCTTAAAAGAGCATACTATAGGGATACTGCCACATCAATGATCATAGCAGCACAATTCACAATAGCTAGACTTTGGAATCAACCTAGATGCCCTTCAATAGATGAATGGATTAAAAAAGCTGTGGCATTTATACACAATGGAGTATTACGCAGCACTAAAAAATGACAAAATCATGGATTTTGCAGGGAAATGGATGGCATTAGAGCAGATAATGCTAAGTGAAGCTAGCCAATTCTTAAAAAATAAATGCCAAATGTCTTCTTTGATATAAAGAGAGCAACTAAGATCAGAACAGGGAAGAAGAGCACGAGGAAAAGATTAACATTAAACAGAGACGAGTGGGGTGGGAGAAAGGGAGAGAGAAGGGAAAATGTATGGAAATGGAAGGAGACCCTCATTGTTACACAAAATTACATATAAGAGTTTGTGAGGGGAAAGGGGGAAAAAAACAAGGGAGAGAATTAAACAACAGCAGATGGGGTAGAGAGGGAAAATGAGAGGGAAGGGGAGGGGGGATAGTAGGGGATTGGAAAGGTAGCAGAATACAACAGTCATTAATATGCTATTATGTAAAAATGTGGATGTGTAACCGATGTGATTCTGCAACTTGTATTTGGGGTAAAAAAGGGGAGTTCATAACCCACTTGAATCAAATGTATGGAAGATAATATGTCATGAGCTTTGTAATGTTTTGAACAACCAATAAAAAAATGAAAAAAAAATGCTAACAATCATCTGAGCTGTTGGAAAAAATGTCAGTGAAAGACTGGATTGCAAGAGGGTTTCCACAAACTTCAGTATGTTTGAGGCAGTATCAGTTTATATCTGCAAGTTTCAGTATCTATCTGCAAGTACAATAAAGCAAAGCACAATAAAATGAGGACTGCTTCTGTAACACAAGTTAATAATATGTACTAGGAATCTTGTGCATACAGAAGAGCAATCATCTTCATAGCTTTTATTTTTCTTTGTGTATCTGCAGAAAACTACTTTTATTGAAATGGGTTTTAAATTTCCTTATATTTTTATTTCAGAAAGTGGCTTTCTGTACAACAACTTGAATAGTAAATTTAACAAATTGTATAACGTAAAAAATAACCAATGTCTTATCACAGCTAAAAAAATATCTCTATTGTCTCATACTATTGTGTCTATGTTCATTCTTATATTATAGGATGATTCTCTCTACCACACAAAATTTTATGTACATGCATTTCTTAAACTTTCACTCTATACTTTTTAAAGCAAGCTCATTTATCCTTGCTGCATCATTATTTTATAGATGCATTATTTTCATTTTATATTGTATATATGTATGTACTTGTATGTCACAAACTCGCTTTCCTGGTGCTTATTTTCTAGGGAGACACAAAGCAATCGTGACCTATATTCACCTTATTCGAACAGCTCTTGTGAATTATCTCTAATTTAAAGTTATCTCTAAAGTTAGTTTTGCCATTTCTCATACTCTATTATTTTCTAAAAATCGATGTGCCTTGGATGCTTCTGCCGGCCCCTATTGACGCAGAATGGTTCCATCAAATGCAGTGAGAATAAATTGCTCATTAGTGCACACAACACTATTAAATTTTTCCATAGTGATGCTCTGTATTCTCTTTGTCACACAGTCTGATGTCTTATTATGTTCTTGGCCAACTTTCTCTATTCAGCAGATGTCTTCATTGGGCTGCCTGTGAGGACTCCTCAAGCTTTCCTTGTGTAGGTTCAGTCAATTCTACAGCTACTAGTACAAATGAATGGCTTGCAGTTTTTTTCCCCTTAAAATGCACTTCCTTGCCTTTGTCAATCTTGAACGTCATCAGGCAACATACCAACCAAAGAGTCAGTTTTGCTGTGTGTCTCTACTTTTAATGAACAAAAATAATGGTGGCACCCTAGCAGATTCTGGCACCTTCTAGAACACATCTGAGATGTCCTGCAGGATTTTGTGTCTATCATCCTTGCAGTGTGAACACCGCCACCTCCACCCTAGGGTTTTCTCATTCTGCTTTCTGACTTCTGCTAGGGGTGTTCACAAGAGGAGCTTCCTGGATAGCTTACAAACTTGATCAGATGTTTTTAATTACCCTTTTCCTCCCTTGATTATAAAACTAATAATTTTGAAAATATAAAAAGAACAGACAAAAAAAAAAGAAAAAATTAAAATGACTTGGAGTTTGACTACCCAGAGGGGAACTACTGTTAATGTTTTGATGTATTTTCATTTAGCTTTACCCATACACTTGATTGCACTCATATATACCATTGGGTGTCCTAGTTGAATTCAGATTGTGTTCTGAGTTTGAGCATTTGGACAGTGGATTGGGCTGCTGATCCGTAGGGGGGGCTAAGTGTGTGTTTGATGCTCTGGGGTCCCTGGTTCTCTGGAGGTTGTGTTTGCTGGGAGGGGGATGTTGGCTCTTTGTTGCATTTCTGAGAGCCCAGGTGGAGGTACAGAGGAAAACAAAGGCAGTCTCTTAACTAACCTGGGCCTCAGATAAGGTTTCAGGCTTTAGGGAAGGAGAGGAATTGGAACAGAAGACAAGTGATTTGCTTTTGTGGATTTTTGAGTTTAGGAACATAAAAAGTGTGCCTTTGGAGCTGGGGACACTGTGGTGGAGCTGGAAAGGGGCTGATCTCCCCATTGCTGTGGGTCCCGGAAACATTGTGGTGGTTTTGGGGGACTGCACCCACCTAGGGCAGACACTAGCATTTCCCTCCCGGGGTTCATTAGCCTTCAGATGGCCTCATTATTGGTGAACAAGATCTGGTAACAGTCAGGCTCACATGCTAGAAGCCAGCAAGTGTCTGCACCTGAGTCAGGTGTGAGCACATGTGAATACAGGACAGAGCTTTAAAGGGAGCCTCAGTTTCCGCATATACAGGCAGAGTGAGAACAGGAACTTTGGCATAAATATAGTAGCATGATAGCTTTGCATTTGGAAGTTGGTAACATCTGCAGTGTTCCAATTACATACGGCTTGGTCTCTCTCAATCACAGGTTCTATATTCCATTTGGGATATAGTCTATATATACTATTTTGCATTCTGCTGCTTTTTTTCTGCATAGTATAATTCTCTCATACCATTAAGTATCTTATTAAAAAGAGCTTAAGTTATAAAGTAAGAATTAAAAAAATGGAGACCAACCCTGCCAGTAACCTCTCTAGACACAAGTAACTCTACATCAGCGAATTTTAGTATATCAGGAAGATAAAATTAGAAGAAAAGAGGATGTGGACAGTTGTTTATTTGAAACCCATTGACATTCATAATGAATGGCCTTTGAATGAATGCCACCCCACAGGCCTTGGTGCAAGGCAAGCAAAAAAGGTAAGAAGAGATTTTTATCTTAAACTCCCAATCTGGTTTGGGTTACATGATTTGAACTTATGGAAAATTAAATAATGTAGGAGTTAAATCATATTTCATGGTAACATGAAGTATTCAGCACAAAGTGAACGCTAATGAATGGTACAGTCGAGGAGTCATGAAATAATCATTGCCGGAAAGAACTTTTAAAATCATGTTGCCCAAACGTCTCATATGTACCTCTGAGCTGGCACACACAATATACTTGGTAATTATTTGTCTGTCTCCTCCCCTATCCATGACCATCATCCCTGCAGCCCCTGAGAGTAAGCACTTGGCCTTGACGTTGCCATAGGATAGGGACTCTTCATTTTAAGCCCTCAATATAAGTTTGTGAAAACAATATCAACAATAAAATATGAGTTCATTATTTAGTTCCCAATTCAACTATTGTCCTCAGGAAAGTTCTGTGATACTTTGAAAATGTTTTGAGTTGAGGTGACCATAAGAAGAGAGGTCACAAAAATGGAACTAGGGATGTCAGAAGGATGAACTGATCTTGGAAGAAGATGGTGACTGGCACCTGTGTTAGTTTCTTAGGGCTGCCATAACAAATTACCAAAAGAGTGTGGCTTAAAATAATAGAAATGTACTCTCTCACAGTCATGGAGGCCAGAAGACCAAAAGTAAGGTGTCAGAAGGGTCAACGTCAGTTGGGATTCTAATTTTTATTTTATTTTATTTATTTGGTACCAGGGACTGAACCAGGAAGTTCTTAAGAACCAGGAGTTCTTAAGCACCAAGCCACATCCCCAGCCCTTTTAATTTTTATTATTTTGAGACAGATCCTTGCTAGGTTGCTGAGGCTGGGTTTAAACTTGCAATCTTCCTGCCTCAGCCTCCCAAGTTGTTGGGATTACAGGCATGTATCACCATGCCTGGCCTCATTTGGGATTCTGGGTGAAAACTGTTTTTTTTTCTTTTCGGTCTTTTCTGGCTTCTGATGTTCTTGACAATCTTTGGCTTACAGCTGCATTAATCCAATCCATATGTCCATCATCACATGGTCTTCTTCCCTGTATGCCTCTTCTTGTAAGGACACCTATTGGATTATGGTCCACAGTCCTATTGGATTATGGTCTCTATGACTTCAGTATGAGCTTGTCTTCATAATAGACATTCATCCATTCATTTGAGGAAAATTTACGAGTACCTTCTATATGTCTGGTACCCTACTAGGTCCTGGAGGTGTGGCAGGGAATTAAATATAAAAATTCCTTCTTATATGGAACTTGTCTTATTGGGAAACCTGTCCTTAAAGATGCTGAGGAGATGAGTGTACATAGGTAGGAATCAGCACTCTGGATAAAACTATAGCAGGAAAGATAAATAGGAAGTTGTTGGGGGCCACCCTGAACAGGAGCTGAGCACGCCCCCTTAGCCCTGAGTTATGGGGGTGTGGAACTGGCATCACACGCAGTTCGAGGCAGGTGGGCCTCACCTGCACTCAGCAAGGAAGTTCAGCTCTAGGAATGGACATCACCCAAGGGGACTGGGCTAAGTATTTGCTGAATAAATAAAAGGATAAACGATGCACTTTATAGAAGGAAAACTACAATATGTACACACACACATATATATCACAGCTTTGACTGCATTTAGAACTTTTCACATATTTGCATTAATATTAGCAAATTTCATAATTTTAAATCATCATATACTTTTTTCATGTTGGTCATAACTTATACTAGTTCAATTTGGCAAATATTTATTGAGACTAATTAGTTTCCTTTCTCGTGTGTATTATATCTCTGCTATACTCATTGAAATATTTAAGGCAACTTTCAAAAGCCTATTAATTTAATCATTTGATGTAGGTGGAACATATATGAGAGACTATAAAATCTATGCTAAAAACAATCTGGCAAATAAATGTGAGTCATGTGGGTTTGACTTGGTGGAGAAAATGTAGTTACACAGACAAGTCATGTTTGAAAATGGGCATGTCGTGTAGTTTCTTTTAAAATAAAATTGTCAAACACAGAAGTTGTAGCCATATAGTTGCAAACATCTGGAAGAAAAGCTGAGTCAAACATAAAAATTTTCCACATGATCAGTTTTAATACAAGGTAGATAAAATTAATTAAAAGACTCTGTGGACCATCTGGAATCTAATTGTGAAACAGGAATGACAAATCTAAGTGAAGCTGTTCATAGAAAAACCTTATTCTTCAAAATCCAGGCAATTAAGTAATCAAGTATATAATTTTGAGGACCTTTAATAATTGTTGAACGCATCTTAAAATAAATAACTTTGTTTTTTTAAAAAAAATGTATGGACTCAATGTCTTAATGAATTCACCTTGTTCTTTCTATTCGGATTTTTCTATTCGGATTGAATAGAAAGAACAAGGATGAGTGACTAGTACAGGTGGTCACTGTGTCATTCTGCTGACACAGGCAGACCTTCTGGCTTGTAAACCCCAACACAGCCCTCTCTTACTTTTTATGTCTCTCAGTTTCCTTTTCCTGCCACCTTCTTATGGGGACATTCTACATCTGAATTCCCGCCTGCTCTTGGTCTTCACATTATGTTTTCATGGCAGGCTTCTAATAATAAGTTTCAGGAACAAAGTCATCCTGTTTTTTCACGGCCCCTACATGTCCCTGTTCCTCTCTCCTCTCCTGAAGTGCATGGTATTAGTGTTTCGTGGCCATGTTTTCTAAGTGCTTTGTTAAGAACCTATCTTGCTTCCTTGACTGAATAATAAGCTGTGCATGTTTCATCTTATTTGGGGACTTCTTTTCTAGTCCTCAGAAGATACATAGGAGAACAATAAAGGGCTCCCTTACCAGACAAGTGTGGGAAGTTTCCAGTGATAAATGCAGAGGAAGGAGAAGTCCACCCTTCAAGGGCCAAGCCTTTACTGAGGGCACTTTTGTAGCTACAGTAGGAAATCGGCTTATAGAAGCAGTTCCACTCCCGCATGTTGTACATGTGACCCAGGAAAAGCTGTTGTTGACAACAGGATCCAGAATATGACCCAGTAGCTGCTATCACCACAGGGGCAGGGAGGACCTGTTTGATGCTCTGCCCTACTCATAATTCCCTTCAATATCCCATTGTGAAAGGGAACACAGCATGAGATCTCTTGAGCTATTCCTTATTTTGTCAAATTCAGGAAAATAAATTGAAGAATCCATTGAAATCATTTTTTTTCCATTTTATACTTTTGGAAATGACCAGAACTTTCAAGGAAGAAAGGGCTTAGACTACCTTACTCTGTAGGATCCTCTCAGAGCTGTGGGTTGACTTGGGCCTGGGGCAGACCATGAGCAGATACCATGTGTTCTGAGGCTGCTCTGTGGTTCTGGGGACTATTCAGGAGCACTGAACTGCCCAACAGCCTAGACTCCAACCCCTGGCCCCAGTGTGAATACCAATGGCACCTCTGGCCAGACCTAGGGTGTGGTGATGCTCAATGGTCCATATGTTGCCTTACAACTTTTCTCAACCACTGCCCTAACTTCCTACAAGAAAGTTTTGAAGTGCTGGAGAGACAAAACTCTGAAATAGGAATGTCTTAGGTTTTTTTTTCCATTGCTATGACAGAATATCTGATACTGAATAATCTATAAGGAAAAGATACTTATTTCTTATAGATCTTATTTCTTATAGTCCAAAGTTGGGGGCCACATCTGAAGAGGGACTTCTTGCTGATGGGAATTCTCAGCAGAGTCCCAAGGCAGTGCAGGGCATCACAAGAAAAGACAGAACAAATATTCTAGAGAGATATTATTTTTATTAATAAAATCATTCCTGAAATAATTCGTTAATTCATTAATGGATTAATCCATTTTTTGAGGGCAGAGCTCTCATGACCAAAGATCCCAAATACAATTAACTTCCAAATACAAGTAACATCACATGACTTTGGAGATTAAGTTTCCAACACATAAATTTTGGTGGACAAACATTCAAACCATACCAAAGATGAAAGGCCATTGTTTTATTGTCAACTCACAGGACTATGTTGTTATCTTATTGTATGCTATCCTCTTAACTTTCTTGGGACTTACTTTTACTGCATAATTTCTTACCACTCAGTGACAATTATCATCATGCTGTATGTTATTCCTTGAACACTGGCATTTTACAAATAGTGATGGTCTATTTGCAGAAATATGGTAGACATTTGGAAATATGGACTTGGGTAATATTCAGTTTTCTTTGATTTTATGGAAATAGAGATTTTTTTCTGGTTTTCCAGGTCATTCATTCCATGAATATTTAGGTACCTATTATGTGTGCAGGCACCAGCAAAGGAACACACATCAGCACTGAGCATTTCAAAATCCCTGTTATAGTCTAGCAGAATGAGAGAGGAAAATGCACAGAGAAACAATGAGAATAAAGCGTAAAGTCAGATGTAATATGAGATAAAGGGAAGCAAGGCACCATAAGGGGTAGAGAGTACCAAGATGAGGGATGCTATCTGGGACTGTATGGTCAGAGAAGGATGATGTTTGAGAAGACATGTAAGTAAAGACTTGAATGCAGCGAGGAAACCGTCTACAGTATTTAGGGATAAACATTCCAGGCAGAAGGATCAACAAGTATAAATAACTCAAGTCAAAGCTGTGCCTGATCTGTTCAAGGAAGGAAGGGCTGGAAGGCCCTTATGGTGTAGAGTAGGAATGGTAAAAGATGGAGAAGAAGAAGGTGGCAAAGTCAGGATCTTACAGGGCTTTGCAGGTCATATGAAGAATTCAGATTTTTTTCTGAGTACCATGGGAAGCCATTGGAGGGTACTGAATAGGAAAATGATTAATTTGACATTTTGAAAAGGTCACTTTGACGGCTGCTTGAGGAAACAAGCTGGAATGGAAATGGAGAGATCAGTGAGGAGATAGATTGCTGTAGTCTAGGACATAGATAAGGGTGGCTGGGATAAAGGTGATATGATGAGCAAGATATGATGGTACCAGGATTTACATTATATTAAAGTAAAACCAGTGGGGTTTGCTGATGGAAAAGGGTTTCATGAGGGAGAAAATCAACTATGATTTTAAGATTTGGGGCATTAAATATTGTTTTAAGGAGGAGTGGACAGTCAGCTATGTTAAATGTGGCTGAGAGATTAATTAAATTGAGGACTGAGAATCAACCATTGGATTTAGCCACACTGAGCTTCTGTGTGACCTCCACTTTAGTTATTTTAGGGAGCTGACTTGAGTATGAATGGGATGGTTTCAGGGGGGATTAGAGTTTTCTCTTTGATAACCTGATTGAGTATAGGAGGAACTCATGATGTGAACTGGTCATTGGTAACCTTTCAGTTCTTAGATTGCAAGATAGGTTCACGTGGACTTATTAGATTAGTAGGCATCACATCTTAAATAAATAATTCATGTTCTTTTCTATGAATCACATATTACATTTAACTGTATTTAAAATTCATAGGGAAAAGAGAATGGAAAGAAAGGAACGGGAGTGCACATAGATCATTCTTTCAAGGAGCTATTCTGCCAAGAGCATGGTAACTGGAGGGATGTACCTCAATTCTGTGTAGCACAGTTTATATGTTCACATGTGATGGAAATAGCCCTCCTGCAGGGAGGGAAAGAATGATGATGAAGGAGTAAAACAGGGAGAGATTTCAGGAGTAGAGTTCTTGGTTATGAAGGTGGGGTGGGATGGAGAACAAGAAGAAGATTGGCTCTGGATAGGAGTGTGGCGGTTTCACCATCGTTACAGAACAGCTGGCAGAGCATAAAAGCACAGATGCCTGCAGGTGGATTAGTGGAGGGAGGCTGTGGAATGATGTATTATCCCAACTAATATTGTCTTCTCAATGAAATAAGCAGCAAAGTCCGCATCTAAGAGGAGAAATGGAGGAGGAGGAGGAGAGGTGTTGGGGTTAGAAGAAAGGGAAAAGTTGTGAGTTAGGGAGTGGGAGAGAGAAAAAGATATAGGAGTTGTGCGGGATGGCTAAGCAGGGCTGAAGGCCCATCTGTGACTTGTGGCCATGCATTTAAATGAGACCATGAGACCATCAACATGGTGATGTTTTTCTCCAGCCCCATCCAGCTGCTCAGGGGTGGAAGAGGAGTTGAGTAGAAAGTCGGACTTAAATGGGATTGGGGATTCTCCAGGCTAGTATTTTGAAGGGTGAGGAGTATGGCCATTGAGAATGAACGCAAGGAAGTGATTATAATGGCCAGTAAAGGAATTTAAGTTTTGTAAGGAAGGAAGGAAGGCCAAAATGGAGTTGGGGTGATGGGCATGGCAAGGTGTTGGGTCAAGTGGTTATCAGTCCTACTGGGAATAAGATGGCAAGATGGCCGGTGGTGGTTAGAGACTAGGATGGTTGAGACTGAGATTTTGGAGCTGATGCAATTATTGATAATGATAAAGTCCATGGCATGATGCGGGAGACTGTGACAAAAGTGGTTGAAAGCCAGGATCCCTGAGATGAACTTAGAGGCCAGAGTGTTGGAGAGAGTCTTCATGGATATTGAAATTACCACCAGAGTGAAAAAGTGATCAGTAAATATTTGAATAAATGAATAATAAATCATTTTTTATACACACTGGAATATTAAATAAATTTTGAGTTTTTGCCTGCTTGCTGTAGGTTTAACTCTAGTTTAGGTCAGACTCACCTCTTTTTTGCATACAGCGGGGAAATCATACCCAAAGGACTGTGATTGTAGATGACTCCCCACACCAAACCGGGGCACAGCTCCAGGTCAGCTGCCCTAAACTTCATGGGGCTTCAGTCAGCTCACTATATATAATGAGCTAGTTATAGCTCTCCAATTTCTTCTGTATTAATTTTAGCCTCCCAATTTCTTCTGTGTTTCTGCTTTTCAGTCTTCTCAAATTCCAGAACACCTTGTAGCCTGTGCCTCAATATTGTCATCTCACCATTGACATCCTCTAACACCATCCTCAGGGGCTCGATTCCCCCAAGGGTGCTCTGTGGGACTTGTGCTTCCTCCCACTGTGGAGACTAGACTGTATCAGTCTTTCACTGGGAGTCAACTGGAGGAGGGGGAACTGCAAGAGTGGGTTTTGTAAGAACATGTAATCACAAGTTCCATCTCGTTGCAGTCGCTCCAGTCCTTAAACACAGGTGCTATTCATTCTTCTTTTCATTCCCCCAATATTCACTGAGCACTTTCCAAGGTGAGAGATTGACATTGTGGTTTTTCAAACCACAAGGTTTGAAAGCTAGAGGCTCTGTATTGCTCCTGGGACAGAACAAAGACTCTCCAATAGAAGATTCGAGGAAGCCATGTCCTACAGAAAGAATGATATTTGATTTATTAGAACTGTCTAGTAAAGGTGTGGACTCTTTACCAGGTAGTGACTTCTCTGTCATAGGAAATGTTTAAGCAGAGACAAATGAGGTTAGAGAAGCAGTTGGACAAACTCCTACATGGGTGAGAGTTTAGATCACATGACTCCTAAGCTTCTTTCTGAGTCAAAGATTCTGTTTCTTATACATTTGGGGCACCCAGCTGGATAAAGCCATGTGGTTGGTATATTGGCCGGTGTCAGCTACAAATGACAGAACCCACTCTGGCTGGCCTTCACAGAAGAGGGATTTGTTTATTAATGGGTATCAGGTGGCTTTTCAAAACACAATGGAGCCCAAAGCTTCCAGGAACAGGAAACCACCCCCACTCCTGTACCTGCCAGGTGCAGGGCGCCACCATCCCCAAGAGGGGCTGGGTGTGTCCTGGAAATGTTTGCCGAGGACCCGTCTCTGTCTCTCTCTTTCCCTTCCTTCCTTGGCTCTGTGTCTTGTGTCAACTTCCCAACTCTTTATGCAGGACATTGTCTTTGTAAGAATGTAGGTTCCATGTTTGGAATTTCTAGATAATTGCACCAAATCTTTTCTCTGGGAGGTAAACAGAGTTAGAAAGAAAAGAACTAATGAGACCAGAGATTGTTCCCATGTGTAGAGCATCAATCTTTGTTAATGCCTACACCCTCTGGCACTACAAAACGGAGTTAATTCCAATGTGATTATTTGGCTTACTTTCCCCCTTTCTCTCTCTCTCTCTCTCTCTCTCTCTCTCTCTCTCATTAAGAACAAGGGATGGGGACTCAGCATTTGTAAAGTAAACATTTTAAAAAGAGGAAGATTCCTCTCCCTATTCCATGTCTTAGAGGTAAGAATTTGTTATATCTTTACCTGGGAGCTTTTTAGAAAAAATCTGAATTTATACCATAATTTATTTCATTTTAACTTATTGATGGTTAGTGACAATGTTTCTATCATTTGTTATTACAAAAAAAAATGATGCCCAGACATTTATGTATATGTATTATGTTTTTGTATTGCCATTGGAGAGGACTTGAAGTGAAATTTCTAAATGTTAAGACATAGGCATGTATATTTTTTTCTAGAAAATGACAGATTACTCTCCAAAGGTGTCAGATTTATGTTTCCACCAATAGTGCATAAATTTACATTTTCCTATGTTCTAACATTAAATGTTAGTCTTTTTCCATTTGGAGATAAAACATTGTATCTCCCTTTTTCAACAATTTTCTTTTGTTTTCTCTTAGTTTGATAGGATTTTTTTTGGGGGGGTTGTATTTGTTGGTCATTTTCATTTTTTTCCTTTATTGATTTGCCTGTTCATATCTTGTGATAATTTTCACACTGAGTAGATTGATTTTAATTAACTAATTAATTAACTTACCAGGGCCCTTCATAGGTTATGGATATTAGCCTTCTGCAAATAATTTCTTCTTGTTCTCTTACTTGTCTCTAATTTTACTACTAGTGTCCTTTAGTATAATTAACTTTGTCATGTCCTTTCCTTTATGTTTTTGGGTTTTGCTGCATTCTGGGAAAGACTTCCTTTGTCACAAGATAAAAAAAATCTGCTACATCTTTCTAGTTCTTTTATGCATTTATTTATTTTTGTTGTTATTTTGTCAATCAGGAATATTTTGTTAGTATTCTGTGAATTAGGAATTTTTTTCTCCAAACGAATGGCCATCTTCCTCCATCTTAAAAAGAAAATAATTCTTTCCCCACGTTTTAGCTTATACAAATTTACCGTCTCTCTCCAGAGCTGTTTGTACATTCTACTATGTTTCATTGATTTTTTAAAAAAACTATCTCTATTCCAGTAATACATTGCTTTGATGACACTAGTGTAAAATTTTTCTCTTTCTTTTTTTAATTTATTTTTTTTGTAGTTGTAGATGGAAAGAATGTCTTTATTTTGTTTATTTTTATGTGGTGCTGAGAATTGAACCCAGTGCCTCACAAATGCTAGGTAAGCGCTCTACCACTGAGCCCCAGCCTGAGCCCTCTTCCTTTTCTTTCTATAGCTTTCTGGACTACTTTTGCACAATTTCTTTTTTATTCCTAATGATGTTGAATATTTTTCAGGTTTGTTCTTTTTTTTTTTCTGATTGTTCTCCTGCTAATTCTCTGTGTACTTTGCCAATTAAAATTTCTCACTTTAGATGGACACTTGACATGTCCCAGTGGAAATGCTGAGTATGTCCTGCAGATAAAAGTGGGGAGGACAAGGTCATGGCTGGAGAGATTTAATTTTGTGAATTGCTTTCACAGTTGAAACCAAGGAGTAGTTGAACTCTCGGCAAGATGGGCATCAGGAGAGAGGTGAATGTCAGCCACAGACTAGGAGATGGGGGCAGTAAACAAGAGGAAGAGGAACCAAACTAGAACCTTGAAGCTAGAATCACAAGACTTGGGCCACAGAAAGTAAGCTATAAAGATCAAAGTGCTGAGGCCACCTAGGACTAGGAGGCTTTTGATGAAAACAAAACAAAACAAAACAAACAAACAAAAAAACAGGTCTTCAGGCTCTGTCTTTAGAGATGACCAAAATGTCACAAGCACAACATCCATACCAAAGGGTGAGGACTCATAGCTCTCTGTCACTTGGTCAAGGGTGACACCAAGTTTTATTAGTCACACTTGGAGAGTGATGCATTTGGAGCTATTTTTCTATGCTAGTGATACATTCCAACTAATTAATTCACTTTTTCTTCTAACCCATGACCTGATGACTCAGGATGCCAGCATCAAGCCTATGGCCAGCAACAGGATGTGGATCTATGAGAACAGACCCAAAAGATGCTAATTGGGCCATCTAAATTCTAGACTGCTGACCTTAGTCCAATTCAACAAAAGACTGACCATATTCAAGGAAAGAGCAAATTTGATTTTCTATTGTGTGAAAGTAGAGGTGTTTCATTATCTCAGTGAAAAAGAGACCACAAATTTGTTGAGTTTAAGCATGTAGCTGACTTGAAATACTACAGAGGGTGTTTTGAGATAAATTGGTTTATAGAAACAGTTACTTTAAAAATGCAATCTTTCAATCCTACTGTTCAGAAAGGTTCAGTCATCTTTTGTTGACTCCTTGGGAAATTCACTGTATTGGCTCTTTTTCTTTTTTCATACTCACCCAGCTTGCTCACCTGCAGCAATTAACTTTTATTCTACAAAATACAAACCATTAGATTTGAGATTCCTGTCATTCCTCTCAACCTGAAGCAGCCTTACACTTCAAAATATATCTATCAGTACCTTCCTCTCTGCTGCCCATTTTCTGTGGCTCTCTGTCCCTCTTTTCCCTTCTTCTCTTAGGAAGATATAATCCTTTTGTATTCAACCAAGACTCATTGATGTGTCCTTCCTTTAACTTATGCATAAGGTGAAATGTCAAATAATGTTGAAAGGTTTGTTCAAAAATCATCTCCCACTTTCAATCCTTTTATCTGTTTTTTTCCCCCTTGGTATTTCACCTCCACATATTAAAAGAATATGCATACACTTCTTTCTTTTGAATAATTTGTGCAACTGCCTAAGGTAGTTATAATTCTCTATTACCTTCATATGAAATATAAATATGTGAATTTCATTCACAGCTAAGCCATGTCATGTACTATAAGACATTTCCTTATTATACAACTCCCCCTGCCTTGGAGAGGTGCTTATTTCCTTTTTTAAAAAATATTTTGTGCCTGGTTCTGATGGTTGTGTTGTCTTTTTACATTATTGTTATTATTATTTACTATTATTGTAATTTTGTCTTTTAACATGCCTTGAAAAAAAATTTTTTTTTGAAAACTAGACATGATGCACCAGATAAAAAGGAACTGAGGCAGATAGGACGTGTGTAAAGTTTTACATTTGTCTAGAAGTAACGCTATGCTTGCTCTTTACTGTAGTTGTGGTGTCCGAGGCGAGAATTTCCTCTGGTGTCCTTGTTTTTGTCTCCCCTGTTGTCTTTGGGCTTCCCTAGAGTCTCATTCTTAATGTGGTATGAGGATTCCCTCTTAACCTGGGACTACAGGAACCCTGTTGGGTGGTGGTAAGGTGCAGAAAGGGGAATCATTCTGTAGTCCATGAGCAGATCTCAGTCATTTAGTGAGTCTGGACTGGGTATTTCTCCTCCATTTTGAAGTCTAGAGGGGATTGTAGTGGATTTCTCTTCCCCCAGGGTAGGTGCTGGGGGATGTGGATGAGTAGTGCCGACTTTTGCTGCGCATGGGTGGAAAAGTGAGATGTAATAGCTCCTACTTTCAGGACTCAGTCTCTCCTTTCCTGTCATAGTATCTCAGATCTCAATCCAGCCTTTTCTGTCATAGTATATTAGCTCTCGATCCTTTCTGGAGCAATGCCAGGAAAATCATCTTGCTTTTTATTCATATCTCCCTCAGGTACGACTCCATCTCCATTTCCTTTCCATATAATAACCTGTCTGATTTTCTTTGAGAAATAGATGTCTCCTATTCTCACTGGTAGTATTTTTGAGAGACAGGGCAAATAGAAACACTTGAGGCAGGAAGATTTTAAGTTCAAAGCTAAAGACAATTTAGCAAGACCCTTTCTCAAAATTAAACATTTACAAAAAAAAAAAAAAAATGGCTGGGGGTGTGCCTCAGTGGTAGAGTGTCCCTGGGTTCAATCCCCATTTCTAAAACAAACAACACTTGCCTCTAGTAACTTAATGCTTCAGGTCCCTGATGTGTAAGCTCCCAGCTTTTAGATGTTAAGTGTTATGTCAAGACACATTTAGTTGGTGTCCAAATCGGTTCAGGTTGTGGCAGCAGCAGCAGTTTTCCTTGGCAGAGTTGAGGAGTGCAAGATCCAAGCCTTTGGGCTCCCTGATCCTCTCAGAAGAGAGAAGCCATCCAGGAACAATCAGCCTGCATAGAATGCAAAAATAACCAAAGCCCACCTAGTGACTTCAGGATCTGTGCTTGCTTCAAGGAGCTCTGCAGAGCTGGACCTTCCTGAGAACCCATTTGCAGTTGGCTTGAAGCCTTTAGGGGCTCCTTTCTGTTGTCTTTTTTTAGTAGCGCTTTGAAGCCCTTCATCCACCTGGCTGATGTGCTTGCTTATGCTCCTTTCTCTGGTATCCCAGCTGCATGCTCTTGTTTTTCTTGTCCTCTGGCTCCACGTTTAATGCCTTGGGATCTCAAAAGTCTACAATCAGCAAATTTAGGTGATGCTACGTGTGCTATTTTGTTTCATCTTTCCCACCAAATGCTCAAATTCCCTTCTCCTTCAAGATTCTGAGCACAACTGTTGACAGAGTTGATCATCTTGAGAAAATTGTTCTGTGAACTCTGCTAACCCCACAACTGACATCTCTTCTCACTCCTTTTACTGGGAAACTTTTCAGAAGAGTGTGTTCTTTATGTTTTTGCCTCCCACAGACTCTCATTAATGCTTTACATTCTAATCTGGTCTAGTTCCCATTACAACTGAGAAAAGCAAAGCAAAAGTAAAATTTAATCACCATGAGTTAACCTCTAGATCAGTTCTCTCTTCTAGGATCATCTTGTAACAGTGTCCCACTTTATGTTTTGAATATAGCCCTTGCTGCTGGCAACTTACTCTTCCTCTCTCCCTGCTCCTCCTTAATCTCTCCCCCTCCCTAATCTCAGGGGAAACAGGGTTATCTTTCTTCCCCATCCTAGACAAAGTTGTCTGTCCTTGAGCACACACCCACCACAGGAAGGAAGTCATACAGACTCTGGGATGGCATCAGAAGATCTCAGAAATCACTATCTCCCAAATTAACAAGGAATGGCCACTCCAACAGAGAACATGGGGAATGTAGCCTTTGAATCCCTCTTTAAAAGCTTCCTGTTCTTGCTGATAGTCAGAATCACAGCTTCTGGGACAGGAGTCCCCCCCAAGTTTCTCCTTTGCTGACAAAGCAATAAACCTTTCTTCTTTTTTCTCAAAACAGTGTCCTCATTACTGGATTGGCACTGGGGACAAGGACTGAGCTTTTAGTAACAATCTCTGTTATTGAAATATTTATCTAACCTTGACAGGGACCCTGGAGCTTTTGATATTCCTCAGTATTTTTTTTTTTTTTTTTTAGAATTGTTTTGGCTTCCTTTCTTACTCCATCCTACCCATCTCCCCAGGTGGAGAAATACACCAGGCTTCAGTCAGTTCTTTCTTTTTAGTTGTATGTCTTTTACTGCCCTCATTTTGTCCAGTATTCAGGCATCAAAGTTTCTGGTCTTAACTCTTTCATTTGTAACTGCCTCTGGAGTTTTGATTCTATATCTCCACTTATATGCTTGATATCTTCATTTATATCTTTGACAGATACTACAAATTCAACCTGTTTGACATTGAACACATCTTTTGCCCAAATTAATGATACCTCCTGATGTACTTATGCAATACTTATGTTCCTGTCATTTTTAATTTCAACTCATCTCAAACTATGTAAATCACCTCTAATTTCTCCTCTCCTACCTTCCATATTTCATTTGTCTTCTTTTGTATTTTCTTGCACCTTTACCTCTCTTCTTTGCATTTTAAACCATGCCTGGGCATAAGCCTTCCTTAGTCCATTATCCAGATTACTACAGTTGCTTTCAAAGTGTTTTCTAGATCCAAGGATCTCCTCTTAATTAATATTGAATGTTACCGCCAAGTCAATCGACTCGCTAATTAATACTGCCCCTTTATTACAATAACTTGAGGCGTCTTACAGTTTGCCCTTACATTCTTCTACTCAAAAACTCTAGGTGACTCCTGAGTTTGAAATTGGGATCTTGGAAAATGTAAATCACTTTTACTTTTGTTTCACTTACAGATAAGCAGACAGAGGCTGCTGCTGGGTGTGAATGCCCCCCTGTTGCCTCTCCAGCTCTGTATGGAGGTGTGCCTGATATTTGGGGGTTCTGAAAATCTCCCTGAATGAAGAATTTGCTAGGTCAGAGCAGCTCTAAACTCCAGTGTCCCTTCCTTTTCAATTTTGTTTGGCTTGTCAGAGTTGAACCAGGGAAGTAGAATAAAATGAAACCTATTAAAGACTCCTAATAATCTGCCCCTCATCTGACTTTTCAGTCCTCTATTTCCTTGCACATATGAACTTATTTCCACCATAAATACACTGTGAACCTTTTTCTTCTTCAACACATTGCTGTCCTGGGTTCCCTGCCTCCAAGTCTCTTTGCAAATTTTACTCTTTAAGCCCCGGATATTGCCCTATATTCTCTGAGAAACTTTTCCAACTAACTCAAAGTAGAGTAATTTCTCCTCTTTCTGAATTTTTCTAACAGCTATTTAAAGTGTCATTTATCGACACTGAATAAAACAAACGAAACCACTTATTTATTGTCAGCTTAATCCTTTCTTTCCAATTACACATTGCTTTTGAGGGCCAGGGCTGTCACTTATGTTTCCAAGTCTAAGCACTTCACAGTTGTGTTGTTGGTTCATGGTTGTTGCTTAATGAAATGGTGGTGCCCATAGAAACACCTTCCAGGGAGGCTGAGTGTCTGCTGCTAGTGAATTGACTGGTGAGATTGGTATGTGTTTGGGTTCATGAGAATCAGTGAACCTCTTTCTGTTCCTTTGGTGGTGGAGGATCCTATGATCCCAGAAGCATGCAGGAGAATAGTTGCGAAGGGACTAGATGAAAGAATGTGGATAATGGAGGAAAAATAATCAGAATTTTGGCCACTTTCAGGCTGTAGGACCCAAGTAAAAGGAAATTTTAAAACGTCCTTTCCTTCCATGTACGGATAATTCCACCTTCATATTCAAAGCACAGCAAGTAATTAATCTCTCATATGCAAAGGAACAAAGCATGTGAAACCAACTTGGTAAATGTTTGAAGGTGGTAAAAAAACAAAAAACAAAAATAAAACCAAACACATGAAAAGCAGCATTAGTACTTATTCACACTTTGGGAATCCAGAACTTATTAATCATGAATGGAACTTTGATAAACAAAAAATAAAGTTTAGCAATCACATGATTTTTTTCTGTTGGGTTAAATTAGCCATCACTGGGGAAAACTGCAAATGCTGAAGGGTTGATGTCCATCCTAAGAGATGCATGTGACTTATGTTCCCTTTAGGTGAATTTGAGATGTGAAGCATTTAATCAACTTGATCCCACTTTTTAATCACTGCTCTAAAAGAAACTTTAAAAAGCTATCAATTAAATAAAAACAGCAATAGATACAATCTGCCCCGAACAAACAGACCTTACATCAATAAGTGAATACTTAGCCTAAGCTATTCTCCACGAGACTCATCAAGCATTTCTAATTGAAAATTAACAAGCTCCCACCCAGCAAACACTCTAATCTTCAGCTCTTCAGTTCCAAAAGGGAAAGGTGATGCAAGATGTAGAAGCTTTTTAATGTAGCTGGAAGGGAGGGTAACTGTGCAGTTGTGTGGTATAATTTTTTTAATTGCTGAGGTATCATTGTTTGTTATTTTACATTTATTGAAAAATGTAAATAGCACATTTAACAGAATAGCAATAAGCCTTTTTTTCCAGTCTGATGACTTAATCTTACTAATCATGATAATGTATGCTAGCTGGAGTTGGGAATATTTAATAAAATACTGCAATAAATTTGTTGTGCTTTCATTTCAAGGGAATTAATAAAAGTAGCTTGTCTGCAACACTTAAAACTTCATTGCCTTTAAATTTGTGTGAGACAGTGCAGGGGAGATCACCAGTGAGAATGCAGGTACCTCTGTAAAGAGATTAGTCATGCGACACATGTGTGGGTGGTCAGGGAGTGAGTTATAACACGCTGAATAGGAAGGTAAAAACATTAGCTGTTAGCAAGATTTTTCCTTTGTCTGGGCTTTCCATTTTTGAGTCACCTTTATGTACATTTATTTTCATTCGAGCACCAGAATCCTCTGAAGTGACAGGTCAGACAGTCCATCCTCCTTTTATAGAAGAGAAAACTTGAGCTTTGAGAGATTGCTCTGTTCCAAATCACAAAAGTGGCATCCAGGGCTTCTACGTCAGCAAATGTATATCAATTTTTCACCATTCCTGTATTTATATGTAGGTACATGTATATATACACACACATGAGTATGGCTGTCCTGGCACCTAACTTTTGTCCGAAGGGCTTTATAGCAACTGGAAAATTGTTATAGCACTATTTTGTTGTAGGGGTTGGGAATGGTTGTGCTAAATCTCCTTTCCCTTTCCCTCTATAGAAAAGGGAGCAAATGTGGGGACCCTGGGAGCCTTAGGCTCCAGTACAGCTGTGTCAGTGCACAACTTTGCCTAGGTAAGTTTCTTGCTAAGTCAGAACTGAAAGCTGAAAAGTGATTGTATATAAAATGAATGCGAAAGGGTAAAAACAGTTGATGAGATGTACTCAAAGTCAAATCTTGGTGGTTTTGTTTCTGTACTTTTGCTCCTTCCCCCCACCTCCCAGAAGAACAATCAACATTTGTGATTTGAAGTTCACTAGGGAATTCCGGGATCCATTTAAAGAACTAGTGCTTGTTTAAAATGGTTAAAAGGTGAGTGGGGGTGGGGGAAGAAGCAAAAACCTAGCGCAACCCATAAATCTATTTTGCATCGTCTTTCTAAGGCTTCTTAGACGGCGGGGGGCGGGGCGGGCAAGGAAGGGCCATCCCTCTCCTGATGCCAAGGTGGGGTGCATCTCTGAAAGCACCTTACCTAAGGGAAAATCTGCCACATAACCTTTCTCTAAGCACAAGGCAAAGTTCAACGTGGCCCTCCCTCTACAATGTCAAGAGGATTCCTAGCAATGTCAAAGTCAATCCCAAGCTTCCCTCGTCCTCCAAGTCAGAGAAAAGAGAAAGCAGGTGCTTGCCCGCCGGTGGGCTCCGTGACGGCCCCGCGAAGACAGCGCGCCAAATGCGGGAAAGTTGGGCGCCACTGTTTCTCCCAGGAGGGCTCGCTGATGGCAAAGAGAAGGTGGCGCTCAGAACTTGAGCGTCGCGGAAATATCCTGTGGGGCTCCCATGATCTGCGAGGAACAGGTGCCCTTCCTCCGACGTCCGCAATCAACACTGGCCGCACTTGACCGGCTGTCGCGCTGCGTCCCGGGGCGCCCCTCGCCCTTTGCGCCCTGGTCCCCCTCCCATGCCAGGGCGGAGGGAGGCGCCTGCTCATAGGTAATTATTGCCACGGGGCCCATGGGGAGCGGGGGTGGGCGCCGGCTGGGGCGGGCGGGACTGAGCGACGCAGGCATAAAGGGGCACGGCGCGGGGCCCCAGCACCAGGTTCCCGCGCAGCATGCCGGCCCGCGCCCCTCTGCGCACCCGGCAGCCTCAGCGGTTGGTGCTGCTGCTGCTGCTGGCCCTGAGCGGCCGCTGCCTGCGCGCCGAGCCCGGCGACGGCGCGCAGACCTGGGCCCGCTTCGCGCGCCCTGCGGCTCCGGAGGCTGCAGACCTGCTCCACGACACTTTCCCCGACGGCTTCCTCTGGGCGGTGGGCAGCGCCGCCTACCAGACCGAGGGTGGCTGGAGGCAGCATGGCAAGGGCGCATCCATCTGGGACACGTTCACTCATCACCCTCCGGGGACCCTGGGCGATCCCCCGACAGCTGATCTGCCGTCGGGCGCTCCATCACCTCCCCCGCCCGCCACAGGGGACGTGGCCAGCGACGGCTACAACAACGTCTTCCGAGACACAGAGGGGCTGCGCGATCTTGGAGTCACCCATTACCGCTTCTCTATCTCGTGGGCGCGGGTGCTCCCCAATGGCAGCGCGGGAGCCCCCAATCGCGAGGGGCTACGGTACTACCGGCGCCTGCTGGAGCGGCTGCGGGAGCTGGGCGTGGAGCCCGTGGTCACCCTGTACCACTGGGACCTGCCCCAGAGCCTGCAGGACGCCTACGGCGGCTGGGCCAACCGCGCCCTGGCGGAACACTTCAGGGATTATGCCGAGCTCTGCTTCCGCCACTTCGGTGGCCAGGTCAAATACTGGATCACCATCGACAACCCCTACGTGGTGGCCTGGCACGGCTACGCCACCGGACGCCTGGCCCCAGGCGTCCGGGGCAGCCCGAGCCTTGGGTACCTGGTGGCGCACAACCTTCTTCTGGTGAGTGCGAGGGGGAGAGAGAGGGTCTGAGAGGTGCCAGAAGCACGAGGGGCGCCTGAGTCTCCAGCTCTCACACGAGGCCTCGCTTGAACTGCTTTGTGGGGTCACTCAGGATTCGCACCTCGCGAGGCAAGTGAGCAGCTTGGGCTGTCCTTGAAGGCGTGGAGTTAGGACCTGCAGGGAAGTCCTTCAGAGAGCGCGCGAGTGAGTGCCCCTTGGAGCGCATTTATCCAAAGGAAATAGGAATCAGTTTCTTCTGTAAGGAAAGATAACTTTCTCTGGTGTTGAGGAATTCTAGAGGGAAGAGTGGCAGGGATTTCCTTGTGGCAGCAGTAGGGAGAGAATGAGGAGGATGGATGAAAGAAACAAGTGCGTTCACAAGCTACACAGACGGGCGGGCATTGCAATCAGCCAGAGATCAGTGTTAATCCGTTAAAACCTTTTTTACTTGAGGCACAAGGGCACACTGCTTCAAATGCGAAGGTGTCAAATCCGCACCTCAGGGAGGGTCGGGTTTAACCCGTGTTTGGAGATTCCTTCTGCCCTAGGGCAGAGGACAACATTCACACCAACCTTACTCAGTCACCAAGGATCTGAGGACCCCTTTACACAGTCTTAAACAAAGCTAGGCACAAACAATACAGAACCAACTGCAGGATGGTATAGATTGTGTCTGCAACATCTGTATTTCCCCAATGCTGTCTCTAGTTGAAAGGATTCTTAACTGATGAGATTATTAGCCTGACAAAAGTAATTTTAATACCCTTGTGCAAAAGATCTCATATATTTTGACAGCAGGAAATATTGATATGCCATGATAAAACTGTCTCTCAATTATTGCTTCCTCCTTTTCTGCTTAATGTTCAAATCCCTATTGGTTTGAGGGCTCATGCCAGTCCTTTCCGTACCCCTTTTGGGTGACTTGTGGATCTACTGGAAGATAGATTTTTCAATTTAGAATAAAGCCACATATTATGAACAAATTCAAGATGAAGACTTTCTAAACACTTTTAATGAAAGCCATAGATAATTGAGGCAGAACAATACTGGGTTATTGAGTTGCTTTAGTGCTCTGAGCTGCTGGTAATGTAATAATGGTGAAATTAGATTGCATGTCTGCTTCACAACCCTGTTTGTTACCATCGGTCATGCAAGAATGTCAAATTTATTTGACAAGTTGTGATTTTGCTGATCATATATATATATATATATCTATATATATATATCTATCTATATATAGATATATATATCTTCTCATAGGGTTACTTGTTTAATTTTTTTCTTCTGTAAGTCCTTTTAAGGAACTAATAAGCTCTAACCATCACCAGTTGATGGTAGGTAGTAGAAAAACTATGGGTAGAACTGCCTCATATTTTGAAGAAGACTTAAGCAAATGGTCAGTTCATGTCACAAACAAATAGGAGATTAGTGGACTAGCTTGGGGGGATCTGATACACCTGTCTTGTAAAATCACTATTTAATATTTAAATGATACAAGATCTATTTTTTAGAGTGCATACAACAGACTATATGTACACAAAAGTAGTTGGTTGTTATTATATTGACCAAATTGCATTTATAAGATGAGGAATTGCAAGAACTCTCTGGTGCTCTGGTATTTCAAATGATTAACACATTTTAGGTTCTTGTGTCCACTTTTGACCTGTGGTTAACTTTTCAGTTACATTTTTGAGGAATTACACAAAAAAATTGCCAACACTAACCATCTGTCCTAGAAGTGCAGTGGACTTTGTATTCATAAGAAATTAGTGACTGATAGACACTAGGCTTGGTTTTGCTGATGCTGCAAACACAATGTTAGTTGTTGTAAAATATTAAGTTTCCTTTCAAATTTGTTCAGGCTTGGAATTTAGTCATTTTTGTATCTCATTTAGAAGTTGCCATTATTTAGGAGGGTATCTTAAATTTGCTTTGTTGTGTGAAATTCTTTAATTCTGTTTTCAATGTTCTTTCTAGATGTGTGTAGGGGGTAGAGGGTTGGATAGTTCATTTTTTACCTTATCTGAAAAAGAGAAAACTTATTCTGCAGATTTTGGTAATAGAATATTTCTGCTGAGGCTAGATGTTGCTTTTGTGCAGAGTTAGAGACCAGGGATCCCTTAGCATATTAATTACCATCTGGGGATCTAATGATGGTGAAGGACAAAGCTGGCCCACCCCACCCCACACCTCTCTGTTTCCACTAATTTTCAAGTGGCTTAGGAATACTGGGGAGAATGGACACTTGAACCCCACAGAGATTCCAGAATCCTTGTCTGATGGCCTGGAGGCTAGGAGGCAGGGCAAACAAACAGCAGGACAAATAATGGGGGACTCTGTTCACAGTGGAGGTCTCCATGATCCTCTCCCAGGTTCCTGGTATAGGCATGAGCCTTGACAAAACTGTGTGTTGGGGAGGGTAGGGTGGAGTGGGAGAGACACCTTCAAGAGGAATTTCTCTGCTTCTCTGGCTTAAAAATGGTCTGCTCAGCTTTCATGGCTCTTGAAATAGGGTTCTTGATGTTCTTGAAAAACCAGCATTAAGTTTTGGAGTCTAGCCCCAGGAGCACTTTTGAGATTTTATTTTGCCCCTGGGTTTCTGAGAGGATCAACACCAAGTTGAAGATACAAGTATCTCCAGCCCTGCCTGCCCGCAGGAGATGCTTGTCAATATTGACTGGTGTTCAGTGCAGCGTGGAAGCTCGTGTCTTGGCTGATCTGTCCTGTGCGGCATGCATCTAAGCCTCCGCACATCTAAAGCCCCCCTTCTTGTCACACTTCCTCAACTTGGCTTCCAGACCCCTGCTCTCTCTTGTTTCTCTTCTTAGCTCCTTAGTGATTCCTTTTCCTTCTCTGTTGTTTCTTCCTTATCACTTCATCTGGAAAGAGTGCAGGGGCCAGGGCTGTGTCCAGGGTGTCCTGTCTAGATTTACTCTAGGGATCCCATTGAACAGTCTCTGTAACCTGATAATTTCAAATTTTGTGTCTCCAGCTGGGACTTCTCCCCTGAGCTCCAAACCTGGAGAGATAACTGTCTTGTCCTCTTAGCTGTCTAATCGGTGAGTTACAAGTAACACGTTTAAAACCCAATGCCTGCCGTCTCTGTTATGGCACTCAGCTTTTCCTGTTTGTTGGGCCCCAAATCTCAACTCTCCCCTTTCTCTCACATCTTATTTCTAATTTTTGACAAGTCTTAGAGCTCTACCTACCATAATGTATCCAGAATCAAACCCCTTCCACCTTTATTTGTGGCTGTGGCTGAGGTCCAAGCCACTATGGGATTCTGCCTGGGTGAGAGGAAGAGCCTCCTACCTGGAGCCCATGCTTATGTCCTTGCTCCCTGGCAGTCCCAGTTTGTCACTGTGTGAACAAGTCAGGAGTCTGCTTATAAAAGTCCTACCCATTCTTCAAGAACCAGCAAGCTTACTCTTTTGGCCCCATACCTGAATGCTACCTTTCCCTTCTCTGGAATCCCACAGTACATTGCTTCACTCTGGTGCCTCTTACCGCATTTCCCCTTCTATTTAACCACTAGCTGGACAGTTCCTTAAATGAGGGAGCCTTGTTCCCTTTACCTGCTTCTCCTAAAATGGTATCATGCCCTTGGTAGCTGCTCAGGGGGTGGCTTCTGGCTACTGAATAACCTTGTTTTGCCTTTATAAATTTGTGCTTCTGGGATTTTCTCTCCTTGCCAGTCTTTCTAGCCATTTGGAACAGGAAATACCAAATCCTATCCAGATAGAAAAACCAGTGAACATAATGATGTAGCATCTGACATTTACAGTGAATATTTAAGGTTCATCACCAAATTTATGACTCCATTGTAAAAACTTCCAATCTAAAACTATCTGTATTCACTATAGAGAGCATTATGAGATGTTTTCAAAATGGGGTGAGTGGTGGAGTCTCTTGGTTAGCTTTAGGCATATATGTATTTGCTATCTGGTTGAATTTTCATTCCCCAAGTAATAAGTGTAAGCAAATCATCTACTACATGTAAGTTCAAATTATATATACTATGTACTTTTAGGAAGCACTTTACAAATTTACCTCTCATTAAAATGTATGTGGTACATGGCTGGGTTGAAAGGTAATGTATTTTGTAGAACATGACTGAATGCAATCCCCACTCAATCAGAACTAGTTTAAATGTTTTTCAAAGAGCTTGACTCACTCCTCTTTGAATAGCTGATTGAAGACAATATTTTATGAAGATTACAGACAAATCCAAGAAAAAATTTAAAATAGGAAAAGAACTAATAAAATAATGTTAAAAATCATAGCACTACTTTAACAACATCAATTATTTTGAGTTGAAGATGGAAAATGTAAACTGATAAGCATCTAAATAAGGTCAGTGTGCATTTCTCAAGTGTAAAATGAGTGAACCGTGACACCTGCATATGTAGTCAGTCACAGCTTTGCACACAGGAACTTTCTGAGTTATCTTAGTTTTTCAAAAAGATCATTGCTCTAAACCATAATTTTATTATAATCGATTTGTGCAAAAGGTGACTTTCTTTCAGTGAAGGTTATATTTTTTAGATATAAAGGAATTTTTGGTGTAGGAGGACATAGAACATATGTCTATTGGGAGGGTAGCAGATAAAGAGGGGATGACTAAAAACGCCTATTGTTATTAAATCCTCCAAAATGCACATCTTCTCCAGAAATGTTACAAGAAACATTGTACTTGTAACCTATATTTAAATAGAACCATAATATACATTTTATATGCTCTATTTTGATACACAGTGGGTACAAAGTTAATCTGAAGGAAATATATATCTCTTCTCACCTCCATCTTGGATAAACCAGTTTATTGTCCAATTTGGGGACAACAACTTGCAGAGTGGATCATTTATTTACTCATTTGTGGCTATTTGAGGGCACAGACTACATATATTTATTTTCAAATTTTTAGGGTTTATGTCAGTATTTGACACAGAGGAACTATTCCATCTACTTCTAATGAATAAATAAATGTATATGCAAAATATTTTCTGCTTATTTCAATATGTCCATCTTCTTGTAAATTAAATGCTTATAGTTTGCTTTTTCCTGCTTTATCTTGGGAGAAATTTTTCAGTGAAGAAAAATAGTGAAAACGTTCCTAACTCTATGTACAAACAACCTCTGTGAGTTTCTAGAGCAAGTAATATCCCATTTTCATTCAGTGGGCAGGGGAAGAGAGTAGGAGGGAGAACAGGGCCTTTATCAACTTCCTGACCTGGAAGTTGTTTCTTCACTTCCACTCAGTTCCCCTTGGCAGAACCCAGTCGTGTATGCAAAGGAGTCTGGGAATTACTGTCTACTGCTGAGCCATGATCCTATTATGCTGAAAGCAGGTAGGAACAAATCACTCAGGACAGACAACAATCTCTACCCTGTTGCTTCCCTTCCAGGTATTGTGAGAATTAAAACCACATCATACATGCCAATATGTTTTGAAAAATGCAAAAAGTCCTATAAAGGTAAGTATATTAGTTAGCTTCCCATTTCTATAACAAAGTATCTATGATAAATAACTTAAAAAGAGAAAGGGTTACTTTGCCTTACAGTTTTAGAGGTTCCAGTCCATGACCTGTGACCCTATAGTTTGGGACCCTGGGAGGGCAACACATCATGGCAGAGGTCTGTGGAGAACAAACCAGTTACCTCATCAGCCAGGAAGCAAATGGGCATGAGAAAGGGACTCAGGTCCCATAGTCCCCTTTGAGGGTACAGTCCCATGACCTAGGACCTCCCACAAGGTTCCACCTCCTAAAAAGTCAGCAGAATGTTCCAACAGCACCATCGTGGGGAACAATCCTTTAACACATGGACCTCTCGGGGGTACTCATCCATGCCATGGCAGTGAGATATGAATTTACCATCAATAATGATAATCATAGCAATAAATATTTAAGAAATGATCCTCTCCAGTTAGAAGAGAATCAAACAAATGCTTTAGAATGTGTAACGTCATCTAACTTCTCAGTTTGGCACCTATGGCATTCAATAGGATGGACTCTTCTTTGAAATTACTTTAATAGCATTTGCCCAAAATTATCAAACCATGTTTAAAATAACCTAATTTTTGTAATATGTACTATCAAGTACCTTTTTGGGACCCAGTTTGGTGTTGGAAAGACTCAAGTTTATGATTGATGTAATATAATACATGAGCTAAAGAAAATAAATATTTAGTGAAATTTGTGGTCACAGTCTAAATAGATGTTATTGGTTAAAGTAGAGATGTCAGAATATCAGCCATGACCCACTGTCATTATAGTTATTCACAAAATAAACTGAAGCACTGAGGTATGTTGAATATAGTGGTTATGCAAATATTATTTCCATGTCTATATGTGCACTTTTTTAGTGGATGATTAAAATATTAGAGTCAGAGGGACCTGGGAAATTCCAGGCCACATTTCTCCCTGGGACAAACCCTGGTGGGGTCATCTACCTTCTGCTCTACTCTCTTCAGTAAGGCGAACTCAGCTCTTCTCAAGTTTCCAGCTTGATTTTGTCTTTTGTAATGCACTGAAATCTGCTGCTGTACAGGACTGGACTCCTGGTTGTCTCTTTGCTTTCCTAAATCTCAAAGAATAAAGTCAATCACCCTTTGACAAGACAACAGCTGTGCTGTGAATGCTTGTCCCCTCCAAAACTTGTGTTGAGATTTAATTGCTGGTGCCATGGTAGTGAGAAGCGGAGCCTAATGGGAGGTTG